>NC_137583.1:32705160-33305160 GCF_963210335.1 Falco punctatus | reverse complement strand
AATCTCCACGGGTCTGATCCTCAGCTTGTGTACATCTGAGTAACTCTGTTTAAGTTGCTGATACTCTAGTGATTTATGCCACGTGAGCATATTTCATAATTCTAAGAAATATTGTTAAAATTCAGTCAGTTTGTATTATTTTTGCACAATAAAAGGAAAAATGTGATGACCATATTAAATTCTCATGTGCACTGAGTATACCAGCTAGAAACAACTTGTACGCCAAATTAAGCTACTAGAAAACATTTTGAAATGGGACAAAAATTCTGTTTTCAATCATCAACTGTTAAGAATTGTGGATTTATATATATATATATATATATATATGTTATATATATATGTTATTTTTAAAAGCAGTAGATGTTCCTTGGCTGGCTTTCCAGTACTTGGCTCCCAGAAGTGTAGATGGCTGCAGAGAAGTTGTAGAGGTGAGTACTCAGGGATGAATCATTATAGATTTTGCAGCTGTCTAGAGTGTCTTGGAGGATGGCACTCCATGAACTTTTCTCCACACTGAGTAAAGGAGAATTTTAATTTATTTAACTGCTTTTGCTTCAGTGATGAACATGCTTGAAGCCAACAGGAATTTTTCAATTACTGTTTTGTTAGGTTTGCAAAATACAGGTTGGGAGAGAGAAAAGGGCCTAGCATATCTGAGCATTAGCTACGTGGACTCTGTCTTTGTTGCTCTGAAAGATAATATAGCCCTTCTTGCAAGTGCATTCAGATTCTTTAATCTTTTCCCCAGAAATAGCTGGTTATCTCATAAGCAGTGCATCTCTGGTTTTGGGTTGGTTGGTTTTTTTCTGCACAATTACCAGTATTTACAGAGACTTTTGAAAAGAAAAAAATGCAGTTAAATTTGAATGTAGTCATTTGCAGCAAAGGAAGAAATCCATTGAAACTGCGGTAACTAAAACCATTCACTTTGCTTAACAGGCTTCTGTTGTGTTCTACTGACTCCTACAAGCTGTGTGTGTATGAACTACAATATATAGCACTTGTTAATGTTGAAATCGAGTGAATATATAAATATTCCTTCAGAGGATCTGAACGTATTTCTTTTCTAATGACTGAATTGTTTGTTCATAAGAAGACGTTTCTTCAGCATCCCCACAGATGGATGCCTTTGTGAAGGACATTTTTAATATGGCAGACATAGCCCAGAAATACTGGGTAGAGTACACCGGAGCTTTCTCGGCATGCATTTCCTCAAATTCTTCCTCCACATTTTTAGTCCTCTGTATTGAGAAAACTAGAAAATACCACCAAGAAAGTATCTTTAGCTTCCCCTCTGCTTTTTAAAGCCTCACAGTTATCTGAAACGTAAGTTCACATAGACTTCCCTTTTAATCCTTTCTGCAGGAAAGCATGTGTTTTTTACTTTCGTGTTCTCTTAGTTGGCTACTGTAAAATAAGCAGTGTGAAGATGCAACAATCTCATGCAGATACCACTTATTAAGCAAAAACATATGACTGCTTTTCACTTGGAAGTTAGTGAGAAGTTTTATCCTCACTTACCTCACAACTGTATCTGAGCTCCTAGTCTTTGACAAAGACCTGAGTGTTTTGAGAACTTCAAGCTTAATCCAGAAGGCCTATTGTAAACAGAACTCCCACTGATTTCAAAAGATGTTCCATATATGAAGATCTGATAAGATCAAGATCATGGAAGGATTAACACTTTTAGTTGAAAAATTCATGTTTCAGTGTAGCAGTCAGAAAACCAGACACAAGCTACATTATATAATTAATTTTTATTGGATATTTTTAAGGGAATTGTCTGCTAAAGTAGAGTTTAGAACATGGTAAATGGTCCACACAATGAAAAAAATCAGTCAGTGTTTCGTTATGTTGCTAAGGCAATGAACAGATACTGTCAAGATAAATAAGGGGCTCCTGATTTTCAAGGTTTTGGAGTGTCTCATGCAGATTCATCTCAATTCTATATTGTTTGGTCCTTTTGAACCTCTAAGACTGCACCATTTCCTGGAATTCTGTGGAAGATAGGAGAATATTTACAAAAGAAATATTAAAATGAAAGGATTAGGAGTTAAAGATTAGTGGTTTGTCAAGGCATTTAGAATAGGAGTGAACAGAAAACAGTTACCTGATAGATGACTATAGGGCAAGAAACATGTATGGAAGAGAGATTGCCTAGGCTTCCTCTTCTAAACAACAGATGGAAAGGCAGTGGTTTGCTGATATTTATGAGGAATAATAAAATATTCAGGGTAGTTTTAGCCTTTTTTCTGCATAATAATGATCTTAGGCAAAAATAATGGAATGGCTAATACAGAATTTGAGTAAGAAGTAGTTAGGAGCTGAAGTAAAAGAATTAGAAATGAGTCCATGTGTCTTATTAGCTGTTGGTAATGCTTCAGCAGTTGAGAAGTGTTTATTTAGAGCTCAGTCTGAAGCCATAAACATTGTGCAGTTCTATGTGTATGATAGTGAAGTATTGTGTTGTACAAGAAGACATTGTTTGGAAGAGCTTTTAAATATTTGGCTTCTGTGAGTTAGAGTATCTGATCAGTCCCGTCCCTGAATGACTGTGTCAGTATATAGATTGCTTCATAAATCATGTCTGTTTATTCTGGCACATTTCCTAAGGAACTGGATTTAATTCCTTTCGAAGAAAGAAACAGAAGAGTTCTGTCTTCCTAAGTGCAGTGAGCTAGGGAATCTGCACACCAGCACATTCCCTGCATGCTATTCCCTAAGCCCCTTTCATGCTTGTCTAGGCAGCTTGCTTCTCTCATGGGGTGAATTGCCATTGGCTGCAATGCTTTTGTCTGAGTGTGTGCTTCCTGTTCAAAATGGGACACAGAAATATGGAATTACGAGATCAGGAGGTTTCTGCACCGAGCAGCCATTAAATCACACCGGTATTTCCACAGGGTGAGTGCAATATGCTGCTTCCTAAAACAGCTGCTTCTTCCTATCTGGTCCTTAACCTGCCACTGAAGATAAATAGCATCCATCCCCATGTGGAGAGCCTGTTGTGGGATCTTCTGTCGGGGTAGTGACACTTGATCATTCTGTTCTCCTTATTATGCAAAACAGATACCGAGCTACATGCTGCTAGCTCTTGCATATTGTGAATTATTTCACTGACTAGTGGAATTTCTGTTGGGAAATAACTGCTGTAAATGACCCAACGTATATGCTGTTGATTCTCCTGTGCAGAGCTGGTTCTTTTGTCTTTGATTTTACATTTGTGTATTACAAGTCATGCTAGTGCTGCCTTAAATCAGAGCAAGTGGGAGGAGAAATAAGGGGCAGTCCCTTTCAAAACAATTGGAAATCTATGAATGGCAATGGGAAAGTTCCTTAGAGCAGCTTAGATGGTTTTTTTTGACTTGCTTATGCAAAAGAGTTGCAGAGATGAACCTGTAAGATTGGGGACTGATTCTGCCCTTAAACAGGTTGCTACTGCAAGGGTTTCAGAAAAATTGCTGGAGGTGCACTAATGTACGTATCATTGACATAAAAGAGAATCATGAATCATTACAACACATCCTGAGAAGCCTTATTCTATCTATAAATAAGTTAATACCTTCAGCCCCAATTTTACCATCCCCATCATGATCTGCAGCTGCCAAGAAGGTCTTGGTTTCTGAGGTGGTTAACACTCTGGCTCCACACTCAAACCTCTGAAGGAAATACCTAGGAAGAAAACAACTTTGATTACGATTTTCACAGAATATTATTCTTTTATGCTGTCTGTATAATAAAACTGATAGCTATCTATAAATAAATAATTTAAGATAAATCTTAGCCATAAACTTTTCTGCTTTTTAAACCTAGCCCTGATACAATTGATTCTGCCTACTAACAAAATCCAGCCCTGGGCATTATTTTTTTATATGCGGAGCATTAAATGGAGGTGTTATTAATTTGTTTTTCTCTCAGGATTGTCTACTTAAATACACCTTTCACAATCTGCTGAAGGTTTTATCAACTTTTAGCATAACTTGTGCTCTCATTTACAGAACAGTTACAGAAAGAAAAAAGTGCTGATTTTGCATAGCCTCTAAATAGTTAACAAAATCCTTACTTGAGTTCATCTTCCTCAATAAAGCCACTTTGATCATTGTCGAGAATCCGGAAGATCTCCTTTATTTGGCTGCTACTCTTTTTAGACATCCCACTGATCTGAAAGAATTTTTTGGGACTAAAGGAATCTGGAGCTGAAAATAAATTAATAAATAAATTAACCCCAGACCATTGCATTCACTGTTCCTAAATGGTCTGAGGATACTGCTTTGTTACATTTTAATTGTTCTAAACATGAACGATAGATAAAGGCTGTCAGAGAATGAATTTTGCCACACTGCATCATACCCTCCTAAACATTAAAAAAAAATAAAATTACCTGGGCATAAATTACAAGCTGACAATATAAACTGATCATGAACAAATATACTGTGACAGCTAAACAGAGAGACTACAGAAATCTGTTTACAGTATGCACTTGTTCAGTATTCCTTTGGGACTGAATTAAACTTGCCATGTTTATAGATTCTTAGAGTTTTAATTGTTTTCTCACCTTGGCAGTCCCGCAGAGCAGCAGCAATATCAGAAGGGCTTAGATAGTCTGTAAGGCTCATTTTAAACCTGTGCAAAATAGTATATTGCAAACAGATTTGTGAAATGCAAATGTGTTTCAAAGAATACTATATGGATAACAAGACTTCTAAAGGTAGAGGAATCTAATTGATCAAACCAACATCGCTGCTATTCCTAAACAAATTAGAAGATCTAGTACATTACCTCCTTAAAAACAGCAGTGCTGAAATAATACTTTTTAATTACATGGATTATGTAAATGATATTGTGAGTCCATGATCAATTTTTTATCATTTACCTGCATCCTATTTAAGTACAGCACATTTTAAAACTCGTTAATGTAATTGTTAATCTAATAACTAGTTTAGCTGGAAGGCATAGCATCTGGCAATACAAATAACAGTATATGCAGTAGGAAAAAGAAAGTCAGGAAGGTTTGCTTCTGTTTTCTCCCCCAACAGCTCTGAAGAATAAAAAGAAAACTGATACTTATCTATGTAAGATCCATCCGTATATAATACCAGCAATTAAAATAAGAATCTTAGAACAATGGTGTTCTAAGCTCTGCACAGCTGCTCACCTTTATAGTTTTCTCAGCTAGGTAAAGGAAAAATAGCTGAGGAGATTCCAGGCAAAATAGTAATGTTGGCTCTGGGTTGCCACTCTGTCTTATAAAGGATTCAAAAGGTGACAATAACCACTACTTAGGTTACTGTTTCATGGATCAAATGTTTGCTTTGAGACCTAGCTCAAATTTCTTCCTCAACTAATTAAACTTTTCTTTCTATTTTTATCCTAAGATAATATGGACAAGAAGAACAGTCTTTCTAATAAATCTACTTGTGCTTAATTAAGTACAACTCTGCCATTAAAACATAGCCTTTCAATCTCCAAGTATGCTTAAGATTTTCAGTTAACCTCTGGACCTTAAAGTCACTCATTGGAAGGTGACTCCAGCAGTCAAATCCTTATAAAAAGAAACTAGTTTGGTTACCCTAAGTCTGTTGATCCTTTGGAATGTAGAAAGGAAGTTGGAGATGAAAGATCAGAGGTGACAATGTGCCATTCTGACAAAGATAACTTGTCACTAGGATAGGGGAAAGCATGCTATGGTTTGGGCTGATCTTTGTACGATAAGCTTCATTTCATATTTCCTGACCATTTTCTAAATTATAGTGCTGTCCCTAAGCAAGGGTAGAACAGAAACTAAGGCCTTCAGCAACAGCAAAACTCTGAAACTAGATAAAGCTGAATAGGGTAATCTTCTTGTCTGTATTCCTTGTAAGATTATGTATAATCAGATGGCCTACTTAATAATTTATTTTGAATATTTTAAATTATATTAAATCAATAATAGACTTACTACTTGAAGTTACAGGAATCAGACTGTGCTAGTGTGGAGATAAAGTTATATACATTTTACGGCACACACTCACAATCTATTTCCTTATTATGAAATTAAAATTGTAGCTGTAAATAAGTGGGGGGTTATTATATGTTTCAAGAGCATTATTTTGGGGGGAAAAAACCCTTAAGAAATTTGCTTCTCAGACAAAAATCTATTTCCATCTTTAAGGGGGTTTATGTGGACAGAATTCTAGAATGAAGACCAATAAAAAACACATGTATTTTGGTTAGAGTTTATTGTACAACAGTCTATTATGGTGTTAAGTAATGTTCTTCTAATATATGAGAATTGTTCTATTTCTTAATGAACAGAAGTAACATGGTATGCTGAACAAGTAATATTATTTACAGTAGCAAAAGTTACAAATTATGCTGTGGAGTAGAGTAGTAATACCTCTAAGCCTTGGTGTAAGCTCATGAACTACAGTGAGTTTACTCCTGATTGGTTTAATAACAGTGAAAAAAGTATCAAACACAGCAGTTCCATAGCACCTGTTTGTCTGAATTTGTATAGAGAAATACAAAGTATAATTAACATGAGAAAGCAGAATAATTCAGTGATACTTTTACCTTTTTTGCCATCTCTTTTTGTATGCAAAAGAAGGTGGCATAAGTCACAAATAACCATTAATCCCAAATATCAGCTGTCTGGTAATGAAATAATGTTCTCTTTACTCTTTCAGTAGGAAAACTGTTTATAGTAATGTGAAAGAACACTTTCCTGTTAAACCTAAGAACTGTGGGCTGTTGTAAATTACTATTGTCTGATTAAAACAAATTGAACAATGCTGATTTGTACAAGTTGAGATCTGATCTCAGGTTTTGTGGTGTTCTTTCTGTTTATCTTCTTCATGCTGTACTATATATTCGTATTGCTTTCTGTCTGAGACTTGCATGGTATTATGTTCTATCAGACAGCAGCAGTGGGAATGGAGTACATACTGTGCTTTCTACAGAATCATCCTGAAAAAGCTTTCATCCTTTTAGGTAACTTTTTGCACTCTGCTGTGAATTTTGTCCTTTATGATCATCTCAAATTGATAAGAGTTTTTTAACAGAAGGGATTTTTTTTTTACTGATTCCTTTTGATGTTTTTACTGCCAAGATCTTTCTAGAGAAAAGGGGTTTTTTAGACCTCTGTGATAGTGCCATAGATGTTAAAGCAGGCTTCCTTTATTTCTGCTTGGTTCTACATGCTGCTTATTGAACTGCTTGCGTAATTTAAATTTTTGATTTGTCGTACAACACTAATCATTAAAAGCTAATGAGAATGAGGGAATTGAAATGAAGTAGAGGAAAATGAGATCAAGGGGAGCATATAATACTCAAGCTCAAATATGTCTACAACTGATTTGGGCATTGTATTAAAATATAAGCACCAAATGCTCAAAGAATAGCATCTGGTTACCTCGTCATACACTCTGCCATGGCACACAGGGTGCTGAACTGTTTTTACATGTATTGAACAGTAGTAAAGTAGCCAGAATTAGTATTATATTAAAATATGTTCTCAAATAAAAGTGAGCTAATCGCTACAATAACTTCACTATTATTGCTTACGAAGAGGTCTTTTAATGTTTGAAATTCAACACTGACAACAAAAGTGATGCTAATCCTGGCTGAAAGATGGTTTACAAAAGCCCAAAAGAGCTGAATTTCAGAATCAAGTTGATGTCACTGTATATTGATACAGGTGGGAATCTAGGGTTACTGGTTTTTATTTATTTATTAATGACACTTCATCTGAAGTACAGGTTTCCCTCCACTACAATTAGAATGAAATCATCAGGGATAAGTACAGTATATAAGGGGATGTTTTAAATAGGTAATCTATTTTACAGCTAAATTATCTGCCTGTTTTCCTTACTTCTGGGGTATGTGTTAGTGTAGGTGATTGCAATCACTTTAGGGGTTTGAAAACTGAGCTCTATAAAACAAATTTTCTAAAAACTATTATGCAAGCAATGCAGTGCTATAAAGAAAATACCTAATAATTCAACCAGAACAACAGCTGCTAGGTAACGGACAGTTAACAATAGTGCAAAATCTGGCACAGAATCTGAGCATTACACAGTTTTCAGGAATGTTTAGCACTTGTACCTAGGAAATTCAAGAAAAATTATTATTTTTGTTTGTTTATTTGGTTTTGGGTTTTTGCTCTACTAAGGATCATCTGAAAGTGCTATTGAGTTGTTCATCTGAAGATTTATGTACTTCTATAACTTTCGTTTTGTTGTTTTCTAGCAAGGTGTCTTTATGCACAGTATATACAGGAATATTAAAGCCTTTTTTTTGTTTCAAACTTCTAGAATTAAACTTGAAGGTGTAGTTCTTAGAAATACAGAACATTCCTATTGCCAAGTTCTTGCTAGGAATGTAAACATACAAACCAACTGTTTTCAAATCAAGTACTGTTCACTTCTCTAATAAGCAAAGTTGTATTTTGGTAAATCATTGTCAGATTGTAGACTAGTCTTGTACTCTTTGAGTTCTGTTTAGTATAAAGTACAGAGTTAATTAGCAGTAGCAATCAACCAAGTACATGACTTCAAGCAGATGCAAAAGAAACATCAGCAGTTGTCTCAGGTGAGATCAGAGGAGAGGTGTTAACCTGAGACCAACTACAATAGTGTAAAGAGATGCTGTAGCAGCTGTTCTAAAACCCACACAACTCCCATCTTTCAGCTCTGGTTGTGTTAGGGCCAGAACAATTGTATCATGATCCTGGGTAACAGGTTCTGCCTTTGTAATGAGTTTGGAAGTAACTAAAATAGATACTCAGTAACCTATGTGGTTGATCATTAATATTGATGTCTCAATGGTGATGGCAGAGAATCTTAGTCTTAATACACCTATAATCATTGAAAAGGGCCTTTACAACAAAATGAGTTGTATTCTGCCACTTCAAGTAATCTCTTAGGGCACGTGCTTGAATCATACAGAAATAATTACAGGATCTGATTTGAATGGTTGCTTGGGCCATAGTTTTTTACCATATTTAACACAGAACATGGGTTAGCATGTGACTTTTTTGATACTGTGCATTATTACAATGAATGATGAAATACAGGACTTGGAAGCCTCAGTGACAAAGCTTTCTTTCCCTGCAGCAGGGATAGGATATTACCCAGGGCACCAAGCTGAGATCTGGACTGTAGAATCCAAGATACCTTCTGCAGCACGGTGGGTCTGGAACTAAACAAAGACAGGTACTTCTCTCACCTTAGCAGAAATGTCTTGTGTACTTTCCTCAGTTTAAATTATGTCCTTATCATTCTGTGTAAATGAGATTGATTTCTGTTTGAAAATGATAGCAGAATAGACTAGCAACTGATCAATAGCATAACTAATTCATAGAGATTGGTCTGATCAGGATATTTTCTCACTTAAAAAGCTGTCCTGGAAGACTGCTAGCATTTGATATACTCTGTCTTTAAAAGCACTTGCAAGTGCTTCTGTGACTCTTAACACAATTTTCTGTCTCTGACCCTAAATGTAATCGTCTAAGATGTTTCTGTCTTCTGTCAGCATTATAGACAGCATCAGATTGAGTGATTTTTAAACGTCTAAATTGTTCATGTTTTCTGTGTATTTTAAGAATAACTGTGCCCTAAGGTTGGAGGCTGTGAAATGATCTGGATGCTTTTTGTGGCGTGTAAAAGATATGCACAGTGGTACTATACTGTTACCAAAGGCTTTTTGCACATGGCTGTATTTCACTATGACCCACGGTGTGAGAAGCCATGGTAAAATAAAACAAATAGCACTGAGTTGGTTCCAACTATTTCTGTATTCACTGAGTATCCTCATTGGTGTCAGTGGGATTTCTGCCATTAATTTCAGGAGTAGGAGGATGTATAAAGTAAAAATACCCTATAATTAATCTTATCATCATAAGTAATCATAATAAGTCACTTGTTTAACAGAAATGGCCTTCTGAATAAAGGAGAAGCAGGTGTCTAGATTCAGACAAGTGCTTAAAACATGTGCATAAAGCATGTGACAAAATTCCATTGACAAAAGGTAACCACGTACTTAGGGACTCTGGTGGAAAGGATTGGATGGAAACGTTTGCAGAATACAGACCATGGTCTCAGACCTCCAAATTTATGGTTCCAAAAGAGTGTTCTTCACTTTAAGGGAGCTGTGAGGCTATGTATGTTTTATGATCATGCAGCAGTCTTTCCAGCTGTGGCCTTACAGGCACAATTTGAAGAGTAAACAGTTACAGAAATCGCACAGTACCTGACAGCCTGTGTGAGAGACAGAGAGGAGAAGAAAGTAAATGAGTGTATTTTTCTAGACAGAAAACAGCATTTTCTCTACCAATCTGCTTAGCGGTAGTACTGAAAGAAGGAAAAGGTCTAAAAATGTCTCTAGTCACAAGCTCTTCTTAACTTTCTGGAGTGATCAGTGAAGCTGATATCAGACTTACCTTGTCATTAATTTTTTACTGTTCTTAATGGAATGGTAAGTGCTGAAATTGTCTTAGATTTGTAGACCTAGCAGGCTAATCAGTGTGGAAGTAAGTGCAGTTAAATAAAGGAGCTGCCTACTAACTCAAAAGTTACCTGGGCTGTCTCTGCCTTCCTCTCTCATTTAAGGCATTAATATTGGTACGATGCTTGAAGATTTTCAGGTGACCCATATTTCATGGTGAAAATATAAAACGTGGTATCAGCTGAGATACATAGCACTTCCTGACAATAATGAGAGCTTTTAGCCCTGTAGTTGGACTGTAGTTACTACTTCGTCAGAATTTCCTTTGTTTATTGCTCTCCTGAGATGGTATTGAAATAACGTGAATGTATTTGATGGATAATTATTTTTTTATTGTTAAGGAAAATTCTACAGTATTAGGGCCCAATTAATTCATTAGAGTTAATGGAAATATATTTTTGGCTAATGTATAAGGCATGAACACATTATTGAGTATTCATTAAAGTCTTGTAGATTGTATTAATTTTGTGTAATATGATTTCTCCAACGTTGTATTGATGTTTCCTTCCATCTCCATAATGTCTTATCATAAATGTGTTATGCATCAGCACCACTATAGCATTAACAGATAATTTTGAAATGAAGATTTTTGATCTGCAAATACTGAAACGTCTTCTTAAATAATTCCAACAAATACAGTACGAGACAGTTGTGCAGGTTTTTGCAAAATCGATGCCCAAGAACAGATTTTCTCATGAGTTCCAAGTTTTTCAAAAAGAGTACATAAGAGTAACTATCATGTTGGAAGTATAATGTTCTGGATGGTTAAAGCCATCTAGATTTTTAAGGGGCTGTTTGGATGTCAGTTTATTTTTATCATATATGTAAGACTAAAAAAAACCCCACACCATAGTGTCTAGATAGGAACCATTAGCAACTAGTTCATTTTTGTAACCTAATATCATTGCTCTGTGTGTTTGTATTGTGACAAAACCACGATGACGTCATCACACTTAATTTTCAACCAGAACCCTGACTTCGTTACTAACTTAACTGTTTTAACTTCCTGTAAGTGGAACAATAGTGCCATCAGGTGGGCAGGAAGGCGAGTGATTTCTTGGAGAATTTGAAATGTATTGCTATTTCAGTAATTAGATTAATCTTGGATCTGGTTGATTTTATATTAATTATATAATAATTATAATTCTATAATATAATTATATAGTATCTTTAATGCCCAAAATTCAGATAAGCAGAATGGATTCCAGTTCAGTCTCCCAGTGGTATAAAGATCTTCTGCTTAAAACATTGAGGAATGTGGTTTAAATAGTCCTTGCACTACTTCAGATGTTTACCAGCAATATGAAATCACTTGCCAGCAATTGTTCATGACCTTCCAGGGTACAAAATATATAAACAAATAGTAGGCTTACAACAGGAAAGATTGTTAATGGCACAGATATCTTGGTCTGTATCTTGACTGCTTCTTAAGATTTGACCAGAACTTGGAACTCTGAAAAAGAAATAACAGAACAATGAAATGGGACCATATTTTGTAATTGCACAGTCAAAAAAGTACTTTCTTAATTTTAAACGTACTGTAAAACTGTACCACAGCTCACATTGTACCATAGTTCAATAGTAAAAAACCAGTGAAATTATATACTGAAATCTTATAAATACATTACTTTAGATTCCAGTCCTGAAAACAATCTCTGTAGATAAAAAAGGGACTGACCACCTGTAGCTAAGGGCAAAATATAGACCAGCTGCTATGTTAGGTCCTTTCTACAATACAGAGCAGATCTGAGCACCTCAGAATCAGTTCCATAACATCCAATGTATGGAGTAGGGCAGCTGCCTCGAGCTAGCCATTAGGAAGTCTCAGAGGCAGGTATTACTCTGTTTAATAAAGGCAGTCTTACCATCCACTCCAATTTTACCATCTCCATCGCTGTCACCTGCTGCCAGGAATGCCTTGGTCTCAGCATCAGTCAAAGCTCTGGCATGGGCTGATAAACTCTGCAGGAAAAATCTGTTAAAGGTGAAAGCACAAATGAGTGAGCTATACTCGGTACCAAAAGCATTTAGAGTTTGGTATTGGTAATAGCTGTAAAATTCTGAGCCTGATTCAATTCTTGAGACTATTTTGAAAGCTCTTTGTCAATAATTTTGAATTAAATGGCAAAACTTCCTCTAACTTCAGTGAGAATAAGGGTAAGAAAGTAAGAGGTTATGGCATCACAACATGTGAAAATCCTTGGTGACATTTTGGTTTCATTGAATTAAAAAGGCAAAAATAAAACTGACTCCATAGTGGCAGGATTCATCTTCCCTTCTCTGTTATCTTCCTTCTTTTCTCCTAAGATGTAGACTTTTGAGAGTGGTAGACTTTTGAGAGCTGCAAGAATTTTTCTAACCTTGCTTTTTAACTTCAGTCAGATTAATATGAACTGTAAGATAGAATTCATGTGATAAAAAGAAAGATGAGAGAAAAAAGCTCTTTGAATTCAGTTAGTAAAAAATCTTACAATAATAAAAAGCAGACTCTAGCAGAACTGCTATTTTTATCTTCACAGTCTGTCAGTTATCCCTACATGGAACAAGTACTTTCAGTGCTATCAGAGTGTTTTCTCGTTGAGATCTAGCCTTTCCTTTGTTATTTGTCTTGCAGCTCCTTCAGCCCAAGTGTGTGCACAGAGACACACAATTGTCTCTCATCCAAAGAGACAGAAGGAAAGGGAATAGTTCTGATGTTATCCTGCATTTTTAGACAATAAAACACAAGCCTGTTGGTAACTCGTTTATTTACTTACTTCAGTTCATCTTCCTCCATAAAGCCACTCCTGTCCCAGTAAAGAATTCGGAAGGCTTTTGTGAGCTAGTCTTTGGATTTGGAGTTGAGACCAACTTTGACAAAAAAGTTTTTGTAATTGAATGAATCAGCAGCTGAAATAAGCAGGAAGAGATGAAGGAAAGTAGTTAAAGATCTGGAACAAAAGAAGTATCAGGCTTTTGGTCAAAAAGCAGTGAACTGTTCTGCAGTACATTGAGGGTCATTACAAACCTCAGTCAACAAATCTTTGGTTTTCCTGAGTTTATTTCAGACTAATGGGATTTTTCCATTAATGATCTCTCAAACCTAGGAAGATAAATATTGACTGTGGTCTTCATTATGCAAGTACAGACATTTGTAAATAGATACTTCACTCAAACATAAATTCATAGAACTTGATGATAAATATTGTGTCTGTATTGAAATCAGCAGGAATTTTATTATTATTCTCTGAAAAAGCCAGTATTTCAGCCTCTAGATTTTTTTATATATAAGATTGCTACAATGCATAAGTAATGATGGGTACCTGTACCGTGGCTGGCAAAGATTAAAACTTGCATATATTCCATTACCTTGCATCCTTTTTCTCTTTTTGATAAGACAATTAAAACATAATTAGCAAATAAACATAAGAAGAACATTTTACCATGTACTCTGGAGAAGAAATCGACATTATACTGTCTAGTTCATCCTTTCAGCCTTTTCTGTTTCCATTGGAATTGGGATGTTGGGTAGTGACGACAAAAGAATTTGCTAGATAAACTGAAAAGCCAAATGTAAAACATAAATGTTACCTTGACAGCTTTGTAGGCAAGCCACAATTTCAGCTTCTGTCAGGATACCAGAAAGAGCCATGTCAAAGCTACTGTAAAATGAAAAATAATATTGGGTAGAGTTCATGTTGGTCTTGCTCTGTCAGTCTTTAATGCTGCCCAGTGAGGACAGCCAGGTTTGATTAGTGGGGCAGTTGAAACATAGATCCTAGGGCAAACCAGAGGAGCTGCTCTGCAGGAGCTAACTGGCTTATTATTTCTAGTTAAGTCTTCAGGTGCACAAGCTGAGGGCAAAATACATGTATTCAGCATCTGGGGATTTTTGGTTCTTGCCATGCATTTTTTGTGTGGGTTATTGTGATGTCTTCAAAAGCTCCAGAGGAAAGGTTGAACTCACCTTGGCACTCTAGTTTTCCCCAAGCCAAGAACAGAAAAAAAGTAAGGTAAAAGATCTGCAGAGTCCTCTTGACTTAATTCTTTTTCAAATGACAGAGATAATGACTTACATGGACCTTAGTAAAGTCCTCTTGACCTTCTACAGATGTCCTAGAGCCACGTGATGGCTCAGATGCCCCAGGGGATAAGTTACTGTGGCTGACGAGACTTGCTAGCTAATCAGATTGGTAGTTATATCCCAAAGGAATGTGCATGGTGTCTTAGACAATATATAAGGTTTAGTGCCATACAAAGTAAATGCTCTTAGCTTGCATCTATTTTTAGTCTAGTGATTGATATTTGATCTGTGAATGAAAAATAAAATTATTTTTTAATATTGCATAATGATAGCAACAAATGGACAGCTCCATGGTAGACTTTGACTTTCAAAGGCCTGATCCTGATGGCATTACCCATGAAACATTTCTCCTGCCCAAATAATCTTCAAATAATACTAATAGTGATACATTTGTGATAGATATATCTTGACATACAAGTAGAATGTCACAGATAAAAATTTTAATTTTAAATTAGCCCAAAGTATTTTTAATAAGCTGATATATAAGCTTTGGCTACCCAATTACTGAAATAGGTACTTTAGGCTATAAAAGTATAACATTGAAGACATTTGCTTGGTATTAATCCATTGCATGGTGCACATTTTAAATCATGAAAAGAAATGTGTCCATTTATAGAATGAAGGTTGTCGGTTGTTCGTCAGCACACAGCAGTATGCATCAATTAATAGTAAGGAATGAAAATGAGCAGTGAAATCTGTGGTATTTGGTTCTTTCTGTAGTGAAAAAATAAACTCCTGTAAAGATTCCGATAATAGCTAAACTCCAGCTGCAGCTTTTCTCTTACTAGTTATTAATAGGATCCTCCACTTGGCTATCTCATGAAATCTGTTAGAACCTAATGGCCTCAAGAATGGCTGAAATTGGCCAATGGTGTAAAAGCCATTAGGAGAACATTTCACACTGACACATACATAAATGTGCACAGATTAGCATTGTAGATTTAAATAATATGTGAGTAATGCCATTACATTTAAAATAAAGCCTAACACTTGGTCAATATAACATAAAATTGCTGTCTTTCAAAAATTATATAAGTGAAAATACAGACAAAACCTCATCTTGTACATCCTAAGTTTCCCTTGATCATTTCTTTAAGAGAAGAATGCTTAGGAGAAGCGCTAATCATATTATTCCAAACCTATGCTGTGTGGTAAATTCTATATTGTGAAAAAAAATTTGTTTTGTTTTTGTTTTACATTTTATATTTCTGGACTATATAAGATCAAGTGAGCAAGTTACTTTTAAGGACATTCTGTTCTCAGCTGGTGGATATATAAACTAAGTGATCCAGCCTTCCCATGTGGGAATCTAGCTTTGTCTGTGCTTCAGATTCCTAGGAAGTAATTGAGAGTATGGCCTGAGATCAGACAGGATCTGATAGTTGTGTTGGAATTACTGGACATTCAAGAAATAATCCTTGTGAGAAGACCACATTGAGTTTACAAAGCATTATCGATAAAAAGTTCGAGTATTTCTGTGGCAAACCAGAACTTGCCTGTAGATGGCACCAAAGACAGTCAAGTCCAGCCATGAAATCTCTCCGGGATTACTTGGGGTGCGAGAAAACCAAGGAACTGAGAATGAGAACACGTTAGCAGGTGGGCGCTCATGAGCAAGGAAGAAAAGAGGAAGGAAAAGATATTTAAAAGAAAAAAAGTCTAGTCTACCAAATCACTTGAAAGACTGGAATACAAACAGACTAAATTGAAAACTCTGAAAGAATTCCAGAGGATTTTTCTTTAACGATGATTAGGAAGAACAGGTTGTTTTGTCTGTCTAACAAAGCCAGGTTTTACTGTGTTTATTTTTATGCTGGCTAAGTGTTGCAGTCTGTTAGGGAGATAATTGCAAATACAAGATCAGCTTGTTCTGGAGGCCTGGGAGTTAGAGCAGAAAGTTAGTATCTATGAAAAACCAGCTGATAATATCTAGTTGTGATGAAACTAATGGGATTCCCTTTGAGTTAAGTATTTGCATATTCTGCTTTGACATAAGTTCCCCTTCGAACTTGGGGTCAGTAATATCTCTGTAACTGTAGGGTACTGCATTGTCTAGGGGTACCTTCTTTCCATATTATAACTGATGTGATGATCTGATTTTCTTTTCTGGAGCTTGATTACACAAACCCTCTGATTTTCTTGTTTTCATGAGCATAGGACATGCTGACAAACAAATCCAAAGTTATGGAGCAGCCATATCACAACTGCTAGATATATAGGACTTTAGTGCTGAAAATGTACCAGAAAGTCCATACCAATGTAATGGTATCTTTCTGTGCTTGCAAGGAAAAGTAATGTGGAAATTAAATTTAAAAAAAATGTGAACACTTTACATTAGTTCATATTCCACAGCATCCACTTATTAAAATGTTTTAAAATATATGAACAATTAAACATGAAAATGTTAGGTATGTATCTCTTCAGGGATTTAATCAAGATGTATCTATTTCAGTAACCCATTCCAGGAAATTAATCCAGCCTTGGCCTCCTCTGCCCACACTGTTTGGTGTGAAGAGCTCCAGGGGCCTCTGATGATGCTGCATCAAAGATTTTCCACATGGGCTGGCTGCTAACTCAAGGGAGAAACTTTACCAGTCGATGTGTGCGATGAATGTTCTGACATACCCTTGCCCTTTCTGTGCTGTCTTACTTGTTAGAAGATGACTGTGAGATTTCAAACAGTTGGAGAGCTGAAATTGAATCTGAAGTTTACAAATGGCTCTAGGTTGGGATTTCCAAAGGAACATGAAGTTAGGAGGCAGCCAGCTTCCATTAATTACCAGGAGATCTTATGCATGATTCTGCTGATTTATTCAGGACAACCCAAAGTTTCGGTTTAAGTGAGATGATTGATTCAGTGGCTAGAATGTTAGGGTGGGTTTGGGATATTGGGTTCAACACCCTGGCCCTCTAATATGCTTTTTTCTAAGAGCTTATGTAGGACAATCAATTTCTTTGTGTTTCATTCCCACTTAAAGAGATCATAGTACATCTTTATTTCACAAGAAGTGTTGGGAGAATAAGAGTTTAAACTGCTCATACAGGGTAATGGGGGAACTGAGGCGTGTCTGAGAACTCAGGTTTTGGGCTCATTGGCGTTCAGATCTGCCACTCACTTTTTGGGTTGCTCTTTAATTGATACAATAAAGGTAAAATACATAAACAACATTTCCTTTATCCTGGGAATTATGAAGCAATATTATACTGAGTATTATACTGACTAGGATGGTCTTACTCTAAACCTGAGAGCAAGTTATCAGTGTGATAATACAGAGTGTTTTTAGATCTTTTCTGATTTGATGTTGCACAAACAGTTTCTAACAGAGTTTTGGGTTTTAATGGTGTACTCAGCAGTGTTTTATTTGTGTACTTCATTCATAAAAGCTTAATGCAGAAGATTTAATCCTTACTTATTAGGTGGCCCAGAGAAGCTATAGAACCTACATCCTTGAAGATGCTCAAACTCAGAGCAATTTGCCTTCTGATGAAGTGATTGGGACACTTCCAGAGATCCTTTCCAGCATGAATTACTCTTGTGATTCTATACCTTAATTTTGATAAAATTGTGATATCACTATTTGTTTCTCTACTACTTCAGATGGCATCCAACAGACATCCTGCAATCAAAGATTTTCTCTAGAGCAATGACATTGTCAAGTTCAGAGAACACTCTGTGCTATTCCCTAAGAAAATTGAAGGCTGCCACTGGCTGAACTTAAATTCATTGAAATTAACCTTCCAAGAAAACTTTTCATTTTTGACATTTGTTTCCTTTAGGTGCGAAATATTCCTCTCTAGTTTGATTAGCTCTAAAAATGTGGAACCTTGTGCCGACAGAAGTCACAATAGTGACTAGGCATTGGTTTTGCTGAACAGTCTATGGGCTTTTTGTGAAATTGGAGACTTTTTGGAGTTTTATTGTAATTCTTTAAAACGAATTGGCTGGATGGTTTTAATAAGATTAAACTCATCTTCTTGCCACAAGTTACTGTTTAAGAAGAACAGATTTTCTCATAAACAAAATACTCTTGAAGCTGTATGTAAAGTTGCAACATACGCCTGATCCTCAGAAGTACTTAGTTCCCCCTTGTGGCATCAGAAGGCAGGGACACACAGTTATTTAGCATCTCTGAAATACAGGATAGGCCACTATGCAGTCTTGCATGTCTTGCATTCCACATGAGACTTTCAGATGCGCAAGGAATGCAGTATCAGGTCTGTCACTTATGGTATTTTCTGTGCCATCTGCTTGTGAACTAATGACGTGATATTTTAGGGATTAGCAGCATGAAGAGCTAATGTATATATTAGATCTGTATATTGCTGCAGATCTGGATTGCTCTGGGTTTTCTTCTTCAGCAGATAGGAAAAAGGAACCAACAGAGTCTCATCATTATGCAAAATATTTCAGTGCTGCAATTAACAGCAGCTATAATTTAAGCCCATATTTAACATCAAAGGCGGTGGGGATAGAATTAGGATTTATAT
This sequence comes from Falco punctatus, assembly GCF_963210335.1. Lineage (NCBI taxonomy): Eukaryota > Metazoa > Chordata > Aves > Falconiformes > Falconidae > Falco > Falco punctatus. Next base: position 33,286,130 of record NC_137583.1, on the reverse strand, counting down.
TAGTTATAATTCTGCCAAGGCTTCAGTGAGTTTGATTGCTAGAATTCCTCTTTTGCATTAGCCATCTTAAATCTGCCGAACAGCTCTCTTCCATGCCTGGGTATGAGTGAGCTGTACTTGCCTCACATAATCATCTCACAATTCATGGAAATGCCAACACTGAGTGTTACATAAAAGTTCCAGAAGGCTTTGTTTCTGCTCTTCTTCGAAACAGCTGCCAAATTATGTTATAATTATCATCCAGTTTCAGCAGGGAGTATTAAAATGACAGTCTACTTGTGAGCTGGAACCACATCATGGTAGCTGGGAAAGGAGACAACTAAATGTTGGTGGGGAAATTTCCAACCCACTCAGCCAGAAATGCACATCTACTCAGTCTGTTGAGCTCTGCATTTCACCATGAACATTATTTACTTAGTCCATTAAAGAAGACAATGTTATAACTTGCTCTGAATCCTGTAAGACACTTATTAAAGGAAAGACTTGCTCTTAGAAATTTTCAGACTTAAGAAAATTTGCTAATATTATGAATTATATAGATGATTATTCATATTATAAATGAAAGAATTGAGTAAAAGCCATTATTTAGCATTGTAACAGAGCTTTAAGGTAATCAAACAGCAAGACTGGCCATTGTTTTGTCTGTAGGAAATACAGACATTCACAAATGTGGCAAAGTATTATTGTCTTGTATATATTAAGAAATAATAAGCAACGTGTTCATGATTCACAAGGAAGACCTCCAGGCCTGTGGCCCATGTTGTCAGGGGACTGTGACTTGTGACAGTGTCAGAGTTGGGATTAGACCCTTCTCTTCTATCTCACAGTTGCCTTAGATTTCATGAAAGATAAATCTTCTTAAAGGAGAGTTACATTTTAAGCCATAAATACTTTCTGACGATGCATGCTGTAGCCTAGTACTTAATTTTGTAAAATCACACACAAATTTATTCCATGATTTAAGCTATGTGTCAACTCCTCTAAATTTTTGTTCTCATATTCTCAGGGTTGGGACTTAATATAGGTTATTTTTAGCTGTCTTGTTAGCATTGCTTTTTCTCAAGGATCAGAGAATTAAGCAGAAATAAAACTCAATGAAATCAGTACAGTTAAGCCTTAAAAGATGTCATATTGTTTAAGATCTTCAAAACTGCATCTGGTGATTCAGCATGGTCAAGTATGATGATGGAAAACCTAAACAAAATTTTAAAAGCAGCTTTTTCCCCCTAAGTTGTTTTGTTAAAAATTTTTTTTCTCCCTTCTTCCAGACACAGTTTCAACATTATGAGTGGTTGAAAATCACAAAGTGCCTTCTTTACAATGGAAATGTAACAATACCACATGACCAAAACATCTGTACATTGCAAGATTTCTCAGCAATCCAGTGTGTGAACTTCATGTATGGGGAATTGTTAATGGCTGAAACAATATAAAAAATGTACAAACACACGCTGAGTGCCAAGTGCTTGTTGGACGAGGTAATTGGAAGAGTCAGTCCAAGGTTGCCTTTGGTCTAATGCTGTTTATGCCTTCACCAGAGACTGGAATTCTGTCAAGGAAGAAAATAAGAAAGGCAGGGAGTAAAACTAGGTGCAAGTGGTTTTAAACATCTTTAGAAAAGATAGATAAAAATGACTTAAACTCCTAGCCATGGAGGGCTCCCAAAGTTATTATAACACTGCACAACCTACTGCTAAACTGAGATTCTGGGGGCGTAACAGATTTTTCACTCCTTAAAAAAAGTAAGTGCAGAGAGGAGTGCGTCTGTAAATTCATATTTGTGGGAAATCCTGACTTAAAGGTAAACTATCTTTAACCCATTACAAACTCTGATAATAGCCAAGGAAGCAGAGAGTTAATTAGGTCGAGCCTGTAGCTTTCAATATGAGGGATTTTTTTGGTTTTGTTATTCCACAATTAAAGATAACAGTAGTGATGTGATTTCAGAATGGGAGATTCAATGGTTAAGGGCTAAGATCTGCATAATATAATGCCCTATTTGGGGCTTATAAACAGAAGCTGCAAAATCTGCTGCTAAAGCAAATTCCTCCAACAGTGTATCTCTCTCCCCTCCCAAACTCTGGCTAAGATTAGCACGTGTGTCTGTTAGAGTTATTGCCACCTGTCCTAGTTCAGCTGAGACAGCCCCGTTTTCAGTGACTTCATCTCTAATACATGATGCATAATGTCCTATTTTCCTTTGCTGCAATTTCTAAAAGAAATATCCTGGCCAGTTCACATCATCCCTGTGAGGTTTTCTTTAGGAATTGGATTTAGTTTCTCATAGAGGGACTGCCTAGTGAAATTTGCACTGATCAAGTAACTCTCCAGCACAAAATTCTGTGCTGCATTGCAGCAGTTCTAGCTTTGAAAAACAACACCAGTCTGATTTTACTTTGTTGAATTGACCACTTAGTAATATTGGCCAGTGGTTGATAGTGGTAAATGAAGAAATAAATTTGTTTAGGTGGAAGTGTGTTTTAAAATGAAAGCATTATATGGCCAGAAGTGCAGAGCATCCACTGCCAAAATGGAAATTCAAATAATAGGTGTTCAAGATGTTTTAAAAATCTGGCACATTGGGTCTATGGATCAAACCCATGGCAGAATTGACCCCCAAGCTGTTATTATTGATTGGAAGAACAGGCTCTATACTGGGCCTAAATATGCTATTGCTGCAACAGAGACCAAATGGGAATAAAGCTATGAAAATAAAGGAGTATTCGCTAGTATAAAAATTGTGGAGAAATTACCAGGCCAGAGTACTTGGATGTATTCTTCATGACACAGTTTAAATTCAGTCCTAAATGCGTGCATTTTAAAACACAAATTTTATGAAGTTTCCAAAAGTCTCACCTTCCACTCCAATTTTGCCATCACCATCAGAATCACCTGCAGCCAGAAAAGCCTTGGTCTCCGCAGAGGTGAGGACTCTGGCACTTGAAGAGAAATTCTTCAGAAACAGCCTGAAATAGAAGAGGATAGAGTACTGTGCTTCAGTTTTATTTTCTGAAATATCCTTGGCATATTTGTATTTCTGGTTTTCTGAAACCCATGCCAAAACCCCCATAAGGTAGTGCCTGCTCTTACTATCTGAGGAAATCCACACAGATTCAAGGAAAGACAAAGAACTATGTTTTATTTTTAAAATAACAGCAAGTTTCTTCTAGGACACCAAGTGAGTTCAAAGGTTTACATTTTTAAAAGAAATAATCAGCTGAACAGTACTTACTGAAGCTCTTCTTCTTCAATGAAACCACTCTTGTCCTGATCAAGGATTCCAAAAACTTTCTTTATCTGATCAGGGCTTTTGCTGGATAAACCAACCGTGGAGAAGAAAGACTTGTAGTTGAAAGAATCATCAGCTGAAAGAAACATAAGTAGTTTAAATTGTTTTCCCTTGAAGTTGCTCCTACTGTATGTATTCCTTCAGAATGTGTATGTCTTTTCTTAAGCATCAGCCTGCTCCTCTTTCCCTTGTTTCCCAGTGTAGCAGAAAAGAAGATGCAGTGGATAATTTCCCTTTCTAACCACTCTGTGCCTGTGGTGATATATCCTTTTAGCCAGTTTGAAGTTTTCTGCTACAATGCACATTCTGCTAAAGCATGCTTTATTAAAAATAACAAACACTATTAATATTTATTATTAACACACAATTAATAATAAATATTTAGAGTGTGCCACTGTGTTTTACAGACCAACTCTTAAAATTTTTACTTCATTTTCACGTAGTCCTTACTTTGGTGAAGAATTTGGTAGAAAAGTAAGTAATTCACAGTCAAAATAACTCCTGAGCATTTGGAAAATTGGCTTGATCTTGCCAAGGAACTCTTGAGAGAACTGAGACTGGTCATTACTTCAGAAATGACATTTTGATTCTGCAAGCTGAGGGTTTTTTTTTTGACATTTGGAAGGAAAAGGCGAACTATTGACAAAAATTGACAGAGTTTAGAGTTAAGCCAGCCCTAACTGAAACCGTGGCCTTTTAATTGCAGTTCTGTGTTTTGGGGAATGTTACCCAGCAAGTAACCATTTGTGAGACATTCTGAATTCAAGGGGCTACACTGTAATGTAGCTAGAAAGAGATCTCACGGGGAAGGAATCTAAGGGGAAAATGATAGGCATGTCATCTTAAGACATAAAAATGATATGCATCTTCTGGCTGCAGAGAGACCATTCCTTACCCTGGCAGCTGGAGAGAGCAGATTCAATATCTTTAGCAGAAAGGATGTCAGTGATGGCCATTGTTGAACTGTAAAATAAATTAAATGTGAGCTACTTAGTCATTAAAATGACTTCTCTACCTCTTTCATGGTTCTATTTGAAGTTGCTGCTGTGACAGTATATGATAGGGGAGACATTATTCATTTAATTGTAAGCGGAGCGTACTGTAACAGATGTCTGCAGCAGGTGCTTCCACTTAAAGCTGGGTAATGAGGGAGGAATTCTGCATGCCGGAGTGTGGGGCCTCAGGAAGATCTGATGCCTGTACTGCACTGGGACAGCAAATCAAAGGTGTCTAGCCCACAAAACTTGATGACTTCTGTGTAGGTTTGCCTGGAGGTGGATTATTACTCAATTAAAATTGGCATATATTTACAGCATACATAAAAATTATGGCTTAGTGTGTGGTCTAGGACTATATCTGGGATAAATGTTTTTGGAATTTAGAAAATCTAGTATTATTATCAATAAATGTAGTGATCTTTTCAAAGAATGAAAATAGTAGTATAGGATAAGTAATAATAATTTTACTCATTTCAAGGAAATATAAATTTGGAGAGTAAGTTCCTCCTTTGTTTAGTTGCAACAATAAACATAACTACACTATAAATTTGGCTTGCTGGGCTGCTGCATCATTAAAAGACTACATTTCATGATAGCTTTATAACAAAGTTTTCTTAGGTATGCTGTGTGTGTGTGGGTTGTTTGTTTGTTTTTAATTCCATGTAGGTGATAATAAACCAGATTTTTGTCCAGGTTTTGGCATTTCAGTATATTGATGTGCTTAGAACAGAGGTATTGAGACTTAATATTCATTCCTAGTAGAGTGAAGGAGGGATTTTCTTCTGATACAGCAGCATTTGACAAAAGATACTTTTTGTCCCATTCAGCCACCAACAGCTGCAGTAGTTTGCCAATGTAATATGTATCACTTAAGAAAATGCTACCAGGTCTGAATTTCTAGTCAATTTTTTGTGTGAACATACAATACATTTTTACAGTTTGGTAAACTGCACACAGCAGTGCGGACTGGTTACAATTTAAAACTTACGACATTACTGTAAAGTAGCTTCATATTAATGAAAGGAGGGGAACTAAGGCATAGATAAGTTATTCTTGAAACCCATAAGAGAACAGAAGTATATTTTCATGAATCCCTAACTGATCTTCAACAACATCATTCTTTTGTCTAAGCATGGAAAGCAGCATTCATGAGAAAGAAACCAGTGCTGGTAACCATTTATAGTCTGTGTGCTGGTTTGAGATCTACACACAGGTTTAAACTTTGCATAAAATATGAAATGGCTGCCTCTTTACCCACTGGTTTGCAGCAGAGAAAATAGTCAATCATTTCAGTTCCTTTATGAGTATCTCAGAAGGTGTAAGGAGACAATGGGACAAAATCATGCTGATGACAATGGGTACTTCTCCAGCTAAGGCACATGAGTTACTTTTGTTCTGCTAGCAATTATTTTGTCCCAGCGGCTTCTTGTGTAAAGTACTCCCCCCTCTCAGCACTAGGCAAGATAATTTGGAGCTCTGCCATTTACCTAATTCTCACTGCTGACAGGATTAAAAATGGGGAAGAGTTGAAGGAAAACCTAAAAATTGCAGCATTTTTCACAAGGGGCATCGTTCCTGTCTTTTTCCATCCTGTGATCTGAATGCTGATTCTGTTCTATGTTAGCTTGTAAAGATACGACATACTGGCATCTGATATAAGAACAGATATTTTAATTGCATAGGTGCTTTCCATTTAGGGAGCATTTTGCTTTTGTGTTTCTTTTTCTGAAAGCAGAGGATCTAATCAGCTTACCTTTGTGGTCTTCTTGACTGGATAAGGAAGCAGTCTGGTTGGAAGGAACGTACTTGCTGTGTGTCTCCAGCAGAGCTGAGCTTGCATATATATACTTTAAGTTGTATACCATATACAGATTTTAGATTTCAGCGTCACGAAGCGGGAATGGTGTCAAATGAACTTGCCTAACTAATCATCTTGCACTATTTTTATCTCAAGAGAATACATATGATATTTGCAAACGAAACAAGATGAGTGGCCAGATAGGTGAAAAGGACAGAGTCATATTAAATTTCTTCTGATTTAAGCAGAAAATACTAAGTCTCCATATGATGTAGGGCAGGAGAAAACCCACTATCTGATATGCTTGATACAAGGAGTCAGATGAAATGAAGCACTACTAACTTCTGAAAAGATACCTTTAATGAATGTTTTAATGTGATAACTTGTTATGTGTAGATGCTACATGTGATTAAGTTTCATCATTGGATGATGAAAAAAATATTTTAAAATATCCTGCTCAAATATTGTTTGTGTAGCAAACCATTTAGGGAAAATAATAGTCGTGTTGTCTCCCAGAATGTCTGGTCTGTTGTTTTGAAAAAAACCCTAACACACAGTGAATTTGTTGCTACAGGAGGTAAAATAATATTATGTCAATCCATTGGAACAGTTGGTTGGGGGAGGGTATTTTGTCTGGTATGTTTCCAGGGAAAATCTTACAATTCTGCAAGGTTCTGACATCCTGTTTAGTCGCATGTATATGAAGCAAAGCGGTTGTGATCTACCCAGCTGTCTCTGAGACAAAAGCCCCTGAGCCCTGCATGAAATAACTTTGCTTTCAGAATAGAGAGAAAAATTTTGATAGCAGCATCACTGCAGGAAACAGTATGTGAAGAGTGTCTTTGCAATTTTGTAGCCTACCTTCTGATCTGTTTTAGACAAGTGATTATTTTTTCTCATGTTTTGGCCAGTGCTGTTTCCAAGTGTTCCTTTGTGCTAGTAACATTTTTTTTTTTTAACTAGCACAGAAACAATTTGATCATCTCAGTTTTCTTTCACGAATGTTGTAGCCTAACTGGGTGAGGAGCCTGTCAGCTTGGCTCTCACTTGTGGCTTGAGGCAGCAGAACAGCAAAAGACAAGTCATATGGATGACAGCACAAGGTAGTGTTACGGCCAGGGGTAAGGGATGGCAAGGGATGACAGCGCAATTGGCATCACAGCTTGAGGTGGTGGCACAGTAAGAGGTGACAGTGCAGAGGCTTGTCTCATTGTCAGAGAGTATCAAGGCATCTTTTTTTCAAAGCATTTCTCTGTAAGGTGGAAGAGAAACCTAGCCAAACACTGAAGCCAATGACTAATAAATCATCATGTGAGGCAGAAAAAGTGACAAATGAGGTACCTATGAGACCTTAATGCACCCAGCATTGACAGCAGCTGATGAAAAAGCAACAAAAGACTATTGCAAAAGATACCGTGTATGGTAGGGGTATTACTTCACTTACTGCATCTAAACATAAGAAAAATTATTGCTAGAAGTTTGGGTTTTTCTTTTTACAAATCCTGCATGTTTGTCCTCCATGAAAAAGTTTCAGACACAGATAATTCTTGTGAGGGAAAGTACCATTGGTTAAGAATGACTGTGGAAGATTGCAGCTTTCCCAGTTTTCTGAATGGGTTGTTGACCAGCTGACGCTGAAAAGTTTCAAGAAGAATTTGCTGGATAGATATTTAATACTGGCTGCTGTTGCCACTGGTGACATCTGGTAGAAAGGATACAAATATCACTTACCCCCCTCAAACTCTCCCAGGAAATTACTTTTATTCTACATGAGAACAAACTTCTTCTCTTTTGTGCACACACCACCCTTTTCTCCCCCTCCAATTCGGAAAATTGCCTACATAGTGCCAACAACTGATGTGAAGTAAGTAGAGGGTCCAACATAAAAACTGATGGCATGATATGACCTAATGAAGCTAAGTTAAGAGGAAGGCCAAATTCTGCTGAAACTCTTGGACCGCAGGAGTCTACATGGGAATTTGGTCTCTGGTGTCTGTTTCAGAGAATGCATTTGATTTTAGATGCAATGGCTTCTCATTTTGCCCAGAGCTAATTCCACATATGTTAACCCCTCGCCCCCACTCTTCCCTTTAAAAATAGCATTGATTGCTGTTATTTCCCTTAATGCCTGTGGACTGTTGCCATTAGTTTGAACTTTTGTATGTGAATCACATAAGGATGCAGTCTTTAAAAGTGTGCTTTGTTTTCTAAGAGGCTTCAACAAGATGATTCCTTCTGTTCTCTGAAATTTTAAGAATAAAGCATGAACATCAAATGATTTATGGCTCTAGTCTGTTGAGCTGCATTCAGACCAGCAAATTTTGGAGTCACTTTTGCAGTGAGATTGGAGGCACTAGAGATCCAGAACACGTGCACTGGCTGGCAGGATGAAATGCACAAGGATCATGTAACTCTATTTACAACCAGCCTCCAGCAACCATTTTATTTTCAAGCCCTACATTAGAGATTGCAAAAACATCTGTCTGGTCATTTTTACTTTCTTAAATCAAATACTGTTAGTAACTTTTCAGCTGCCATCCAACTTGGCAGGGAGAGGAACTGGGGAAGCATTAAAATGTAAGGAGAATATATCCCTTTGAGATTGTCAGGTTACTGCTAAAAGCGATTTTAAACCCTGGGACTTGAGCATTTCACTTTGCCTTCCAGAGGACTCTTTAATGGAATGCTCCTCTATTGTTATTTTATTCCTATATTTTAGGTCATCATAAGTTCTCTGGCTGTTCTACAATATATTCTTGGCATTCTTCTTCAAGTGCTGACATGAATCATGTGTGCAGTAGAATAACAAAAATACACTAAACAGTTGTGAATGCCTACTTTAATTTAAATAAGTGTGATTTCCTGCCCTTGTATATACCTGAGATCACTTTCCCTGAATTCTTATGATAAACTTATCCATAGTCATCAGTCAAGGAACAGAAATCACCTTATATAATATGTTTAACCTATAGTTAAATGACATTTGAATAGGGAAAGTGGAATGTTCATTCAGCTTTAATTTGCTTTGGGAATGTATGAGATGAAAGAAATGGTATGAATGTAATTTAGTGTAATTGTATTAATGCATCATGCTTCTGTCATTTGAGGAACGTAACTCTTGAGGTGATCTGGAAATATTTGTGAGTGGTTTTAAGTTTATATTACTTAACCTAATATCTACAAATACATATATATTAACTCCCCCCAGTAAAATGCTGAAAAAGGAAAATGCTAGAACAGTTGCTATGGAGTGAGGAAGCTGTACATGGTAATTACACCAAATAACATTGTTTTATTTTTGAAAACTTTAATGAATCACAAAAAGTAAGTAATTCATTCTTCAGCTGCTATCATTCTTGTATGAAGTGGCTTCAACCTCTGGGGTAGATTTTCAGAGATTCTAAGAATTTACAATGTAACTTTTCAACTTTAAAGTTGAAAGGTGTCCTTCAAAGTGCTAATGTACAAATTTTTTCAGTCATAATTTTCTTAGATGTGTAAAATATAATTTTTAAGCCAGTTGGATTTTTTACATAAATCAGACAATTTCTGGTTCTGCATATCTGAAACTTGTAAGAGAGAGTTTCAATTCTGATTCCCAAATTTGAAAGGAGTATGGTCCAGATGTGAAATCTATGTCATTTCTCTAGCTGTAGCTTGAGATTTTTGTTTCTGAATTCAAACTTTACAGTTCACTTCCATTTCTGTTTCTTGTTCATGCATTGATGCAGAAAGAAAAGGCTTTTTTTCCTCCAGAAATAAATTCACATAAATAAATTTTGAAATTACAGATTCCTGAGACATTTAAATCAGATACAATCATTCATAAATGGACAAAATACTTGAATCTCCAGATAACTCTATTCATACTTTACAAATTACATGCAGCAAGTGTCAGAAAGCCTGCAGAATAAATAATTTGCCTGCTTTAATTCTGAAGCAAAAAGCTTACAATTTTTGGAAATGTCCTAATAAAATTGCCAGTAAAAAGGTATGTGTAGGATAATAATGTTTTTTTGAGTAGAAAATAAAATCAGGTCTGTCAAGGCGATCTTCTCTAGCTAAGTTGGAAGTGAAGATACACGCTGGAAACAAGTTCTATTCAGTATTTGATCTACTATATTCTGTTCTTGAGCTCTGTTCTTCAAGTCCAGTCTGATAACATCCCTAAAGAGGGTCCCTGTTACAGGATTTGTAACATTAGTCTGCATGTTTACACTGTATAGCCCAATGCAGTCCTGCTCTGTGACTGTGGTTTATAAGCACTATAAATAATCATCAGTTGCATCAGGCTTTCAAATATAGCTATGTTTGAAATGAACTCAGACGTTTTTGAGCCTGTCTGTATATTCTTGTATAGTCCTTATCATACTGTGTAAACAGTGTATCCCACTATAAACAGAAACAACTCCTTGCAGTTATGTAATTGCAGGAGCGTGAAATAAGAATTGGGTCATTATTCATGCATATACTAATCTAGTACTGATATTGCTGAATAGAGCAGCGCCTTTGATTTTTTCTGGTAGAGTTGCTTGTCAAGGATATATATATATATTTCAAGGGTATATGGGTTTCAAAAAACCCAAATGCTAACTGACATAAAGTCGACTCTTTGAGTCCTGTGTACAAAGCCCATACACAATCTGATTTGTAGGTGCCTGGTGAGGTGTGACTTAACTCCCTCCTCCTCCATTTACTGAGGTCCAGAAACCATCAAAACTCATCACAGCTCCAGTCCAGGCTGTGTGCTTGCACTTCTTTTCTATGGAAACTAGAGCGTGATAAGGGGCTGATGTGTGTTTGGGTATTGTCCCAATGTGGAGTTCATGTCTCCAGGGCATGCACCCAGGCTCAGGAACTCAGAAGCATTCCTTCGTCCCTCATTAGACATTGCCAACAACACTGACAATAATTAGAGTGAGGGCTACAGAAAAGTAAGCCGAATTAATATGGAAATTGGTACTAGAGACATAACGGCATCAGATATGAAAGCATAAAGTCTTTACAAACAAGAATTCATTGAGTGTTTGAGAGATAGGCCTGGTTTAATCAAATGGTGCATCAATGAAGTGATTCCACTGTTCAAATGTTTGAAGGGTCAGTGGGATGAGAAGACAGAAGCGGGTATTGTTCTTCCTATACAGTGCTCCTGGGTAATACTAGTGTCCAGATAGTCCAGTGATTTCAAGCTTTATTGTATAGTATAGAACCATACAGACAGAAAATGTAAGTTCTTATTATTCATTGATGGACAAACTGCATTATATTCACCATGGACCCTGTTAGCAAATTGCTGTAGTCAGGTGTAAAGTAAATCACTTCAGATCTGTTGCTCTGAAAGAAAAAATACATTTACTGTATTCTAGTGATAAATTCACATAGCAGTCTTTCCTTGAATTGTAATGTCTTCCACCCGAGCTGAATTATAGCACTGCTTGCACTTTATTAAAAGGGTACATTTTAAAAGGAATTTTACTAACCTGGAAACTTCAGGAGGAAAAGGCTAGGTGAATTCATTCATCAGTGACCTGGATAAAGGGACTGAGCCCACCCTCAGCAGGTTCGCTGATGATACCAAACTGGGAGGAGTGGCTGATACACCAGGAGGCTGCGCTGCCGTTCAGTGAGACCTGGGCAGGCTGGAGAGCTGGGTGGAGAAGGAACCTCATGAAGTTCATGAACAAAGGCAAGTGTTGGGTCCTGCACCTGGGGAGGAACCATCCCACACACCAGCCAGTGCAGGCTGGGGCTGAGCTGCTGGGGGCAGCTCTGCGGAGAAGGGCCTGGCAAGTGCTGGTGGGCAGCACGTTGCCCATGGGCCAGCAGCGTGCCCGTGTGGCCCAGAAGGCCAGTGGTGTCCCGGGGTGCACGAGGAGGAGCGTGGCCAGCAGGACGAGGGAGGGGATCCCCCCCCTCTGCTCTGCCCTGGTGAGGCCGCATCTGGAGTGCGGTGTCCGGTGCTGGGCTCCCCAGGTCAGGAGAGACAGGGAGCTGCTGGAGAGGGGCCAGCGGGGGCTGCGGAGGTGATGGGGGGCCCGGAGCATCTCCCCTGTGAGGGGAGGCTGAGGGAGCTGGGCCTGTTCAGCCCGGAGCAGGGAAGGCTGAGGGGAGCTTCTCAAGGTCTACAAACACCTTAAGGGCAGGTGCCAGGAGGACGGGGCCGGGCTCTTTTCGGTGGTGCCCAGCGGCAGGACAAGGGCAACGGGCACAAGGTGCGGCACTGGAAGCTCCACCTGAACACGAGGCAGAACTCCTTTCCCTGGAGGGTGCCGGAGCACGGGCACAGGCTGCCCGCAGAGGCTGCGCTGTCTCCTCCTCTGGAGACGTTCAGAACCCGCCTGGATGTGGCTCTGTGTGACCTGCCCCAGGCGACCCTGCTGTGGCGGGGGCTGGGCTGGATGATCCCCAGAGGTCCCTTCCACCCCCGACCTTCTGTGATTCTGTGATTCTCTAGGGCAGGAGGCCTGTCTCCTCTTAACAAGAATTCAAGTCTGGCTGTGACTGGTTAGCTGTTACAGCAGAAAATGTCCTTGAACTGTTACAAAACTGACCATGAGCTCTTGCTCACACAAGACAAGGCCTGCCAACTGTAGATGTAGAGATGCTTGACTGCATCTGTTATTCTCTGAGATAACTCGCAGAGTAGCATTATAACACATGGACAACAAATAGGTGATTCTTGGATCAATCTTACAATTTTTGAAGGATTTGACTCATTATTTTTTAACTTTTGCATTTGAATATACTGTGTAGCGACCTCCAGATCTGAAAATCCAGAAAGTGAGAGCAGAAGATATCTTGCTGATTCCTGAATTCTCCATATTGGCTTGACCTTTTCTGAGTAGAGGTGGCTGGAAGCAGGTGTTAAGCAGGATATATGCTTAACTGCTTTGCTGAACTCAAAAAGTAAGACCATTTTGCAAATGTATTGTTTGTGCTACACAATGCTGAACTGGGCTGTACAAGCTGTAGTTCTGGGCAAAATTTGGCACTCATCATTTTTGCTGGAATGTTAATTACTTCTGTGCACAATGCAATGTTACTGAAATCTGATTATCATATGAAATGTGAAGCCTTTACTAAGCAGTGCTTCAAAGGTTGTATCTCAGAATACCATGGTAAGGTAATTCCAGAATACCAAATCCCAGCTATTTCCTGAAAGTTACAGCTATATAAAACTTTGTTGAAAAATGCATGCTAATCTGTGCAGATCTTTCCTATCACATAACCTTATAATTGATGGTGTCATCAACAGCAGAGACAGCCATTTAAATTATGAATGCTTCTGGTTATGAATGATGGAAATTTTTGTCACAGGAATTAAAAGTGTATGCATTATTAGAACTAATAGAAGAATTCAAGTCATGCTTTGGAGAAAAGTACAAAGTTAGACATGGTTTAATGTCCATGAATATTGGGGTAACCAAGCATATTTTTTTATTAAATATGTAGGTATTACAAAACAGAGAAGCTTCCATTGAATAACGTTTGGAAGTCGTTTTAAGCCTTGTCGAAGTTGGGATATAAGGCCACATCCCTTAAATTACAATATCTATGAGCAGTTATGTCAGTGCCGTGCCTTTATGGATGCAGGCAGCTGAAATGATCAGCTTAATCTTTCTCAGTCTGTTCCATTTTGACGTAGCTAGTCTAGGGAGTCTAGGGAGCTTTCTGATGAGCAGTGGCTTTGATGGGTCTGAGGGAGAGTGACTTCCTATGTAGGGGTGACCTGCGGATCTGGGGTGTTTGCTTGAACACCTACGATCAGCCTTATTTTCAGAACACACTGCTATTTAGACCCTGGGTATATGGACAGCATCTAGCTAACTGTTATTAACAAAACAAAGAAAAATATGAGAACTCATCCTCTGCCAATATGGCCAGCAGTTCATCTTCCAAAAGGAGGATTTCTTTTGGGAAAGTAGAATTGGATTTCACCCACTCTTTAAACTAGAAGTATGAAAAACACAATCTGATAATCAGGCATCACTTTCACTGTGTCTTGGTGTCCTCATTCTGCCAGTTCTTCAGCAACCTCCTAGAGTTTTCCAAGGAAAACTGTGTAAACAACAATGGCAAAAATAGCAAGACAGCTATTAGAGAAAAAAAACCAATCAGTAAAATGGAAAATAAAAGTGCAATCTTTAGAAGTTAAAATGCTGTAACCCCTTTCCACAATTGCTTTTATGCTATATTGAAGGAAACATCCATAAACCTCCTGGAGGCTGTACCCTGGAGTATCCCCTGTGCTGGGATATTGCCTGGGAGGTGAGATTTGAGAGTGCTGACTCTGGGGTGAGGCCATGGTGCTTTGGCCCTTGTTATCTCAGCTTCTTCAGTAAGCCTGGTTAGAGCCCATGGCAGCTCGTGGAGATTGCAGGTGGCTGTGGGCAGCACAGAAGCCATCGTTACATAGCCTAACTCACATTGCACAGCTATGCAATGTGCCTCTAGGAAGAATAATAGCCTGAAATTCAGCTTTCTCAACAGAGCAAAATCTGTTTTGAGATACTGTCTCATTACATATACCAAAGGAGAGTTTGAGTTTTCTCTTGTTTATATAAAATAGTCTGGGTAAACCCCATTGAAACAGAGCAGCAATTTGTTTCCCTAAAGTGATTTTACAGCATGTACTTCAAAGAGCAAGCAGTGGACTGTGGGCCATTTGCTACAATTGTACAGCCTTGCTATCAGTAGGAGTAAGACTAAATATCTTAACCTACTTGCTTGTAATGACATGGGCTTGATGTAAGAAATTCAGAACTGAGCTAATATAGTTACTAAACTGTCTTTGTCCAGAGAATGCTGAACACATGCGGAGCAGATGGAAGAGATTAAAAAAGCATAGAATTATAGATGAGAAATGTTCACAATTAAAGTGACAAACATGAGTTTCTGTGTATGTCTCTTCCCTGATTATTTTGAAAGGCGTTAGGGTGAAAAAGTCTTGACATACAAGAATTATTGTTAACTCCGTTTAGAATCAAAGTCATTTGACTCAATGCTTTTCAAAATGATCTTTGTTTTCCTGCACTCCAGCCTAGCAAAAGCAAATTAGTATGTTTAACTCCACCACTTAATTTAGGACCATTTAAAGTTGTCTGATGAATTTGATAATTCAGCTTGTCCTCTACTGTTTCAGCTACTAAGGAAATTCCAGTTTGGATCTGCTAGATCAGATATCCTATGTCTCAGCTGACCCAAAATCTCCATGATGGCTTTAGCACCATTCTTAAGAGAGCCATGCAGACTTAGTGACTAACAGACTTGTTTACCTGATCATGGCAGAGGATTTAATTTAAAAGATAATGGCATAAATATCAGAAACCTCAGAATTAAAGGATGGTGACTTGAATATTCTTATTTTTTTGCTATTATTTAGGCAATTCATTAATAACGATGAGTTAAGTAGGAAATAAAAAGAGCTTAATGGATCCCTTTTGTTGGTGGGAAATTCTCTCCACTAAAATTGTAAGTGAAAAGCAGAAATCTTTGTAGGACCCTTAAATGATTTTTTTCAAAATTCTAGTCCCTAAGGGTCATGTATCTTACTGCCACTGTGCTTATACAGAGCAAAGCTGAGTAATGCTGTAGTAAGAACTATCTAGCTTGTCTGCTGCTCACAGTACCAATGGGGTGCTGTCGGTGCAAAAGCAACAGTACAAAATTGGAAAAAGACCATGAATTTTACTCTAGCCCCAGGGTTTTCTAAAAGGGCAGGCTCTCAGTGAGCTAAACAGAGCTAGTTTGTGTTAAGACTGTTTTTACAGATCCCTGACAGGGTGTAAAATTACAGACTGGTCAATGCAGATAAAGCTGACACATACTTTCAAGCATAGCGAGAGTTTAGGGCTATATTTAACAAAAACACTGAGTTCTGTTTGGGTAATACACTCTGCCTCCGTACCCAAAAGAGTCACTGGAATCCAAATTCTCCCTAGCTTCTCCTGTTGATTACATCCCACGTACTGGTTTCAAATTTTATCAGATTGTGCTTGTTTGGGGAAGGTGATACGGTTTTGAGGTGAATACATGGGAGACATTTTCTTTATATGAATCCAATTTTTAACTACTCTCAAGGACTTAGTCTCTTTTCTCCTTAGCATTGGTAAAAATGCAGCATCGTATTTCCTTTCTTTTCATGCAGGTGAAAAAGTGCGATCTTGACAAGCTAGGGAGAAGGGACATACTTTCTGATGATGCCTAGAGCACATCTTTACAACTGAGCTAACAGTGTGTCTCCTGCACAATATGGACAAAACACCTATTTTTGCCTTTATCTCATGGTTGAAAACATTAGACTACTAGAGTAAGGTTTTTGGAAGAGCTGCATACTGAATGCTGAGTTTTAAAAATCTGTCTGCAACTATTGTAGTAGAAGCTGCTGGTACAGTGTAAAACCTGGGCAAAATGACTCCTCTTAACATTGAAATTTAGGCCACCAGGCCACCTCCCCAAACAAATGTAATGCACTGTCTGCATTGTGTTGACTTTAAAATACATGCAATTAACGTTCTAAAGTCCATTTCTTTGAATCATATGTGACAGGAATTTTACCCTGATGATAATGGCTATTTCATTTCTGCGGAACGCTGAGCACTTTCCAGATCTTTCTGAGATATTTTGCTTCATCTGACATTTCTGCAGGCAGCGCTTGCTCAGTGGTGAATTAGATTGTAAATTCTACAGCTGTGAAGTTTTAGGAAACAGAAGATTTTGCAAATTTCTAATCAGAGCTCTGGTAAGGAGTGAGTGGGAATTTAATGAATACAGATTGTGGAATCAATCTCTTAATTTGTTTTGATTAGGGTAAAGTGCCTATGTAATAGCATTTTTTGTATTGCATTAGTGAGTATGACAACACTGAAATTTATTACCTGCTCCTATTTATATTATTTTCTTTGCTTTTCATTCTTATAGAACTTTTGAGTTTCTCAGCATTGGGATTGTGGCCTCTTAACTTAGCATTTGTATTTAAATCCCCCCAGCTGAACAACTTACAAAGAAATGATCTTTTCAAGTTGGTAGCACTTGGAAAGGATTTTCCCCTGTGCCTGGAAAGGCAGACTCTGTATTTGTGTGGTAGCTCTGTCAAACTTTTCTTTATGCTTTTTTGTATTTATAACTTTATAAGATGAGGATGCTCAGAGAATTGCACTTCATAACAACTGATAGTAATTAGGTGATTTTATCCTTCATTAAGGAATCCCTCTGACCAGCAAAACTTTTTCTGGGCAAATGAATCTAGTTAAGTCTCAGTGCATCTCACCCTGGGTATCCCTGTACTCTGTCCGAGGCCAGTGATACGCCTGTGTCCTACCTCTTTAGTCTTGCTGGTTCATATAGCACAGTGACTGTCACTTTGGCTGATGGGAGCTGGGCATAGCTCTTTCAGAGGCTGCTGCTGTCATTTCTGTTTTGGCTAGAGAACAGATGAGATTGCAGAATGAAATTAACTTTCCCTTACAGGAATGAATACAATACACAGCCTACACACTGTTCCTGGGTCCAAGACAAGGAAATTCCTTGGCTTTTTACAGGGACTGGAGTAAGATTCAGTCTTCCAAGCAGAGCAATCATTTATAAATTATAGGGACAAACATATGATACTTATAAATGCCTACTATACAGAGACTTCCTGTTTCCATTGAAGTCAATGGCAAAATTCCCATTGATTTCAGTGCCAAAAGAATCTGGACCACAATAAGACAAATGTTGCCCATTAAAATTATGATGTAATTAGCATTGGGAAGCTGCTTAATGAGAGGAGGATCTGATAGCTACAGAAGCTGTGAATCTTTCTTTGTTACTCTACTACTTTGATTTAAAATTAAATAGTGTTCTTGTTTTTATCAAGCTCTTTAAATTTTTCATCCTATAGCTCATTGTGGTTAAAGCCATCATAGTAGTATTATTAGTGAAACCTACTTTGTGGACTCTGTCAAAATAAATGGAAGTTTCTGTTAAGGCAATGTGGTTATAATCAGTCACATTCTTCAGAATATTAGCCGTATTCTTAAATTTACTTTCCAGTCAAAAGAGGAATATTTCAACATGTGGCCAAAGAAGAATGGTAATTTTTAGTAGAAGGAGGAAACAGATACTCTTGAAACAGCAATGGTTGCAGGATCCCCAGGAATGGCAGCAGGCTGGTATTTGGAGTAAGGATCTGCTCTGTTAGGGATCAACAGCAAGTACAGGACTGGACCCCACTACTGTACATGCCGTAGTTCTTCCACCAGGTTACTTCTGTCTTTCTATTCACATCATTTACATTTATCAGGGAGACACATGCAAAACCCAGGACAGGATATCTGAATTCTAATTCTGATGTTGATGTTGAGTGTCCCTGTGGGCCTGGACAGTTAATATTTATTGTGTGCTTTGTGTCGGTACCTCCCTGTGCAGTTGGCCACTCATGCATTTAAGCGATAGGCTTTGTCCCTAAAAGAGAGAGAGAGAAAGAGGACAAAGCCAAAAGGGAAATTGTGGTATCACCTCAGTGTATGTTGAATAGATTCTTGTGCTATAAACTGCTTCATTACAGGATGGGTGAGTCTGACAGTAAGATCAGTGTAAGTGTATCACAAAGTTGTTCCTATATGTTAAGATGCTGTTTCCCTATAAGTAAAACATGGGTAATCTCTTTTAGTGACTTAAAAAGGTGTTGTATGAGCTTGCAAGTTACCATTAATTAATTCCATCTCTAGAGATGGAAAATTGTCCTTAAATACAGGTGAGTTCTTTTTTCTTTTTAAGTTTTTCTATATGCTATTCGTTTTGGTAAAAAAAGAATTTGACTTACATTAGTCCTGAGTCCTTGCTTATCCCTACGTTGACAAAGCTTCTGCTTCTATGGGAAGTAATTTGAAATTTTGGCTGTTTTAGGGCTGCTTTATGGTAGATTTGGTCTGTGTATGAATTTTCCCAGTTATCAGGTTTTATTCTAAACTGAAACAGTCCCATCTGATTTGCTATGCAAGACAATAATAAATGGCATAGTACTGAATTCAGGAAAATAAAATTACTGGTATTTTTTCTATATTTCCTATATTTCATGTAGTACAGTTCATCTTGGGTTGGGGAGCGAAAGAAATATTGTTATGGAGAGCAAAGAAACAGTACAAACATATTTATGTATTTCTAATTTTGTCTTTGGGTGTTGAATTGCCCTGGGTTAAGTTGCATAATGATAAGTAAAGCAACTGGATGCAATCCAGTACAAAGTGATGCATGAAACCAGCACTTTTCCCCCTAGCGTGTGAAAATTTGTATCAGCAAGAAACAGATAGTCTAACTTGTATGTAGTTGGAGAACTGCCTGCATTTTGATACCTACATTCTTTTAAAATGAATCATTCCTCAGTGCAGACACAAGATCCCCAGCTTACTGAAGCTAAGAAGTGACATGCTGACACTGGACTACATTAACCCTCCATCTTCACTAATTTACATGTACTAACGTGACCCTTGTAAGTGGTGGCTAAAGAGGAGCTGTGGTCTAGGTTGTGGCAAAAGTGGTTACTGTGTGGTATTACAGCACAATACTGTGCTTTGCAAATCCATATTGGAGCCAGGGTTAGAGCCTGGGTTAGATCTGAAATCTGCTAAATTCTTGTCACAAACTCAGTACACTAAGCTCCTCATCACTGGGACTTTAGTGTATGATTGCGTGGAGTGGCCTGGCTGCAAAACTGGCCATCCTGTTCAGCCACTTTTTGTCCAGAAGATGGAGCAAAGTGCTTCCTTTTTAAGGAAAGGGCCAGTCACTGCTTTTCTACTGGTAGTCACATATATTAGTTGTTACAGGCTCAACAATTATCATAAAAGTAAATGCTTATGGTCATGATTTTGTTCTTTAAGCATCTTTCACACTGAAAACCTGATGTGACTTTCTACCAACTATGTACCTCGTGTATATACATATACACCTCATATAAAAAAAGCCTTTGGTGTTAAGAGGAAATGACATTTTTCAATCAATAACTTACTTTCAAAAGAAAAGCATCAGAAAGAGAGTAATCAGAGAATAATTTCTCTGTTTTGCCTTTTTTTTTAAAGTAAAAAATGTAAAGCTTTCTATTTTTAGACAGCTGCACAACAGCTACTTTTATAAAGCACGGATTAACAGTATTTGTGTGAAAGAGGGAGGGAAGGAGTCAATCATAGAATGAAACTCCTATCTAGATCTGATTTTGTGTGGTTTTTTTCCAAAATTCACATTCTTTGGGAGGTAATTGTTGTACAGGGGTTTGGAGCAGTGCAAGAATAAATATGTAAGTCAGTCAGATTAGTCTGAGGAGTAGAGAATGTTTTAAGTAATGTTACAGACCAAGCCAGTGTAAAAATGTGGGTAAAGATCATGCAAATTTTAGCTGTTGTTCCATCAGTCAGCAATTCTGCACTGAAATTTTTCTTGGTGTGTCTCCTTTAAATAAGGCACAAACATATAAACACATTGCAGATTTATCTTACTTTGGTGGGTGAACATCTGGATCTTAATTGTAAATAAAAGTAGCTGTTTATGGCTGGCTTATAGACACCACCCCCCCAAAGCTGAAACTAGCAATGGGAAAGCAAGCACATCTTTCTCTACTGTGATAGATACTGCCATCCTTTGAATGTTCAGCAGGCCTTTTCCAAACTTTTGGAAAAGGAAAGGTAACTTTGATTGTTTTAATTGACAAAGGGGCAACTGAACAAATGGTAAATCATCATGGATACGGTAATGCATCTCTGTGATCTCTGAATGGCATTTAAAGTTCAAGACTTGTTTCGAAGTGGCTGAAGCAGCAGGATGGGAATTGAGGTCTTCCAGCTTTTTGTAGCAGATGTGCAGTACTTTGCTTTTGGATGAAGTATAGCTTAAACTATGCTGTTGGAGCAGTCAGCTGTGGAGTATTCTGCTCCTATAATGGTCAAAGGAATGCTGTATCTTGGGTAATTATTGCTGGAGCAGTAGAGGGATCAAGCTGGGCAAATTGACTTGTCTAACTAAAACCAAAGCAGAAGGATAAATACTGTTCCTCTAGCTTAGTTGAGGCATTCAGCAGTGGCTCAAAGCTGTCTCACCAGGGCCAATGGGCACAGTGCCACCAGAGGCTTTTTAATGGCTCTGATGTTGCTGTGATGCTCCTGGAGGGTGATACGGAGCAGTGGCAGTGGATTTTTATTTATTCCAAACATGCACCTTGCGCTCCATTACACTTTCTAGGTATGTAACAGTCAACAACCATGGAACTAGTCTTTGCAAAGGATGTAGCCGCTGTGCATGGACTCTGTTAAATTCTACACCCACTTGGCAGTCAGTCCTTGCAGATTAGATTATTTCTGGAGTCCTCTGTGTTCACGGAGCAGGCAGGATTTGCCTAAGAGGAAATGTCATAATAATAGGATGGAAAAGAAGAGCGAATTCTGTTGCTTAAAGGCTGGTCCTAGAAGAATAGAAGGGGTAATGCGCTAATCAAATTCTGACAAGGTATTAAGGAGAAAAGAAAGGAAGGCATTTTTGAGCTGCCTGCACTAAAGCTGGATGCCTGAAAAATAAAGCAGTTCTTATGCATAAACATAATTTTGATGTAGTTGGCATTACCCAGAGATAAGTCATACAACTATAGCAGCCATAGACGTCAGTGCATGCAAGAATGGGCCTCACACATGTTGGTGATGCCAAGAAATCAGGGAGACCACCTGTTCCAAGATGAAGTACAATATAAATAAATACAGATACCTAATCTTGCCCAGTTAGTATCACCACAGGTAGCACACAGTGCATGTGATGCATGTTGACATGATTATGTGAATAAAGCATACATGGCCTGACCTTTTACAGGAAAAATATAAGGAACAGAGGGTGTGATCACAGCAACTATTTAGGGAGAGCTTTTTATTGTCATCAGTGAGGTCTAGCAGTCTTTCCTTCACTCTGATCCATCAGATCCACAGATCCATCTCTGAATTGCCCCCTGCAGTACGGCTTTGCTGCAGCCATGATGGCAAGATGTCAGTCAGGGGTTGGCTTACTGAGTCTTCTTCCTTTGTGTTTTCTGAGAAACTGTACAGCAGAAGCAGAGAATGGAGACTGAAGAGAAATAAATAGGCAGGGAGAAGGGAATGAGACAGGAAAATAACAAGAGTGAAAATGTGAACAAGATATTGTCTTTTACTACACACCTCGGGCTGTCTTGCCCTTCCTGCTTTTGCTAGCATTGGCTGAACTTGGCAGAAAGAATAGGACAAGTGTGTTAAGGCTGCAAATACCAAGTTACAAGCTCTGGTAGGAGTGACATCAGGATGTTAGGATGTCTCTTGGCTACCCCAATTTTCTTTCCCTTCCTATCTTACCTTAGTATGTTTGTTACACTTCCTAAGACTTCTTAAAATGTAAAGCCGTTAGACGTGGAGAATTTGCAAATACTGATGTAGGAAACATTTGCTCAAGGAGCTAAGCGTGCGAAGTACTCGCCCAGCTTGGCTCCCAGCCCCGAGGCAGCCTCTAGCCCAGCTCAGCATCTCGCCGTTCAGACAGCCGGGCGCAGTGCCCGCAGCCGGGGTTGCTGAGCGCCACCTTGTGGCTGCGGGGCCACCGGCAGGGTCCCCAGGGCTGCTGCGGCAAAGGGGGGGGTGACGAGGGGTGCCTCCGTGCCAGGAGGCAGCAGCATCAGGTTGTGAGTTAAACCGCGTTCCCGCAGAACTTAATCTCTTGTCGGCATGCTGTTGAGTTCTACAATGTGCATGCAAGCTACACAGACAAGCTGACGCTGTAAGTATGTAAAAAATCAAGCCTGTAAAAAAACTTGTAATCATACTTCAGGGAAAAATCTACCCCTCTTACACTGCTGAGTTAGCTGGCAGGATGAATAGGACCGTTTATTGATTAGTCACTAAATCCTGCCCTGCAGTGTGAAAATCAAGAGACAAAATGTCAGCAGCAAAGTCAAGGAAGTTGCCAGTGCTGCCCCTTCCAGCTGCTCTGTTGTTTTGTGTCCCCTCTGGTTCCTGCAGGTGAGCGTAGAGCTGCTCTGAGGTAAGCCAAACCTCTTCCATCCTGCCAGGGTATGTTGTGCATGAGCCTTCATCCCGCTGCCATCTTTCCTAGTGCATTTCTCCACAGTGGAGGTTTAGTTCTCCAGAAAGATTTTCCCCCTTTAGTCTTGATTCTCTCATCAGGCTATGAATAGCTCCCATTGGCATCACTACCTGAATCATATCCACCCATGCTATATCTTACATAGATGCCTTGTAGTATGTAGAAACCTCAGAAAGTGGATCCTCAAATGAATAAAAGACCTAGTTTCAAACGAAGCAGTCCTTTGGGATTTGAAATATCCTGCAGTGCTATATCCATTGGGATGCAGAAGTGTCTAAAGTGCACAGTCAGAGCCTATTGGAATTACACTTGTTCTAAGAGAATAAACCAGTTTATACCGACAGGCTACAAGTTACAGAGTATTTTGTGATTAGATCAGAATTAGTCATACCAATTTCACATGTTCAAAAAGCCAGAAAATAAGAAAAGTTTTCATGTGATGGACAACCTGAGTGCTCTATGTGAGAGCTCTAGAGACAGATTATATTACCATCAGGAAAGAGCTTAAAAGGAATATTAGTGAGTTCAAACCATGGTAAATGTGTTGTTGTTGTTACTGCTGTTAATACCATTACCACAAATGTTTGAGATGGCATAGGAATTTCTGAGACATATAAGAAGGGATTATATTTGGCTAGGTAGTTCACAGCGGGATATAAGCTTTTTTTCAGTTTGACATGCAAACAAATAAAAACTATATTGACAATTACTTTGCTTCCTGTTGAGAACATGTTATGTAACTATTCTGTTTTTCTTTCCTCACTAAATAGGGTGGGGAAGATGATAGCTGTAGAGAAAAGAATAACATAAAGACATTCAGCCTCCTACTGTAGTTCAGAGACTCACCTTTGGCAGGCACAGAAGTGTTGTCCTTGAACTTACACAGTATCACAGTAAAAGTTCTTTATCGCATACCATACTTTGATAAAAGAAAGAAGACTCAATAAAACAGAGAATGTAGACTGAACAGGTGATGCTAATAGAATTCTTAGGAGGCAGAGGGTACTTGAAAATAATATAATAAGCAATCCAAGTTTCTCAAGTCTTCTGTAATAACCCATGTCCAATTTCAATTACCAAGGGGAGGGGGGGGGCAGCATACAGGAGGGTTACTCCTGATTTATACCAAGATAAATAAGAATAGAAAAAGCAAGCACTTAAGGAATGAAAATTCAGCCATAAGATTGTTGAGGATAAAATGTCAACCAATAATTAGTTTAGGCAATAGAAGAGAGTGCATTACATTTGAAAAGGGAGAGCCAGACTGTACTATTAGGTGACATGTACTGCACTGAGCTAGTGCAGCAGAAAGGGACTGGAGAGGAGGAGCTGGTCCAGTGAGGTCCCATCGTGTGTGTGTCCTTCCATACATCAGTACACCCAGGTACAAATCACAGCTGTCTGGTATGAGAACTAGATCATTAGCTATGTCTCATCCAATGCAACGTGCACTTCCCAGGCAGATGTCTTCTTTCAGGGGTGAAACTGAACAGTTGGCAAAGCTCCAGTGTTTCAAAGAAATGTGAAAAAACCTCAGAAGCTAACTTGTGCAGTAGTGGCGATGTGTTGGGAGGGACACCTTGGTTCCCTCTTGATGGATGGAACCTTTTAGCAATCAGAAAGCTCTGTGAAGCATGGGATCCATACACAGGAAATACAGAGCAAGAGAGATCTAGTCCTGTTTCAGGCCTCTTTAGGTATATCTAAAATATTTATTGACTGCAGACTCATTTGCTGACTTAGTTATACAACTCTTCTATGGCTATATCAAATGCCATTTTAAGACTATTACGTTCCTTGCCCTTACTGGTCTCTTTCAAAGATCATGCTAATGTGTAATCTCCTTGGAATAGTTAGAAATGTTTTCTTTAGTTTTCAGTCTAAACATACTGCTGATCATATGATAAGAATTTGATCTCGCAGTCATGCTAACCTTTAACTTAGTTCTTTTTCCATTATATTTATCTCAAAATCTATTTATAAAGGACTTGCATATTGTTTCTCCACTGTCACCCTGAACAAATCATGCTCTTTTTATCTCTCCCGAAAACTGATATTTCTGTAATCATTTTAATAGCTAGTCTGCACTGATTCCAGTTTAAGCTAATATTTTTTAGCACTGTTGACTGGAACTGTATAAATACTTCACATAAAATCTTACCAGGGCCTTGTCTAAAAGTCCCAATATTTCCTTCTCTACTAAAAATCTCACCTAACCCATCTGAACATTACATTATGTGTTTCTACAGCTGTGCCATACTGGGAGCTCTGGCACACTGACAATCTATCAGAACACTCAGATCTTTTTCCTTCACTGTTGCTTCCAGCCCATGAATCCCAAGAACATGACTTTGCAGTTCACATTATTAAATTTCTATCACTGAAGGCAAGAAGGTCATCTAATTCCAGTGTGATGATCCGGTCCTCCTCAGCATTGGCAATACCTTCCAGCTTTGCATCACATACAAATTTTTTGAGGCTGTGCCTGATCATTATTCCTAATTCATGGAAGTATACATTAAATGATGTTGCTCCAAAGACTGATCCGTGAGGAACACTGTCAGGTAATTTGCTCCAGTCTTACAACTCCTTTTTTACTGTAACCTGTTGCTCCTTGTTCACATTGCTTTTGTATTAGTCCCTATCATCTCCACTTTCAGTGATGATTTCCTATGGAGCACTGCATCAAATGATATGTTTCAACTTCAGTAGATGGAGTTCGTGGCATTATTCAGTTCTGAAAAGGCAGTTATCTTACTCAAAATATACTAGCTCAGTCTGACATCCTCTACTTTGGTAAACCAGGCATTTTTTCTACACATTCTGTTTGCTTCCTTATGATTAATTGTCCTTTCTTTCAAAATTTGTTCTAAGACTTAGCATTATACTGAATGTAAAAAAATACATTTTAGAATATATATACTTTGTAAAAATACTTTTTAGAATATAAACATATTTGCCATACTGAAACCCTAGGCTAGCTTTCATTCAAATTCATTAAACACTGTCTGCTTTTACTTGTAATTTCATACACCAGTTATTTCAATATGCTTGGGAATAGATTGTAGGTATCCCTCAATGTTTTTTGCATTAAGAAATATAGCTTGTTTCTCCTAAGATATTGTGATTTCTATTATCGTACTCTTTCCTTTATATATCATTCCCATCTGTCATTAGCCTTACGTAAATCAAAGCAAAGGTCCTCTTTGCTTCCTCTGAAGTAACGCAATCTTTTGTTATTTAATTGATTATTGTAGAAAACTATCTTTTACCACCCCTATGTCTTTGATGGAGCTCTGCCATCATTGGTAGCATTTCTTTTCCGGTTTGTGTCTAGGAAGTTAGTCTTCCATAAACAAGAAATTATATTTATTATTTTCCTGTAGTTTTATATCCCTTATAATTTATACCCAAGCTTGAATAGAGGAAGGAGGCTGTAAAAGATCCTCAACAGCATCCTTCTGGGGCAGTTTGTGCCATCTCTTATCCCAGAGAGGGGACACCCAAACAGAATCTATTTCATCAATGTGATTACAGATTTCTTTACACTCAGCCATTTCCTTAACATTCAGTGATACCCTTCCTCCCCTGCTCTCGTTTCTGTCTTTCATAAGAAGCTCGCTATGTAGTGCATTAGTGGGAATATTTTGTCCCCAGCTGAAGTGCAGGAGGCATCTCCATGCACCAGCAGAGTTGTATATAGACCTGGGAGCTTCTGATTTCTAACAGCCTTTGGCATTGCCATTCTGTCTATGCAAGACAATTTTCAGAAGAGATGGGGCACGACCTGCCTAAGGCATGCAGAAGAGAAGCTGTGCACTGCCAGTGGTCAGCTGGTAATTGGATACTTTTCACAGTCAAAGATGGTCTGAAATAGACGTTTGATAATTTAGCTGCCTGTCTGAACACCCTGACTCCATAGGTCCTCAGGCCCTAACTACCCTCTCACGGTTATCAGAGAGAAGTATTAATATAAAGTTAAGAGTACAGAAACTGATTTTCAGGCTTATTGATTTGTTCCCCTGTGGATGCCGTTTTTTCAGTATTTTTCTGGCATCCAAAGCCAATGAGAGAATAGTCACGGCAGTTCCTATTGAGAGATCTATTTGAGCTAACAAGTCATGTGTATGTCTTACTTGATCTTTAGTTCTTCAGAGAACTTATTTTAGCTACATCATAAAAGTATTCACTGAGATTATAAATTTCAGACAGGGGAGCAATGCACTCCCACATATCTGATCCCAGAGATTTTCTTCTTGGCAGTGAGTGCAGCATCAAACAAACAAAAAAAAAGACTTGTTGAAAAATTACATTGCTCAAGTTCTTTTCACCCCAGTCACTCATGGTGGCACACACCCAAATGCTGTTGTTGGGGGCGCCTCCAGACAGAGCTGGATGATGCAAAGCATTTTTCAAATATTTGCACAATGAAGAATTGCCATCATACGGTCAGGAGCAACTGTTTTCAGAAAGTAAATATTGTGCATTTCAATGTTAAATAATAGCTAAGGGCAGAATGCATTGTAGCTGGAGCCTGAAGGGAAGGGATGACAGTGAGTCGAAAGAGATATTCTTGTCTCCTGAATCAGGACGAGACTTCTACTGTGTGGTTCAGGTAATGTTTTCCCTTTCATCTGTTACTATGGGCTGCAGTGCATCATGCTTAATTTTTCAGAGATGTAAAATTACATTAGAAAGGGGGAGTGCAGCAAAAGGTTCAGTGAATTGGAGAAAGAGTTATAATTTTATATCTGACTCATCTTCAACCAGTCCATCAGATCAAAAATAGCTCAAATCCTCTTCAAAGGTAAGTGCCAGCAACAGCATCCCAGCAGTTTCACAATGTTTACAGTTTAGCAGCTCTGGTCAGGACTACTGCATTTCTCTGTGTAGCAATAACAGCCTTCATTAACTGCAATTATTAATTCAACTACAGTAACTCTCCTGCCTGTTATCTATACTTTTTGACTACTGCTTTCACTACTGCTGTTCACATGCCTTTCCACCGTAGTATGTTACTTACAGATAGGATTGGTGCTTACCTGGCATGTTGTATCTGCAAAAGTTTTTAGTGGGTCTTAATTCGTAGTTTTCAGAGTATATGAGGAGGTCATCTCTAAATAGAAAGAACAGGAACAGCAAATCTAGTATTGGAATGTCCCACAGGTGTTTCTGTGGGCTCTGTTTGGTGCTCAGAATAATTTTTGAACAGATGAGTAGTTTGGGGACTGACTGCTGCAAAATTCTGGCTGAATGGCAGAGCTCAGAGGCCTGTGACCAGCGGCGCAGTCTGGCTGGGGGCCTGTAGCTCACGGTGTTCCCCTGGGGTCAGTGCTGGGCCCAGTCCCGTTCAGCTTGTTCATCAGTGACCTGGATAAAGGGACTGAGCCCACCCTCAGCAGGTTCGCTGATGATACCAAACTGGGAGGAGTGGCTGATACACCAGGAGGCTGCGCTGCCGTTCAGTGAGACCTGGGCAGGCTGGAGAGCTGGGTGGAGAAGGAACCTCATGAAGTTCATGAACAAAGGCAAGTGTTGGGTCCTGCACCTGGGGAGGAACCATCCCACACACCAGCCAGTGCAGGCTGGGGCTGAGCTGCTGGGGGCAGCTCTGCGGAGAAGGGCCTGGCAAGTGCTGGTGGGCAGCACGTTGCCCATGGGCCAGCAGCGTGCCCGTGTGGCCCAGAAGGCCAGTGGTGTCCCGGGGTGCACGAGGAGGAGCGTGGCCAGCAGGACGGGGGAGGGGATCCCCCCCCTCTGCTCTGCCCTGGTGAGGCCGCATCTGGAGTGCGGTGTCCGGTGCTGGGCTCCCCAGGTCAGGAGAGACAGGGAGCTGCTGGAGAGGGGCCAGCGGGGGCTGCGGAGGTGATGGGGGGCCCGGAGCATCTCCCCTGTGAGGGGAGGCTGAGGGAGCTGGGCCTGTTCAGCCCGGAGCAGGGAAGGCTGAGGGGAGCTTCTCAAGGTCTACAAACACCTTAAGGGCAGGTGCCAGGAGGACGGGGCCGGGCTCTTTTCGGTGGTGCCCAGCGGCAGGACAAGGGCAACGGGCACAAGGTGCGGCACTGGAAGCTCCACCTGAACACGAGGCAGAACTCCTTTCCCTGGAGGGTGCCGGAGCACGGGCACAGGCTGCCCACAGAGGCTGTGCTGTTGTTCAAAACCTGCCTGGATGCGACTGTGCAACCTGATCTAGTATTTGATAGTACTAATATTTGCTAAATTGCACAGTGTTATTCTAAGCTTGCTTCTATCTGGCTGGGAGAGCCAAAGGGGAATTTATACTTCCGGTGAATGAGACTGTAGGTGATGTAGATATGAAATGGTTAACTTGAGGAAGCAATGGAATCCATCTAGAATAGGACAAAGCCAGCATCCTCCCTCATTCTAACTTCATTAGGAACTGAAACATCTTTTGCCTGTTGTAACTCCATTGAAGTCAACAGATTTGCAGGCAAGGGTTTGGAGCAGACTGGTATGCTTTCTGTTGCCAGTTCTTTTTGCGTGCCTCAGCTGATAGGTGGGTGAGACAGGAGAGTTGTTTCATATGGGGGAAGAATTACAGGTGGGAAACGACAGCTGAAATAAACACCTGATATTGTGCCTGCAGTTTTGGGATGGAGAGTGAACATGAATCTTGCTTGAGGTTGGTGAGCAGATCCAGCTTGAGGGATTCATATGAGTAATTCCATGCAGTCTGTATAGTACTGCTTGGGTTGTAAGCTCCATTGGGTAGATATGATTTTGTTTATTACTTCAGGTCTTAGGCAGCATGTCACTGCAAACACAACCATCATTAAATGCTGATGAAGAAAATTGGGCAAATGTGTGCTGTTTCTGAACATAATCTTTCAGCTCCAACCGAGGTGGAGTTTTGTACATGCAGCAGTATGTGTGATAGCTTAATAGAGATGACAAAACAAACCTGAAACATTGATTGTTCTATGGGCACAACTGCATGGTATGTGTCATGTTTCTTAGAGGTACCAGTGCAAGTATATGATAGTATTAATGAAACTATTGTTAATACTATTTGTATTTCAGTAGTACCTATCTCCCAATATATGTCCCA
Organism: Falco punctatus; assembly: GCF_963210335.1. Classification (NCBI taxonomy): domain Eukaryota; kingdom Metazoa; phylum Chordata; class Aves; order Falconiformes; family Falconidae; genus Falco; species Falco punctatus. The sequence goes on along the minus strand of NC_137583.1, from coordinate 33,255,888 downwards.
GGTCCAATTAGGGATGACTGAATGGTTTGGAAAAACAAGTAGTTTTCGTGCCTTCACGGTCAAGGCAGTTACCAGTTCAGCTATTTATAGCCTACAGCATCAATCCAGGTCTTTCCAAAGCATTATATTCACATTATGGTTTCAATAAAAAGCTTTACAATGGGAACTTTCATTGTGATTGTAACTCTTTCAGGCAGTATTACCAAATCAGGATTGTGATGCTCTGAGATGCACACGGGTCAACATTAGGACCCATACAGTTGAAGTTCTTCTGACTGCAGAATCAAAGTGAAAAGATTCAATTGTCTTGTGTGATAGAGAAGCCTTACTCAGTATCTCACATCTTATTCTATATTCTGGAGATTCATACTATGAGTTTCCAGGGGATGTTTGTTTGAGGATTGGGCAGAATGGAAGATCCCAACATCCTAGCCTGTTATCTTGTTTAAACACATATTCATTAGAAGTTAGGGAAAATGTTTTATAAGTGATCGCATATTTGTTTGTTCAAAACTTCATTGTAATGTGAATAACATGCCAGTGAAAGTACAGAATAATCTTTCCTGTTTACAGAACCAAAGCTGCACAGTCTAGACCTCAATTTCCCCAAAGTCTGTGGTATTTATTTAAAGCTTCAGTTTTGACCTAGATCCAGTTCTCATTTCTGAAAGCTACATAAAGTTCTGGCTTGCAGCAGTTTTCTTCTTAAGGTCATTAATGCATATGTATGTAAAAGCAAGAATTCCAGCCTCTTATCACATTAACTATATAATATTTTCAAGAATAGTCATTGTTTCTGCATAAAGATAAGCACAGGATATTGCAGGCAGGGGAAAAAATGTGTGGTCTCTATATATTTGTTATTAACTGCTTTAACTTGACTTATCTGGTTTTGTAAGTGGCATTGTCAAGGGAATTAATTGCATCAGAGCCGGTGGAGAGAAAAATCAAGGGAGAGTTCTACTCACAACAAATTAAGCTTTAATACCGTAAAGTTGTCATTATGTGTATCAAACACTGTTGAAAGTCATGTTGCTGGGAATAACTAGGAGGCTTGTTAATGCAGTCATGATCATCTTTCTGACAGAAGCTTACTTTTGGGAAATGAAATTTTCCTTAGGTTCTCATCTTATTCCCATACTGTATTTGTTTCACTCTTGGTGTGCTTCCTTTTTAATTTCTCAGGTAGGGACTAATTTTTCAGCATCTACAGAACTGTATGATGAGTGATGAGTAAGTCTGAAAGGAGTTTTAAATGAATGTATGTTATATCTTCTTTTCCTAGTCTTGGTAATGGGAGGTAACTAATTTGAGTTGAGGCCCTTGCATAAATAAGGTCATATTGTGCTTCTAAACATAGCCATAATACAAGGCAGATCCCTAATTTCGGCTTCTTGTAGTTCCATTCTGAAAGACACTGTTTTCTTCCTAGGATATCCTTTTTTAGGAGAGTAAGCCCTAAGTGGGTGTATTTCTTCCTTTCTAGCAATCTCTACAGTATCTTATCAGTCTCTCAGGGGCTGACCCTTCATTCTGTGAATGGCTGGAACTGCTATTGAAGTCTGTAGCAGTTAAAAAAAGTGCAGAATCAGGTATTCTGGAGCAGCTTAAAGGCTTACAGAATTTGTAGCGCTAATGTAGACATTGTTTCTTCAGCATTCTATGTGCATTCTGATGTATGTCTGTCACCTGCAAATCTATCTGTGGAATTCCTTTTCTGTCCTTCCTCAGTTATTCTTGTTTTTTTAAGATTAGGCAGGAGCCCGAGTTCTTTTGCCAAATGTAGTAGCATGAAGCAAAAAGCAAAAGCATATCAATGATAATGCAGTAGGCAGAGAACACATGAATGCCTGTTCTACTTGAAATCCATTTGACTATGTCTCACATACTAAGATCGCTATACACTGATCATGCAGGAAACCATGCAAGCCCGGCGACGCAGTCCCTCTTTCTTTTCCAGAGTGCTGTATCATGACTATACATAATAGCTTTCCCCAAGTATTTCCTGGGCCAGCTGATGAATTGGACTCAAAATTACATACACAAAATGCATGACCAATTGCATATTTAAATTTGTAATTATCACAAGTGCATATGCTAATTGTTCGTTATGCAGTAGCAGTGAAAAAAAAACCCTATTTAAATTTTTATTGTCAATACATTTTCAGTGTACAACAGCTAATGGATTGGTCCTCTGAATGTAATGAATACTCTTTTTCTATACGGATTTTATATATATATATATATATATGTAAAAATCCTTAATGTAAGATTCCTTCAGCACGGTGTCAGCAAATCCTTAAGTTATCATGGACCTGCTGTGTTCCAAATAATGACCTTCATATCTAGGTCTTAATTAGTTTTTAGCCTCTTTAACAGTGGGCTGAGCATTGTGCTTTCCTTGTACAGCACTAAGCATACTTTCTCTGATAGTCTGTAATGTCTTGCAATTCTATACAGCAGTACAAAACTCTGCTTAAAGGAGGAAAATATCCATCTGGAGATGTACTTAATTTCTCAGTGGTGGACAAAACTGTATTTTGTACAAGGACAGGAATGACAGTTAGAGCACATATGGGTAGCAATATCCACTGGTGGGCTCTTTGGACACTAAACCAATCCATGGCGGAACTCCTGCGTGTTTCTTATGCAGAGTTTACTCTAAGGAGAACTGTGCACATTAACCGAGCCACCTGTGTAAGTGCCACAGCACAAGAGCTTACAGAGATTAGTCTGGGTTCCAGCTTTAACTGGTGTGGTTCAGATCTCTGTGGGAGTCATTGGCAGATGATGGTGGGGCACAGGATCGCCTGCCTTTCAGTGATCATCCTGGTGTTCTAGAGACTTTCCTTCTTGTGGTTTAACCCCAGCCAGCGACGCAGCCCCACACAGCTGTCACTTACTCCCCCTCAGTGGGATGGGAGAGAGAATCAGAAGGGTAAAGGTGAGAAAACCTATGGGTTGAGATAAAGACAATTTAACAGGTAAAGCAAAAGCTGTGCACACATGCAAAGCAAAACAAGGAATTAATTCAGCACTTCCCATGGGCAGGCAGGTGTTCAGCCACCTCCAGGACAGTAGGGCTCCATCACACATAATGGTTACTTGGGAAGACAAATGCTGTAACTCTGAATGTCCCCCCATTTCCTTCTTCTTCCCCCAGCTTTATATGCTGAGCATGATGTCATATCGTATGGTATATCCCTTGGGTCAGCTGGGGTTAGCCATCCCGGCTGTGTCCTCTCCCAACTCCTTGTGGCCCCCCAAGCCTACTCACTGGTGGGGAGCAGAAAGGACCTTGACTCTGTGTAAGCACTGCTCAGCAATAATGAAAACATCCCCGTATGATCCACAGTTTTCAGCACAAATCTAAAATATAGCCCCATACCAGCTGCTATGAAGAAAATTAACTCTATCCCAGCCAAAACCAGCACACTTTACTTTCTTTCCTACTAGCACCTCCTCTACAGGATGAGGCTTCCAGTAGACAAGACAAGGAATCCTTAGCACAGACATTTCCACTCCAGTGGGTCTGCCCAGGCAGGGAATTTACATCAGCATGGAGAATGCTAATAGATAGAGAATGCCAGGCTTGTCTTTGCCAGCTGCAGCAAAGCACCTTGCAGCAAGGACGTGTGTACGAGCCCATTCCCAGTGATGAGACCAGCTAATTGTTCAACCCTGCCAGTGAAGAGGAAAGCTTTTGTAACTATCCTGATCTCCAACAACTGTAATCAAATACTATGCAGAGGAAAAATCAGTCATGATACACGGGTGTTTCTCCTTATGCACAAAGAACAGTGGAAGATTTTCATGCAAGACAGGAGTATTTAAACGTGTAGGAATGTAATAAGGATTGTGTTAATTTACTTGAGAAAAAGAACATTTTATGTTACCTACGTTCAGTGATTCAGCATTTTTGAGACACATCTTGACAAAAATAAATGTGTCTAGAGGTTTGTGTGGGATGAAGATTATATTTGGGTCAAATTAAAAAATGGTCCATACTATGTTGGATGGTTATGCTGTAAAATTTAACCAATGAAAGTGTAAAAGTGATAATCTTGCTTTTGCCAGCTCAGCAGTAAACAGAGCAGGTGCAAGCCATGTTTAATCCATGAGCCCTAGGAAATGGTAATGTTAATTTCTGTTGTCTTCCTGTGCCAGGTGCCAGGCTCTCTGAATTTCTAACTGAGAGCACTAGCTAAAAAGACTGATAAGGCACAACTGAGCACCTGGCTCATATCAAAAGGAGAATAGCTCTGTTAACTGCTGCTTATTGTTATTGTAATATCCCACTGTAGGCAACACCTGTGGTATGACCTTATAAACAGATAACCTGAGCTGTGTTCACAGAAAGTTAATTCAGAGTTGTCAGCTTGTTAGGCAGCTTTCCAGCCATGTGCTGATGGTGCATGCTCATAACGCAAGAGGAAATCATGTTTTATGTTTATCTGGTACCTTATGACATAGAGTCGGTGTTTTTTCGTTATCTTTAAAATCCTAGTCTGCTTCTGCATTAAAAGGAAGTTTAGTTTCAAATAGATGTGGTTTGTAACATTTTCTAATGTTTTGGAGTAGGTACATCACCTGCCATGTTCTAAAAACATTTGGATGGTCAAAAATTACTTAGCGCTGGTAACATGCACTTGCAGAGGAATTAAAATTTTGGCAAAGGTGCTGTTAACTGTTTCTTCATCTAGTATTATCTCTTATGATGTTTTTTTTCTCAGTTTACAGTGATAGTCACTGTACCCCAGCACATCCTTTTGGTATTTAGTGTACAGATCTGAATAAGAGATTCTCTTGCTGAACATCCTACAGCCCTTGGATTTTGATTAGCTTTGGAATTTCCTTCATGTTCAAATACTTTACATTCAGAAATTATGATAAAAAAATGCACCTTGTCAGCCACCACTTCTTCCCAATTACTCAGTGTATATAGAGGTTGATTCGCAAGATTCATAGTCGGCAATTTATTGTCCGATGCCTTTCTACTGTTCAGAAGTCATTTAGATTCTGTGTTGTCTGATATACTATAAACATCCCAACATCCCGCTAAGGTATATTTATTGGTTCCTACATTACTTTGATAGCAAAAGAAAACACCAGTTCTCTCATAAAGATAAATGCATTTTTTATTTGGACAAATTTTTCCTTTCCTGGATTGGAGAAGAAAAGTGAAACTACTGACATTTATTGAATGAAGTTAGACCTTTTCAATTTAGTCAAAGCTTTGAAAAGTAGCAAAGAGGTGAGTGTTTTGAAAAATGTCTTTTGTGCTCAGGTAGCTACTTCTCATACAGGATGGGATCATTCCTTGGATTCTCCTAGAGTTCATCAGGAAAAATATGAGGCATATTTCTGCATATGCTAGTGCCCGTAAGTAACAGCAATCACATAAGCAGCCCTACTTCCTTGTAGGATATGGCCAAAACAATATAGTGCAGAATTAAAGGACATGCGATACTCCTATGATACTGTAACAAGGAGGGGAAAATAATATTCTACACAGCCAGTTGAGCTCATTAAGTTGTTACTTTGGAGATGAAAAAACTGTTGCAGTAAGTATGATCCTTGCTTAAATTGTCACTATCTTTTTGTCTGTCTCTATTTTATAATCCTGCTTGCAAAGCGAATTCATCTGTAAGACTCCAAACCTTTAAATAATTTTGTCAACCAGTTTCTGTTGAAATAGTTTTATTAAAAAGATGAGGAAGGGATTCTGGAAGATAGGAGGTCTTTAATTCTTGGATGATCTTTAGACTCTCAGACTGCAAGGATAAGGAAAATAGGCTACATATTTCAGGTCTGTGTGTTTATTGTAAGTAACCAGTTAAAATTAATAAGTAAACTTTTAAAATAAGATACTGTCCTTAATAGTGCCAAGTTTTTTTAAAATGCATCTGCAATTTGTTTCTAGTGAGTTGTTCCTTCTCTGTGGAATAAACTTTGCTCATTGGTTTTCATTGCTTTCTCTGTAAGAAATTTTCACTGAGGTATTTTATACCTCCTTCTGTTCTGATTACCATAGTACAGAAATTTCTGTCTGATTACTGCCTTTGATAAATGGTTCTTGTTCTGAATTCGGTCTTTTGAACCCATACCTATTTAAAAATAAATGAAAGTAAAAAAAAATATGTCTTCCAGTGTACTTGTGCTGGATATATTGGTCTGTGCTCATTGCTCAGTTGCCAAGATTCTTCCTGATACTGCTTAATTTGTCTTGATTCACCTTGACTCTTTTCTGCCTAATTGGTCATGTTGAAATTTCAGTGCTTTGGAAGGCAAAATTCATTCATAGAAGAACAATAAGTGGAATTGCAAAGCATCAGCATTTCAGTACAAGGTAGATCCTTTCTTCCCTTACAGTGCTTCAATCAGCTTTGCCTCCTCTAAATCTTGAATCCTTGTGGTTTTCTTCCAAGTGTGCACTTCAGCTGAAAGCATCCAGAACACCTGTTTTCTGTACGTTAGCAGCTTGCTTGCTGCGTTTTACTTATCCCCTTCTGGGTCTGGGCTCTAGATCCAAGTGCTTCTTTCAAAAATTCCTTTTGTCAGTATCGCATTTTTTTTTTGAAATTGGGATAATCTTCCCCCACACAGAGTGGTCCTTAGCCTGAAGTCTTTGCTTATGCTTTCACTAAAACTAAGTGTGGGAGCCAATGAGAGACTGTTGAAGGGGAATGCAAGTATTCTTAAGATAATTTTTGGTTTAATTTTGGATCAGTTACTTGGGATCAGGTTATTAAAGATACTTAAGAGGTGAGTGCCTACATATGTAAAAAAATATTGTTCTTTAATCTTCCCTGAGCTTCTGCTTTCTCAATGTTAATGAGAACTAGTACTTGTATGACGTTTTTTCTTAATTCTTTCTTATCAAGTTAGGTATAAAGTGGTATGGAAATGGAAAGTATTACATTAATAGGCAGGTTGATCAAGAATACCCTGTTTGAAAGGACTCAAAACAATTTTTCAACAGGTGACACATTCAAGTGGTAATGTATAATATTTATCAAAATTTAGTATTAGAACTACTTTAGAATTAGAATACTTTAGTATTAGAACTTCTGCTCAAATGTTTGCCTTCCTTTATTGAAAGGATTTGTGATGAAGAGATTCCTGCTGATCTAGAAGTCAAGAAAGAGGTAACGCTTTTTCGGCAAGCTTGTGTGAACAGAGATTACACAAGTGAGATACTTATTTAACATGGCTAATTACAGGACTGTTCACTGCAGCCTGTAGATTGTTTGTTTTCAAAGAGGCACTGGTTCTGTAACTTGTAGGTAGTGCTACTAAACCCTTGCACTTAGGCTGAAATGTTACTGAACTATTCCTGTGCAGGAGTGCTGTTCTTGTCATATTACACCTACAGTGTAAAAACACATGAAGCCTTTAGCAGCAACACTTGCTTATTTGAGTAATCTCAGATGGGACAAGTTTTTAAGAGTTGCTGAGCAGCTTCCACAACTATTGCCTTAAATGAAAGCGTTGCACGATGAAAGGCTGAATTGCACCCTCATCGTTTGATCTATTGCATCTTACTCGGTCTGTTTCTGAGAATACTCTTTCTGTTTTGGTTGGGTTTTTTTTCCCTTGACACACATATAATGTATATTTAGACCAGTACTGCTTTAAACACTCATTTGGCTAAATGGTTTCTCACTGTATTCAGTACTGTGTTGCTGCAGCTGGAGCAAAATTTAATAGAGTACACAGTTTAGTGTTGGCTAAAAGGAAATAGGAGAGGGTGGCAAGGAACTTCTAATGTAGCTATGAAAGTTTTACAACAGCTTCTTTACACAGATGTCATCATTTTGCATTTCCTTTTGTGTTAAAGGAAATTAATTTATTATGTCTCCTATACCGGTGGAGAGAATAGACACACATCATTTCTCTCTTAAAATATTGGTGAAAGGTTCTATAGGAAGCTTCAAGATACAGATCTATCACCACAGATAGATCTTTTAGTCCAGCATTAGACAGTTGTCAGTGGCATAAAAACCAGTTTCAAAATTGGCATGAATTGGCATTTTAGCTGGCAACATCGTCAGAGAGTAATATGTGGGGAAAGAAATTTGCCCACTCATGACTCTATTTCTTGTAAGCCAGGATGGAATCCCGTCGAGGAGAAATTTACACTGATGTTGGCACTTCTTGTGCTTTTTTGAGAGACTACTTAAATGCTCTTTCACAAAAATTCATTCATATTATTAACTCCATTGGTTCCATAGGATGGTTTAGTGGACTAAGGTGAAATGAATTTGATTTAATAAAGTAAATAAATTTAGATGAATTGAGTAAGATACAATTATGATCCATCTTCATATCTTAATGTTAAAACCTCTTCAAAGTACACCTGTTTGAAGCCAAAGTAGGTAGTGCCCTTCTAGATCAGACCCATCAAAATACAGTAGCTATTCCCGAGTCAACAGAAATGAAATTTGTACTAAATTTTCCAGGACTTTAGTGGCAGATGCAAATCCACATATGAAATACTTCCCAAGAAGAATGCAATTCCTTAATGGATTTACAAGGAATGGATTAACAAGAGCTGCTGGATCTTTATTTAACACATTTTAAAATTAGTACAAACTGAATTTTCTACCAGTGATTCAAAATATGCCCAGCCATATTTTTCAGAGTTTTGTTTCTCCATGTGCACGCTTAAGCATTTGTGGGAAGAAATCAGAAAATTCTGTTCTAAGCCCATTTTTGAGTGACAGTAAGGGGAAAACATTTGACTCAAATAAGCAAATGTCCTTTACTGATTGTTTTATACCCAGTTTTCTTTAGGCAATTTTCCTTGGGAGCTATGAAAAATAATTTTGGATGCTGTAGTATTGGAACTGAGGAAGATGCCTCCAGTTATATAAAAACACGATTAGATCACTTATGACTGAAAGTGGAGGTGAAAATCAGTGATATTTATTTTGTCTCTATCACAGGGAGAAGCAAATCACTTCATTAAGTATAAAAAGACACCACTGACAGGGAAAGAGAAGGTTAAATATGAAAGGATGAGACATTCTTTCGGGAGAAGGCAGAGCGGGATGTGTGTCTCAGCATTCATATATATGGAAACAGATCTTTATGCTTAAAACAGTAACCTGGAATAAACACCTTGGTTCTTTCATCAGCTATGTTCCCGATGCACAGTGATACTCCATTTTGTAGTAAGCAAAGTGTGAATCTTTTGGGGCTTTATCCACAGTCACATTGAAGACCTTTCAACCCCTCTGGCAACTTGCTCAGTCTGCTAGACAATATTCCTTCTGCACCAATAATGTTATCAAAAATATTGAAGAAAACCAACTGAAAATAAAACCATCAACATCCTTTAGTTGATCCAATTATCTGTCTCTAAAAAAAGGTTTTAACACCTCCCACACAGAACAGCAGCTTCAGTAATTTGGCAACGATAACAGCACATAATCAAGAAACACGAGGCTGTGATATGTGGTAATACATCCCATTTTGTGTACAGGAAGAGTTTTGTTTAAGTAAATATATATTTTTAAGTACCTTTTGGACTAGTTGCTATTAGGTTGCTCATCCCATTAGTCTCATGTAGTTACTACAAATGTTTAACTGCAGAAATGTCAGTGGGTGAATGGGAACATTCCTGATGATGGCAGATAGGAGATTAGGCTTTGCATCTTCGGTTTTTTTGTGATGTTCGTGGTGTTTTAGAAGATAGGGAGCAACTGTGACTAACACGGAGAACAAAGGATTGGAAGGTTTGGTTATTTAGCTTCTACCAGTGACTAATTCACAGCTAACCTTAAGTGTACCATCATTACAGAATAATGCTCTGACAAGTCCTTTTAATGGTATGCTGCCATAACTTCCCTGATGATATTGCAACATGATTTTTTATCAGAAAATTACATCAAAAACCTAACATTCAATTATGATAGGGTGGGTTGGGAAATAAAGCTGTGTGCTCTGTTTAAAACGCAGTGAATTGTTTTCACTATTGAAATGAGAACACCCTTGCATTGTAAACCTACTGATAGGCTACAATTGAAGTTCTAAGCTTTATGTCTGTAGCTGCTATGAACCGCAAAATCATTTACATATGGAATTTGCCTAAAGTCAGTGATGGATCTCAGAAGTACTTCAGACCCTAGATATGGTGGTGTTAGGTCCACTAGGTTTGCCCATGTAGTTATACCACAATAGTGCAGTGTAGTTTGAATAACCGTCATTTAAAAGTGTGACTGTAATGCCAACTAGGAGACATGTTCACATCCAGAGGCCCCAGCCCTGATGTTCATACTCAGTGGAAGGAGATTTATATAGGATATAGGGAAGATATATAAAGGACTAACCTTGAAGTTTCCACTGAATATTTATGGTATACACAGAGAAAGACCTGGCTGCACGCTTGTCACCATCATCAGTTTTACATCAGTACAGAGCTATTTAAATTGAGATGGTGGCTGTTTGTACATGGCAATTAAAAAATCATGTGTCACATATTGCATATTACTTATCATTGATTTTAAAGGGGAAGGACCACATTTTGCTGTTCTGTGAGTCCATAAAATCTAGACAGTCAGACAAGAAATACTTTGGGACTATTTATTGGTTTATATTGCTTTTAAAAAATAATTCACAAGAAGCAACATAATGCATTAATAATAGTTTAGTAAAACAAAAAAAGACTAAGATTGTCCTCCATATTGTTATTCAAGTACAATATTTCCCCTGGAAGAAAACCTAATTAGAACATTTAAAAAAATATGGGTCATTTGGTAATACAATCAGCGTCTTCAAGCCAGAGAGAGGGTATCTGGGGGTAGGCACAGGCTTGGTAAGAGGCAAGGGGGTTGACTGAAGTACATCCCCAGGGTGGGAGAACGCCCAGAAAAAAATTGCAGGGACAGAGGGGGGGGGGGTAGGTTTATGTTGCGTCTTCCTGGGTATCACGTTCCAACTACTACTCTGAGCACAAAACTGTCCTTTGGGAAGTCCCGGCCGTGCACTCCTATGTGTCTTTGGACGATCAGTGCTCCCAAAATCACTGTACAATCTTGACATAATTGGCCTTTTTGCTAAATTATTTGGAAAATGGGAACCTGTTTTTTCAGTTGTAGGGTATTTCCCTGTTTCCTCACTATATAGAGCCCCTGATTCCTTAGGATTAACACTTCTATTTATGCTACTTAAAACTGTCACCTCGTTTTCACATACTCTAAATTAAGCAAATTGCCGGCCTGAACCAGAATAATCTGTATTTCAGAATCCTGCTTGTACATTAATTTAACGAGGTCACTTCCAGCCGTGGCAGCGCACAGGCAGCAGAGGGTCGCTGACGCCCATCGCCGTGCAGGGCCGACCCTCGCCACACTCCCGCCGCGGCGCGGGCGGCCTCGGCCCAGCCCGGAGGTGGGAGAAGGAGCGCGGCGAGGCGGGGCCGCTGCCGCTCCTCGGGGACGCTCCGCCGCAGGGTGCCGGGGCTCTGCTGCCTTTTACCGGTTCTCTCGGGTTTCCGCGGTCGGTCCCCGGTACAGTGCGGGACAGCCGAGCAGGGCCTGGCGGGCGGGTAGCTCGGCCACGCTGGCTCAGTCCCCGCGGGAGTCCCCGGGCCCAGGCTGAAACACCCGAGGGCCCAGGCAGGGGCTGTGCTCCCCAGCGTGGGGGCGGCCCTCCTGTGGCCATGGGCCCCTCGCTCCGCAGGGCCGCCCTGCCTCAGCCGCACCGACGTTAAGCGCGGCCCTGGCGAGGCCACCGAGCGCGCCGCGGTGAGGCGCCCCGCCTGCGGGCGGCGCTGTTCTGTACGCCCGCGTGTCCTTCGCACGGGCTCAGCCAAGCCCCGCCTCCTGCTCCCGCCCCGACCTGGGGAGCCGCGCCTTCACGCCGAGGGTAGCCCCGCCCTCCTGCCGGTTCCCCGAGTGCGGCTTGATTGGCAAACGCGCTCCGTCGCTCTCGCGCCGCAGCCTTCGCCCTGCGCGGAGTGACTGGCTGACCTGGCTGTCAATCAAGGATTAGCCCCGTCCCAGCCAGTGATCCCCCTCCTGAGGGCGAGGCGCGGGCTGATTGGCGCGTTGGGCTGTCAGTCAGCAAAGCGCTCCACCCCCTCCCGGTCAGGTAGCCCGGAAGATGGCGGCGGCGGTGGCGTCCGCAGGGGCTAGCGGGGTTTTGTGAGGGGAGCGGGGCGGCGGGGGCCGATGCCGCGGGCAGCCGCGCCGCGAAGGCGGGGAGCAGCGGCTGCCGCGGGGGCTCGCCGGAGACGCTGAGAACCTTTGGCCCCTCGTTCGGCACCGAGCCTCGGGCCGGGAGCAGAGGGCATGCAGCAGCGCGGGGGGTTCGGCGGGGGCGCCGGGCGGCAGGGGGGCGGCCCGCTGCCCCTCGGACCCCGGCGCCCGCTCGGTCTCGTCCTCCTGCTGTCGCTTCTCGTGGGGAGCGGCGGGGCGGCTCCGCTTCCGCGGGCAGGTGCAGGTGAGGCGCGGGAGGCGGCGGAGCGGAGCGGGGTTGGGGGAGGGGGCGGCGCCGCGGCGGGGCCTGCGGGGGGACGCACGGGCAGCGGCGGGGGCTCGGCGCTCCCGCTTGGGGCGCGGGGGGCGCGGTGGCGGTGAGGCGGGGGGACTGCGGCTGCCCGAAGCCCCGTCCTTCCCCCGTGCTATGGGCAGGGCTCGGCGCTCGCCCCTCGGCGAAGCGTCGGGAAGGGCGCGGCGGGTGGATGGGGTACGGCGGCTGCGGCTCCATCCTGGAGGTCACGTCTCGTACCGGTGGCAGTGAGCCCCGCTCCGGGTGACTCGGTCTCGTGGGGCTGAACTACGTGCCTCTTCGGTGGGCTTGCCGACATGCGCGCTTTCTGTAGCGGCTGCCGGTTTAGCCTATAGACACCTCAGCGGGATTATTTTTCTTATTCTGACCGTGAATCACCGGGACTCCCGTTCCTGGGTGGCGGCTCTTCAGGGCACACGGCGTTTCCCTCCTTTCCGGTCAGATTAGTTCGATCCCCCACCCCGCGCCCCGTCCACTCTCTAAATAGCCGTGTAGTGCACATCTATTTGTCTCTTATATTAGGTAATGCTAACTTCCTTCTATTTTCTTGCTTATTTTCTTGTTTGTCTTAAAAGCACAAACTAAAAAACGTCAACTCAATCGTGTGTGTTACCCATCAGAGGTTTATTATTAGATAGGTAACAACCATCTTTTTTATTTAGGCGTTTTTGGGGCGTATTTCATTGGGGCTTGCAAACATAACATTGTATTGAGACTGAATTTTGTTAGGTTTGATTTGAATGTCTACTGAGATGCATTTCTAGCCATGAAGAGTTGAACAGCTGAAATAGACAATATGTTCAGAGAGGAGGAGGAGGACAAGCAGTGGGGAGGGAGAGATCTGAAGCACAGAGATTAGGTAATTTGGCTGCTGTTCCACAGAAAATATCAAAACTGGGAGTGGAACCTATACTTCTTTTATTTTGGGACCTATGCCTCTTTCCCAGTTTTTTTCTTCCCAAGAGCATTTCTGAATTGTTCGTTACTCCCTCCATCAGCCTTCTTTGAGGTCATTCTTAGTTTCTATAAAAGTAAACTTCTGAGAAAGAGAAAACTATCAGTCAAATCTCTATGTCCTTTGAGACTAAACAATAGTTTTCTCATTTATGAAATACCTGAAGTTTGTCCAAATAATGTTAACTTGTCATTAAGCCATAAGGTAGGACAGCTGAATCAGTTCTGTATGGAGGTCTTTTCTGCCTTTTTCTGTTTTTGCTGGTAAGGCTTCCTACTGAATGAAGTAATGTGTGCAAATGGGTTTGCATGCAACATAATCTCTGTCTGCAGTGTGTCTTGTATCATCACAACAACAGTAAGCAGTTGGAGAGCTACAAGGGCTTCCCCCCTTCCCTATGAAGGGTTTAGCAGTGGATGTCGGTGAGACTGTTTTGTCTTGAACCTTCTCTGTTATACTAGGCAAATCTTATAACCTGTCTGGAAGGCAAACCTGTGACTTTATTTTGCTGGATTAAGAATCGTGAGTTGTGCTTAAACAGCTTCAGCTATGTTGTGAATTTCTCTCATATGTCCAATGACAGGTTGCTTTGATTTCCTGTATTGGGATTGGCAATTACTGATGGTCTCTGTTCTGGGATTTGGTGGTTTTTGCAGTTCACCGTAACACTCAGACTGATACATACAACTTGATAATCTTGTGAAGAATTTAGTGGGCTTTTCATAAAATAATTAGTAACTGGTTTCGGAATTATTTCAGGATTCCACAATTCCTCACCTAGCAAGTAGGGTTGCTTCTTTGGCAATGGAGAAACGTTTTGATGTGTGTTGCCCTGAGCTTGTTACAGGAAAGGTGAGAATCCACAGAAAAAGGAGGATGACTGTAGCTGTTTTGGTGAACTTTGCGGAATAGTTCATGGAATATACCCATAATAAATTAACTTGTTTTTTGAGGAAGCCGGAGACCAGGAAGTGGTGTTGGGCAGGTTCTAGCAAGACTAGATTGGATTCCTTGTTCAAAAATGCTTCATTTTGTGGAACTGCTGTGGAAGTCTGCCAGACAGTATGACTGGGGAAGTGTCAAGTTCCCAGGGCCTTGATCGAGGTGAATGATGACGCTCTTTTTAAGTATGGCTTTATAGTGTTTGCAGATGAAGGCGTGCAGTGATGATGTGTTCTATTATTTGTCTTGCATGTTTGAGGTTATATTTCTAAAACTCATTTAATTTTTTTATTTCCTTTCAGCAATAAGAAGAGGAGGTAAAGGAAATAAGGTTTTAGCTGTTTCCCTGGTAGAGTTCACAGCAATTACTGTAGGAAATAGGAAAAACAAGATGTTGAAGAGGCTACTAGCTAAAAATACTTTCACCAACTTATATTTAATTTATTCTGTGAATGGAAGAGGAGGACACTGACATGTACGGTGATAGTTCTGATTTTAAGGTTTCCCTTTACACTGGAGGTGAGAGCTGGGTGCAGGTCTGCTAGAAAGGAGTTCATGAAGTGCTGTAGTAGTTTTGAGCCTGTGGAGGACTGATGATTTTACCTGAATGCATCAGGCTGAGATGACTTCCACTTTTTGTATTGTGTGGCTGAAATAAGGGCATTTGGGAACTACTCTTTAGCAGCAGTATTCTGCAGCCAGACGTAGTGCATTGTAACAGTAGACATCTGCTTTACTGTGCTAAAGCTTTACATTCAGGCTCTCTCTCTGTTCCTTTGACTTGATTTCCATACTTGACCTTAATTCAGCTGTCTCTTCAAGAAAGCTGAAAATCTGAAGCAAGAGTTTGTGTGTAACGTCAGACAGTATTTCTGTCATCTCTGTGCTCTGTGAAGTCTTTGCAAATACAACAGGAGCTCCAAAATACTCTTCTTTTCCTGTAAAACTTGAATGGGTGGTAGCTTTTTTGACAGGTGTTTAGTTTTACATTTGTGATAAATTAGAGTCTATTCACTTGAATTGAAGCTGCTGGACTGGTGCCTGTGTGCTTTCTTGGTTTGTGCTGAGAACCTCAGTCATGGGAGTGAATGGACCAGTTGAAAGTCATGGCGATGAGTCCTTGCTGATGATCTTGGCCATATGCAATCCAGGCAAAGATGCTTAGAAATTGATGTATAGTATCCAGAGACATCCATCTCGAGTATAGAGATGTTTGTACAGCTGTATCTAATATAGTCAGCTCGCCATAGATGAAAAATTAAATTGAGATTAAGTAATTATTTTTTATTAAGGCGAGTTCTGTAGCATATGTATACTCTGGGGGAAACTGTTGCTTTTCAGTTGCTTTGGCTTGATGTTTCACTTGGAGTTCTGTCAGGCTGAGGCCCAAATGTTGAGGTGGCATGTGGTTTAGTGTGATGTAAAATGCCTGACACTTGCATATACTTAGAAAATCGCTTTTCTTATTACAGGTGAGTTAACAGCTCGGATCACTTGAAGTTAAGAAAAACCCTGCTTGTTAAGTGGGGATTTTAATTTATGGTATATACTTTTCTTGGGAGTGGTCTGTCTTTCCTCCCCCTTTCAAGCACTAAACTTGTTTACTTCAGCCTATATTTCTTTTTCTAGCTTCTGTCTCAGATGCCCTGCAGGGATGTTCCACACCAGGCTTTGTTCACAGGCTTGGTCTGCTTTCTCTGCCTCTGGCTGTAAAGTGTCTGGACTTTGCTCCAGCTAAAGAGGTCCTTATAGGAGGAGGCTGCTTTCTGAGGGCACTTCTCACATCTTGAATGCTTGGGTATATTTGATAATTCCTCAGGTAGCACTGCAGTGTATTAAGTTAGCAGTGATCAGAGACAGCCTAAAGGTACGTTGTCATTGCATCAGGTTCGGGTCGTTGGTTTGGAAGGGCCTGTTTGTTAGTGCTGGTTTTGCCCCAGATCATGTATAAAAAAAAGTGTGTGTTACATAGTGAGATCAGCATTCTAGTTGAAAATCACGGAAGACGAAATCATATTTGAGGGGCTACTGAACAACTGTCAAGCAAATTTGAATAGAGGTAATTTGCTGGATGTTTGCTGTAGTCTGGTTTCAGTCGCTACCCGCGCGTGGTTTACCTGTGCAGGATAAAGGGGCCCTCAGGTATTATAATGCCAGGGGATACAGAAATTGTAGTTCTCTGTTTCAGTTCTTATGCTCCAGTTCTGCAGCAGAAGGACAGCACAGGGAGTCCTGGAGTCTTCCTTAGATGTTATTTTGGGTCTGCCTTCCTATTTGATGTGTGCATCTACTATCTGCAGCTTGATACATTTCTGGATACAATTTACCATAGCTTCAGTGCTTTTATTGCTCTGTATAAGCTCTTTGTTTTCATTGTGCTGCTGTTATGAAAGGTCTTGAGCAACATCAGTGACACTAGAAACATTTTTGTAGAGGCTTTTATAACCAGAAATTTGGAAAGTGTGTCAGGATAGCTGTTACAGTCTACATGCGTAGTTTAAGCACAACCTGTAGCAAGGTGTTGTGCCACATGTCGCTTAGGCAAGATGATGGTGTGAAGCAAGTTAGGTCAGTGAATTTCTTCTGAGGGATCGTTAGTATGAAATGCTGGTCCAAAGTAACACCTTGTCCAACACTACTGCACTTACAAAAGTTTCCTTAATGGTAAGGAAACACTGCAGTGACTTAAGTGAGGTGACTTTTTCAGGAACTACCATTGCACCCTGAGACCTCTTTAGTATGAGAGAGTTGTAGGAAATTGTAACAGTAGAATTTTGAGTGCCAGCTTATAAGCTTTTAGCCTGTAGATCAGATCCAGTTTTCCAAAATCAGTCAGTCATTCTATGGCCCATTCTTCATAGGGATCTTTCAGCTATGAATAGTGATGAGAAATAGAGCTGAATAAGCTCTTTTGGTGAAATGCTGCTTCTTTCTTTTTTTTCCCCTGCATTTCTTAATCCAGTTATACGTTGGAGTTGGAAATGCATCTACTGTAAAATCAAGATTCTAGAAAATCTGGTCATGTGAAGGTTGAAGGTATGGGTTCCTTTCACATGAACAACAACAACAATTAGTCTCTTCAAAACCAGTATATCTTAATAGGCTGTATTCCTGTCAAATGGTGGAAGAGATAACTTGTTTTGGTTTCAGTGCTGCTGGTACTTCTGATGGTTTGAGATACCATGATGTTTAATTTTCTCATGCTGCTTTAAATGGTTGTGGTCTGCCCTGTTTCAAAAAGAAAAATCTGTAACTCCTGTGGTGCACCATTGGAGAAATGGTATAGCAGATAAAAGCATACTGTACTTGAGCAGGAATTAATTGTCGAAACCAACATCTAGCAGTGTAAAGTATGCTCAGCAGAATTTTTATTTTTCTGTGTATATATATATACGTACACACTTAAGAATCAGACGGTACCTTTGCAAGATAATAATGCTACCCAGATTTTCCAGAAACACTGCCATGAAGGCATAAGGTATGTGATTATTTAGCATGTATATTTTTTACCTTGTCTTAAGATGCCTTTGTGCAAACATGAGATTCTAACACTGAAACTTCAAACAGATCTTGCTCTGTAAATGCTTGAAGTACTAGCCTATATTTAGTCCTTATTAAAATTGAGCAGTATGCTGTTGTGTGAGTAATTCTTTGACATTACTTGGAAGCTTTGTAGGGTAATAGAATAAGGACACAAATGTAAAACTAACCCCACCTCACAGTTTCACTAGTTACCAGCTGCTCAGGCAACACTCGGGCCAGGACAAGTGTTCAGAGAAAATGAGGATCAGAGCTGTGTGGTTCCGAGGGTGCTGTACGACATGAGAATCCAGCATTGCCCCAGATATTCTTACCTTAGGATATGTAACCTGTGCCACTGTTGTGTCCTCGTGGGGGACTTAAATAATAGAGTTCTAGGATAAAATCAGGATCATAATGGACAAGTTGAGTAGAGGGGTGAAATGTTTCAATTTATATCTAGAAGAATATAGCGACAGAGTAACTTGTATGTGACTTGATTTTTTAATTTTTTTTAAATTTTTTCCCCTGCTACTGTTGAAAGTCTTGTCATCTTACTTGCATCTTTTTCTAAACATGAGTCTGATTTAGGTCTTGTAACAGTTTGGATTTAGGTAGGAAATAATTTCATTGACAAACTGTAAATTACTGCTGCTTGTATTCAGAAAGATTAAATGCAAGTGTATGCAAGTAACTCCTTAACATCTTTAAGAGTTTTTTTTCTTGAGACTGTATCTAGGAATCAGGATTTTCCATAGTTGTAAGGAAGAAGGGAAAAGAAAATCAGGTGATAAAGTGGTTTTGCATAAAGATGCATTTGTAATATCCATACTGAAGGTTCCTTCTGTTATACAAACTTTGCATTATCCAATATAAGGGCAGTAATAGTGTCATGAGAGGATAGGCTTTTGAACTAACTTTCTTCCATTAATGAAATTTTCAATAGTTTGTTCCAGATAATTTTGATTGTTTTAAAATTAAAAAAATTTGTTTTCTTTGAATGGCAAGAAGTACTAAAAATCTGAAAGCTGAAAAGTTCAGGGGTGGGTGTCTGTGTGTACAAATATATATATATATATATATATATAAAAACCCCTGAGAACCTCTTTAAAGTCTCTTAAGGAGTATTTTTCATATATATATATATATGTTCTTGGGGATTTGCTCAGTGAAGGAACATTTCCAGTCTCCGCCTGAAATACTTTGGGCATTTGAAGACAGTTCCAGATCTCACTAAGGTGCTGGAGTTGTGTTGAGGACATCAAGTCAATGAAAGTCACCTGGCATCTTGGGAATGTTTCTTCCTGTTGTACCGGTGATGGTCATTCAAATCAAAGGGCTGAGTGGAATTTGGAGTGCCTCTCATCCTAAAGTTCTCTTCTTCTCCCTGCCTCTCCCCCCCGCCCCCCCCCCCCCCCCCCCCCCCCCCCCCCCCCGAATGTCTGAAGTGCAAATAACACTCCTTCAGAACTTGGGTTAAGTTTTTGTTTGTGTTGTATCTTAGTTGAAGGTTGATGGTGATTTGAATGCTGTTCTAATATAGTATTTTAAAGCCTGTTGTAATACGGCATTGCACAACTGAATGATGGTACTGCACACATTTCTGCTGAAACTTACTCTTAAAAATGATGCGGTTTTTTAGCTCAGTTGTTAAATGGGGCATAGCAGGAAAAAATTAACATTACAGGAATGCAGTAACTAATGGAATGTGCTCTTGAGCTGGTTGGGGTTTTTTTGTGAAATAACAATGCATGTTGTGCTTTACCTTGTCATACAAATCAGACATTACGCAATAGATGTGTCTAAAATTGTTTTGAATAGGCTTTTGGTTTAGTATTCTACCTGTTACCTGTAGGCTTTCAGAATTTATAGGCCTGGTTATATCTGTTTTGGTTTTGTGCCTATTTAGTAGCAAACATCTGAAGATTTCAGGCAGTAAGTAAATGCAGGAGAAACCCTTTGTGAGGAAAAGATAATGATCCGAATCTGTCTTATGAAGAACTGGGTAGGAGTCAGGAACACTTTCCCACTTAATTGCTAGCATAGAAGAGAATGACAGCATTATTTAGGAAAGTTGGTATAGCTTTTTCTCAAAACCACTCTAAATGAGGGTAATGTTACACTTTCTAATCTGGTTACATTAATGTGTATTAAATGCAGAGTAAGTAAACTGATTAAGTTTATGAAAGATACTGTGGAAGTAGGTAGGTAGCGAAGTTGCTTTGGTCATTCATTAGTATTTTAAAGGCTGCTCTGTTCCGATTTGGTGTCGTAAAAGTAGCATCTCAGTTCATGATCATATAATTTGAGGGTGTGCAAGAGACGGTTTAAGTGACTGCTGTCATGCTAGATTTGTGCTGGAAATAGTTATAGCTATTAGTGCAGAACTGCCGTTTATATGGCTGCTCTTGGAAGAAAAGAGGCTCTTGCTTATGCAGTGGGACTGTTGTCGCATAGCAACTACTGTGCTGAAAGCTTAAAATCAGATGCTCCCTTGAAATTCATGGTGCCCTAATAATGCTTAATTTATCTGGGCCTTGCACTGCCTTTATCGAAGTAGTGAATGTCTTTTATTAGTCTACTCAGTAATGCCTGTCATGTACATTTTTCTTTGTACGCCCAAGCTTAGAACTGTGTGTTGTCATGCATTTTTTTAGCCCAATTTCCTGAAGGTTGAGATCTTAATAACATGATTAATCACACTGAACCAAATTTGTGAGAGGCAGTGTTCAAACGTTATGGCCTTTCTTAATCTGGTAGTAGAAGAAAAGCAAGCCTGCCATCCCTCGTAGGGACAGGCAGTTATGTCTTGTCCTGTATCGTTTTGAGTGGTGGCTGTTGGTTGGCGAGTGAACATGGATGGAACATGTGGCTAGCTGGCATGCCTGTTGCTCCTAATTAACGGTAGTAAAGGATGCCACAGGTGGATGACGTGGGTATTTAAGAATATTGTGGGAAGACTGGGAAATGGGATAGAGAAGTAAACCAGTTCTAGTGAGAAATAAAATTGTTTGCTCAGTTGTTGTGTTTGTAGTCAGTGAACTATCTTATGAACAAAGTAGACTTGAAAGAAACTTAGGGGAAGGTATAGAGAATCCTGACCTATATAAGTTGCTTTGAAATGTGCTTTGTATGAAAATAACATCTTTCTACCCCTTGAAACATTCTAATACATAGTGAAGGATATATTCTCATGTCTATACTTGATCCTGAGAATGCCAGCATAGTTTGTCATCATTGTTTTTTCAGTGAACCTGTTCATGTACTTGCCTGTGTACAGGGTTTGACATCAGATGTACTGTGCTCAAATTTAGACTTTAGTGTAAAATTTCCTTATGAAATGGCAGGCTTTGGAGGTGCTGAAGAATCTGCTTCAATAGCTGTTAATTAAATACCTGCCTCAGCCAGGGCATTGAATTGTTTATGATACCATGTGCTTTTACAAAGTGCGTAAGTAACAGCATAGAATCAGTATTTAATACTGTGATGCTTTGAAAAAAGACTTTATTTTCTGTGTTGATAATTTAGGACCATCTAGATGCCATTTTGAGATGGAACATTTACTAGCACAGAGTTCTTAGTAAAGCATGTTGTGTTAACCTTGCAGTAACACATATAGTAACACAGACACACTGCATCTCCTGCTTATTTTAATATAGTAGTGATATGATCCAGTCCTCTTCCCCCTGCTTAAGTAGTTTGGATATACCAGACCAAAGTAGTCTAGACTGTTTATATTAACTGACAGGAACCCTTATATTGTTGGCATTTTACAGACAGTATTTTGTGGATCTCTTTTGCAGTTCCTTTCATAAAGAACAAATTCTGACTTCTGGATAGGTATTAAGATGTAGTTGGTTGGTACTGTGTAGGGTTTCATTAGATGTGGTAGGTTTTTAAACTGAGATGATAATGCTGTGTAAGTTTATTAAGTTCACTGCTTTTAGAATATATTAAGACTCTTAAATTCTGCATTCATTATGAAATTGTGAGTGATATTTATTGGATTTTACCTAGCTTTAGATTAAAAGTAATTAAATTTACAGTGTATTGTAAATTTTTTTAAAAAAAATGCAAAAGAGGTTACACTGCAGCAGATTTTTCAGCACTTTGTCAAATGCCAGTTCCAATACTTAGTAAGTGACTTCCATCACTGAGTATGTATTTATGCAAGCTATTAAAATAACTTATAATAAATTTTAGGCCAATTACAGTTTGCCATCATTTCGTACTTAATTTTACATTCATTTTTTTAAAAGAAGTGGAAATTAAAAAATACTACTTATTAATGACTGTGAGAGACTTCAAAGTTTATCTGAAGAGAAATGGATTCTGCAATTCTTAGTAAGTAGCTCTTGTATGAGTCATCTGAGATGCTGTTCTTTAAGTGTTGCAGAAACTTGCCCGTGACGATGGGTGGTTTTCTTCTATTAAAGCATCTTTCTATGACTTTGTATGTGAAATTTGCCTTGCTTTTGGAAGTTTAGACTATTTCCATCTTCTTAATGAACTGTTAATGGTTAGCTGTCTTTTCAAAGGAGATCTTTCTTTTTTTTTTTTTTTTTTTTTTTAGGAAAAAAGCAACAAAACTTCATTACCTTCTCCAATTTATTACTGTTAGTTCACACAGTTTCTTTTTAGGGAATTAGAAAAGGTCTATAAGGTTAGGAAGTAACATAATGAACAGCAGCAGTATTTTTTTTTTCTGTGTTCATTCCAGGACGCTTAAAGGAGATGGTTACATTATGGAAAAGAGTATAACTTGTATAAAACACTTCAGATTTTTAGGCTTGATAAACGTGCAGTTTGCTTTACAGAAGGAATTCCAACCAAAATATGTTGCCTTTTTCATATAAAATAAAGTGCACATGTATTCAGCTGTCTAATGTACAATACATGCAGTTTATGATTGTTAGTACTTGTTATGCCTTGTTGTGAGTTAAATAAACTAGAAAACTTGGCATAAGACCACCAGGAGCTTGAATCCTCCTAGTTGTTTTTGCTGTGGCAATTTGTAACACCTGGGAGGTCAAAAGTGGGATCCTAAGTTGGAGTGAGCACGATAATGTTTATGCAAATACATGTTGTGGTCAAGCTGTTATAGTTGTGCCCCATGTAGGGCATAGGTGGGAAGCTCATAGGTGGAGAAAACATCTTGTGCTAAAGCACCTAATAAAATTGTGGTTTTTCAATTCAAGACCTTGTCATATCTCTAAAAGCAGCAGTAAGATTGAAAGCAGTAAAGCAAATCTTAAAGAATTGCTCAAAGGTTTGGTAGAGGGTGGTCAAAAAGAGCATCTAGAAGAAGCGATGGTATTTGGAGCAAGGAAGGGTGCTCGTCTCCTGTAGGGAACAGGAAGAGGCTGTGAAATTCATGTCAGCCATGTGAGCATCAAAAAGGAAATGACTGTACCATAAATAACCAACAAAAAAATATGATAGATTTTTTTTGGCGCGTTTCATGCATCTGACAGCTGAGGTGCCTTATACCTCCCTCTTGGGGATCTGGTCTGAAGTTAGTCTTCAAATAGCAGTCTCTTAAGATGTGCTAGTAATGTGTTCCGTGAATAATAAAAAATGCTCTTGGGTGTCCAAGTTCATCATGTACTGATTTACTTTTGCTTGGCTAACTTTCCCATATTCCCTGTCCAGTACACAGGATGAAACTTCTAGGGGATTCAGGAGTCTTGATCTCTTACTGGGAGGAATATATATTGTAATTGTGGTGGTGGGTTCCGGGGTGTTCATTAGTCAGGGAAATCTGCGCCTGTGGTGAGCTGACTTTCCATTTCAGTGAAGTTGGTGGTGAAGGTGAGGAAATTGTCTGGAAATTAAGTGGGGAGGTTTTGGAAAAATGTCTTCTATTTCAATTAGTAATACCTGGTAACAGAAATAGGGTTACTTTTTTTTGTAGTAAAATTACCTTTTACTGCTTGGCTTCAGTTAGAAGTTCAAAGGAATCATTTAAATTTTATCTAACTTAATGTGTGTGTGTGTTACAGTAATTTAGCTAATGACTTCACAGAATGCTTATATTTGTGGTTTAGTTATTTTTCAGTCTACTTGGATTACTGAACATCTGAAGGAAGTAAACATAAATCGGCTGTTACCTTCCCTTTTTTCTTGTTGATGCTTACAAATGGAAAAATATATGGGTGTTATGTAGAAGTCTTGATTTAAATTAATATAAATTATTCTATTGAGCACCCTCTTCAGAGATTTTTTTTCTTTTTCCTTTTCAAAATTTTGACTAAAAGGTAGTGAGTTGCTTCACGTCATGGTTGATGAGTGTTTGAACAGTACAGAACATCTACAAATGGCGTATTCGTATCCTCTAATGAGGTTAGAATGCCAGAGCTGTTGTGGAGACTGGAAACTACTAGTATCACTTATTTGAAAACCTTCTGGGTTTTGGTTAACTTTTATTGCTGTGTAGACAATATTCCTAATTGTACAAAAAATGTGTGATCTTCCAAAAGTATGCTAGTATTCTTTAAAGCAGTCTTTTGATTATATCAATTTATGCTTTACATGTAATTAAAATAACTATTTTGTGAGTTTTCTGGGGAACATGATGAAAAGCTTTTTCTGGAAATCTCTTATTCCTTTTTGTAGCTTTTTTGAAGGTTTAAAAGGTATGTGGACAACGTTTGTATGTCCCTTCACTAGTGATCAGCTTCTGATTTTTCTTTATTTTTGAGGCCTCATTCATACTGTATTCTGTTGCCAGACATTCCCATTGATACTCAGACATTCCCATGAAATCCAGTCAGTCCAAGTCACCTGACATTATTAAACTCTAACATGGATATAATATCTAAATATATTTTAATCAGATAAGGTCCAACTACTCTTCCAGTCCCAATGGCAGTACCTGTAAAAAGAGGTTTAAAATGAAACACCACCAAAAACCTAGGGAACTACGTATCTTTGTTCTCTACTTAAGATGAAAACAGGGATGAAAATCAGTTTAATTCCCCTGGCAAAGACTTAAGATTTTTATAAATGCCATTTGAGGCTTTTAATCTTGTGTGAGTAACCTGACATAATCATAGAAAATGTGTTGTAGAATACTCATATATAAAATTCTGGAAAATTATTTGGAAGTATTTGCAAAATGGTTAGGGATCTAAAATTCTTGAAATGGAGGCAAATCATTTAATGAATCAGAAGAAATAGAAATTGGGGTGGAGCTGATTAGATCTGTTGCACTTGTGAAAGCAGCTTTTATATTTGGCAGACTGTCATGAACGTGTTTATTGAAAGAGACAGTACTGCCTTATAGAAATATATTTTAAATTTGTACGCAGTTTAAGTGAAGATTTCTTCTAGCTGCCTTTTCTTCTAGGACAGGTTTTTTAGCTCATGGGAAGTGTCTTCAAAAAGACCGGATTTCTAAGATCTGTGTTTAGACACCTATATAAATTTGTAGACTTAAACAGAATCCTGAGGCTTGGGAGTGGCACTGTTATCAGCTACTTCAGTAAATCATGTTGTTTGAGGCCTCTTAGCTTGAATCAAGTAAGTCCAGAATGGTGCAGGCAGGTGGTAAAGCACAGATATATTTTTCCGGTGTGTCCTTTCTACTATTTAGTTTCCTCTTATATTTTATCATATCCGCAGGGTTAAATGTTCAAACACCACCTTTTAAATAAATGCAGACTGGAAATATGTTTTGAAGGAACTGCTTTAAATGTTAAACATCTATATAATACTACATACTGTTTATTTCTAGGTGAAGGAGCTACAGCTGAAGTTCCCTCATCTTTTGTGATTCTGTCTATGTGTACTCTAATAGTACTGATAATACTGCTTGCAAACTGTGTCTCCTGCTGTAAAGACCCTGAGATAGATTTCAAGGTAAGCATCTGAACTTAAAAAGGTGTATGCGAGTGGCATTCTTAGCTGTATTCTGGGATCCAGAATGCTTGATTATTTGTGCTCTGCAGTTATTGACACTTCAGTGTCACTGTAGATTCTCTCTTCTGAAATAGCCAACCACTGTGTTTATACATGCTGTGAAGTCTTGCTGCAACCATTTATTTTAAGTACTTGGTCCGTGTTGCAGTAAGGATCTTTAATGTCTTTTCAGAGTCATTACTAGCTATCAGGATCAGTAGTAAAAGTATACCCTTGAGACAATTTTGCTGTAGAGAATGTTTGTTGCTTTTCTGTCTATTCTTTTGATTTGTTTTCCTTAGCCTGCTGATAGGGTTTAAAGATACTATTGAAAAAAAATACTGAATATACATATCCACTACAGCAAAACTTGAGAAATTGTCAAAATCGGAGAACAGTTACTTTTGGAACATTGGTTATCAGTGTTCCTAAAATGGAGTTTTACTCTCATTTCTAAATGGAGAGTATTTGGCCTCAGCAGTTCATGTTTATTCATTTAAAGCTAGATAGCATTTAAAATAAAATAAAAAAAAAAACCAAACAAAAATCCAAAATAAACCCTTTTTGTTAAAAGCAATACTTGATACTTTAGTTTCTTTAAAACAATAATAAATTGAAAATAAGGAATAGAAAACTACCAGTCTGTCACTGTCCTTGGAAAAAAGTTAAGCTTCCTTAACATTGCTCATTCAAACTAAAAGAAATGTATTAGTGCTAATTTTAAGAAAAAGATCAGCTTGTTTACTAAGATACTTTCCTGCCGCCCCCCAGGAATTTGAAGATAACTTTGATGATGAAATAGATTTTACACCTCCAGCAGAAGATACTCCATCTGTTCAGTCTCCAGCAGAAGTGTTTACTCTTTCAGTTCCCAATATTACTTTACCAACTCCCTCCCAGTTTCCGTCTTGTACAGGTAAATTACTGCTTTTTAATGAAAAAACAAAAGTAGGCAATTTCAGTGTCAAAAATGAAGTGTAGCTGATTGATTGACTTTACTGTAAGAAATTATTACAAACTTACATAAACTGAGTAAAAAAATATTTTGTAGGGTGTAGGATGAAATGTGAAATATTATTTCATAAATGTTAACTTATGGCAGGGTGCCACATAAGGTAGGTAACTTAAAAGAATGAAAAGTAGCTTAAATAAATCTCTCTAGAGTGCTTTTATTATGCCTCTATATACGTAAAAGGTTTGAAGTACTCTAGGATGTTAGTGACTTCTGCTCTTCAGTGGTTTTCTTCATGGCTAAGTTGTCATTGGATTTTAGCCATTAGCCTTGAATGGAGCGAAGAGTGAATCTCTAACTTGACAGCAGTGCTGCTGTTTCAGCTGCATTACTTTCTTAATGTCACTGTAGACTTTTCATGCTGTAAATGTGTATATTGGTCATACAGAGCATTAGGTTTCTTTTCCTTGTGTGAAAGGTTTTTTGGAGTGTGTTATTTAAAATACAATTTTTGTAAGAGGAAACCTAGGCATCTTAAATATTACAAGCATGGCTTAGCATAAAGTAGTTTTTCTCATACTACTTCATGTACAACTTATATATTGCTTGTGTTGGTTAACCATTAGATATTCAGGGAAGCTTCTAGTAAATTTCTGTACCTACAAATTTCAAGAAACTGTCAATGTGCCTTTAATACAGAAGAAATGTTACTCCTCAGTGTTTTAATGAGTGAGGGAAAATTATCTGAAGAATTTTGTCAGCTCTCCTACATTGCTGTAATTGTTAAAACTATACCTTCTGTCACTAGAAGTTATTTTGCCACTAGTGAGGCAGTGTACTTGAGTAAGGTATACTGGTAAAATTGTAGTTGTGCTATTACAGCCTTCTCCATGCTTAGGAGCACATTGACAATATACTATACAGCTATGGTTGTTCCAGTAAAATAATACTGGTGTAAATGTGGCTTGTGAAAACAAAAATGTGGGCTAGAATTCTCAATGAGACAAGTAGTAATGATGGAAAGTTTTTGTGTACATCTATTCATCAGTGTTCCTGACCAATTAAGCAGCAGAGGGATAAACACTGCTGAATCTCTTCTGTAGTGTAGAGTCTGCCATTGTAACTGTCCATCCTCTGCCAAGATCTGGGTCTTGTTTTCTGTCCTCTCCCTCTCTGGACTCTTTACGTGAAGTATTTTTAGTCAGAAAATGTCCTCTTTCCAGATGGTAGCTATAAGTAGGGCAGTTGGGCTGAAGAATAAAGCAGTCGAACCCTTTCCCTTAAAATGGTAACTCTCTATATAACTATAAATGTTAAGATGTATAAGCCATGAGTGTTGTCTTGGTTTTCAACTCTTATTTACATAGGAAACTTTTGAAAGTAGGTTATTTGCTCTACCCAACTACAGTGTATGATACACTTTTATATTAGGATTAGAACTTAGCCTTTTTGCTTTCTTACTGAATGTGTTAAAAAAAGGAAAGTTTACATTTCATAAGGAGAATCACTGTGTAGGGGGTGCATTCTAGTATGGTTTAGAAGCTGGAGTTGAGAAAAAGTTTCATTTGGGTGCTATTGTCAGAACGTTACCTTTGTACTTTATCTATGTCTAACTAGGTTTTGTTGCTTGGTCTGAATGTATGCATGTAATTGGAAATAAATGTTGTAGAAGCTTGCATTATTTCCTTGACAGTCGATAACTTTGGCCATCTGAGTGGTTTGATATGTGCTACGTTTGTTCTGTTGTGTGTGACAGATGGATCAAAGTCTCAAGTTTCACGTCAGAGTCTAAACTACATCCAGGAAATTGGAAATGGTTGGTTTGGAAAGGTGAGAAGTTACATTTTAATACTGTACTGCTGTTTTGAGTCTTACTCCTAACTGACTAAGCTACTGTATTTCCTTTAAAATGGTACTCAAAAAAAAAAAAAAAGTAGTAATAGCATAAGAAAACCTGGAGTTGAAATTAGATGTTTCCTTGCATGCACTCTTTAGCAGCAGTCACAGTGCTGAGCAGTGCTTCTTTAATTTACGTGTAGTTTCTTACTAGAGTCACTTACTAGGTAGACATTCCATTTCTGTGGATATGAATTAATACATTCCTGTTATTACCAATTCTCTCTAGAAAAAAACCCACCCTTAAGTAAATAAGTGGTCTTTGCTAGAAAACATGTTTTCTGAAAGTTGATGTGTAGATCTGTTGTCAAGATATATTAAGTATGGGTGTTTAATTATCAAAGCTCTGCATGCGTTGACAAAAAAAGCCAGAAAATCTTTCTTACAGTGTGGTTTTAGCTCTTGTTTTTCCTTGAATAGATTCTTAAAGTTTTTTTTCCCTCTGTTTAAAGACACAATGGTTATCTTTTTTCAGGTTCTGCTAGGAGAGATCTACACTGGCACTAGTGTAGCAAGGGTAATAGTGAAGGAGTTGAAGGCAAGTGCAGGTCCCAAGGAGCAAGAACAGTTTTTAAGAAATGGAGAGCCATATTAGTAAGTAATGTTTCACACTTGGTTAACTTACACACTTCATATGAATTATGGGTGTTTCTTTTGTTCAGTGTTACTGTCTCTACTTGCCCTCCCTTATAAGTGAAATTAAAACTGTAATTCAATTCAAAGTGAGAAAAAGTTGAGTTTGCTTAGAAATAAAAATAAGGTCTTCGCTTAAATGCATTTGGTAGTTATTGCTCATGACTGGAGAACACACTTGGTTTGCTTTATCTCATTTTCTTCTGTAGCTGTTTGGAGCAAAGTCCTGATGTTGCGAAGTAACTTCATGTGTAATTACTTGCCCCTGAGAAATGAGGTTTAACTCCTGTACTTGGCTTTCCTGCTAGAAGCAGGGGAACTGGCAACACTTTGTTATCAGATACTCATTAATTTCTTTGAAGTTACCTTTTTCAAAAAATTAAATACAACATCATAGTAAACTGATTTGTTCAGGTAGGCTTGCAAGGAGGTTTGTGCACCCCACCTCGCCCCGAGAATCATACAAACTTCAGTCCAGTAGTATTCTACCATTGAGAAATCATTGATCTGACTGGAAATGTCAATAAAACATGATTGTTTGGTGTTCTCTTCCTCTTGTGTTATGCTTGGAGGATACTTGCTTCTAGGTCTTTATGTACTAGAAATGAATTTGGTATATTAAAGGGAGTGTAATTTCTCTTCCTATATTTTCGGAATAGTGAGAATTCTCTGAAGAGCTAACTGCCACAGGTTAATGGCTTTAGTAGATGACTGGAAAAGGTAGGCATATTGTAGTCCACTAGTCATACCTCACCGAGTGGATTACCTTACCTGAATATGCTACAATGAGTGATCATAGAGAGCTTTCTGTTCTTAATGCTTTCTGATGTCCTAGTTATATTTGCATTTAGGTTTAGATTGTTGGCAGCTGTCAGAAGAAGAAATTTTGTGCCTTCTGCTGCATTGGCACAAGTGTTTTTGAAGCAATTTAGAAAAAGTAACTGATCTGGCTGGGAGCTATCCTGGCTACAAAAGGTTTAGCTTTTAGCCAGATCAGCTCCTTGGTGTAGTTCACAAACCAGTTGCATGCACTTATTTTTGGTATAAGGGATGGTGGGAGGGCGGGTGTGACTTTTTCTTGTGGCAGTGCTGGCTTTCATGGTTTTGACATCCTCTGAGTTTCAGCTGCCTTCAGTGATATGCTGCAGCAATACGAAGGAGTTTTAAAGGTGCAAATGGAATCTGTGGCCTTGGATAATTGTACCTTCTGTTTGTGCTGCCCCCGCCCACCAATGTTATGTGTTGAAACTTCTGGTAGGGATTTCAGGGTGTTGCATTATCCTGCAAATAATGTATAGTGTGATCTTTCTGGCTTTAACTGTTATCTTTTCACTCCAGCATTCTTCAGCATCCAAATGTTCTCCAGTGTATTGGGCAATGTGTGGAAGCTATTCCTTATCTCCTAGTTTTTGAGTTCTGTGACTTGGTAAGTACACTTACACAAAAGGCTACTGTTGTTTTTCCATTGGTGTAAATTTTGTAGTGTATTGCCCTTCACTCATGAAATAATTTTTTTTCTTTCTGGGGCATTTTTTGAATAAACAGAATTTCACAAGACAGGCTTGTTTGTTTTACCTCAAGTGTAATTTTTTGTTTATATTCTTTTCAATTCATCATGTAAATTCTAGGTGCTTGTGAATGTTCTGAAGAGGAAAACAGCTGTTTGTTCTTTGATAACAGAATTACTGGTCTGTCTCGGTCTGCCTACATCATATAACAGGGAGCTTGGAGGGGAAGGAAGGTCATAGAAGGAAGCTTTTTATTGTGGTCCAGTATCACATGCTCACATCACCTCCTAAATTCTATTTTCTGTCTGTGCAATCTTAATGTGCTTTTATTACCATTTCCATAAAAATGTTAGTTGAAGAAAACTGAGGAAAGAATTTCCTCCCTGCTGCCTCCCTGCCTCGAGAGCGCGCAAATTTTACCCGTGATGTGCAGCTTTGACCTAAAATACAATTGTGGGCTCACTTGCAGATTCGGTAGTGTGTATTCTAATGAATAGAATTTTCAGTATCATCCTATTGTCATCCTGTTCTCTTACTGATCTTTTCTGTTACTGTGTTCTTCTCTTCCCTACTTCTTACCATTCTTTTTTCCCTTCCCACCCAAAGGAACAGCCTTATTATGCTTCCTGAACACCAGCAGAAATGTGAAGAGCACAGTGAAAGGTGTTCTCACTGCTTTCTGCTTTACTGTTAGTGCCACAAAGGCCACTGAAGATGGGAAGGGTAGTCACGCAGAAACCTTGCTCAGCCACTGCATTCCTGGGCATGTGTTGGAATTCATGTGAATGCTGTGAGAAAGAGGGTGTTAAGCATGTATAGATGCTTTGAACTGTGCCCAGTATACACAGAGTCTCCAGAGACTAAAATTTGGATATGGCCATGGAGCCATGGTCTGGAAAGACTTGAGTTGCTTTATTGGAGCATAACACATTATTAAAAAACACACAAACCCAGAACTCCAGGTGGCTATCGGAACATTGGTTCAATAGCTGCTTCTAAAGTTTGTGATCTGGATATCATTCCTTGGAAAACGTCAAGGCAAATTAACTCAAAGTGCATGTATGTTATTAGGAACCAAGTCTTTCAGAACAAAAATAATTTGCATTTATAAAATTCAGTAAGATCTTTTACCAGCTTCACTGCTACTGAATTTTCCTTTAAACTCAGGTGCACAAATATGGTTCTAGTTACGTCACTTGCCTCAAGCAATTTAAATGGGTTAACACTAAACTTTTGAGTTTTCTTGAGAAGCATCAGTTAATCTGTGACCTTAAATAACTATCTTTGTCATTACTGCTCTTTCACTCAGATTTATTAGCTGTGGTAAATTAATGAGGCAGAAGTGCTGATAAGATAATTCTTTTCTAAATGGAAGAAACGCCTGAATGTTTTAAGTGACTGATCAAAGTGAAATGTTCCGGTTTTGCTAAGAATTAAAAAGTAGGTGCCTAAGGTTAACCAGATAATGTTTTTTATAGCGTTTCAATATGTAGAAATAGAATATTTCTTACCAGTTTTTAAATGTGCTACTCACATTGGAGGTTCTTTAAAATACCCTTGAAAGAGAATTGTGTTTTACAGAGTCTTAACAGATATGCATCCATATCAGATTTAATTGCTGCCGTGTTTTTAAATAGGTATACTATTTAATCCAACTTTGAATTTGAAGATGGAGTAACTTTTAAAGATTGCCCTACTTTAAGTATACAGGAAAAAAATATCCTTGTTTGATGCCTGATGATTAATGCCAGAAATTTTCATGATCCTGTAGAGTAATCTGGAGAGGATTTTACTTAAGGGGATAAAAGAGATTTTCACTTTAACAGGGGGCACTAAGCTTGACAGCTGAAGTGGTAGTTTTATAAATTCAAATGTAGTTGGGTGATTTCTTTGGAATGGAAAATAAATGTCTGTGCCGATTTCAATTCCAAGTGAATTGGAACTTGTTTTTAGAAAATTGTGTATTGTAGTGAGTTAAACATGACTTTCACACTGGAAGTCTGGCTCACTTAAAGAGCTCTTACTTGTTAGAGCTGAGTAACGCTTCAACATCGTAGTATTTTATTCACTGTGCACACAAATATGCAGGGGCTAGGCAGACAAAACTGTGTTCACTTTAACAGTTTTACGCAGATGGAGATAAGTGCAGTAAGTTAGCTCAGTATTGCTGTATGTCAGTAATTCTTCTTGTAGTCCCAGGGCCTAGTGTGGGAGGTAGCAGTATCAGAGTGAGGGGAGAGGAGAGACATGAAGAAGGGAGAAATGTGAAGGAAGCCAGACGGCACCATTTGGAATAGAAGGTATGGCTAGATAGCTTTTTTTAGTAGACAGGTTTTTAGTGGAGTGTCAGTAGGCTGATATTCTAGAAGCTGCTTTTTATCACTGTGGCTGGGGTAGCAGTTACTCACACTTTTCAAGCATTCTGTAAGTGATCTCAAAAGCTGGTAGCTTCTTTTGTACCTTTTTTTTCTGAATTGGGTAGATTGAGTGGTATGGAGGTGCTTCCAAAACAGGCAAGAGTCTTGATTCTTCAGCACAGACCGCAGGGGCAGATGCAGTTGAAGTGGTTGACCAAAGGTTCTAGTATCTGTGGTGACTATGTATTGTTCAAATGGGAAGGATGAGAAACATGTTCCTGTTTTGCTAGCAGTAGCATAACGCTATGCTAAAGCTCTTTGCCTTGCGTTACTGGTGCTGTATATGTATATACAGCAAAGAATAATTTGTTTTAATCCCTTGTATTTATGTGATTAAGAGTTTGATGGTTAAGAAAAAAGTGGCAAATCAGCTGTGTTGGATTTGAAATTTAAATATCTTCAGGTGACAAGTTCTTTTGAAGCTCTTTTCAGCGGTGTAGACCTCATTTTGCAAGTTTTGCATATTAAGTAATGAAAAACAGGGCTATTCTACTGACGAACGCAGACTAGAGTGTACAGCAGTTGTTTTCTCTGCACTCCATCAAATTCATAGTCTATCACAGCATGTCCCTCTTCTGCAACTTTTCATACTAGGATTTAGAGCCTTTTTAGGGCTGCTTGACCTTGGCTGCTCAGGCAGCCCTGTTGGATTATCAGTTCCCAGGCTCCTTGGCACTTTCAGTGGCGCTGAATGTCATGCAGGCTGGCTTACTTGTTTTCTTGGCTGTATAAACTACTTGTACTTTTCTGTTACCCGAGATTGCTTGGTTGTACATGCAGTAACTGTATTTGTTAAAATTTAGCCTGTTTTATAATGTAATCCAAGTTACTCTATGTCCCTGGCTTTGCAGAGCTGGGCAAGAAATGTCAGCAGCACATAAGTGATTTAAGCTTTTAAATCCTAATTTTCCTTTACCTGTGTTAGAATTGTTTAAAAATGGTAAATAAAAAAAGAAATGCTCAATAAATTCTTACGCGCACACACACACCACCCTCCCCCCATATTAGTTTGCTTAGTGTGTTGGTGCTGTCCTCTATGAATAGTTAACTGCTCACTGTTAAACATTGTAGAATGATGCCAGGTTAAAAATAGTGGTAGCTGGCTTATAACTTTAATATATTACTCAGCCATGTGTGGCCAGCGTTTTGTCAGCATAGCAAATCCCCTAATGAATTGACATAATTTATGAGTAAAGGAAAGTTATTCAAATGTGGAAGTTTTATGTATATTGTAAGCCTGATTTGCCTATCAAATTCTTACAGAAATTCTTCACGTCTTGCAATTCCCTGAGCAGATGAGATCAGCAGGATGCAGTATTTGCCTGGAATGCCCTGTAGCTTGCTTTAGGGATGTTGCTGTTAGTGGAAGATGCCTGCCTGTAGTGGTTGGTTGTCTCCTCTGTTTGGGCTTTTTCTGATTACTGCCACTTGAAAACATTATCTTCAAATCAACAAAGAATCTTTGCACTGAAAACTTCTTAACCGAAGAGTCCAACAAATCTGTTTAATAATCATAGTCAATATTGATATGAGGCAAATGGGTATCTCTGGTGTGTGTTTTTAAAAAAGAAAAAGGAGGTTGAAGAAAAGAAAAAGGGGGTTGACAATTCATGAAAACTTCAGAAATCATGTCTGTTGGGTTCAAAGACTGTGCTCTCAGAACCGTTTAATAGTTCTTAAATGTACGTATGTCTAAACAACTTTCTGATGGTATAGGTGCTCTATACCATACCCCAGTTTCAGGCATTTTAATGGTATTGACTGCAGGTACTTACAATGTGAAGCAACATTGGAGGGAGGAGGCAGGGGTAGTATTTTCAGTTTTCTTAAGAACTTCAGAAGGGGTGATTATGTGGTATTGTGTGACTTGGCAGGTAGCTTTCCAGCTTGGTAGAAATTGTTAGTCAACATAATTTGGTAACCTCTTTATACTTTTAAAACCCTACCGTCTGTACCTACTGGTTTAAAAAGTCATGTCAGCTATTTGTTTGGGTGCTCATGTGAACCAAATGCAGAATTTGCACAAACAAGAGAACTATCAAAGAGACTGCATGTAAATACGCCCCCGGCTTCTGGCTGCTACAGAGAAAAAGCATGGGAAGACTGACTTACAGAGATGGCTGACCTGATCCTGACTAGAACTGAGAAGGATGCGAGGAAAGGCGGAATGTAGTTCTTCATGTAGTCCCAGGAGAGGAGGGAAGAGGCAGAGGAACAGAGGAAGTTGGAGAGAAAGCAGAGCCTTCCTCAAACATGATTCTTGAGCTTTTTATACTTAGGTCTCTGCACAGTGAATTTTGTAGAACTGTATTTATTCAGATATGTTTAACCTTTCATATTTACTGTGTTTAAAAGTCTGTCTTGTAAAGGGCTGGGTTTTGGCTCATTAAATAGTATGGGAATAGTATTTGATGTATTGCTACTGTCTGCTTATAGGCAGGGAAGCATCAGAGGATAATTCAGGCTAGCAAGGAGTTTAGGAGGTCTCCAACCTCCTGCTCAAAGCAGTGTCAGCCTGAGGGCAGACCAGATTTCTCAGGGTTTTGTCCAGTTAGATCCTGAAAGCATCCATGGATGGCAACTGCGCAGTCTGTCTGGGCAACCTGGGCTTCTGCTCCAGTGTCCTCATGTGGAGAACAGTTTTCCATGTACGCAGTCTGAACTTCTTGTGTTTCAACTCATGCCTGTTGTCTCTCATTTTCCCTCCATGCTCCACAGCAAAGAGCCTGGCTCAGTCTTTAAGAACTTCATACATACTGGACAGCTGCTAATAGGTGCTCCCTAAGTCTTCCTTTCTCCAGGCGGAGTGAACTCAGTTCCCTTAGCCTCTCCTCATGGTGAAGTGCTCTGACCCCGTGATTGTCTTGGTGCCCCTCTGCTGAACTTGTTCCAGTTTGTTGTCTGTGTTGTTTTGGGGCTGCCAATACCGGACACAGGATCTAAATGCGGTCTGACAGATGCTGAGTAGAAGGGCATAATACCTTCCCTTGGTCTGCTGGCTACGGTCCTGTTTATGCAGCTCAGGATGCTGCTTGTGGTCTTTGCTGCCAGGGCACGTAGGTGAGCAGATGTTCAGCTTGCGGTCTGCCAAGATCCCCAGGTCCCTTACTGCAGAGCTGCTGCCCACCTGGTCAGTCCTCAGTTTGTATTGCTGCAAGGGGGTTTTACCTTCCCCAGGTGCTTTTGTCCTTCTGGAGTTTCCTAAGGTTCCTGTTGGACCTTTCTTCCAGCCTGCCCAGGTCCCTCTGGATGGCAGTCCAGCACTTGAGTGTGTGCATTGGTTCCCTCAGTTTGGTATAAGCAATGTCCCTTTAAAGCATTATCAAAACCACCTGGTTTATATTTTTAACCTTGATTGTAGCCTTAATTAGAGTAGAATGAGAAAATGGAACCAGCACGTTTCAAGGTGCTGCATTTAATAGAAGCTGTATTTTCTACAAAAATATATGCCTACGTGAATTGTTTAGTAAGTAAGGGATGCCACGCAGCACTACTGTTCCTAATGCATTTAAAAATTAAAAAGTAATTCCTTGGTGCGTTTCAGGCATCCTAGGAACTTAATCCACCTGGGACAAACCCAAAGTAACCGGTTGCTGTTTTAATGAATGACAATTTTGGAGAGTTTGACTTCAGGCACTTGCTGCCACCTACAGTCAGTTAAGCTTGGTGGTGTGTGCTGGTATTGGGCTGCGCGGTTCTTTGGAACTCTGCTGTAGTAAATCTTCTCTGGCAAGGTAGAATGGGGTGCATGTGTTTATATATAATATTTACACATATATATGTGAGCCAGTATGATATTAAAGCTGTAATTGTAAATCAGAAGAATCTTTGGGGAAACATTTTTTTTAAATGTAATTCTGTAGGATGCAAGTATGTAAATGTTGCCTAATTAGTAGCTAAAAACAGGATAAAGAGAACCTAATGAAGGCTTCTACAACATGAAATAGTATTAGAAATTATGCATGCTTTCTCACAAGGTGGTACAGCTACTTGCAGCATAATCAGTACATATAAAGCAGATGAAGATAGAATAGCTGCTTTCAAGTACTGTAGAATATATTAATATTTTTAAAAATTAAAAAGTTGTTTTACACAGGAGTAGTATCTGCTTTCAAGTAGACTTTGTCCCATTGCTTCTTACTTAATAAAGTAGAACGCAGGTTTGTGACTGTCCAGCCAGTCGCCTCGGCTATCGCTGCACTGTTAGGTTTTAATGCTCCACACAGACACCTACTGCTTGAACTATTAGAATTGTAAATTGTCATCATGAATTAACCATGTTAAGGACGAATGAGATGCTTCAGTTGTAGCTCCCTAATGTACCTGCGCACCAGAGAAATGGGAAATTTAGTGATCTTCAGTCTTTTGTGAACGTCAGAGCACTTTTTATCCAGTTCAGACTGCCTTCGTGTCTGCTCAGTCTCAAGACTTGAGTTCAGTCTGCTTCCTGGCTCGAGATTTAGGGACGCAGTGGACATGGACAGTTAGAGCCAGAATGTTACGCTGGTGAAATACATTGTGATGTAGTATGTTGCAAGGTCTCATTACAAAAATACCCTCTGTAGTAATTTGCTAAACTTACAGAAAGACTATATTTTAAATAACAAAATTACAGGAGTGCTAGGTTAAAAGTCCAGCTGTGAAAGTAGGAACAGTAATGCCATGAGAAACTTGTTCTCTTCTCTTGCTTGGGTTCACTTACTTTTCCTGAATGTTGGACAACTTTTAGTTATTTTCTCTGTATTTCAAAACTTTTTTTTTTAAGTAATGTATGGAGTGCTTCTGTGGGCTCATTAATTACGTGTCTGTTGCTCAGCTTTGCCTAGGTTTGGTGAAACTGCTGCCATAATTGCAATTCTTTGACTGGAATGGGGTCTATTACCGTGGGGTTTATATCTAAAGCTCCAGTGAGCTAGCAGTGTCTGAATCCCTTTTCTCTGGTTTCTCCCTTTCATCCCCTTGGAAATTCCAGACAGTCAACTTTGCTAATTTGGAGCACTTCAAAACTCATGTAATTTAAAAAGAGAAGCTCATCAAACTGTCTTGTAATGGCAAATATTATTGTATGACTGGTTTTATGTGGCAGTCTGATCTAGGTTGTTAATTATTAAACGATTTGATTAAAAACCCTTAAAAGGACAGTACCATATGCCTTAGATGACTTCTGTAAGAATCCGTATGGAGACTGGAAACTTGAGATTTTTAATTAAGCACAAATATGACTAATCAATAATGTGGATAGTGGGTTCTTCATTAAGTATTTTTCAGATTCAACCAATATACAAGGCTGATAAGTATTTTCAACTTCTTTTACAGGGTGACCTAAAAACGTATATCTGCAATGAGCAGGAACACGTTAAAGGAGATTCACAAATAATGCTGCTACAGAGAATGGCGTGTGAGATTGCTGCTGGACTTGCTGTAATGCATAAACACAATTTTGTGCATAGGTATGCTTTCCAGATAAATTGCTTTTAGTTATGATGCACTCTAAAATTCATGCAGGTATTTTCATTAAAATCCGTGTTTACTGAAGATTGTGTTTAACAAACTTCCATCTAACTTCCGTATCCTAAGTCATGAAGGTGTGATGCTTAGGAAGATGCTCATTCAACTGCAGTGGTGTGGTGATACAGCTCCAGCCTGGCTGAAAGCCAAGCACCTGCTTTTTAGGTTTGAAGCCCACAGAACACAACCTATCGCTAAGCCACTCCAGAAGCTGTAGTTGTTGATGAATTCTGAGCCAAGTTAAACTTGCTTTGTTTGTTGTGGGGAGAGGGATGTTAGAATTTTGTTAGAATGAGTCTTATACCTGCTGTGTGGTTTTAATAATTGTAGCAAATTAGAACTTCTGTTTGGTAATCTGTTACCTTTGTTACTAAAAATGGGAGGGAACCCCAAAAGGAAAATGCTGCCTTTCTAATGCAGTAAGGGAGAAGCTAGAAGCTGACTTTAGATGAAAAATTGATTGAAGCAGATACTTTCTCACTGAATTATTGTTCATGTAACCTTTTAATCTTCAGTAACAGAGGCAGTCAGATTTAGAAGATCATGATGGGAGAATAATTTTGTTTTAATTGGGGGGGGAAATGCTAGATTTCTTTAAGGTTGGCACAGCTGATACTGAAAAAATGGCAGTAGTTGTAAAATGCTGGAGAAAAAAATGTGTTCGTGAAACTAATTGCTCAGAAATATGCCAAAATACATTTTTTTGGCTTTAAATGGAAAGGTGTTAAGGAACTGGAAGACATCAACTTTAGATCTGTAATGACTAAAATAGTAAAGCATGCTTGTTCCACAAACGTGGCTTACCTGATGAAACCT
This sequence comes from Falco punctatus, assembly GCF_963210335.1. Lineage (NCBI taxonomy): Eukaryota > Metazoa > Chordata > Aves > Falconiformes > Falconidae > Falco > Falco punctatus. The sequence continues at coordinate 33,216,327 of NC_137583.1, read as the reverse complement.
TGGCTATCACAAGATACTTTGATTTTATGTTGGATCAGTCTGTTCTTTGCCATAGAAACAGTGCTTGTATCATCCCTTTCGGCAAGCTAGAAACTTGGGCTAGAGCTTATTGGTGCACATCTTGCTACCTAGAGAAAGCAGAGACCTTGTGTTCAGGAAGAAGCTGAACTATCCGACTGAAGTCTTGAAAGGCGCAGGTGTAAAATGACAGCAAGACCCTGCGAAAACACCAAAGCCTGGACTCTGGTGGTGGCTGATGGGCAGAGCTATTCCTTTAACCCCTTTAACATTTCGAGTGACTTGAAGGTAGTACCAGTGGTACCTGCCAGACGGATTGATCACTGTTTCTTGTGTTGCAGCAGTATGGCTCCGTAGGTATTAAATGTAACAGTACGCTCTCAGTGAAATAGTTAAACTTGATCATTAATCTGTGGATCTGCAAGTTTCTCACTGTAAATGTTTACTTCTAGCAACACTATCCTGATGCTGTCAGAGTAAGTGGTAAAGCTCCAGCATCAGCGATTTTGTTGTTAGTGGTAAATTCAAGCAGCCAAAATTTCTATTTTCTCTTCCAGGATATTTATTTAAATAGTATAAAACAAGCTGGAAAGTTTGGGACATACCTGAGGGTTACAAATATGTTTGACCTGTGTATTTCAGTGACTCTGGAAAGGAAAACATTTTCTTACTACTTTGAAGTAGGAAAGGTGTGTGGTTTTCAGACTGTTTGTACATTAGAGACTTCTTTTTTAGCCACACAGAAGCAATCGTGGAGTTCTTCCAGTGCACTTAATTGCCTTGTACCCTTCTGTGAAACTGAGAAGCAAAATATTTGAGCAATTAGTCTGCTGAGCTCTTTGCTGTCACAGCTACAGTTCTGTAGTAAGCACATGGCTTCATTAAACTTGCATAAATTTCTGAGTTTGCATGATGAGTTTTCTGAAACGCCTTCTTGGTATTATTACAGCAGCACTGCTGGCTATAAGTACTTGTCTGATTTATGGTGGGAGCTGGAAACTACTTCTGTGTGTATTCAAGAGCTTTGTGATTTGTTTATTAAAGAACTTTATGAAATACTTCTTCTGATGGTCTTTTTCAAGGACTGTCTGTAGTTCTAGTTCATGTGTAATATATGGTTTTGTTATTTAGAGGCACTTAGCTTTAGGTGTAAAATGCTACTAGTTGCTTAGTATTATACTGTAAGTATTTAAACCTGATCTGAATTGTTGATGGTGCCTGCTTGTGACAATTGGAATGCAAGACATGTAGTGATAGGTGTCGGGTAAAGAGGGACCTACATCACTATAGCATGTGAACAGCATAGGTAACTACATTATAGGATTATTAATAGAATTAAATAATCGCATATAAACTGTGTCGTTTGAATGCTTAGGAGTATACTTCACTACTCTAGAGTAAAGTGACTACATTTTGAACTTTTTATAAAGGACAGTATAATAGTCTAGGGGTTTTTGCATAAAATCTTTAAATGCAATTGCTTTGTCACTATGTTTAGTTTTCTTTGATTCCAGAACACAGGTTCTGCTTGGTTTTGTGGCTCTAAACTGATGCTCCTTTGAAAATGTGGGAGGGCCTAAGGGCAATCATATCCTTGTGGCCACAAAACAGATCTTGTCTGATGAGTCTGTCATGACGAGAGACCCTGTCAGTGTTTGGTTTTTTCTAAAAGTGCTGAGTGTTTCTATAGAACTATGGTGTCCGCAGTATTCCAGTGAGATATGGGATCAATTATTGGCTTGTACAGGTTCTAAAACTTAATGAAAATGTAAGCAGCAAAAGAACTATCCTAACATTTAGTTTGGATCAAAATTGTGCTTTTTACATTAATAACTCCAGTTACTGTGCCTGGCTTCGCATTATGAGTTGGTCTTTTGGAAGGCATGGACTGGTTTAATTTTGTCCAAAGAGAATCAGGAGGGTACCTCCAAAGCACACCTTTCTTGCAGCTGGCTTGCTTCAGCCTTTAGGAGGATGTAGGTCTATGGGATCAGACTACAGCTCATGCAGGTAAAATTGTTGGATAAAATCAATGGAAAAAAAACCTGTAGTGTGGATGTTGAATCCATAGCACCTAAGTAGTGTCACTTTTGTTAACCCACTTGTTTTAATTTGCGTTGAAGATTCCTTGGTTTGGTCTTATTGTTTATTTGTTTTCTTTTTCAGTGACTTGGCCTTACGGAATTGCTTTCTTACATCAGATTTAAATGTCAAAGTAGGAGATTATGGTATAGGATTCAGTAGGTATAAGGTAAGTTAATATAGTCATGTACCACTTTTTTTAAAGGGTTTGGGGCCTAAGGTTACAACAAGCATACTTTAAAGTTATAAACAAGATTGTCCTTTATTTGAATAACTTTTGAAGTGTAACTGGGAAATAACTGTGGCAAGCTCATGTAACAGAATAGGTGGTCTTTCTAGAGACAAGTGGAGTTCATGCTTGTACAAGAAAGCTTCTGCTTATATCTACCAGGTTTTAGGTCCTATTTACAGTAGTCCTAAAATACGCACAAATTCATTTTAATGTTTTAAGAAAGGAAAAATTTGAGTTTCTTAATGAAAATGTTCAGAGTATTTAAATGTGATAAAAATCAAGAAAGTGGAAAAAATCAAGGCATTAATTAAAAATGTTTTTTGAGTACTGACCCTTACAACAGTTTTTTTGTTGTGGTAAGGAGTGAGTGTCTTTCTTCCATAGCATTATTCTTTACTACTTGGGGAAAATGGGATTAATTTTTTACATTCTAATTTTTTGCATAGGGTTCACGTAAAACCATGTTAAGGAAACTACTGTCAACTTCTGGAAGTTGATCCAATGTTTGTTCAGTCTTTTTCTGCTTTTTATCAATAATTTAGGAAGATTATATTGAGACAGATGAGAAGAAACTTATTCCTCTTCGATGGACTGCACCTGAGTTAGTAACGAGTTTCCAAGACAGACTGTTATCAGCAGAGCAAAATAGATACAGTAACATATGGTATGTAGCAGTCTTCAAAATAATTTCAATGAAAGATTTGTGAACATATTTTCAAATGTTACATAAACGAATAAATAATATTTATAGTTAAATTGAATATTGGCTTGATACACTGCTTTTTTATTTCATCAGATGTACAGTAGGTTAATCTCTACAAACCTGAAGCTATATCTTGCTGTGGAAGGATGCTTAGACATCTGTTGAGAGCACAGTTATGCTAAGAAAAAAAGTTTAGCAGAATAGGTGTTTATACTAATAAACGTCATTACTGTATGTTTGCCAGTTGCCTTCAAATGTTTATAAAGGAAGGAAATGGTAAATTATTTTTCCAGTAATGTAATAGCTGTGGATGACAAGTTGATCCCACTAAAGCCTGATTAAGTTCCATTGGCAGAACCCTAGCATTTTAATTGCTGCAGCATTTGAGGGCTGCAATGAACTGTTTGTCTCTGCTACCAGAGAGCTTACAGACAATGGCTGGTGAAAATCTTGATGAACTTTTTTGAAATCACCAAGTTCCATTGCAGTTCTCAAGTCCTAAGAAATTTGGTTAATGGAAATTAGGACTTAGGCTAACATTTCTGAAAACATTGTAGTTAAATTCCTGCTTTTATATTCTAAGGGTATTAAATAGTAAACTAGGTTTTATTTGCTAATTTAAAAGTAGGGTTGCAGAAAGCAAGTGGGATAGATAGAAATTGCCCAAATACTGATTTCCTTGCAGACTTCCTCAGATCATACTGTTCACCTAAACTACAAGCAGCCAGGGTCTTAAGGTTGCAAACTTGAATTTTGGTGCCTCTGTATACAGAGCTGCTTTGAACAGATCTGGACTAGATGACTTCCAGAGACCCCCTTCCAGTCTAAATTATTATAATACATGCAGTCTCCGTTAATTTACATTTTGAGCAAGGAAAGTTGCTCAAAGATCAGTATCAAGGTTAATAACTGAAAATGTGATTAGTGATGTATATGATAAGTATACAGCACTGAGGAAAGGGGTGGCCTCTGACTACTGCAGGTTAAAAGGAAGTAATTTTATGAAAACTGGAACAAAGATTAGTTTTCTAGCAGTTGGACCCGTAACTGCAATTCCTGATGAAAGCTTTTCCTGTTGTTAACCGTAAGGGTTTTTTATCTTCTCTAAATAGGCATTTTCTATTTTTTTAATGTGTGGGGGTTTCTTCCATAGTTGAATCATTTGAGGCCTGTTGCATTTTGTTGCCTTCAAGCAACTTTATTCTTGAGGCTTCTAGTGTTCTGTCAAAATGAGTTAACAGATTCTGCAGTTGTTATAGAGCCAATGGGAGAGTGGTATTTGTTCTTATTAGTTATGCTTTGCACAATCCTTACATTCTTAGAAAGCAACTTTAAAATAGTTCTTGGAACGCACGGTCATTTGCTGCTCTTCTTCAGGTCCCTGGGTGTAACATTATGGGAGCTGTTTGAGAATGCTGCTCAGCCTTACTCGGACTTTTCTGACAGGGAGGTCTTAACCCATGTCATAAGGGAGAAGCAGGTCAAGCTCTTCAAGCCACGTCTGGAGCAGCCATACTCTGATAGATGGTAAACTTTAGATGTTTTTCTTTATTCTTAAAGCTGCTGAAGTAGTTTCTCAGAATACTCTGTTCTCTTAAATATATTGAAATCGCTATGTGATATCAAGCTCTTGGCAAAGAAACCCTAGGTAAAAGGAGTAAAATCAGTTGCTATAGATGGAAAGTCCTGCCTGTGATATTAATTGTTACTCCTTAGCTTGCTAGGTATCTGAATTTTGTAAGTTCCTTTTCAGTGTGAAACCTATTGAAACATGTTTCTTATTTGTATAGGTATGAAGTTCTGCAGTTCTGCTGGCTACCTCCAGAAAAGAGACCAACAGCAGAAGAAGTGCATAGACTCTTAACTTACCTTCGCATGCAAAGCCAAAGGGACTCGGAGATTGATTTTGAACAGCAGTGGAACGCTCTTAAACCGAACACCTCAAACAGAGAAACAAATAATTCTGCATTTCCAATCTTAGATCACTTCACAGGAGATAGACTTGGCCATGAGATGGAGGAAGTTCTTACTGTAACTGAAACAAGCCAGGGTCTCAGCTTTGAATATATCTGGGAGGCAGCTAAACATGATCATTTTGATGAATGTGGTCATGTGAATCCTGAGGATGCAATGACGTACACAAGTATTTTCTTTCCAGTGGAGGTTTTTGAGAGGTCACTTTCAGAGCAAGGGTCGGGAGCACAGGATGGAAGCGGTCAAGAAGCATCGCTTGCTGTCCCTGGGGTGTTACCTGTGTTTGATGCACACAAGCTTTCTGTTGGAAATGACTACTATATCCAATTAGAGGAAAAAGGAAGTGGCTGCAGCATGAATTTTGATAACCAATCAGTTGTCCTAACTACAGAAGTTGATCGTCAAGAAGCCGTACAAGAAAAAAGTTCTCATTTCACAGTTCTCAGGGATCTTGATGTTGAGGAATCTAGCACTGATGGGGACTTCTTCCACTACAATACAGATCCTAAAGAGGAATTTTTGCCTGCTACTGGTAGTCCAGAAAGTCCTTTCCAGAATGTGTTTAATGACACTGACAGATCAGAAGAATTGACAAACAGAAAAATACTTGGTTTTGCTGAAACAAATGATACTCCTAAAGACTTTAAAGTAGCTGTTTTGAATGCAAACACAGATGCTAGAAAGGCAGTAGGCCTTTCTGAGAAGGAACATTCTAGTCATGCTTCTGAAAACGAAACAGCTCCCTTATGTGAAAATATCTCTAACCAGTCTGACTTGGTAACTTTAGAAGAACTTTCTGATAACTTCTTATTTCTTCAAGAGAAAAACTTGTTAACAGGGTTATTGTCTAACAAAACCAGCAGTGATTTTGCGCAGAAACCAGATGTTCTAAAACGTATATTAGAAACCTCAAATAGAAACTCTGTAGAGCCTGAGCCTGTGCTGGCTGAAAATGCACAGGTCTTTTCTTTAATACATGAAAGTCTTAGAACAGTGAAAGATGAAAATTTTAACCCTGTGACAATGAATAAAGATCTGAATTCTCAGTCTCACACTACTGTAGAGATGCAGGCATCCTCTAGTCCATCTGCAGGACATAAGTTACGTGATAAATGTGCAAATCTTCCTTATTTGAAGGATGAGGGAAAACTTAGAAATGTGGAATTGAATGAAGTTGTGTCCTGTAACATTGATACTGTCTGTCAGGAAGAGCTATCCAATAATGCCAAAAATAATGATGTTGGCAACAATCCATATTACAACATTGCTGTTGAAACAGATGAGTGTGATGCACAAATAAAGCAGGGAATGCTTTTCAAACCTGATGAAGTAGCTTTTAATAGAGAAAAAAGTAGTGATCAGGAAGATATGAAAAGAAACTTGCAAGATAAGTCTCCCATATTAAAAGATGAATGTTTATTGGAGGAAAGACAAGAAACATCAAATCGTTTTGAGAACTGTAAGGATATTCCAGAAGAGATGACCTTAATTTCTGTTGCTACTTCAGATTGTACAAGCCAGGATAGTCTTCTGGACGACAGCCCGTCTCCTTTACAAACTGTAGAACAAGCCTTAGAGACACCCGATTCTTTGGATTCTTTAGATGTAAATGAGGTTTTGGAATCTTTACAGGTTCAAAGTCCTCAGAAACTTTTGCCACCTGATAAACCAGCTGACAGTGGCTATGAAACAGAGAACCTGGAATCTCCGGAGTGGACTTCCCACATCACTGTTGACGATGCTTCTAGTGTAGAGACTACTCTCTGTGTTGTCAGTGAGGGCAATGTCAGTGCTTTACCTTCTAATCCAGTCATAATCGTTTCAGAAGCAGCAGCTTGTTTAGATGCAGTGAACAGCAATTTTGAAATAACCCCAAAGGTTTTTCTGGGTGGAAATCAAAACTCATATAGAGACTCTGCCTACTTCTCTGATAATGATTCTGAGCCAGATAAAAAAGCAGAAGAGACTGTGAATCTGTCAAGAGAGACTGCATGTGTTGTCCCTTCAAATATAGGAGACGATAATACTGAAGAGGATTACAGTTTGGAAGAGAGGCAGCAAAAGTGTGGTGTAAGGAATTACCAGGATACCAATAATCAAAATGCAGAACTAGAACTAAATCATAACTTGGAGATCCAAGAGATGGATGTAGGGATGCAGGGGTGTCCTGATGAGTGGGCAGAGGCAACTCTGAATTCCCTGGAAATACCAATGGAAAGTAACCTGTCTGAGACTTCCCATAAAAGTGTCTCTTGTGTTGGCACTAACACTTCAGAACTTCTTTCACACAGAGACTTGAAGTCTGTGCATAACATAAATAGTCATTTAGATCTGAGTAACAGTGATAAGTCCTTCTATCACACTGAAGGGCAAAAACTGAAAGAGCCAGATATTGAAGGAAAATACCTCGGCAAACTCAGTGTTTCTGGAATGCTGGATTTAGAAGATGGTGATGATGCGGATGAGGAAGATGAAAACAGTGATTCTGAGGATGATATGAGGACTTTTCATATGCATAGTCTGAGTTCTGACAGTGAAGATGAAACTGTTCATCAAGTACCTGAGATACTTACTGACAAGGATGATGGAAAAAATCTGAGAAGCTTGTTGAAACTTCCAAAACCACTTGATGAAAGGCAACATGAGCATTGGAAAAATGAGAAAAAGGCTGTAACATTCTTTGATGATGTGACAGTCTATTTGTTTGATCAGGTATCCTTTTTTATTTACTAAGTAAAGTTTTTGTTGCTTTGGGTTTTCTTAAAAAAGACGTGGTAGAATACCTTAATATTTGTGGACACACTGTTACAAGCTCACCTTTCTTTTTTGGCAGGGTTAGATCTTGTTTGTGACGTGGGTTATTTTTTATTTTTATTTAAAGAGAAAAGAAAACTTTTCTTTGCTAGGTGCAGTTGTGTGCTGCTGGTAGAATAACAGCACTAATTTGAAGTGAAGGAGGGCTTTGCTTTGGGCAGCGTGGGTTGTTAAGTCCTGAATCTCCATTGCTTTTGGACACTTGACTGCAGCGCTGAATGAAATGGTGGTTTTTAGCGATGTCTTTCTGGTCTTTGTAATTAATTGAATATGTGAGACAGCATTGTTGTGGACCAGATTTGATTAATTCATTTTACCAGAATGTTGTTGTAACTTTATAGAAGCAGTTTATCTGTTTAACAAGTTTGAGGACTTTTTAAGTTCAAATGCCTTTATAAAAGGAAAGACAAAAACACATCCAAATAAAAAAAACAAACCACCAAAACCAAACAAAACCCAAAAAACCCCAGACTGCAACCTAAGTCTGAATCTTGTGTTAGTTACTGTTAAAGTAAATTTACCTTAAACCGTAATCAAAGATGAGAATGCTATTTAGATGGTAATGCTACTTTTTATTAATCCTATGATTCAGGTTCAGTGGAATACTGATCTGCTTATAAAATTCAAGGTTACCTTTGTTTCCCGATCTGCTTTATCAATTTTTAACTTCTGTAACTTGATATGGAGGGGATTGTATTTTAACATTTTGGCAACTAAACTAGCACAGTGAGTTTAAAAGAACAGTCATACTGTCAAGCTTTGGAAATGTTGCTTATGATGACGCACATAAATATTGGAGTTTTGTAATAGAAAACATAGGTGATATATTTGTGTTGGGGCAGCCTGTAGAATAGTAATCCTTTTGTCAGAAAGGGAAAAAAATTAGCTGTGTTTAAACTAGTTTTAGTTGTCTTTATTGTTACAGTAACTGATAAAATGTTGGCTGCTTCCAATACCAGTCATACAAAGTCTGTCTCTTTATCCTGAAGCATGATTAAGGGGTAAAAAAAAAAAAAAAAAAAAAACCAAAAATGTTGGGAGATGGGATAAGGCTTTATTAAAAAGGAGCGTCAGGCTGACAAGGGAACTGTTTTCAATTGAAAGTTGTTTTAGCTTTCTTCCTACAAATATGAAACCACCTTATACATAATACAGAAATAGTAATTTCCTACATGGTTTTTGAATGCATGCATGGATGGATACATTGTGGGTACAAGTGTTAAATTTTGTTTCTCTTAGGAAACGCCAACTAAGGAGCTGGGAAACCGTGCAGTAGACATGAATGGGGAAGACTCTCACAGCACTCCTGTTCCATCTTCAAGTTTTAGTTACTTAAACAGATTTGCAAATTCAGAAAGCTCAACAGATGAAGAAGGTACTTGAGTATATTTATATACAGCAGGGGCTGAAACAGAATGATAGTATTTAATGAAATGTCATTTGAAATTACATGTGATTTGTAAATTCACTGTACCGTAATTGGTTTTGGTTTTGCATCTGAAGTGTACGCTTCAGCTAGGCTCAGATACTGGTGTTACTGGCTATCAGAACCTCCGGTGTAATACTGGGGGGTAGTATATTGAGGTGTCTAGGCTATCTTGAGAGGTCAGCCAAACTATGGATGACAAATGTTTGTGGCTTGCAGGGCTAAAACAGAAAAGCTGGAAGTTTTGTTTTGGGTTAATGCAGTCTTCCAGGGGTTTGCTTTTAAAATTGTACATGACTTTACATTAATGTAAATGGCCTCTTTTTTTTTTTTCTTTCCTTCCCCGCCACACCACCACCCCCCAAGGTGGGGGTTTTGAGTGGGATGATGACTTCTCTTCTCCAGAGCCATCCTTTATATCAAAGGCAGCTAATAGTCTTATTAGTTCTAAACCACCTCTTCAATCATCAAAGTACTTCTCTCCACCTCCACCTTCCCGGACTGTTGATCAGAACTGGTCACATTCATCCCCTTATTCCAGATTCTCTATCTCTCCTGCAAACATGGCAAGCTTTTCTCTTACACATCTTACAGATTCAGATATAGAACAAGGAGGTAAGTGATTTAGTTATAATTATTTTTAAACGACAAATTATGCAAAGGTGTAAGTGATAGATATGGCAAATCTAATTCTAATTTAGATACTTAGTTTAGAAACACATTTTTAATGCTATAAAAGTAATGTCTGGTCTTGTATTTCAGTTAAGACATAGCTTTCCATTTAAATTGAGATTATTTGCATCCAAGTGCAAGTACAGCCTTGTGGCTGAATGTTCTACAGAACATTTACAGGAGAAGGTCAAAATTTTTCTGTTCAAAAAGCTAATGCTATATTTATATAAATCTATGCAGTCCTTAAGCACTTCTGTATAGCTGCCACACTATAGCAGTTGAGCAGTTCTTGTTGTTGCACTAACCTAAGTCACAATTTTATTTTCATTGCGCAGGGTCAGGATGCTAAGTGATGTTTCTGCCACTGTTATCTAAGCTAATTTTACAGTTCAGTTTCTTTTCATATTGCTCTTCAGAAAGTGCGTTCTTGACATTCAAGAATTGCAGCATCTTTTCTAGAGCTGTGAGTAGGATAGTTTCTGTTAAGAGAGCCAAACAATCTGTTCATAGCAATATTGAGTACTAATGGTATTTATTAATAGAAGCTTTCTTGTCTGTATCAGAAGCTTTTTTTAAGCTTTGATAAATTTTTGAGGGTTAAGAGAAGCAAGAGTAAGCAGACTTGGATCAGTTCAGCGTATTATTAATCTTGATAAAATGTTGCATAATTAAATATTGCTGACTGCTAAGCCTTGCTAATGTTCAATGTCTATAAATATGTAATTGGTGTTATATAGAGTTGTATTGTTCCTGTATTGAGCTTATTGATTAGATAATGTTTGCTGCTTAGTAACTTACAGATAAGAGATTATTTTGGAGATCCTGCATTGCCTTATGTGTCCTAAGAAGTGACATTGAACTGTGCAATTCAGACAGATGTCTATCTACAAACATACCAAATGTTTGCAGTAGTTGAAAGCTGTAGGGAAAGATTAACCAAAACTTGGAAGTGCAAAACAGCAGACCGCCAAGTTCTAAGGGGAGTCTTACAAAGGAGTGAGGGTTATGCAGAAGAATCTCACTGTACTTTATGACCTTTCCTCTACCAATAGGAAGCAGTGAAGATGGAGAGAAAGATTAAACTAATGAAAACTTCCTTGGACTGCATACATAAAACACACAGACTTTGTGTCTGAAACTACTTTATCTAAACTCTGGATCCTCCTGGAGTAATGCAGGTAATCAAGAAGTACTAAGAAGTGAAAGTAAACACTGAAAGCAATGTTAAATCAGGACATTAATTTGAATGTGTATTTAACTTTGTAATGTATTTTTAAATCAGTGCAATTCTGCTTTTCATTGAAAGATGATTCTGCCGCTGTTTTCAAGTACTTGAAGTATTTTTCAGATAACTTAAGAAACAAGTAAAGCAATTACACTACAGTCTGGTTTATGTATGAGATTGTATAATATTCTTTTTATATTTTTCCATGTAGTTCATTATCTATTTGAACATACACCTGTTGTAGAATTGTGTATAACTGTCCTGTGCAACAGGTGACTGTGTTGCTGAAACTGTATGAATGATAGGTGATCAGTAGTGAGCCATATTTATTCAGAAAGATATCACTACATATTACTTTGCTTATTACAATTGCACTATGGATTATTCTTCCTTTATTTCCTGATGTACAGAGTCAAAATCTTAAATCTTTCAAGGAAAATAAGACAAGTTGAATTGGCCCAGTTATCCAGTTTAATTTGTCCTTTTTGTAGCCTTTGCTATGCACGGTACTTGTAAAACGTACATAACTTCTGAGTGTTATGTTAGACTTGCTGAAATCTTATATTCAGTACCATTTCTAAATGATAATGATTATAGATTGATTGTTAAGTGTTCATGTTTTATAGGAAACTGGAAAAGAATATGTGATATACTCTGAAATTTTTAGATGAAAGAGATAATGTCTCTTAATTCCTGAATATGATCCTACTGACTGCTTAAACTGTAATAGCATCTGACTATATCATAATCAAGGGCCTTCCAGTTTTTACTACATTTTCTGCCTTGGAGAGAGAAGAGGAAAAATTGGCTGTACAAAACTGGAATTTACGAATCTTATAAAAAGACTGATTTCAATAGACTGGATTTGGGCACACTTGACTCTTCAGTTGTACATTCTGTGACTTCTGAGGCTCACTCTTCTGCTGACTGCAGGTTGGGGCTGCCATTCAGAGGCCTGTGGTAAATCTACCTCTCAGTGATGTTACGACAATTAAGAATTAGATCAATGGTTAATGCCCAGTTTTGCACCCTTTATAAGGCCAAACCTGTTTTAAGATTTCTGCAAGGCTCCGTGGTACAACTTGAAATGCATACTGACCAAAAGCTGCGGTGTAGTCAAGTTTGCTCTGAGGCTGTCTGTAGGGAAGGGAATACAATGTAGGGGGTTTTAACCTTTATGCTCCACCATGCATTTAGCTAGTTTAATCCTTTAAACTGCTTGGGGGGGGAAGTAAAAATCCTTAATTATTACTCCAGAGTGAGTTCACTTGAGAAGCAAATCCCTGACCTCTTGACATGCCTTATGCAGCTGTGGATCTGCAGGGAACACTGATAGGAACAGTTTACCTGGCTTTGTATTTTAGTGTCCTAAAATACAAAAGTACTAAGTACTTTGTATTTTAGTGGCTATTTTGGCAAGGCTTCAGATCATGGTGGTCCAAGCACTCTGTGTCCAGATCCAGTCACCAGAGGATTTTCATTACATGAAGTATGGGAGGACTAGATATTTTCAGATGTGTAAAGTTTGTTTTGGTATACCTCTATATACATTTTGATTTTTAAGTATGTTTTTAAATGACAAGAATATGTTAATTTTTTTCCAGCATTATTTAGTCCTTAACCAGAATGGTTTCCATACGGATCAAAAGGGAATGATTTAGCTATAATGTTATTTAAAGTTGCCAATGTATTGTTGAGGTAACTTTTTTCTGATGAGGCACTCAGGTTCAGAGTTAGTCAGAACTATTCTTCAGTATGAAGTGAGGAACTGGATTTTTCACTGACTTTTCCCAAAACGTGGTTTAAGAGGCAAAGCCAAGCAGTTACTAATACAGGCTTACAGCATATACTGTAGAGCGTTTAAGCAAGCTGTGCGCTACTCAGTATTTTAAAATATAGGTTATAGACTTTGTGCACAAATTACTGCTTAGAAATTCCAATGTTAAACTCTTTGATACAGCTAGTTTAAGGTACCTCATGTGTTGTCTTTAATTCTTACCGTAGTAAGAATGGAACTCCATAACAGTCTGCAAAGAATGTGTGGGCTTATCTGCCTTGCATGGTGAAAAAAAATCCATCAGACCTGGAGTTCGGCCTTAATTTTGAATAATTTGGTATAAAATACAGTCCAAGGTTAAATAAAAGCTTATGCTCCAGAATGTTACAATTTGGTTATGTGTTTTGTTTCTTCTAATTCTGGAAAAAGCAGATGTTTGTCTTTTACATCAGGAATTTCCTTTGCTTGATGGAAATCTAAGATTTTTTGCTCTTTACCCAGGTTTAAAGAAAATTTTACGTAAGTGAAAGTTTACTACTTTGTCCAAATGGACTTACTGCTAATAAATTGCCAAAGGAGCATTTTTTCCAAAACAAGCTGGGATGTGTATGATATTAAGCAACGTAATGCCCTTCTTAGCTGTACAATGAAGAGAAAGAAATATTTAAAGTTGAGTCACCTCACTTAAACATGAATTCTAATTTCAGTAATCCAGTAGGCTGGATTGCAATAATATAGAAGGCCTTTTGTGGAAAAATTTATAGTAAAAAATCTGATCAACTACTAGCAATATTTCACTAGCTTCCTAGCAGTCAGTGGCACAATGAAGATGAATCAAAATTCCAACTTCTTACATTATAATAAGGGGATTTGTTACCAATCATTCATTAAACTATATGTAATTTCTTGCACTAGCTACTTAAGCACGGTTTCTGTTTTAAAAGTACATGTATCTATTTTCAATGGTTTATTATGAGAACTGGTTACATTTTAATTCCTTCTCTAGTAGAATACCTTGATTATTTGAATAATGAAGGCATTGTCTCAATTTGGCTACTAAAGTTATTTAAAAGATCTGATTTTTCCCACCTAAGGAAGTTTGTTTAAAAATGAGAATCTGTAGTGAGAAGCCAACAGAGTGAGAAGAGCGTCCAGTTTTAATGGCAACACCTGTACTCTCCCAAATCCCGAAGCTGCAGATATGTTGTGTGTATAACTGCATTTATGGAAACTGCCATTTTCATGGAAATGAGCGGATTAAACATTTTTCATATCCTTGTTGATGCACTAATGAAAGCCATTTAAGCCTCATTCTTTTTATCAGTATTTTTAGCAGATTTTTATGTAGTACTCAATCTTTTTCATGAGGAGGCTGGTTGGTAGAAAGACTTTTTTTTTTTTTTTTATGATGAAGCACTATGCTAAAATGTCAGCATTGTCAGGTGTTAGTTACATGGCTATTTTTGTTGGAGTTGGTGAAAGGTGGAATCCAAGTATATTAGCCTTATAAGAAATAGCCTTAAATAAGAATGGAGTGTACAAAATTACTTCAGCTTTAAGTCATACAGAAATATCCTTCTATGTTAATGGTTTTGGTACAAGACTGGAAAAAATCTAGAGGAGAGTCAAACATCATATAAACTTATTGAAAATAAGTATTTGTAATACCAGCAGCCTGTTTTTCAGAAACTTGAATATGACTTACAGTTAGTTTTGTTTATGAAATTGTTTGAACTTGCACAGATGTAGGTGTAACTTAAATGGTACTGATGTGTGTGTATATATAATGTTTAATTCTATTTGTAAATGAGAAACTATGTAACAAAATCATAGGTATGAGGTTTTCCTATTGTAATTTAATACAGGTATGAGGTTTATGGCAATATATCATAGTTAATGAAATTTCAGGTCAAAATGTCTTCAAATTGTGTACATTTTTAAATTGTAATTTCTACTGTATATTGATTATCATGCATAGTGTGATTCAAGAAACTGCTTGTAATTTAAAAATATTTAATATTAAAAATAAAATACAGTTATATATTTATAATCTTTTTGTCGGTTTGTTCATTCTTAAACAGATGCCAGCAATGGAACAGGTCCACAATATAGTTCTAATCTAAGATACATTTGTTAGTGTCCAGAGGTTGAGAAGGTACTAAATGCTGAAAGCTACAGTCCCAGCAGTTGAGTCTCCACCAAATAGCATAGTCACCTGTAATTTCTTCTAATATCACCATTGTGTGAACTTCAGGTAACGTATATATGCAGTCAGTAGAGCCGCAGTACTTGAAATACAGTGTATTTCTGAAAGCTGAATATTGCTTTTAATCTTAGAATGAAGCATCTATAGGAAGAATGGAGACTTGAAAATTTCTAAGTACCCTTCAGAGAACAGGTTTATGTTATGTTTTCTCAGTATTCATTGAATTGTTTCTAGAAGATTATTTTCTTGGGTTTTTTTAATCTTAAGTGCACGTGCTGAATGGACCTAAGATCTCCAGGTAAATGTAGTACTTGTGTGATTTGGTAGCTTCTTTCACACGAGATTGAGACTGTTCCAGCCTGTGCACTCTGAGAGGCAGGAGAGTGCTGTTTTTTCCTCTTAACCTGTTAACTGTTAATGTGGTGATGAGAGGTCGCAGCAATGTCAGTGGTTAATGGAGACTGTTGTGGAAGCCCCCACATCGTATCGCAGCTGTTCTGAGTCCTGGCAACTGTTGAGACCTGGGAATGAGAAACTGATATCCAGATGACTTAATTTCATTAGGTAAAATATAACTTCTGAGCTGACATTTGACCAAGACAGTGGTCGTTATTGAGAACAGATGTAAAAGATCCCATGGCACAAGATTTGTCATCTTATGTAGAACCGACTTTCAAAGAGTTGGAGCGCTTGCCATCGTTATCATCAACAGCTGCCTTGTGAGGGATGGCCATGCTTTGTAATGCAGGTGGTATGGCAACCTGCACAGCCCTTGGCAGTACAGCGTCGAGACAGACTTTCCTCCTCCAACTACTGAAGAACGAGACTGACCCCTCTGGTGGCAGCGCCTGGACACGTACGCAGCAGCAGTGCTGGCATTGAGTGCTGCCCCCCCTGCCATTTTATTGTCCCCGAGAGCCCTGCGCCCACCCAGAAGTCAGGAGCCCTGCGCTGGCTGCTGTCTCTGGGCTCAGCCCCGCGCCCACCCCGCGGGGGTGTGTGGTAAGAGCCGGGGGTCGTGTGCCCCCGCATGATTCCGTTGCTTAGACCTGGCGCTCGCGCGGCCGCCGTGCGGACCAGCTGCTCAGCCAGGCGCCAGCGCCACCGCCGCCCGCCCCGGGCCCGCCCCCGCCGCTAAAGCAACGTGTCGCGGCAGCGCGGCCACCTGCGGCGGGGCCGGGGCGGGCGGGCCGCGGGGCGGCCACGGCTCCAGCCGGGGCTCCGCACCGGGGCGCCGCGGGGCAGCGCCTGCCCGCTTGGGCCCTGCGGCTCTACTCGGGTGAGGCAGGGCCTAGTCCTTCAGTGGCTCCCGCCGGCAGCCCCTGGCTCAGCCCGGAGGACAGACGGTGGTGCCCCTGTTGCCCCCACAGACCCTTCTGCTGCTCCTGGCGTCCTGCAGGTCTCTGCTGTCACCCCTCGGGCCCTAGGCACCTTCTCCGCAGCTGGTGGCAGTGGTAAGTCGTGGAGGAGGGATGCCAGCCCCGATGGATGAATGCAGAGGGTGGAATACTTGGTGTTTGGCTGCTTGCTCTCTGGTTTCTGTTGACCACTGCAGTCTGTTGCTCCTGATCCCCTCTCTGTCTCCATTTCTTTCTTGTGCACCCATGCCATCTCCCTAGGGGTCCCGGCAGCCTAGCTGTGACTCCCTGAGCGGGTTTCTCAGGGTTACAGCAGTGTGCAGCAGCCTGAAAGCAAACCTCTACCAGCTAAGCACCCTCTTTTCCCGCATCATCCCATTTGCTTTCCCCTAGCCTGCAGTTTTAAAGGCTACTTTGCTCCCACAGTTTGCTGAAGCTTCCTTTCTTGATTTTTTTCCAGCTTTCTCTGCTGGCTGCCTCCATGGACTTCCCTCTTCACCAAGTCCTTCACCAAGTTTTCCTTTCAAACATCAGCTGCTCATTTCTCTGCTTTGCCAGACAGTGCTTTCTGCGTTGAGGGGGAAGTTGATGGTCTCCTTTGTGCCCACCTTTACTTTTCCTGTCCTGCAATTATGCATTTTCTGCCAAGTAAATTAGACTGACTGTTCAGAACAAACCCAGTGCTTGGTTTTAGTCCTGTTTTCTTGCATAAGATACTTGTGTGTCTCTAGCATTTCTTCAAGGGTCTCACAACACAAGCTATTCAGTACTGTCTCTCTCCGCATTCATCACCTGGCTGCTACCCTAGCCAAACTGCTTGGGAAATTTCTCTTTTTCTGGCAAAGTTACCTCCCTGGTAGTAAGGAACCCAGGGATGGCCAGGATACCCGCACAAGTGGAGAACTGAGTCACTGCAAATGCTGAGCAGCTGAAGATGTCTCTAAAGAAATGAGAGAGGAAGTGATATTTACTGCAGCATGCCCAGAAACTGCTTGCCACCTGCTCTGGCTAAGGTTGATGGTCTGTAATGGGATGGTCAAGCTTCTGCGGCTAGGTTTTGAGGGTTTTTTTTGTTGGCTCACCAACTGTCTAACTGCTCTTACATAACAGCATCATCATAAAAATATTTTTTTTTTTAGACTGAACTTTTCGAAGGCCACATGAACTGGAAGAAAGTGGAAGGAAGCATTTTGGAAATAGAGTCTCAGTTACACTGATCCTTGGTGGTAGAGGCAGGGTTGCTCTGAAGCTGCTGTCTTCAGATGTAGGGTTGGCACAGAATCTGAGCTGAGGGAGGGTAAAATTTCAGTGCTGTCATCTGCCTTGCCTAACTTGTGAGGAAGGAACATCACTGTGTCTTTTTGGATAACCTGGAGAATAAATACTGCGCTGCTGCTGTTCAGCTGGGGGAGGAACTGCAGTTGAGCCCCACTGTTTTTTGATTGTTGTTGGAAGAGGGAAGTGCTGTTTTGTGTGCGTGTGGCGAGGACTAGCCCAGAATGCAAGAAATGCCGTGGGCGAAAATGTGCTCCTGGCTGAGTTTCTGAGCTTCTGTATGAGTTGGTGTGTCATGTTGCCCTCTAGTGGACTGCTCAAAAATACAGCGGAAACCTGTTCTTACGAAAAGCAATTACCCGGAGTTCAAGGAAAAGTTAATTCCTGAGTAAGACCCTGAAGGTTCTGTCTAATACCCTAAATGTAAGCCTGCATGTGTGCAATGAAGTGACGTATGGGTTTATTATAACTTGTGGTAACTAGAGCTGGGAGAAGACAGAGGCATGTGCGATCAAAAACAGAGGCAATGTGTTATTAAACCTAACTGACCGTTGTACTCCTGATATATTTTTGAGTTGTGGTTCACTTTTCCCGCGGGAAGATCAGCATGGAGAGCATTTTCTATGTGCAGTGAGAGAAGTCTCTCCAGTTTGAGGCCTATTATAAGAAAGTAGAGGGGTGTCTTATTTTTTCACTTGGTTTCCCATACGTGAGGACACCAGTAGGTGATTCACTGCATCTTTGTTTCAGTGGTTCTACTCATTTGGCCTCTGCTCCCTGCGTAACCTCTTCCTTCCAGCTGAAGAAGGATCTGTTCTCTAAAAAATGATTTACTCCTCTGTTCATCTGCGTAGATCGTCCTGAGCAATCACGTTCACAACTTGAAAGCCAATGATGGTTTTCCAGTAGTGAACAAGTAAACAAATGAATCAAACAAACCTGCATCAGATTACTTGTTCAGCATGGAGTTGTGCAACAGTTAAAGATATTAGTGTCATGTTTTTACAGCACATTGATGCTTAATGCCAGTACATCTACCAAAAAATGAAGACTAAAACCAAAGGAAAGAAGCAAAGGCATACTGTTGACAAAGAAGCATTTTCTGAGGAGTCGGCAATGAGAAAAAAAGAACTGGTGAAATGTTTGCGACACAAAGGAAGGAGAAGTGGGGGAAACAAGGAGAGCAGCAAGATCACTACAGCCAGAGCCAAGCATTCCTGGAGTAATAAGGACAGGCATTTGAGGAGACTGGAAAGCAATGAGCGGGAGAGGCAGAGAATGCACAAGCTCAACAATGCATTCCAGGCTTTGAGAGAGGTCATCCCTCATGTGAGAGCTGAGAATAAACTTTCCAAAATAGAGACACTCACACTGGCCAAAAATTACATTAAATCCTTGACCTCCATTATACTCAATATGTCCAATGGACACTTCCCAGCGGCAGAAGGTATGGGGGGAGCCTGGGGGTCCAAATTGTACCAGCATTATCAACAGCAACATGGGGATGATGATCATGATGAACATCTACCAAAATATTCTCCATAGATTCAAAGCTTCAGCCAAAACACCTGCAGTTAGCTACTACCATCATTCTTTTTCTTTCTTGTGTGATAATACCTGTCAGTACATAGAGATTTTAAGAGAGTATTTTTGCCTCCAGCTATCCCCCATTTTTTCTTAGAAAGACAAACAGGTAACACTCATGGCTATAGCTTGTAAGGCACATTTTAAAAATGACCTTAAATTGTAAGAATTTTTCAGAGCTTAGTGGATATATTTGTGTGGTACATCAGGTTTGACTTCAGTAAAGATTTAGTAACTCCTGAAAATTACCCTCACTGGAAGGGTTGTGAGTGAAGCACGTAAGGCCTGTGGCATGTGAGTTCACTAGAGCTTGTTGAGAATCTTGGCTGTAGCGCTGTTCACCAGACTGTCAGGGACTGTTCTTAAGTCTGCTACAGAGGAAATTAAAATTGATGCAACATTTGACTAACTTGAGTGAAGTAGTGTGTGTGAGGGTGAATTTGCCACCAAATATGAGTGTTTACCTTGAGTGGTTTGGATCTGCTCTGGTAATTTTGAGCCTTGAAAAGCATAAAATCTTTTAAAGTACTTGTTAATGTAAACATCTACAAAGCTTTCTTAGATTGTAAGCTCTCTAGAGTAAGGACATTTTCTGGTCTGTATTTCCAGAGCATCTAGTCTCATGGAGCTTTTTGTTAGTGGGTGTCTGAGTGCCATTTTAATGCAAATAATAAATAAGAGACAAATGACTTATTTTTGCTAAAACTATGATAAAAATGCTTTAGTATTGGCATAAGTTACCAATCTATCCAATTACAAATTATTTGCTAATGAAGCTTGTAATGTGATCAGGATTCTTTCTGGGTTAGTGGTAGATTCTGGTATTGTAAAACACAATAAAATGAAGCAGGAACTCTTCAAAAAGGAAAATAAGCTGCTTTTTTTCTTTCTCTCCCCTCATTTCCCATCTTAGTTTAAAAAGTTTTATGTCACTGAGGAACCTTCATTTCCTCTTGTATTCTCATACCTGGAGAACAAGCTGAGGTGCCTTCTGCTGGAGCTGCTGCCTGTGGAGCCCCTGTGTTACAGCCCTTCCTACCCACATCCCCAGCATCCCGCGCTGGCAGGACCGCTGTTGCTCTGTGGCGTGGGTAGCAAAGGTGTAGAAACTGGCATTTCATGTGCTGGCGGGATTGTGTGGCAGGACCATGTGTGGCATGGTCCTCCCTGCACAGCAGGGCCATCCAAGGAGTGGTGGCTGAGAATTTATCTGGTCCATCACTGGAGGGTGATGGTTCATAACATGGTATTTATTTTGCTCCAGCAGGGCTGATCGTGTGACAGTTTCATTCAGACTAAAAGGTAAGATTTTCCAGACAGGCGTAAGGGCTGCGAGTTATTTTTCTTCACCGTAGCTCTATTTGCATCCTGACTTGACTTGGGATTTTCTTAGGTTATATAACTAACATATTAGTATATGTTGGCAAATTCCATTTGATATCAGTAAAGCTATTTTCACACTAAAATAGTTGTGATTAGACCTCGAAGTATTCAAATGCTAATGAAGGTATCGGCTAGTGTCTTTAAGATTTGACTTGCTGTAACAGCGCTCTGCCTTGCTTCATTCAATAGCTGCTCCTCATTGGTAAAGCCCTTACTGTATTTGTGTGTTACCAGATTATAACAGGAGAAATCTGTATCACCGAGGCATTTTTTTTCAGTTGTTTCAGTTACTCCCTTGCCCGCAGAGGTGCTGGGTTGATGATGGAGGCACAGAGGCCCTGCTGGGCAGCTGTTGGCGGCAGGCAGGTGTGGGTGTGAGGCATGGCAGGGTGCGGGGCCTGGGGTGCCTGGCCATGCTGCGTGGGCTAAATGGGTGCATTAATCGGGTCCGTGCAACTTCGCAGGTTACGCTGCGGCGGTGCTGGGGAGCGGCGGCCAGGGGAGGGTGGCGTTTTTTCCGCGTCCTTGCCCCGCTGGCAGTCCCCGGAGGCTGGGGAGTGACCCGGCCCCTGGCGCAGGGCCGGGGGGACCCTCCAAGCCTCGGGCGAGCTGCTCCGGACAGGCCGCGCCGCCAGAAGAAAGGGCGCGGTGGAGGCCAGGCGCGGCGGCCGCGGGTGGGCTGCCCCGGCTCGGGGGGCGGTTGTGGCGAGGTACGCGGGAAGGGGCGCGGTTGGGGCTTGGCGCGACGCCGCTGTGGTGCGAGCGAGCAGGCACCGGGCGGCAGCACTGAGGGGCCGCTGCCGTGAGGCGTTTTGGCGGGCTCGTCCCCTAGCGAGAGGAGCCGAGGGGCAGCGGCCGTGAGGCGTTTTGGCGGGCTCGTCCTCTCCTGAGAGGAGCTGAGGGCGGAGCGGCGAGGCTGCGGGGTCCCCTTACCTGCTGCGGCTCCCACCATAGCGCCGGCGTGGTCTGGCACCGTCGGCTGTGCTTGCTGCTGGGAGAGGCCGGTGGTGAGAGGGACAGGTGCTGGGGCTGAGCGGCAGCCCTGCTGAGGACAGCTTGGAGCCTGTATGAAGGCCCCACAAGGCCAGAGACCGGGCGCTGTGTTGTAGCAGGGACCTCCACCTCAGGGGGAAGACATTACAGCCCGGGTGTGGGCTGCGGGTAGAGCCTGGGGCCTCTGCCATGGGCTGCAGCAGCCGTCAAACACCCGTGCCAGCTGCTTGTGGTGGAGCCTCCGGCATCCTCATCGGGGTGTTCGGGCATTGACTAGGCACGGCTGGGAGCCCCCTGGCTGTGTTAGCCCCGCAGGGGCTGGGCCAGGTGGCTTCCTCAGGGCCATCCAGCCTGAATGCTGTGGTTCTGTCTATTATACAGTAAGTAAGGACTAAGCACCTGTAGGTAATAGTCTTTTTTTTGGTACAATTCTTTAAAGGTCATTAGTCTGCTAGAACAGTGCGTTGTAAGGTCATACGTAGGTTTATACTAAATGTCATGTCTGCAATGTTTTTATGGGATATATGGGTTTAAATTGCTATTTGGTTACTTTAGCAGAGGATGGAAACCAATGAGTTTGAAAAACTTTCAACAGTGCCATTGGTGAAGAATTGCACATCACTTTGAGAACCAATTACACTGATATTACTGTTACAAATACAAAGTTTAAATGCTTATGGCAGTGTATTTCTGACAGGACTTCCTGAAAACAGAGGCATTTCAAATATGAAGCCCCAGACGGCATGTAACACCTAGCTGCAAGTACAGTAGCAGAGAAGACGTGAAGGTTACCCCTTCTCTGAAAGCAGCCATCCCCAGTGAATAGTTGGGCACAGGACATAACGTGTTTTAATGGAATGGCAACTGCTAGTTCCACAATGTACTTTGCTACAAAGTGCTGCATTTCTTGGACATGTCAAAAGGGATTTCGTAAGAAGCATTTTTTTCTGATAAATTACTTTTATTTTTGAAAACTGCTTCAATTTAAAGTCACTTTTCCTTATTTTAACTAGCCACAACAATGACATTACATTTTTAAATTAAATAAATAGATTTCTAAATAATAGTTTCAGAAGGCAAATATTTAGTACTCGAGCATAAACAACTTATCTCTTGTTCACTTAAACCCAGCTTTTACAGTAAAGTAAGTGAAACTTGGCAATGTAGGGAAAGACTTAAAGGTACATTATAAAGCTTATTGTATGAAATCAGTTTGATTGTTGGATATGTAAACACTATTAAAATATTTTTCATACGATGCAGAGAAAATACAGTCCTAATAATTATCCACAAATACATGTAATAAAGTTATTTATTTGGACAAGACACTGTGCAAGTTATGCAAAACTTATTATGGTAATTAATGCAAACATGTTATTCATGGTAATCCCACAATGTATGTATAAACCAGAAATTTCTAATCACATACTGGAAAGATCAACAGTTTCTTTTAAACAGTAAAGCATCTTGAATCTTCTTTCACATTTGGACTTGGAAACAGTGCTCTCCTTGGCATTAAAATGCCAAATGTATTCCTTAAATACGTGCAAACATGTTTTACTTCTACAAATACAGTACTGAGACCACACCACACTGCTCATCATATAAAAATAACTCCATATACAGTCACACACAGAGAGGAAAAATCAATGTAAACTGCTGCCAGGGGAAAAACAGTGCTTTCCTGAAGCTACTGGGAGAGGCTTTTTCAGCACAAGGACTGGATTTCAAATAAGGATTTCACATCATGGTCCAATTATGATAAGTAAGACAGGAAAAAAAGCTTTTTTTGAGAATAAAAAGTCGTTTCTTGTTGAAAGCAGGGATGAATCAATCATGTATTAAAAACAAAGAGCAGAGCTTCATTCTGAACCCATGTTAGTGTACATTGGCAAATTCCACTTGATATCAGTAAAGCTGTTTAGCACTCCTACCACTGTGAAGTCAGAATCTTACTTAAGACCTCCTCTTTTCTTTTAGGCTATGAAAGCATGATTTGCGATGATTTGGAATGCAGCCTAACTCCTCAAGTGTCTGACGCCTTCCAACCACATTAGGTAGGCATCTGTACACTTCAGTTATTGTGGGGTTCCAGTTAAGATGAAGACAAAACATGATTTATCACCATTTAGGCGGACAATTTAGAATGAAGCTTTGTCACTTAGACTGAATAGGACTGTGCTCTCTACACAGTCCTGCTGAAACCAGTGGTTCCATTCTTGATTAAGATATTGCTCACTGTGAGCAAAAATTGGCTCTTACTGGTAGCTGCACCCTGTTGAGCTGTATACAATTTAATATCGCTGATGGGAGCAAGACCCAAGCATGGTACACATGCTGATATAAGCAGGACTCACCTGAACAGTTACATGCATGTGTCAATGCTTGTATAGTCAGGACAGTTATATTTGCCTGTAATTCATTTAAATTTATAACTTCACCTCTGCTCAAACATGACTCTGGAGAATAATTTGCAAGGTGTGTGAATATGAAATATAGGGAAGAGAACTGTAATATTCACAGAAAAATAAGTAAATGTAGTAATCATCTGTGAAGATATCCACATTTGTATGGTTGTATAGCAGCTATGGCAAAGGGTCAGAAATACATTGTGGCTAAAAAGCCTGCCTGCTTTGACAAAGCCAATTAGCTCTATCAAGTCACGTTTTACACATGATGTAGTAGATTAAGTCAGTATTTAAAATACCCCATTGCAAACTCCAGTTCAGTAAAAAGTATTAGTAGCACAAAAAGGCCATGTTTTTCTCTCCAGGCAATAGACATTAAGTTTCTTTTTAAATTATACTGATTACTGCTTGTCTGCAACATGTAGATGGCGACAACTTAACAATTAACAGTATTTCTGTCCAATTCCTGACTGTCACTGACCATCAGAGGGGTTTTAGAGTGTTCTGTTTTCCCTTTACTCTCCTCATCTTCTAAATCCTTTGATACCGCAAGGCTTTCCTCGGAAGTGTCATGCATAGCAACCCTAGATGCTTCAGTTGTGTTTCCTCTGACTGTAATGTGCTCCCACCCACCCTGTAAAAGATTGATAAAGAAATAAAAAAGGAGAAATGTCACCTTGCAAGTACCATATCTAATGCGATGCTTTATGTGCACTACCAGTTTTATACTGTTTACTCATGAGGAAAGTAATCCTGCTCTGGGCTGAATCAGAAAAAAGGCTCCTTGTTAAACAAAACAAAACAAAACAAAACACAATGTATCGTCCTGACAGGGAGGTATAGAGGTAGTAAACTTGAGGATTATTTTTATTACAAGGAATTAAGATTATTAGGGTCAGGCATTCATAATAGAGCCACAGCAGGTTTTCCACCAACTTAAAAGGGGCCAAAACCATGAAACAGTCTTTCTTCAAACATTGAGGGTAATATAGAGAACAACACAGAGGAATAATAACCTGCAGACTAGGAAAAATTCCACTTCTTAAAAACAGCACTTACTTTACTAATTTTTCCATTATAACTTTTTAATTACCTGTTTAAAATGAATGCTTATCAAATGCAAATACATTACTTCCCAGCTATAATTGCATAACCTGTAGTATTAACTTAAAAAAGGAACATAAAACTGAAGAACGAAGGTCAGTTTCCTGCAGGTATATGCAAGCTGTAGGAAGCTTGCCAGCTGGAGCAGGACGGCACTTTCCTTTCTACACGTGCCCACAGGTATTTGGATACACAGCTTTTAGGCAGTTTTATGCCCCCAGCACTTACCCCAATACCATAATCCCATGAGAGGCCTTTAGGTTCCATTGGCTGAACACCGGTGCGATGGCAGACTGTCCCACAGCTCAGACTATGACTTCCTTGCACTTTGTCAGCTATCACCCAGACCTCAAGAAAACAAAGGGAGGCAGTAGCATGTGCTCTTGGTGCTGCTCTTCCCAGGTGCAGTCTGTTTGACCTCTTTCAGACATCAGTCTTGATCTTGAATTGGCCAAACCTGCTCTAATTTAGTCAGAGGCACACCCAAACAGCCAACTAGATAGCAGTGTTATAATTAAAACTGCCAGATAGTAAGACTTGGCAGGAAAGAGATTAAATATATAGAATAGTCTTGTTAACTGAAAATTAACAAGGCTTTTTACAGCAAAGGGCTGGCTGTATCACTATTTCATTGGCATGACTTTTGTGTTGGTATCAGTATTCTAGCATTTAGACAATGACCTTGGAGAATAAATAAAGTTAAACACAAATAATTATGAAGAACATTTAATTACAAAAGGATGTTAAGTCACTAATAAACTAACGTTTAAACAAGGAAGCTTAATACACACCTGGTCCAGGGGCCCTACAGACATTTTACGGATATTATTTGAAACGTGATCCCACGTAGATCCTTGAGGGTAGCTTGGTGTAATACCTTGCCGGTACCAAAGATTGCCTATAAAATAACCAGTCCTGGTAACAGTTTATCTGCTTTGTATAAAGTGTTAGTAAACAAGATAACAAATCAGTAGTTCATGCTTTGTGTTCTGTGGATATGTATTATGGTTTTGACTAATGTGTTACAGTGAAGGACAATGAAGTTCCTACTTTGGAATTTGTGTTTCTACAGTTAATCTTTCTAACTTTTCTGGAAAAAAAACAACTCTGTTCTGTAAAACTTCTTTGGGAAAAATGTTCATATAAGGAACTATGCACTAGAGCACTAAAGCAAATGAGATAAAGATCTTTGAAGGAGACTGGTGTTGAAGACTTGTTTATTTTACAAAAGGATGCTTCGTAATTTATCTTGCAATGGTGGTGCCATTTCTAGGTTTTGCAACAACAAAATATTCCTCTTCAGTTTTGTACGTTCTAGGGTTTCGGACAAAATCCTGCCATACAATTCTTTTCTTTGACATTCATTTACTCCCGCCCCCCCCCCCCCCCCCCAAGAACAGTGTAGATGCTAGACTGTTGCTACCTAGGGCACTATCAGATGTAACAAAAAACAGGTACACCATCTCTTTCAATATGAAATATTACTCGTCTTGAAGCAACAGTAATTGTCTGTCCAAGCAGAAGCTCTAACTTAGCCTCTGCTTTTTAAATCGGTCTGATGTATACTGATTTGTTTTTTGTAACATTGATAAATAATTTTTAAAGATCCTTACCATTTTTATCCAACACAAACACAGACGTTCGTCCTACTGAGACTTGTTTTAACTTTTGTTTTTGAGGTGAAGGAATATGGTACCAACAGTCACCTAAAGGTCAGAAATACTTGAGTAAAATTTTGAGAAGACAAAATTATGTATGACAAGTCTTGGAAATGCCTGCAGTTGAAATACATAGCTGAGGAGAAAGCTGTGAATGACATTACACTTAATAGATTCTTACTAGCTTGTTTATAGAAGCAAACACTTTAAATCACACAAGTGAAGAGCAAATTAACTGCTATAATTATCAATCAGTATTATTCATATGCACTGTGTTTTGCACAGCTATTGGAAAGCCGTCTGCTAAACTGACTCGTCTTGTTCAGATGTCGCAGTGTAGTAAAGCTTACACAATGTGTAAAAAGAAGACTGCTCAAAAAGGGCAAGTACTTACCTGCAGGTTTTTTTGGAGACACTGAACCCCGATAGAAGGCAGAACCATCTCTAGCAATAGCCCACACTTGGTAAAATGCTCCAATTGAGATGGAAATGAAGGGCTGATCTGTTCCCACGTGCAGCCAGGACGTTCCCTAACAAATCACGTAAGATTAATTGTAAAGCAGTTAAAAACTCCATGACAAATATTGTTGATAATTCCCAAATGGGAAAAGCCCTACATAGTGAAAAAGATTCTGAAGAATAATTCTTACATAATTTTACAGCTGAACAGAAACAAGGTCCCTGATTGTCAAAGATATTTGGATATAAAACTCTTTGAAAATAGCTACACTGGACTATAACAGAGCCTTTCTGTTGAAATCACCAGAATTTAGGCACCTACATGTCTCTGAATAGCTGGGCTAGAGCCTTCTTTTTTCAAATAATCCCTTGGTTTTGATTACATAGAACAACAGTCTCACAAAAATAAGATATGGAGCTTCAGATTCCAGACATGGTATTTCAGTTCTTGCTGTTGCACTGCCTTACAGATCTGTGCTATTGTAACTGATTGAACAGCAAGAAAAAAAAACTAAAAAACCCATTCCTATCGATTTTCAACTGGCAGTTCTTCTCCAAACTCCACTAAAGTATATTGTTAAGATTCCCCGCCTCCGAGCCCCCATTGTAAATACGGTTTAAAATCAGTGCCTATCAACCCTAATCTGGTGTTTCAGCATATGTCTATTAGTAGGAAATAACTATTCCTATTGAACTTGCTGGGACTATTTGTTCCTTTCTGCGTATTTTACTGGATATTCACTCATTACTTCTGTCACAGTCCATAAAAAAAAAGTTAAATCCATAGGTTAGTCCAGGCCCACCTGTCTTAAATAAGCAGCCAGTTCCAGGCCCAGAAAAGTCAAACGACAAACTCCTAGTGGTATCAGTGGGCATTAGACTGGGACCATACTTCAGAGAAATTCTGATCCTCAGCAGTTCATTTAAATGGGACATGCATATTGTCAACAATTAAAAAAAAAAAAAAGGAACTAAGCTTCAGTGCAGAAGGTGGAAGTCAAATGCCTCACAAGAAGACCTACAGGAGCTGACATAAGTTCCTGCAAGTGACGTGGCACAAGCTAAGGTAGATTATGCAAGGGAAGTGCTGTTGTAAGAACTGTGGGCAGCAAACTGTTTCAGTTGATGGACAAGGACCTTCAAATCTGGGACATAAAAGTGAAAAAAAATAACAAGGTGCTTTGAGAGAGGACACTGCATGACTGTATGTACTTCCATAATTACATTAAGTATGACAATAAGGCAGTAAAAACAGGGAGCCTTACAGCTGGATTTTGCTGTGTCACTCCAAGCCTGCAGAGCACGTCTCCTTTGTCACTGATTGCCCACAGTGCTACTGCTTCTTCATCGTCTGCATCTGAACTGGGAATTATGGAGATGTCCCACAGGGTAACAGGAGGCACTTCCAGCCACGGCCCGTTGGTGACTATCTTACATTTTCTGAAGCAGAAAAAACCCACGCCCATCAGAAGTATGTACTTTCTATAACTGAATTTGTTTCCTGGTCCATTGTTGACTTCAGTGCAAACAATCCTGAAGTCTTTTCATTAAGTAGGTACAGTAAGTATTAGCATTTTTCATTTCAAAGAGATTTATAACAATCATTAGTGTTTTGCATCAGGTTTTAACTTTTGACGTATTACTGATTTCTCAAAGCTTCTGTGGTTTTTTTTTAGAAAAGTTACTTTATAAAACCAAGGCCAACCAAGAAGCCTGCAGCTTGTGCTACACTGCTCTCTAGTTCTCTAAAACTCACAGTGGGCAACAGCTGGATAATGAATATTTGACCCCAGCTGAGAATCCCATTGCGGAACTCCACACCTGGTCCATTCCTGCCTCTGTCTTGGTTAAGGTAATTGGTTTTCAATTAGTTTTTTTGGTGGGGCTTGTTAAAAAGTTATGTAGGTAGGCAGAGATAAGGCAGCTTTATATAAAGAGTTGGAGGTAGGTCATTCTGGGAATTGGTATATTTTTTCTGTGGAAACTGCAACAAAGTAGTGCTGTCTATTAAAGAAATTATGTTAGATTCCATCATCACAAAATTAACTTCTGTGTATGAAGAATGTCCTGAAAAACTCAGCACATTCCTCCATTCTCCAGTTCTGCAACACTGGATCCAGCCCTGAGCTGTTCCCTATTTGTTTTCGATTTTCAACTGACAATTAAAACTGATAGTTTAAAAAAAGAGAAATATTTAGACTTGAGGGTATTTCTCAAGTTGCCTTTTTTTATTTCAAGTCACCATTTTGATTGATTGGATGTTGTTTGTTTTGTTGCGTATCCTGGAACAACAACAGTTTGATGCTTTGGGACCTTCCGTTAAAGATTTTTGTACAAGGGCCGAAGTACTAGCTTTGTAGCATCAGTAACAATGAGTGTACTGTGTAACAATATAGTGTACTGTGACTTAAATGGGGTTGGTATTATCTGTGGCCTAGTACACAGTATGTGGAACTCCTATGTTAAAACTATTAATACAAAAGACTTATTACCAGTTGTTACAAGTGACCTAGTATGTACTAATATACCTAGACTCTACTATTCCTTAATCAATTACCATAAGGAAAATCAGATACAGAGAATAACTACCTAGCTGACTTTTATCTACAGATCCCACAAAACACAATAGGGTATCCACCTGTAAAGGCTTAAAATTAAAGCCACAATGCTAAAGATCATCAGCTTCTCCATTGCAGACATGTTATTTACTGCATGTTTCTTTACTAATGCTTTTGTTGATTTGGTGACAAGACTCTTCCCCTCATAACTAAATGAGACTTCTAAAAACGTTTATTTATATCTTAGTTCCTCACCTTGCCCAGCGCCTCCGTCGGACAAAGTCTTTCATTGTCTTGTGACCATGGTAGGACCTATGAAAACAGATTTAAATAAGTGTTCATGAGGATGTCAGAGCATCTCCAATGTCTGTGCCAGCCTAAGAGCACTGTCTATGTATCTGCCCACCAGACGCGCCTGCAGACTTTAAAAGACTTGAAACTACAGTTTCCAGTTCACCTTGCTGCCCTACCTCCCCAGCAAATTTCAGTGTTAGCGTCCCCACAAAAAGGGAGAAATCAAGACACACCTGCCCCTGTTAAAGCAAAACAACAAACAAGAAGAAATGAGGACTTAAGTATCACATTTGCCTGCTAGTATTTTAGGTAGAAGAAGGTATCTCCTTACGCTGGAAAGTCTGCTGCATACTGCCAGCCTTCCCGATCAGTGCCGCCTGAAGTATTAAAATCAATATACCAATCGGATACCTATTGTCAAAAGAAGACAATAACAAGCACAATCAACACCTAATGTATAATAAAAATAACCTCTTCTCTATTTCTCTCCACCTTTTGGAGTGCAACGATGTGCTAGAAACCTTCTAATACTTGCAATATAAATTCATACAGAGGTTCCCAAGTCTTTTTAATTCAGTTGAAGGGATCAGTGCAGCAGTCAAAGTGCCACTAAACAAAAAATCCCACTCAATGCTTAATGTTCTTTTGACTGTGGAAGATTATTGCTGTTGTATAAATGGGGAAATCAATGTTAAATATTATGACAAATCCAGGAAGAAAATCTGGGTCACTTGAGCCCAAGTCTTGTATCCTACTTCCTAAGCCTTGCCTTCTTAGTAAAAAGACTTTTAAGACAAAATTTACCCAAGACCACTGCGGAGAAGGAGGCTTGGTATTGATTTTTGTACATTCCTGCAGGCCAGATGCATCGCTCCACATGTATCTGTCTGTGGGCAGACCTCTGTGGTGAAACAGTGTACAAGGAATGCAAGGTCATTTACAACACAGAATTTAAAAGGCAAGGGAAGAAAAGCCTGTTTGTAGCACTTCCTACTTTCATACATGGAACAGTACTCTCATTAATCTCTGTATTTAGAAATACCATGCAAATGATGAGGATAGTGGGAAAGAATCTGTACAATTGCTTCCAGTTACACCAAACTTGAGGACCATGTAAATTTTCCTCTGTAGTGTGAAATTCCTCACTACTATTTAAAATTGGAAGGTGGACCCTGAGTTTCTCTGGCATAGACACCCATATATATGAATGCTTTTTCAATACTTCTGTTCAAATGTACTATTCAAGGACCCAATGTATCTAGCATAATATGTATACGAATATATAGATCCTAGTAAGAACTTTGCTGTACGGCCCTTATGAAAGATGTTGCAAGTAGGCACACTTTGTGCACTCACAAAGCACAAATCTGCAATGTTTTGTTATAAATGCACTTTGAATGGATAATTACAAATCTATAAAATTGAGACACACTGCTGTGTCCATCTCAGGTTAACAGTAAATGTTGGAGGACACTGAAGATACAATAACTGTAATTACTATTCAGAAAAGCTAGAACAAACGCTTTGTTTCATTTGACAGTATTAAAAAATTACAGTAAATAAATACAATAAATTAAGTAAATAACCTGCTGCTATATCCAGTGACTGGGTTCCACCGTTGGTTCTCATAAATGTAAATACATTTCACATCTGACTGCATATAAATGTTATCAGCACTGCTGGCCAGTCCTGTGAGAAATAAATGATTTGGATTATAGTAAAGCTAAACCTTAAAGATGCTACATTTTAAATTCCAATACCCACAGTAATATTGCAGTCTCTTTATTTCTCACTCTTCAGCTGAAAATATAAAACTGCAATACCAATTCTTTCCTAACGTGTGGCCTGTTCACTGCATTGCCCTACGTGTTTGTAAGGCTAAAGGAAGGACAGCTGCAATAGCTTTAACAGCTGACCCAGTCAGGAGGAGAAGCGAGAGATGTGCACACTGCAGCAGACCTACTGTCCTTACCTTGAATGAAGCCACCTCCGTATCCACCAGTATAAACCCAAGCTGTGTGATCATATCCTATGCCCCACACTATGCCTCGGTTATTGCACTCTATCAGTCGAAGATGACCTCCAACTTGACGCCAAAACCTGCCAGAAAAAGAACAGCATGTTACATTTACTCTACATCACATCCATCAGGAATGTATGCTTTCTTCTCCTACAACTCAACAACCTGAAGGACAGGCAACTTCATATGGTCTTGTTCAACCTCTGTGCAATCTGGGAGTGAAGGCAGTTGCCAACTGAAAGCACTTCCCTCTGAACAACTACTGAAAAACAGATGGAAGGAACCTGTCTGCCACCACTTGGAATTGTCAAGCTTTGAAGTATTTTACTTCCCTTTTATTTTATGGCTTATATTATATGTATTTAAACACTAGTTAGGATGGTCTTGCTTGTGTCTTTACATCTTAGTGGCCATCAACTACCTCAGCTTTAACTTCATCCTATTTTTTTTTTTTTTCATCTAGGAATTGCCTTTATCTGACAAGAAAACAAATTATTTATATATTTGCTATGGAACTTGGTAAAAACAAGGTGTTTAATTCTTCCTATTTTCTGGGGCTTTACACAGCCAGTTGGCCATGGCACTTTTCTGGGGAGGAACGGGGAAAATAAAGGGATTGCAGAGGAGTATTTTAGATATCAGAAAGGCAGGAGATGATCTAGGTCACAGATCCCCCAAACTAAGATGCAAGAGCACATCAGCTTTGTGATTTGCCACATGCTGAAAGTGCTCTACCCTGAAGGAAAAGGGCTAAAGGCATTATTCAAAGAAACTAGAGGTATTTTTTAAATTGAAGGTTGGCCTTTAACCCACCAGTTCTGAGCCTGGTATTTTGTTGCTTGAAGACTTTGCAGTACTATATTGCTGTACTTGTAATAGAAACTGTAACGGAGCTGCTCCTGGACTGTAGTGACTATGGAGGACTAAGAATTTCAGATTTCCTTATTCAGATAAAACTGAGAACTGAAATTACATTACAATGACAGCGATTAGGTTTACTTCTAGTCTAGGCCATCTCTTCATTTACGTAATTATGGCATTAAAGATGCAATCACAAACAAGTGGGATCTCACTAAGAAAGACTTTTGAAATCACATGAATAGCTCCAGCACCCAAGAATTAAAATATGATTTGGCAAATTTCTTCACATGCATTCATGAATATGAAGGCAGCCATTAAGCCTGTCATTGACAGATATCTGCAGGGTACTGTACACTCCGACAGCCCATCAAAGTCACGGAACTGACACGGAAGACAGACTTTGCTGGGTGGCATCCCATGCAGAAAGAACAGCTTCTGAAACCTCTTACATTTGATCACATGGCATCAGGAGTGGTCCGGCCTCCAGTTCAGGACTTGGCTCACTAACAAAGATGTCTCCTTTACAAGTAACCGACCAAATAGCATGGTGAGAAGGAGGGCCTTGAATCCGTCTGCTTTCACAACAGGACATGTTCAGCAAAGACAGCTACAAAACCAGAAGCAGAGAACCAAAAGCTCCATTTACAGTGAGAAAAAAAATTTCCATATAGAAGCTTCAGTATTATAAAACAAAGTTTTTCTTTTGCATGTTCTTGCAAATCAGCAAAGTGAATTTGCAGCTTTTTCTCAAAGGCACTGGAATTCAGTGTTTTAAAAATTAACACCACAATTGCTGGAACCAATGTGGTTTGCAGTATTTGATCATCATGAAGTATCTTTCAGGTTTTCCATTGCTTCAGCGTATATATGGCTGTTTGCCTACACATAAGGCTCTCTACAACAGTGGCAACAGGTAACAGTTCTACCAATACAGACAAATAGACTAACTCAATTAAACTCCTACCTCATTTGCAACCTGATCTATATCTGGAGATAAGAAGGGAAGGAAAAACAGTATTGGTTTTACTGTACAAGACTGCGGCATCAGAAAACGTGCGAAATCCAGAGGAGATAAGAAGCCTCAAGTGCCTCTGAGTAGGTTTGAACGGACTTTTTAAATACCTAAACTGTGAAAATAAATAAGTAGCCTAGATACTGTAAATGTAATGCTGAGATTTCAGAGACTAGCTTTTATGGTTTATTTCAGATATTGCCCGCTTGAAATGAAAAATCCACAGAATTACCCAGTCATGCATTTCTTGCTCTGTTGCGGCTGCCAGGCGGATTGGCCATCGCTGCTTTGTCTTCTCAGGTGTATAGAGTGCAAAGGAATGTTTGGCTTCATTCAGAACTTCAACTATAATAGTGACTTCATTCAGGAACACATGGATATACTAAGACAAGAGAAAAAAATAATTGCAACTGAAGCAAATTCAGATGTGCCATCCTCAGAGTAAGCATTTTTGCACTTCAGGACTACGAATGAGGCATTCCTGCCAAAGATAGCAAAGAATCAGTTCTTGGCACAGAAGGGATGGGGCTCAATTCCAGTCCTGCACTACCTCTGATTCCTATTGCCCATATGCATTAACCAAATTCATGAAGACCCTGGCCAGCCAAGCTTGGTCTGTCTTCACAATCAATAACATTTTGAACTTCCAAAAGAATCCTAGTTCATGCAAAGCTGATAGTTTCAGCAATGTGGATGGTTGCTGACTGGTTATTTATGACACTGTATTAACATAGCTATAGCTTAGAAAAGCTTGGAATTTGCTATTGCACTCAGCTACATTTGAATTGGTTCCCAAAACTCCCTTGAGAAAACTTTTCCCTTTGAAGGTTTTCCTTTGCCAAACGCAACTCTCTCAAGGGTCTCAAGCTGAACACACCTTTTTCTCCTCATGATACATGTAATAGATGAACAGGATGCTGTCACGCATTCCATCGCTCCCAGTGAACTGCTCAAGTGTGACTCGAACATCCATCCATTTATGAGGCTTCCAATTCCTCCACCATTGCAAGGTTCCAGTTTTAACCCAAACTGACTGCAATGCAAACACAAATTTATAGCAGTAAGGAAACCGCACGACTCCCTATCTTTCTGGCAAATAGTATTTTTTGTGACCACAAGAAATGTCTGCTGCAGGTTAGTCTGTACCATATCAGTTAATTCTGACAAGGAGTGCACCAGGGTGTTCAGAAAGCTGAAGGCAAAATGGAAACTGACAAAAGTGGATAGAAAGGCGCCAAAATAGTACATGTACAGCAGTATTAACATTTTACCTCTGCCAGAATGCAGTAACACAGAGATACTAATTGACTCTAGTGTGCTCCTGTTGTAACACAACTTCTGTTTGGACTTTAAAGGTTTTTGACGTAATCTTTTTAATTTTGATTAAACTTGTGGACTTCAAGTGCTTTTAATCAAATGAATTCCAGATGTCACTTGGCAATTAGCAATGAAGGGACCAAAAATGTGAATGAATCTGAAAAGAGCCAAGAGGTCATAACAAAGGGAACATCAAGCAAAAGTGCTGCTGTTTAAGTGCTGCTATTGATGTTTGCATCATTATTTTAGTTATGCAAGTTACATTAATCCCTTAATGTTCACAGAGAGGGAAAGTTCACTTACTTGAGCCACTGTTTCAGTTAGGAAGCCTAATTTTGTGGTGGAATAATTCATACTATGTTCCACTGTTGCAAATGTTTCTCTATGGATTTGAGGTTTCAGTGTACTCTAATGCTGACCAATGCTTCATTTGGTCCTACACAAAACTATCAGCTCATGCTTTTAGATAAAGATTGCTGCTCCATGTTTGATAAGCTGCTAGCTTCCCACAGGGAGCTCAGACAGTGATAATCCAGGAAAGTTGTCATAGACAGAAGTAAGGATAAGAATATAAAGGTGACAGTAAGTTCAGATCAATACCTCAGAAATGTATTATGGATGCCCAGTATTGATAGATGTGTGTAGTAGATAAGAGGTAAGTGTCCTCACTGCTTACTTGCTCAATAGCCTGTTCGTAATGCCTAAAATTCTCCAGTTCCCGCTTTGTCCTTTCACTCAGCTGCTGAAAAATCTGCTTTCGCCATGCTGCTGTCTGTGCTGGAGTGATAGACAGAGAGAGAGATTGCACAGAGGACGACAAACCTACAACAGAACCAAAACCAATAAATTCCAGTGAGCTTTGAATACAGTTCTGTGAAAGGTAAAACACGATGCTGCTTTGAACACTGCGCTGAATCAATGTAATCAGTCTAATGTAATTTTTCTAATTATTATACTTCAGAATCAATGTATTACAGCCAAACTTTGTAAACTATGCGTAGAAATGGAATCTCTAGGTGATTATATAGTCTTGCAAAAAGAACAAACTGACATTTTTCTTAAAGAGCATACTGAACTGTGATTGAGAATTAAGGTCGGTTGTGGTGACTGGATAGTACCTGAGGGCACAGTGAACCATTTCAGCGGGCTGTGCAAATCTACCAGACAGCCTCCCCCAGACACCCAGGCCCACAGTGGGTGCTCATCGGCTCCGTACTGTTCTTCAGCTCCCACCGAGAACATGCCAAGGGAGGACAGGCTGGATGTTTCTGCAAAGGTGCTGATGGAGAGGACTGGTTGCTTTTGGGCCTCCTTCAAGTCAATGTTTGTCCACTGCAGTTCTGCAGAAGGATTTGGGTTTCTAGATTTCTGCATTTCAAGATCAGCTTTCTCATTACTAGTTGAAGCAACAGTGGCTTCTCCCTGATGACAGTCCAGAGGATCCACAGTCAAATTTGTACATACTTCTGCTGCCTGGTGGCCTGTGCTGTTACCACCGCTGCTGGCTGCAGCTCCCAGTGGGGGAGTGTTGGCAAGGTTCACGGGTACACTCGGTAGCTCTGTGTCAGAGGAAGTATCTGCATCACCCTGAATGATCGCGTTCGTTTGGTTCTGAATATCATCAGTAAAGAAACAGCCAGCACTGAAGGACAAATAGATAATTAACTATCACTTAAAGCATTATACATTAGTACAGGCCTTAGGCCACAGGCATACAGAAATCAGCCTAGCATTTCAGCTTGAGGAGAGAAACAGCAGACTTCTTTTTTAAAGGTCAAACTCTATCATCAGGGGCAAGAGTCTAACACAAATCTGGCAGACCAGTGAAACACTGGAAGATATTTCACAGATCTTTTCAAACAATTGGTGGTGTCAGTTGCCTACAACTCTCAGGAAAACACTGAAGCAACGTCACATTTTCTGGATATGAAATAATGAATAGGATTTTTTTAAAATCCATTATTAACTTTATGATTTTTGTCCTAGCTAAAGCGGGCTTCTACTCAGAGCACGCTCTGACTCAAACAAGTAGCTTTTGCAGCACTCCCAGCTTCATTGGCATGTCTTGCACAGCCAAGAGGCCAGCAGTCAGTGGGGAGTTACCAATTTAATCTCTCTAGGAAAGGAAACGTACAGTGACACTCAGGAGAAGGATAATTCCTAAGCAGAGTTGACACTCCTTCATGATATTTCACAGGTAAACTTTTCTCTTGTTAGAGACTAGTTCCAGATAGGGATAGTAAAGCCCAGAGAAACACACTTTACTGCAAGCACGTAGTGAATTCCAAAATGGGAGCTTCAGATTCTACTCCAAGTGCAGCAACTGCTGCTTATTGTGAATTTTAATGGCAAAAAACACAAATGCTTTTTGGCATATATAATGATTAAAGATGCCTTCCCTGCTCCTCCCTGTCTGTACCATTTGAATATAAAGAAATATCGCAAAGCATTGAAACTCTTGGCGTACAAAGTCTCGAGTAGGTATTTTACTAAGTACCTGAGCAAACTTGTTGAGCTCCCGGTCTGAGATCTGTCACTCTCTCGGCCAGATACAATTGCCTTCCATGTCTTCCCACTGAGCTCACTTGGTGTGACACCTTGACGAAAATAAATTGCTCTGTCATCGCAGCTGATTCCCCAAACCTAGGGAAGGAAAGGGCTTGGTGAAAGAAATGGCACGGAATGCAGGTAGCTACACAAAAGGTGCAGTGGTGGAAAATTCAGCACAAAAATCTGCTGGATACAGCGTTTTCCTTTTGTGTTCCTCCCTAATGCTGATACTCTAGAAGCAGTATAAAATTCTGTTCCATCAAGAGAAAACTGTTTTCACCGGAATGTGCCATACGAGACATGCTGACTGTTACCTGCTGGTGAAGAAAGCAGCCATGCATTCCTGCCTAGCAGTTCAAGCACATGGACCTCTTGTTCAGCTGTCTGTACTGGCACTGCCGACAGACCTCGCCACAAGTGAGTACTGCCTGTAGAGTATTCACTGTACATAATATCCTCACAACGGGTATACAGCTGTCTTACCTGGTTATTTAAGCCTACAGTTACCATCATCATTTCTCCGACCATTTCAATCCAGCTTGTCCCACAAGGATTATGTGAGTTCACTCCTCTTCTAAACCACACCTACAACAACAACAGCAGGAAGACTAAATTCTGCTTTTTCTGCATTAGCAGGCAAACAGCTGGAATTTATTTTCTTTAGTGGATAAGTCATAATCTCCAATAACGATATGCCACACTGCCTTAAGAAGTCACTTACCTCCTTGGTTCTTTTTCTTTATCAGTTAAAGTATAGTAATTCCCTTAATAGTACCCAGAATCTGGTGATAACTACAGCCAGAACAGCCCACAAGGAGACCTTCTGTGACAGTTAGTTTCTCTGCCATTGGAAAAATACTTCTTATTAATACGTGTCGACTGTAGGTTATTTTTGGTCACTCTGAATATGCTTCTACATAGTGTTCTTATGTTCGAACCCCAGAAGCCAGGCTGACGGACAGAACGGTCAAAGGGTTCTTCTCAGTAGTACAGCTCTTGAAATTGTCTCCCCTTAGATTAGTTTTTACCAATCCGAAAGTGCCTGTGGGCTGGCTACCTGGAAAAACTTCCACCTGTATTTAGCATGTAGTCATATAGTGACTTTAGGAGTTGTTGGCTTTATCACAACACAGTGTACTTGACTATCTTGTGGCAGATCTGATGAAAACCATGCTAGATTATCTACATTTATTATAGTGGTTTTATTTGGCGGATGGAGCAGGCTGGACAAGTCTGTTACTATGGCTCAGTTGACACGTAGTAACTCTTAAACCAGAGTAACTCAATTACTTAAAACTGCTATACATGCACAGAATTCACCTGTGTTTTTGAATTCAGTATGAGGGGATCTGATTGCAACGAGCACAAGAGCATTCTAGTACATTCTTCTTTCAAGTCTTGCTGTGAGGAGCAGGGAGTTGGACTTGATGATCCTTATGGGTCCCTCCCAACTTGAGATATTCTATGATTCTGAGGTAAAACCCCAGTAAGAAAGTAATCACACATACATGTAACAGATATGCCACTTAATAAATACAAAAAGCTACATTAAAAGGCTGATGAAGAGGGAACAGTTCCAGTAGGAAGATAAACAAATAGGATCATATAGAAAAGTGTAGATGAAAATATTCCCCATACTGGTTTTGATGTAACCTTCAGACCATGTAGAAACAAGACCGAGCAACTAGGAGTGCCTTCAATTTTGATGCTTAATAGCCCTTATTACATCCCCACCCACCTACCCACATCTGCCTGACTTAGGTTTAGAAAATTCCTTCTAAGGGAAAACCTGAAAGTATTCCTTTACTTAAATGCAACTATGTATATCAGAAACAATGGTGCATTCCTCTAACAGCAAGGGGAGGCAGAATTCCCCAAGCCACAGGGATACTAAGTCCAAATTACCAATGTTTCCTAAGAAAGTTACGTGCCTGTTTGAGAAAAGCAGAAGGAAAATGGGAATAAAAAAACAGAATCAGAATATGACACCTCTTACTTTTCTATCCTTTGTAACACACCACACCACATCAACACCCACAGAGACATGCATAATCCCATTTTCAGAGCTTGGAGACTCCACAGTACTCCAGGA
The DNA here is from genome assembly GCF_963210335.1 of Falco punctatus. Classification (NCBI taxonomy): domain Eukaryota; kingdom Metazoa; phylum Chordata; class Aves; order Falconiformes; family Falconidae; genus Falco; species Falco punctatus. Next base: position 33,176,272 of record NC_137583.1, on the reverse strand, counting down.
AATGCCTGCAAGAAACAAAACCCAGAAGGCATTATAGGTTAGTTTTCTACTAAACACTATAAAAATCAAAGGGGCTTCCAGCTAAATTTAACAAACTTTACCTTGAGGGTTATTCCTATCGATTCCTTCTCTCACAATAGCTTGCCCTTCCCAAAGAGTTGCCCAAAGGAGGTCATACGGTCCACAGCTGATCTGTACAACTTCACCAGGAGTGGTGATTAAGGACCACATGGAACCTTCTGGATTGTGATGGCAGACATTTTCTCTGTACCATACCTAGACAAGTTTAAAAAAAAGCCCAAACAAATAAAACTTAGAAAAATATCACTACAACAATGAAACCATTGAGACAGACGCGAAGACAAACTGGGCAGAACAGTCCTCCTTTAACAATAGAAATCTTTTACACAGTGTATGCACTCTGACTTTAAAGGCATTTTTTTTTAATGTTGATTATGCAGTTGAAGCTATTTCCTTATATACTAAGGGAGGAGGCTTTTCTACAGATTAGCTTTTGTCGTGGAAGCAGCTCTGGACTGGGTACAGTAACCTATTGCTACAAGTTCTGTGTATATTTCAACATTTAAAAAAACACTTCAGTGTATGTCAGGACATGTTACATAAACCAAGAACAAACAAATATATAATACAAAAATGTTACTGTTAGGTGACAGCCTGACCTCACTTTCAAACAAAGCTTGCCACAATATGGGTAAAAAAATCCATTCTCTGTGCAGCCTTCAGTGACATCCAGCCCATTTGCTAGTCTTGGTCCTACTGTCTGTAAACTTTTCTATAGATCACGGTCAAAATAGGTCAAAAATAGAAAGCATCCTGTGGTAGTCGTATGAGGACTCTAAAACATGACTGCTGAGTGCTAAATCCTCATTTTTAGAAATACTTTACTTCTCTGGGGACTTTTACTTGGGAAATTAAAGCATTTTACAACGTCAGTCAAGTAAGCCTGTAGAGTTGGGATGCTTGTCACTTACTACTGGGAAGTATGAGGCATAGGGAATTTTACTTTAAACAATTTAAGCAAGAGGGCTTGCCTCTCCAGGCAGTGCCAAGCGTGACAGAAACCTCAGGCTATCTGTTAAAAGTATTACATTCCTCCCTGTGAGACCACAAATTAGAAATTTTCTAGAAACAAAGGAATGTCAGATACATGGTGTAAGGATGAAAGAAGGAAAGTAAGAATCAAATCTTTACAGCACTGAGCAAAAAAGAGACTTACAGTAGGCCTAAAAACAGTAACAACAAAAAGAAAGTTGTATAATTTTCAATAGAAAATAAATGGAAAACATTCCAGAGCTGGATTCCATATTGCCAAGTGAGGTTACCATTTTCTGATCAGTAAGTCTTAGAAAACCATTTTGGCAACTCTTTCTCGACTCATACCTGACTCATCCCCACGGGGACACGGCACAATGCTTTGCAAGAATCTTTATCAGGTTTTAAGGCTTCTTCTCTTTGTCACCTGTGCCAGTCATCATTCTGGGCATTTTTCAGGATATAAGATGCTACTCAGCCCAAGTTGTTAAGATTCACCTGTTTATAGAGGTTTAAGGCTTCCATAAAACAGCAACCCTATAAGATACTAAGCCTTGCCATTTCCAACACAGGTTGTTACGCAACGTAGTCCCAAAGCAGCTTTTACACCTACTGCCAGACACACAAGCAGCGTATTTTCTTAAGGACAGGACACTACCAAACCTGCCTTGATTTAAAAGCATTGAACCCCTTTTCAGTAGTAATCTACATTAGAAAACTTAGGGAACATGCACATACCCTTCCTTGTAAAGAAACCGCCCATACTGATAAACGGCCAAGAGGCTCATCGGTGATCTCCCATCCTCCAACCGAGATATCATTGAAAGGGTCTGGCAACTGATCTGGATCATCACGGGATACAATCTGAAGCAAAGCAAAGCAAGACTGAGAAGAGGAGACACTGCAAACAGACAGGTGATTTGGCTGGTGGCCTAACTTGTTTCTTGCAGACTGGTTAAGGTATGGCTCACTAAAGCAGCCGAGCATGGAAAGTCTTCCTCTCATTCAAGGCTGCTCTATGCAGAGAGAGGGGAAGCGCTGCCAAAGCAGCACAAAGAAGTCTGTGTTTCATCCCCTAACTAAAGGGGACTTTTACTCACAGAACTGCGCATACAGACATTCTTTGAATGGGAAAGCTGGAACAACAGTTTTTTAAAGAACGGTTATTCATACAGATAAAGGACACAGCTGGTGAATGATGCTAGACAGGTGCCACCTTGAAGGACAGTGTTTTGTCAAACAACCAAAGGAGGTTAAAAAGTTGATTTGAAATTTGCAAAGGAGCAAATCTGCAAAGCATCCACCTCCAACTGCATTCCCATGAGATTTGGCACCTTATTACCACAGGTTTCTATGAAAAATCCCAGCCTTCCATTTATGCTTACAAGAATTACAAGTTTGAAGTCAAGGAATCCAGGTCCAGCCTACAGAGCGGTGATAAAAGGCAAACTTCCCTGCACTTATAATTGATTATTTCAGAAGATCAGTTTATTTTATATTTAAAAGAAATCCAGAACCTTCGCCCAAATGTCCCGTGATTTGTATCTCCTGTATCTGATCCACCTCCTGCGTCTGACACAAGAATTCCATTTCTTATCCTTTGTGTAGGTGCTGGGGAAGTCTATGGCGTAAGTCCAGCCCTGCAAACAGAGGTTTTCTTGTATGAAAATCAGGGCCAAGGAAAGCTTGAAATTGTAACTTGGAGCAATTCTGCACAACTCACTCCTACAAATACAGTGCAAGTTACTGTGCATGTCTCAACAGCCCTGATTAACAGATCAGCTAATTCCACAAATGATTTTTGCATCATGTCCAAATTCTTCTGCATGATATACACAGAGCAAACAAGACACAGTAAAGCATTTTACTTTCTTTATAGTGAAGCTCTTGAATAACAATGGCATCCAGTTGCCAGCATTTCATGGGCTGATAAAAAGAAAAAAGCTTCTATAGAAGCTCCTATAGACTTCAAAAGCCTTCAAAGAAGATCCTTCCTTGTGTTGTATTATAGTTGAGCTATTGCCCAGAAAAGAAGTACCTATAAAAAGTTAAGTGCCTTTTATTTTTACAGACCTTTTATACTTCTATAAAAGTGTCTTTTATTTTACAGATTAAGGATTCCCAGAATAGATCTCTTTTTGGTATTGTTCACCTACCCCTTTCTCTGTTGGTTCCCCTCCAATATTTTCATCCACATACCAGTCAGACTCCCACTCCCAGTGTGGTGAAGGCAGCGTGAAACTATCAAGATGCTGATGTTTTAGCCCGCTCACATCACTCCACTGCCAGCGGTCACTGGGGAGTAATTTCTCACAAAAGCCACCAACTGGATTCCAGCGCTGCCAGAAATAGTAAATAAAATATTTTATTGGAGATCACATCATCTCACTGGACATCTACAGGGAGACATAAATGATACATCTCTTATTTTCTGCAGTAGAAGGGAAATAAATTCCTGAGGTGAACAAGAAAGTGTTCACACTGTAAGCTCCTGCCTAACATAGTCATTGGAGGAAGCTTTTTTAAGTATCAAAGAAGGGCTGACTACACAGCTAGTCCCAACCAAGTCATTTTCAGCTACATAAATAGGAACGCCTGATGATACACTTTACTACTAACAGTACTTTTTCTTTGGTGATGTATGGCACCATGATACTCCAGCATTAGGATAACGCTGTATAGACGGCCTGGGATCCCTAATCTGCTCCCCATGAGAAAGATTATTAGTATCTTGCCTGCGCTACAAAAATAGCATAGCTTCTGTGCCAGAAATTATGTCAAGATAACTGTATCAGTAAATCTTCCCTGTATCTTACGCTATACCAAGAGAGGTTTTTTTTCCAACTCTGGCTTTAATCAGTTACACAACAAATAACTTACTAGGGTTTTTGCCAATGCAGCTGTGATTTTTCTCTCTGCCCCCCCTCCCCCCCTTACCTACTACAGAAATACTGGCAAAGTTTGTCATATATTACAGTCTTACATTTTAGGGCACATGGAAAATCAGTGGTCCAAAATCCTTTTACAATTCTATGCAAAATATTATGTACTTCTACTAGGAATCTGCCTAAATTGCTTTGCACATTATCTGTAAACTATTTGAGTTTAATTTTGTTGTTGTTAGATCTTGCAGAATGTTCCCTTTTGATCTTTCTAGTATTTTGTTTTCCATTTTTTCATAGCCTAGAACAAACAAAACAGAAGTTTTAAACTAACAAACAAAATCTAAAGTTTTGCATTTTTAAAGAACAGGCTTCACACAACAAAAGGAACATTCTTAAATGGCCGGAAAGTTATATCAATGTTAAATAATGTATAAAATGAATTTGTTGTATTTTTACCCATGCAGATAAGTTAATGTCTTTTCTCAACTTGTATTTAGCCCATTGCCCATTAGAAATCAGAGAAATGTGCTCAAGAAAATAATTTTTTGCTCTCAAATAACTTCTAGTTAACTTAAAGTCAAAATAGATACATTTCATTTTAAATTGTATTTTAAAGACATTCTTTGGAAGTATGTCACATAGGAAGGCTCATCTTAACACTTTAATGCAGAAAAGCTGGAAACATTGCACTTCAATGGAAAGTTATGTCTTTATTGGAGAAGTTTTCCAAACACTAAAAACCAGCATTTTCTTAGGAATAATTTATTTCTGATAATGTAGCTTTGCTGCCTGGAAGTTACGCTGGATGTGTATTTGTCACTAAGGAAACTAAAACATCAGGTGAAAATGGTGAATGTTCCAGTCTGAAGTGCCTTGCATAACACAGGCCGTAGCACACACTGGTGTCACTTTTGGTAAGAGCAGGGAAGCATAACCTTCCTTTGGGAATCAAAATATTAAAAGAATAACCTGCTATTTGGCACATGTACACTCTTCAGGAACATCAGGTGAAAAATGAAAACAAATGAAACCAACCTTCCCGTGAGAAAAACATGCAGAGACAGCTGATGTACGGATTTACTGACAAATTTACAGATTTACATTTCTGACACATGTGGCAGTGTATGACCCGAAACATGTCATACCTGATTCTCATAGGTTTCTTCCTGGTATCTAATAGGAACATCGCCCGAGAACACGTAGGTGTATACTTGATGATCACAGGCTATTCCCCAGCAGCACTGTTTGACAGCAGAGACCCGTTTGAATTCCAGCTGTGTGTCCTTACAGAGCTCCCAGTACTGGCCAACAGTAGACAGCGTGTAAACCCTCCCAAAAATGTCAACAGCCCACAAAAGGGAACTGGGCATGGCCATGTCTGAAAGGCAAAATGGAGGTATTAATGGAAATGACAGTTTTAAAAAATGGATCTTGAGCCTACTGTAGATCAGTCCGGCTCCGAGACATCATCAGTCAAATTAATTAAAGATGTAAAGAATTATCTTTTAAAAAGAGCCCATGCAAAGCTAGCAGATCTCTTTCAGTCAGAGCTGTGCATTTACACCTCTGAAAAGCCACATCAGAGACCTTGCTACTGGCACACGATTGTCCATCCTACAAGAGCTCACATCAATAGGACACCTTTGGCAGGCGTCAACACTGAACCGAAACAAAGCAGCATGGAGCATTTTATAGCAGAAGGCTTCACTCTCAAGAGCTGGTAATGCTGGTGGTGCTGCACACACTGCTCATCTCAGCCCACAAAGCCATGACATCTTACGACATGTCCTTCCCAGCCTCCTCTTGGTGTGTGCCAGCATAGCTACACAGGTTCAAGGAAAAGACGTGAAAGGGAGCTTCTCCGCAAGCACACATCTAGTTTCAATCCATGGACATATTACCTACTGTTGCCAGGATACCTCTTTCCAGATCTTTAGGATCTGATCTTTATTTAATATACATAGGTGTGAATTTAAGTGTACACAGAGCATGATTTGACAGCAGACACCTGGTTGAGTTCCATTCCAGTTTTATCACTTAATAACCTGCTACATGCTGGGCACTGCAGCCCTACCCTTCACGGAAGGGTCAGCATTTTATGTGAGGTAGGTGTACACCAGTCCTTTCAGAAATCAGGAAAGGTCAGAGTATTTCTGCCACTTGGCCTTCTGGGTGCCGTTAAACTGAATAAATTTCAGTTATTCTGTATGTCTGACAGTCAGAACTACTGATGAGTATTTTGAACTTTGCCTCCCGTTCTATTAACTATGTGGTGGGGGACCAGGAGGGAAAAGGCAGGAAAAAGGACTCGGATCTAACACCATGAAAGAAAAGAGGAATCCTTGCCTGGATTCAGCATGGTACACTGCTGCTTTGCAGCCAAAAGAGCAACTGTGATTTCAACACAAGAGCCTCAGGAGACTTGCCTGCCTGCTTTCTGACCGACAGTAGGCGGGGGTACAGAGGGACCAACTTGAATGGTGTATTTGAATGGTGGAGGTGAAACTGCCGAGGATCTGGAAACAGCCAGGCCAGTGCCAAAGAACAGCACAGCAGTCACATGGGATCCCAGGGAGGATGTTTCAGAATTCTCTCCTGCTGCTGACAAGTACCTAAAAACCTGGATCCACCAGATGAGTAACAGGCAACAGCGAGAAGAAAATTTATAGTGGCAGAGAACAAGCGAGGCCAGGGGAAGCTCACAAGCAAAATTCTCCTATTAGCTGTGACAGCATAAATATGATGAATCCTCTAGTTTTGACTTCCCCCCCCCCCCCCCCCCCCATTACTGGGAGTACGAAGGCAGGTATTGCTGCCTTGGTCCGCTCTTGCACAAGCCATTTATCTTCTTTATATCCTGCCTTTCTATGTTAGGATAGTACAGAAGGACATAATACAGAAAACACGGAATGGAACAAAGCGAAGATGAGGTAAAAATTATAATGTGCGTACCACTGGGAAAATAAAGGCCACGAAAATAAGCCTTTCAGTATTAGCACTTAAAATTCTGCAAAACAGTCTTTCTTAAGCAACCAGAATGCCAGTGAGTCTGGAGTAAAGGAAGCATTATGGACAAAGCAATGAAGATAGCTACCTGGGCAGATAATAAAGCAATGCTCAGGTGTGCTAAAGGTGGGCAAATATACAAATGAAGGCCGGTTCCTGAAAAGTACCTGGAACAGTTCAGAAAAAAGTAGCCAAAGCTCCAAAGATTATGAAGTTAGGAAAAACAGAGATGGGACAGAATTAAAATAATCCAGACAGATGCAACTGGATTAAAGTACTCAAGGCAGCCAAGATAAGTGAGATTCTGCATATTCTTTCTTCTGAACTTTTGAGATGGACTGTTTGGAGATACGTGCGAAAATCCCAAATATATCTGGGATTATAAACTACTGGTAAGCCTTCAGTTTGGGCCCCTTTGTGCAGGTTGCGCTGTAGAAGATGAAGACAGGTGTTGCTTGATTTTGAAGGATGCTCAGCACTGCGGCTCACAAGCATTTGGGCGGATGCAGAAACTGCCTGGTGTCCTCAGGGGGCCGGGAAGCATCTGCTCCGGCCCTGCTAAGTTCCTCCCCGTCCTTCAGCTCGGCCAGGTCAGTTCTGATACATCTAAACCTGTTTCACTGAAGGCGGTACGTTGTGGGGACTCCCGGCTGCCTGGCGCAACACCCCCCGCCGCGCAGCTCAGCACTCCGACGCCCTGCACACGACAAAGGTAACCAGGCCTCCCAGGAGAGGGGCCGTGCCCTGTCCCCAGGCCGTGGGGGGCCGGGCCCCCCCGCCCCCGCTGTACCGGCGGGGCCCGCACACCTGCCCGGGCCCCAGACCGCGCCGGCGCTCGCTGCCGCCGCTCCGCGCCCCGGCGTTAAGCCCCAAGATCGGCTTAACGGCGCGGCGGGGCCGGCCCTGGGCAGCGCGACATGGCGGCCGGTCAGGGCGCCCGCGCCCCGCGGAGGGGGCGGACGGCTGCGCGCCCGGGGTCTCCGGCGGCGGCGCCGCCCCGCCGCCCGAAAGCGCCCCCCGCAGCGCCCCGCACGCCTTCCCGGGGGGCTGCGCTGAGCCGCCGGCACCTGCCGCGACGCCGCTCGCCTCGCGCGCCGGCACGGGAGCCCCCGGGAAGGGCGGCGGCCCGATCTCCAGCCGCGCCCCGTTGCCCCGCCCCGCTGCCGGCGGCGGGAGGGCTGGCAGCGAGCGGCCCGGCCCGGGCCCGGCCCCCCGGGGTCGCCCCTCACCTGCCTCGCGCCGGCCGCGCCTCTCCCCGCCGCCGCCGCCGCCGCTCCCGGCGGAAGGAGCCTCCGCGCCGCGCTCCGCCAGAGCGGCACCGCAGCACCGCGGAGGCGGCGGCCGGCGGAGAGCGCCCCGCCCCCACTGGCTACGCCGCCACCATTGGGCGAGGGGGCGCCGCGGCGGCCGCGTCACAGCGCGCGGGACGGGGGGTGGCACCGCGCCGCGCGGGAGAGCGGAGGGAGCGGCGGGGCAGGGCAGGGCAGGGCCGGGCCGGGGGGGCGCGGCGGAGCCGCCCGGGGGAGCGGCGCGGGGGTGGCCCGGGCTCCGCGGGGGAGCGGCCGTGGGGCGGCGGGGGGCTCGTCCGGGGGAGCGGCGGCGGGGGCGGTCCGGCCTCCGCGGGGGAGCGCTGCGGGAGCGGCGCCGCCAGGGCCCCTGGCCTCGGGGAAGCGCCGGGACCGGCTTCGGCTGGAAACGCCAGGGCAAGAGGCTGCTGCAGGCAGAGCGCCCCCGGCGGGGCGGTCACTGCAGCCGCAGTTAGGAGAAGCAGCCTTTGCCTGCAATTAGCGTTTACTCTTGATGCATCAGTAAATGCCTTGCCTGAGGTGTGAGGAGGGAGGTGGCTTTTACTGCCACGGCTTGTAGCAGTGTAGTAGTAGCATAGTAGCGGGCCTTGCCAGAAGGGCTCCGGAGGAGCTGCTTAACATCTGTTGCAGGACACCATGCACCTGCCCTGCTGCAAAATGGTAAACTCCCTTTGGAAGCACTTGCCTATAAACCTCAGGTTTTGCCATCACATTCCAGTTTGTTCTGAAGTGAGTCAGAAAACCTGACAAGATAGGCAAGAACTTCCATGCCTGTCTATTCAAATAACCAAACATGAAAGAGTTCTGCAAACAAGTATCTTGGATCTCTGTGTATCTCAAAGGCATGGTAGAGGAGGGTGGAGAAGCATTCGTCTTGCATTTCAGGCAGTTTTCAAAGGGAACTGGCAGATCCATTGTGAATCCAGCCTGAGGAGTTTCTAGTTGCTGGTTAAAGAGAATACGTCAGCCTTGCTCTTATTCTGTGGCCTGTAGGTTCAGCTGGTTTCAATGGGCAGAGGGTTGTGGTTCGGAGGGTTGGTGGTGCACATTAAATTCTTTAGAGTGATGCCTGCATGAGGCGAAACCATCCTGTTTGGGTTGTTTCCTTCTAAGCCCCAGGGACACCTGACTCGTGCTGCTGTGATTTGGCCCCTTGCACAGATTGGTGCATACTTCAACACAGCATTTCTGCATCCCAGTAGCGTTTTGATGATTTGATCATTGTAGCATTATAAAGACCAAGTACTCTTGGGATCCTAGGAAATTAATTTTGCAAGATTTGTAGTGGTTGTGACTGACAAATTTAATGTGTATTCAATCCAGTTGCCATTTTAAGCAGGTGGAAACAAGACTTTTGTTGTTTTCCATGGGAACCGGATTGCAGAATAATTTAAGGATCATTTTCTGGGATGTTCTCAGTTTGGATTTTGAACCACAGTCCTGTAACCTTACAGGATGGCAGTGTGAATATTATGCAAGGAGTTTGCACAAGTCATTTACAACCAGTACAGTTCTTTTCATGCTTATTTTAAAAAGGACCTTACGTGTGAAACCAAATGAACATTTTTCCATAGCACTGGCAGCACGTAACTTTTTTGCGGTTGGTGGCTCTGCTACATCTGTAATTTGATGTAAAAGTTAGGAATAAATTGATGCCTTATGGAAACTTTTGCTCGTTTTGGGTGTCTGATGCCGAGCCCTGTTCAGCTGCTGTTGTTGCAGCAGAGACTTCCATTCTATAAGGAGCTAACAAGAGAAAGGTTTTGCAAAATCAAACAGCCAAATGTAAACCGATTTTCATTTTGCCATTGATTTGAACGGGGGATTTGCTTTATAATCCTGGGGCACTGGGTTGATGTGAGCTCGCCTCTAGGCTGTGGCCTGCGAAGGGTGCACCCCGGGTTGTCCCTGAACTGGGCTCTGAGGCCTTGTGAAAGAGAAAGAAAACATCCAGGTATCCTTTCCTACTTCTGTCCTTCAGGGTTATGGTTACTGCGTGACTTGAGAGGAAGGAGTTACCATCAGCGAACCAGGTCTCGCTCAGTTACAGTTGCTAGCCCTTGCTGGCTGGGAGATTTCCCTCAGTTTTGCCCATAATTGTAGCTGTCTAAATACAACCTGCAGCATACCACAGCAAAGCCATGGTTTGTATGGAACATGCAGTTAGGGGAGGTCTACCCCTGTGACCAGGACACATCCCTGACCTCAGCAAGGCTAGAGCGCTCCAAAATTAACTTTGTGAGCTTTTAAATCTGTTGTTACTATGAAAGACTTTGCTCTGTCCAAAGTATAGTCAAGATGCTTTAAGTCCTGTCTCACTATTTTGCAGCCGTTGTCCTAATGCAGTGGGAGACAGTTCGTACAGGTAGCTTCCCTACTGTCTGCGCTGTCCCAAATCTCGCTTCTTTAAAAGGGGGATTTTTCCTGTCACTTGACATTCATTTTAGGGAAGTATCTTTCCCCTAATAAGGAAGTACTGCATTGCTTTAAGATTTGTGCTTTTAAGATTTTTCTTTCAAAACCCTCGTGTGATAAAAGCTTTCCTCAGAGCAGGAGCGGTCTTTAAATGTCGCTGCAAACCAGGAGCGGTGCCCCTTCCAGATGAGTCAGGCACTGCAACCGGAGGGAGGGGACAGAAGGCGAGAGGGCAGGGATCCTCTCACCATCATGTGGTGCTGGCACTGGCTTGGAATCTGTCGTTGGCGTGTACGTTGGCGTGCCAATTACTGGTCGTGTAATCTGCGTCCCTGTTTCCAAATTTGTTGATTTTAAGGCGAATTGTTTAATCGCATTCCTCTTTCCATGTTGCCCCCCCCCCCCCCCCCCATTTATGATGTGAAATGGGGCTAAACCTTCCCTAGTGCACGGGGCGCTATCGCGGGAGTCGCTCGGCGTTTGCCGTGGCGATAGGGGCCGTGTTGGTACGTGTGGTGAAGGGCAAACCCGGGCGTATTTCAAACCCAAAAGAATTGGTGAACGGGACAGCTCAAGGGATGAGGGTATGGAGGGAAGAGGCTAGAGTTTTAACTGCAATAAAGACATGAAGACCCTTTCAGCCATTGGCCTAACCTGTCCGACCACTGAGTGATCCTGGATTTCCCAAAGGAGCTGAGCCTGGAAGTGCGGCTGGACCCGTTCCTTTAGTTTGCTGTGCAGGAGAAAGCAGCATCCCCCTTGCTTTCCCCTGCCTTTCTTTAGTGTTTTTCTAACTTCAGCATTTCTTTGAACCGTGTGAGTTTGCTTCTGCTTTTTCCTCAATCTCTCTTCAGCAGCTTTCCCTCTGCCCGACACTCCCGTTCTGCGCCGCCCCCCCCCCCGACGTCTCGCTCTCCCGTTAACACACAGCGCGGCTTTTCCCGGCGGGGACGTGGAACTTCGCAGAAGTCACTGCGGGGCGCAGCACCGTTTCCTGATGATTTTTGCCTTTTCCTGAGACCGCGGGTTCTGCGTACATGTCAACAGCCGCGCGGGATGTGTGTACCTATGCACACCTGCACGCGCTCACACACGCGCGCACACGCCGACCCCCCCAGCCCTCCCCCCTCCCGGCGCTCAGCTGGAGTCGTTTGGCTCCCGGATGGTTTGGAGCGGGTCCCGGCGTTGTCCGCCCAGGCGCGGTACCGGCAGCTCCCGCGCCCCTCTGCCGAGCTCGGGCGCTCCCCGGGCGGGGCTGCGCGGGGCCGTGCGCGCCCTGCTCGGGCCGCCGGCTTCCCGCGGGGCGATGCTCAGAAGGGTCTCTGAGCCCCGCCGCCGGCCCAGTTGCGAACAGCCCGGCAAGCTGGCGGCAGCAGCGGGAGGCGGCGGCCGAGCGGGGCGGGCGGCGCGGCCCCTTTAAGGCCGAGGGTTCCCGGCGCCTCCCGGCGGGCCGCCCCGCGCCGCTGGGGAGCGGCGTCACGTGGGGCGCAGTCTTGTGACCGGCCGCGCGCGCGGTGCGGGGCGCTGGGGGAGGGGCCGCCCGCGCGCTCAGCGGCCGCTCAGCCGCTTCCCGCCTCCGCCGGCCCCCTCGCGCCCGGCCCCGAATGCGCGGGGTGCCGCCGCCGGGGCGCTCGCGCCGCCGCTGAGCTCCGGCGCCCCCGGGCGGGGCGGAGGGCGGCGCCCGCCAAGTTGGGCGCGGAGGCGAGGGCGCCGCTTCCTTCTCGCCCTCCCGGCCGCGCTCGGCTCCGCGGGCAGCGCCACGCCGCCGCCCCAGCATGGACAGCAAGCCCCTGCTGCAGGAGCGGCCCCCCGCCTACAGCCCCGCCGCCCCGGGCGCGGGCTACGACTACGGGCAGAGCAACTACGGCGCCATCCCCGCCCCGCAGCCCGGCTTCCAGCCGCCCCCGCCCTACCCCTACCCGGCCGCCGCGGCCGCCGCAGGTGGGTCTGAGGCGGCGGGGGAGGGCCGGCCGGCCGCCCCGGGCGCGGCGGGCGGGGGAGGGCTTGCGCCCCCCGGCTCCCCTTCCCCGGGCCGGGGGGCGGCTCGGGGGGGCTCCCCCGCCGGGAGCGGGGCGGCGGGCGGCACCCGGGGGGCTGCAGGCCGCAGGGAAGGGCCTGCGTCGCGGCGGGGCTGCCTGTGGGGGGCGAGGGGAGCGGGGAAGCCCCTACCCCCTCGCGTGAGGGGCTGGTGCCGCCGGTCTCTCGCCTAAAACCGGCGCGGGGGGCCCAGGTGTTCCCAAGCGCCACCTCCCCTTCCCCTCCTCCCCTCGGCGCCTTAGGTGTAACGGGGCTGTGGTTCACTACCCCCCCCCCCCCCCCCCCCCCATACTGCCCCAGTTTGCACGCACCCCTGGGGTGCGGGGGTTTTCCGCCTCAAAATAGTGGCAAAGAGGCGCAGGACATACCCCGAGCTTGCCTTTTTCCTTGCATGCGCCTCACGGTTCTCTGGTTAATGTTGTTTTGTCCTGGTACGCTTCAGTAGTCTTGGAGAGACTTAGGCAGGTGAGTAGACGCCGTGCTTCTGTTAACTGGGTTAATGCTGACCTCCATCAAAGGAAGAGGTAGTCCCTCAAGAAAGACCGTAGAGTTAAGGGAATGCTTCAAAAGTTACAAAAAAATATGCAGCGAACCCAGACCCAGACTCTAGTCATCAAGCATTGGGCTGAGTTTTGAGGCTGTAAATTGATTTCCTACTAATAACTTGGAGTTTATTTTCCTGTATTAGAAGTATTACTCATTACTTTCAGTTTAATTTTAAGTAGTGAGGTTGCTGGGCTTTACAGTTGAATAACTTGAAGCTGAAAATGGGCGAAGTGTATCCTGACTGTACAATCGCACTGCATGCATCTAACCATCCCTTTAAAAATTATTTTTTTTTTTTTTTTAAAATTTTTCAGTGTTAATGCAGTAATTAATGACTTGTCTTTTCTACCTACAGCTGTTAAAATGACACATTCGCTAGCCAACAACATGGGTTTCCTGAAAAGTTCTTGTTTTTTTTTATTTCTATGCCATGCAGCCTGCTTCCTTTCCACTTGCTTCCTACCACTCCTACCTCTCTCTCCAGATATAAACTTAGTATGTGAAAGTGAAGCTGGAAACCAGAGGAATATTAGTTTTGTTTCAACTAGTTTGTCTGCTGGAGTGGGGCATACCTGGTACATAACATCCAGAAGTGAAAGTTGTGGTCACTGGTCATTCTCAAAGTTAATTAATAGCTCAGTGTCCTTTTTAGATGGTTAAATTGTGCTAGATACTTGGGTTTATGAAGTGGCTTTGCTGTTAGGTGTGCTGAGTAGTGTGTTCCAATGCTGATTTTGATAGAGCTTCCTAAAGTGCTCAATCAAGACTACATTTCTATTTATTTTTTGTGTGTTCTTTTCTTTCCATGCTTTTTAATTATTATCATTGTTCTTTGTGCCTTATGTGTGGTGATTGAAGTTTTTTCTTATTTTAGGGTATGCTGTTCCTCCACCGACATCACAGCCAAACTATTCGAGCACGTACACCATTATTCAACAGCCTGCTACCACCACTTCTGTAGTAGTAGTTGGTGGCTGTCCTGCCTGCAGGTAAAATAGCTCTCCAGTTGTGAAATAAACTCAGTCTTGGGTTTTATTTTTTAAATTACAGGTGTCCATATATAGTTCCTTGGTTTTCAATTGTTTCTCTTGGTGTGTGTATTAGAAGTGGATTAATTTAAAAAGCACTAAAATTTAGCAGTGGAGTGCTTTAGTTTATGGCAGTATGAGCTTGTCCTAATGGGCTTGTGACAGCCACTATAATTAATATAATAGACCTTATATAAAAACATGAATCTGTTCTTTATGATGGAGGAAGATCTGGAAGTGGTATTTTTAATGAAAGGGCACTTCAGTAACAGATGTAAAGGGTCATTTCTTGGGGGAGAGGATGACAGGAAGTCCTTTCTGATGTGTTTATGTCTGGTGACAGTGAGTAGCATGATTTTATTGTGAAACTTTCTGTAATACTTGACCATAGTCATTTCTGGTTGTCTGGCGGTCCAGGCAGAAGGGCTTCCGCTGCTGTGGTGTCCCCCCCATGTTCCCAGCATCCCAACTATGCAAAACCAGGCAGGGTGATTGGCAGTATTGGTTGAAAACATCAGTATCTTAAAGCTTTAAAAAATCTTTCTTTTAAAGACCTCTTACTGCAGAAGAACAGGGGGTTTAATAGATTTGATTCCAAGTGTTAATCTGATGAAGTGGTGAAAACCAGAAGAAGTGGTCAGCTATTGGAGTTGCAACAAAAGAACAACTTCTCCCTCAGACATCAACAGCCGTAGAAAAAGGGAAGGAGGCACTCTGTTTCCACATCAGTGCTGCAAGTCAGCTGTGTGCTCCCTTTCACTTCTCAGTTCTTCTCATCCTAGGATATTAACTAATGGGTGAGGGCAGCCAGATTGCTGCTGGTGTGCCTGGCCAGCTCTGACTCAAATGCAGAATCATCTCCTTTCTGTTAAAATGTATGGGAGTTACCCTTGTGGTGTCTTGCGAGGAGGCACGCAATATTCTGCAAGTCCAAGCCCTCATCCGTTTCAAAACACATAGGGAATGGACTTGCTAGAATAGCTGACACAATAGCAGGTTTCAGCACCATGAAATGTGATGGAGATTGTCACAGTGGCAGAGGCTGTCCCCCTTTTGGTTTTGTTAGAGTTGGTGTTTGGGAGTCAGTACCTGTCTTCAAAGGTGGATTCAAATAAGCACTATGTTGTGGTGCTATGTAAAACCAGGTGCCTGCTGAAAGGCCACTAGTTAAGGCTGAAGAACTTGTTGTTAGACCTATTGATCTAGAAGATGTATGTTGTAGACAGCAAGAGAAAGTAAGCACTGACCTGTTCAGAGGATGTGGTAGATCCTGCCACCTGAGTAATTGCATTAAAATGCTTACGCTTTAGCTCAACCAGAAGACAGGAAAGATGGTATTGCTTGGTAAAAGGCAGGCAGTGTCTTTATACAGGCCTTCTGGCCCTAAGCCCAACAAATCTCAAAATATTTTACTGTGGAAGTGGTCTTTGCAATAACTTAAGGTTGGCAGACTTTTGCTGCTATTCTTAGGATTTATACCCCCCCCCCCGAAGTTACCCTAGGATGCTCTAGGAAACACCTTTGAAACAATCATTTGCAAGTATAACTTTAGCCAAATTTGGGAAAATGAGCAATCTTTTGTAAGGTGTTTTCTAAGTGACCTCACTTGCATAGTTTTGTAAGTCATCAGACTTGCTCTGCTGGAGGTGCCCATCATGGACTCCTTCCTAAAGCAAAATACTGTCCAAAAAACCTTGTTTACTCTTGCATCCTCAGGTTTTGTTCTAGGCTGGGGGCGGGGGAAGAGTTGTGAGAACTATGACATGTTGATTACTGTGAGGCATAATACTGCACTGCTTAAATTGTAGGACTCTTCTCTGCACTTCTGAAATACTCTTGATCAGGGAATCCCAAGAATGAGTCACTGTATCTAGTGATGGTGTGTCATAGTCATCTTTGCGGTGTCACTATGTTTTTCCCTAATTATCTTTAGAGGAAGAGTGAAGTGTCAAGGAAGGAGGGGAGAATCTCAGGTTGCTTGTCTTTTGACTAGTTAAGGAACTGACAGTCTGGTACATCAAGAGAAAGGACAGGGAGGCTGGTTGGGAAGCACACATCAGAAATATTCGGGGGAACCTGAAGGGTCAGGGTTCATGGCCTGGAAGGTTACGCTATCTGCTCCTCATAGAGGAAGAGGTCACAATCCTCTTAGGCTTCTCTAGACCTTAAACATAGTTCTAGTTTACTTCCTTGGCCTGGAAACCTATTTTATGAAGAATGCAACACTGAACAGAAAAGTTGTTGAAAGGGCATTGATAAACATAAAAAGTTATTAGTGGCACATAAGAAACTTCCTTACTAAACTGCCAGGTCAGTTGCCCTGTTGCTCTTCTGATTTGATGCTGTGCATGATCGCTGGAGAAGTCACTGCTTCAGCTCATGAGGAAGAATCCTTGTTTGCGGCTGTGGAGTCATGTAACTGGTGGAGTAGGCTAAAGCCCATGGAGAGGATTTCTACCATCAGAAATACAAACTAGTCTTTTGCACTACGGCAATGTATGAACGTTGATTATTGAAATCAAACCCATTTCCAACTTAAAATATATGGTGTTGAGCAGAAATACCCAGTATTGGTCCGTTATTGGGGGAGGAGTCTGTTTTATTGCAGTCCCAAATGATCTTGGGATTAATAAGCTAGCCTAACTGGTTACAGTTGATCTTTAAGCTTGATTTATGGTATGAAGCCAGAAAAAGTACGAAGTATCTTCAGAGGTAGCCTCTCTACAAGCAGGTAGCATGCCCGTGGTCACTATGTAATTGCATCTTTTTTTCTTCTATCTCTGAAGTGTTGCTGCACCTGACGGATGACTCTCCTGTCTTGCAGGCTGTACCTCTTGCTTAGAGTTGTGCATTAGTCAGATCATTCCTTATTCATCATTGGCCAGTGTTGCCTTCTAATTACAGACTTCAGTATTAATGTGCGTTCCATCCTTCCTTGCATTATTAAAATATCTGGGGTGGTTGTAGTCCTGTTGTCTCGGTGCGAGTTCTTCTCCCAACCCTGATGTACAGAGAATTAAACTGAGTTGCAAAATCTTGTCAGCTTTACTACTTGTAGCTGACATCTAAGGATTGGCCAAGTCCTGCTTTTCAACTATTTTATGCTCCCAAGTACAGATTGAGTCATTACAGCCACTAACTTTAGAGATCCTGTCATGTAGTCTTAGCTTGGATAATGGAGCCTGGCTGCTTTTCTTGTGGTCACTTTCATTTTCTTTTTCTCAATCTTGTGTTGTTGGGTAGAAAAAATCTGCGAAGGAATGTTTACTTTCCTATTACTTAACAGAAGAAAGACTCCTTTAAAACTTGTGAAAACATTCTGTTGTTCTGATGTTTGCAAAAGCTGGTTCTTTCAAAATCTGGGACAGAGCCTGTGATGGGCCCTGTTGGGTTTTTATTGTCCTGTTCAACAAATAGTCAGTTCCTTGGAAGAAAGGGTGAGAGAAAGGACATAACGCTGCTGCTTTGTGGTGGCTTTATCTTTTGACAATTACAAAATATCTGCTTGAGAAGTTTTATAGTGGGTCCCAAATTACAATACTGAAGCTTCTTCCAGGACTGGAAGATGATACAAGTTTGATTAAAGCTGTATTATTTTCACATCTCTTACAGCCTTCGCCATGCCACAGGTGTTTGGGTTTTTTTTTGTTGTATTTGTTTGGTTTGGTGGTTGTTTTTTTTCCTCTGGCTGGTGGGGGTTTGGGGTGGGGTGTGTGTGTGTTGTGGGTTTTTTTTGTTTGTTTGTTTTTTTTACTTAGCTTGACGAAGTAGTGAGTTCACAGGTTTTGGTTGAAATTTTTTTTTCTTCAATTAAGTGTATGTCTTCTGAAAGAATGGACTCTGCGAAAATTGCATTTAGGTGATCAAGTTCTTCAAAATGTCAGTCTTCTGGTTTTCAGTTATTTCAATCCCAAGTGCTGCGTGTGGTTTGATAAAAGTCCTTCAGGATATCGGTTTTTCTATAGTTATTTATAACAACTATATTTAAACTTTATGTAAATACTCTTAATATAATTTCATAATATGTACTGGTTAAATATGCAAGGAATTAAAAAAAAAAACCCACCACCTAGCTATTTGGAGAGCATATCTGATACACTGAGGAAAGCCTGCAGATTTTCAGTTTCTAACAGCAGGCTGACGTGCTAGCGATCCTTTTGAATTTTGTGAGTGAAGCCAACTTTGAAGTACCTTTTCAAGAGTGCTGTAAAGAGGAATAGCTATAATACTGCAGCAGCTCCTGACACTGCTTTTTGTCATAAAATTCCCCCTGTGTTGGGAATTGGTGTAGCTCCCTTATACTACAGCACGCAGCTTTTTGTAAGCGTGTGCTATTCAGGCAGGCTGGGGCGTTCATCCCTGCTGCGCTGTAATTTGGTGGCTGGAGCAGTTAGGGCATGAAATTCAGCAACGACTTAGGCACGTGACTGCAAAGAAGAAAGCCTTGATATAGCAGACTTGAGCAGATGCCGAGTCTGCCATTTGGAATTACCGACTAGGATACCTGTAATGTTTTTATTTATTTTTTTTCCTCTGCCTAACAGCAGAGACATGCAGCTGCTTAGCAGGAAGTCTGTTACCTAAGCCCAGCAGAGAGGAGGTGGTAAGCCTGTTAACAGGGTCCCAAGTGAGAACAGCGTAGCTCTTGTTGCTTCTGAGGATTTTTGTTCTACTGGTCTGAACTGATTTGTGGACAACAATCAAAACAGATTTTTCTACTACAGGCGAGTTTACGCCATTAATAAGATACAGCAGGAAGTATTCCCTGATGGGACTGTGTAAAAATTATAATCTGGTCCCTAATGCCCGGTCTGTCGTAGGGACTGAGTTGATAGCATTTTATTTTTTTTTTTATTGATGTTACCATTTATCTTGGTGTCTGTATTTTGATAATTAGGATTTATTTGTAGCATTGAGTTATTCTGGGTGAGAGGAGGAAACTGGCCTTGTCTGTTGGTAACCAGAGGTGATACTGGTTTGGCTGTGTATGCAGATGAGTGAGGAAAAAACACACCAGATCTCAGTCTAGTTTGTCATGGATAGATTTCTGCCATCTACAGAGAATTTTAACTGGCATGCTTAGCCTCCTTTGTGAGCCTAGGCTGTTGGTGTGAAGCCATGAAGCTTGTCTCTTAATTAGTGTGTTCTCAGAACTGGAATTCAAGTCATGGTGCTACTGCATTAGAGAAGGCTGGTGATTTGTAGGCATTTCAAGAAAGACAACAGCTAGATACAGGCTGTTCCCACTGCCAGCATTTCTCTGGCTCTGCAGCCAGCCCTCTGTATAGGAAGTGGGGCCTAAAGCATAAGGAAGTTCAGATAAATCTGCAGATACTATGGTGTCTCTTACTGGGAGGTGACTTTTAAGGATAATTGCATTTACATATATGCACAGCTTGTGTTGAGGAGGGGAAGCCCACGGTGATGTATAGATCTGGGCTCCTTTCCGTGAATACTGTGGATCAGCAACCGTTCAATATGCCTTCAGGCTGAGGCTAGAGGAGCTGGCACCTCTCTTTGTGGAAATTAAAACTGCAAACATCCCATGCGTACTCAGTAGTTGCATACATAATTGTCAGTTCCTTTTCTTCTGCTGCTTGCAGGTAAAATTTAAACATGCTTAACCTAGCAGTTGCATTAGCTAGGACAGACATAAAGAAAAGCTGTCCATGTTTGTTTTAGTGTTCAGAATTTAGATTTAGCATGCAGCCTCTGAAGTCCACGCTTGCTGCTGGTCTGATGTTTCCACTGAAACAGAGACCCAACCAACCCCAGTGGCAGGAGAGATGGGATACTGGTTTGAAAGATCCACTTGCTTGATCAGTGAGGGAGTATCTGTGTAGAAGACAGCAGCTGCCTTAAGTGCAGATTCTTTTCAGGTGTTGCAGGGCTTGCCATACAACTAAACTGTCTCTGATTACCTGGGATAACCCTTTGACTTTTATTTGTAAGGGATGAAAAATGCTGACCAGCACACATTTAAATACTGTGATGTAGTGTTAAGTCTAAAAATGCATGTGCTAAATTGTACTGGTGCTGTGTGTGCAGATCTTGCTATTGGCCCTCTGATCCTAAGCATATGACTTAAGATATTGATGTTTTTAAGACTTATTTTGAAGAAGGAGGTTATCTGAAAAGTAATTTGGTTTTAAATACTTGTTGGTGGGAATAATTGACCTTACTTTATGGAGCTGGCAGCTGCAGTTATAGCTTAAATCCAAGACGCTGCTTGCAGTATAAATAAAACTTTGCACTTTATTTTTAGATTGGGAGTGGTGCAGTTATAATCAGCTTTTATGTGGTTTATGCTGTAGAACAAAATTTGTTTGGTTACATTAGTGAATCTACAGTTTGAATATGGAGTCTCTAATTACTCTGCAGTTCAGGTAAGATACACAAGCAAAAACTAAAATATTCATAGTCTGCCTTATAAATTTTTTTTCCTCCTTTTAAATTTAGTAACTGGCTAAGCAGTGATTGGATAAGTGTTCATCTAAAATTAGGTGGTGACACAAATCAACAGAAGCCAGAAAGTGTTTGTGTAGTTAATGCTGTCGTAGTAATTGCAGGGCTATAGATGTGACAGGAGCTGGCCCTGAAGTAACAGGTATGTTGTGGTGGTCAGGCAGATATGGCTCTGATAGGCTTCCCAAATGGGTGTCACTTGTCGGTGACTTGGCCTGCTGCCCCTGGTCTTCCTCTGCTGCTGCCCCAGCACTGCTCCCTGTGGCTTGCCTTGTTCCTCACTGGTCCTTTTCCGTAGGTCCAGTGTTGCATACGGATGGCCATTATGTTTTTTTAATTATTATTTTTTTTAATTGGCATTCTGCATTACCACAGAACACTTCGTGAATAACTGTTGAGGGGGAAAGGAGTTTAAAATAAATTCTGTTTAAAGTGTCAGGGACATCTACTGACCAATAGACTTGGGCCTTGCAAGCTGATTAGGAGGGTTGATTGTAATGGCTCTGACAGCAGTCATCTATGCTTGGGTTTGCAGCTGCTCGGGGATGACCAGAAGTACCCTGATAGATCCCTCTCTACTGTTTAATTAGTGTGTTTATTCTTTAAGGTCAGATCAAAATTAGGCTGCTTATACTCTTAACTAAACACACTGGCTTACTTGTCACAAAGGTATACTTCAGGGCAGGAACTGAATATGGAATTCATAGGAGAGAAGGAGAAGATTTAAAAACATTTAACAAAGCATGAGTTGAATGCCTGCAGGAGAGGAATGCTCAATGTGTGTGACTGGAAAAGATGCCATTAGTGTAATAGCTAACCAAGGCAGGAAATACAATAGCCCTAACGTGATGTGTACCGCACTTGGTATGCATTTCCCAAAGTAATGTTATTTTTGGTGTCACTGAAATGCCTGGAAAAGGGACTGCCTCCCTTGGATGGATCTGTAGTACTGAAAACTACCTAAATCTTCTGTTACTCAGAAACATGTAGATTGTGTCTGAGCCAGCCTCTCGGTACATACAGTATGTTACTGGGTTAACCTGTGGAGGCAGAAAATGGAGAGGCCTCACCTCCTGAGCTGCTTCTGCTGATTTTTATTTGGTCTGAGGGTGATCAGCATTTCATGCGTTTCCACAAGTACAAATTGCCATATTCAGCTTCTGCATCTAGGCTTGCCGGTTTGGGTTGAGCACTAGTGTCCTTTCTGTCACTGTGTCTAACCAGTCTGGTGCTCTAAACAGTTTTGAATCGCTTTGTATTTCAGACCTATTAGCAGATGCTTCCCAGGAGATGGCACTTCTAGTAGCACATCTTTTCCCCAGTGAATGAAGTCGGCAGCCTTGTTTACTGATTTGTTTCTTTAATTGCAGTCTTAATTTTGAGGGTCGCTTGCAATGTGATATTACAGTTCTAATGTCCACATGTGCTCTCGGCAAAGAGGTTGTAAGGCAAAGAAATTATGCTGAAGCCTTAAGCCATGTTACACAACACCCCCCTCAAACACAGTAATATGCTCAGGTAGGACAACTAGTTGGAAATCTCTGGAAGCAAGGGTTAACATGAGGCTCTTCAACTCTGTTTTAAAAGTCAATCTTGATGTAAGCATCTCTGCTTGTGTCAGTATGCTCTGAACTTGGCCAAGCAAGCAGAATTTGATGTTTCCTGCTATGGGCTAATGGTATAACGACTGGTTTGGGATTAGGATGTGAAAGTTGGGTAGCAAGGGTAAATTGATAGGAGCTACATTTTCTTTATTTTTCTTTCCTTTTGACTCTCATTAATTCACATACTGGTTTGTTTGTTTGTTTTTTTTTAAATGCGGACCAGGCTGTATGCAGTGGTCTGTATGAAGTATTCATAATCCAGAGTATATGGGGGAAAATTACTTCACAATATGCCCCTGGATGATATTTGCCTCTTTTCTAGTAGTGGCAGTGACTGCTGTTTTGTTCATAATTTTTTCAGTAACTCCTTCTGTATTTCTTTCCATGGCAGTACTATTCCCTCTGACTGTTTTCCGCATCGGTATTTCACTTTGGGGAATGCTCTGTGGTGAGAGGGAAGGGGAAGCAGGCAGTGCTCTGATGGGCTGATGAGAGTCCTGGGCTAGAGTTCTTTGTAGCAGAAGACTAGACACTGAATTAACCAAGCTGAGCAAATCTAGCACCTGTAGTTTCTCTGAGTGCTGCTTGCTGAGGTGGTGCAGGGCAAGTACTGTGAGTCAGTGACTAACGCACCAAGACAAGGGTGAGTTTCTGCTTTGCAGCAGAAATGGCCTGGCTTCTTCTTGTCTGCTGGCACATGGTGTCATTTTTGTCAGCACTTTTGCTGTAGAGGTAGAAATGCATTGCATGCCAGGTGGGGGGTACGTGATGCCTTTCTCTCTGATCCTCGTACACCCACTGGATGTAGCTGTCATCAGGTCAGCAGAAGTGTAAAGGCAAGTTGACAGCACACAGAACTGCTTGTCGTGCCCACAAGAAACACTCGCAGTATCAACTGGGCAGATGCAGGCATTGCCAAACCTGACCTACAGGAGAGAGCTCTGGGAAACTGCATCACAATCGGCAGCGCTGTTTCCAAGAAACTTGCTCTTGCTGCTGCTGAGTGTGGCTGTAGTTGATGGGTCAGTATTAGAACTTGTAGTAGAAATACCAGAAAGGAAAGTGGGATTCTGTGTGTGAAGTCCATCCATTCTGTAAGTCGGCAACTCATTGCAGCAAGAATAATTTGAATCAAATGCAAAACCCCCATAGGTAAGCTGGACCAGTGGTCTGGTATGGCACTCTGTCTGTTGGAGTCTCATCGATGGGACTGTCATATCCTTTTGGAGATATAAAGAAATCTATCTATAAGTTCCATTGTTACCTCATGCTTGGTTCCTTAAACATCACTTTTGCTTCAGTTGGAGAGGAAGATATTACTGATACCACAACTATTGTACAAAGTACTCAGTAGGTGTTAGGCTTTTTTAGTACTTTTAATACTAACAATATTATCTGTGGGTGACACGCCAGAACCATTGTGCTTTAGAGCATGTGCTGACTGCATCAGTGCACTGAATATGGCAGCTCCATCTGGAGAAAGGTGGTTTTATCAATTTGGGCAGCACCAGGGATACCTTTAAAGTTTTATTTTAGGCCAGCGTTGATATCTGGATTTGTGATTTGGTGATACAGGTATGGGAATAGGAGCTAAAAGGTACTGGAGAGAGAGGTGAAACTTTTTCCATGTTTGAGGAGGCTTTCCTGAAGTCCTTTGGAGCCATGGGAGAAAAAAGGAGGTACCTGCGCCACTGAAACTAACTCCGCAAAATTTGTTCCAGCTCTGGGAAAAATGGTTGGATACAAAGTCCTGGAGAGTTTGTCACAAAAGCAGAACACTGCTGCAGAGCTCATCTTATTGTTCTTATCTCTCTGGACACACAGCTGTCGGTGTTCAAGAGTATTCTTACGTTGTTATGGCAAAATAAAGTACTTGCGCTGACAGGTGGAACTCTGATAGTGCGTGTGCCGGACTTTCAAGGAACAGGGGGTGATGTTACACCGAGTGCGTAATGAGTAACCACAAAGAACAGCATAGGCTACAAAAGTCTGAGCTCCGGGACACTTGTGTGCTGAGACTAGTGTCTGTACGATGACTTGAGCATTAGTCTGCATCTTTTAACTTGTCGTCTTAAAGGAATGTTATTTGAGGATATGAGATCATAAAACTACTCCTGGGATCAACTGTACCGTGACAATACCTTTATACCAAATATAAAGTCAACTTCTGTTAACAAGAACTTTGTAAACAGAATAAAGTAAGTTCGTCAAAGGGAGGGGACTGCTGTTGAACGCTTGAGCTGAGCATGAAGTTGCACCAGCAGCAGAGTATTGAGAGCACTTTGAAAAGCCTTTGGGTTGTTGTGATGGCTGAGGGGAAGGGGAATGGTTCTTAAGTTTAATCAAGTTGTAATGTTTTAGCCAGCTGCAGTAAGGAAATGGTCTCTGAGTCTGCATCTTCCTTCACTCTATTTATGTGCAGAATAGATTGTCTGTGAACTGCTTTGTAGGGAAACAAGAACTTGTTGGCCTTGGCACCTTGCTTGTAGCATGTATTTCAAGGTCACTTAGCTCTGTTTTTGTTGACTTTCGCTGTACCAGGGACTTAAGAGGAGACATCTTGTTCAAGTGTTTTGCTAAACCCCAAATTCTGACTGTTTAGTATAGCTGCTCAAACATCTTAAGTCTGAATACTCAGGCTGGCTTTACTGTCCATCTTCATTTTTGGGGATGTTTAGACACAGCAGTTCAGAAAAGTTGGGGAGTGAAATTTGGGTAAATTTCTGCTCACACAACTCTGCTGAAACACTTTTCCACATAGGGTGGTCATTCAGCTGGGACTCAGCTGGAGCCAGATGACATCAATAGCATATTCTCCTGCAGTTCTAAAGGGACATCAGTTTTTGGAAGTGGGAACTGGGAACACCACTGAAGGTTATTTCAATAGCGATGTGTGTTTGGCCTTTGGCCTTTTCTAGCTACCAGAAATAAACTTGTTAAACAGCTTAAGACAGTAGTGCTGCACCTCTGAGCTGTTTTAGTGACTTAGGAGTCTGAATGTGAGTAGTTAGCATAGTGCTCTGCACAGTTACTTATATTGGCACCTTCCACAACAAAGTGCTGAAATTTAAAGTATTCTTTCACTGTAAATCTACAGTTGTAAGTTTTAAAGTCCTCCTTATCCTGCGAAATTGGTCAGAGCCCTAAATACTCGGTGCACTTAGCCCTCTGCATGTTAATTATTGACTTGTGCTCTCTGAAGAAAGGTATGCCAGCACATCTGAGAGAATGTGCTGGCAACTGCAGGAACCAAGCCTTGCCGAGTTGTGTACGAATTTGAAGTAACAAACTGAAACAAACCTGTTTGCATCTCACTGTCTGCAGGGATTTTAACTTGCTTAGTGAAAGCGTGAGCTGGATGCTTCACCAGAAACCTTTAACTAGGGTTACACAATATTCTGCCCGTTCAAACCTTTCTCTTAGGAAGAAAGTGAGAAAAAACACCAAATCATCAGATCAAAACATTCAGAAAACAAGGATTAATTTTTCTGAGAGCTCTAGTGCACATACACTGTGGGAGACTTGAGGTTGAACGGACTGAGAGGGTTCACCCCAGGATAACTGTGGAAACTAGGCAGCAAAGCATATGAGGCAAGTATGGCTGCTGCCTTTTGTGAAAGACCTAAAAAGCTGAGAAATGGAGTTGTTTGGTGTGCAATGACCAGTGTAACAACACTGGTATGGTTAAATCTTTAGCACTGTATTGTTCCAGAAGACTCAGTAAATTATTTTAAAAGCAGTCTTCCATTTTTATGAGAGTAAACTTCAGTGGCACTAAGGTTTAGTTCTAGAAAAATGTATCTTTACCAATACGCAAAAACCTGACCCCAGGAAGGGCTAGCAAGGAACAAAGTTGGCTACTTGCTTACAGTCTCTGTCCTCAATGTGTGGTCTTTTATACCTGGCAAGGTTGGTTGAGCTAGGATGCAAGAATCCAGGAGAAAAGCTGTGACTTTCAGATTCTTTAGGGAGCAGAGATGGCTCTAGAGGCGCAGGCTTTCATGTTGAAGCTTTCTGAAGTGCAAGTGTGTGATCCTTGGTGTACCTGCATTAACCAATATTGGGAGTTGACAGAACAGCTCAGAGCTGTGGTGGCTGTTTTGATCTAAGTACCAGTTGTGAACTGCAGTGATGGAGACATGGTTGCTGCCTAGGATGAAACAGCTAGTTTGAATTAAATCTTTTAGGCTTCTTATCTACAGTCTGATCACCTCCAACTTTCCTGTTTTTTTTTTTTTTTTTTAAGTGTTACGATTCAAAACCTTCTGCTGCAAGCTATGAAAAGAAGGGCCTTTTAACGGGGGGGGGGGAAGCAAACCCAAAACATCTTTGTACTTTTATCTTGCTGTATAAAATGGTGGGTTTTTTAGTGACTGCCAGATCAAAGTGATAACTTTGGGGTGAACCTGGATGTCCTTGACTGAGTCTGTTTTCCGTTTTTACAGGGTTGGCGTGTTGGAGGACACCTTCACCTGTCTTGGTGTTTTGTGTGCCATTGTATTCTTTCCAATTGGGATTCTGTTCTGTCTTGCACTGAGGCAGAGAAGATGCCCTAATTGTGGGGCAGCTTTTGGCTAAGGGGATGAATGTGGATGTGCTTATGGAAGCTACAACTGTTAGCATACTCTTTCTAATGTAAATGTCATGTACAATCATTTTATTTGCTTCAGACCTGTTTTGTAAAGTGTGAAGAAATTTAGTCTCTTGCATGTAATTTAAACTTAATCTTTTATGAGCATGTGCATTGCAAAACATGAAAACCCAACTTGTTTTCCATGTTTAGTGGCACCTGTTGAAAACTAAATAAAACTGCTTTTCCTTTTGCAATCCTCAACTTGCGGCTAGATTATTAAGTATGTGACTAATGTGTATGATAACATGCAGTCTGAAAGTAGAGGTACTACAAAGGAGGAGAAATATTTGCCAGAATCCTTGTGATTAGAAAAAAAATGTGGTTTAGGGCTGTACTTGTTTAACATCTGACGTGCTTATTGAGGAAAGTGTTACAAGTGCCGTGTGTGCTACAGGTGTGCTACTGGACCCTCTGCCTTCTGAAGGCACTAGTAGTAACAAACAATAATAAAAAGTGAGCCTTACTTTAATTAGTGAAGGTTTCGCTTATATAGGGACACCTGTGACCTCCAAGGGCTGCAGCAGGACACTCTGCTTGGGGCAGGTCATATGTGGCAGTGCCACAGCCTCTGTTTCCAGAGCAAAGATTTTTGCATTTCAGACTACTTAATTCTGACGTGGAATTAGCGAAAGGTTATACAGTCCACCTTGACTTACCCCTAATATGCTTTAGAAAATGGGGTCAGGTATAAGTTTCTGAAAAGTTGGTGTTTCAAAACTGAATAATGCATATTTATGCAAAGTTTCATAGCAAATGAAGCATCCTCAGCCTTGAATGTGAAAGGGCAGTGTGAGAGGAGGCAGAATGAGTGGACTCTACCTCTGCTGCCATCATATGCTCATATACTATTTTTTGATATTAAGTAACTGAAAGGCATTTCACATGACTTGATTTCACTGTTTATGGTGGTAGAAGCAGGCACAGCAAAATGAATTCTCCATGGGAGGCTGTAGGAAGCATGGACATACATAAAGTAGAATGATTTAGAATAAGGATTAATCACTGGCAGCAGTCACAATACAGGCTTCGTGCAGCAGGTGGGAAGCACCATCTAACCCGTATGGTGGTAAAGCAAAGCACCCACGGCTGGTGCGGAGTGAGGGCTCAGTGTCTAACATTCTAGGCCAGTTGCTGAGATGGTTCCTGTAGGAGATGTCTTCCAGACAAGCTAGCTCCACCGGAGGTAACAAACTGCAACTCTGCTTGTGACTGAAGTTAAAAGCTGTATTTCACTTAACTGTTACTACACTGTGACAGCATTTATGCCAGTGCTAGGCTCCTTAATTAATTAAAAATTCTCAAGCTTAATCTGTTTTGCTTTTGTGAAAAGTTGCAGTAATGGAGTAACTTCAAAGGCAGCTGTTTATATTGGCATTTGAGAAAAAATCATGGCACTTTTATTACGACTTTTTATAAGACTAAAGTTTGACAACATGTTTTAAAGAAAAGATGATCATTGAAGAATGTGTTGACAGTACAACATTAGACTTAACATGGGTTTATGTTAACGCTTGAAAATTTGTATCTGAACATTAAGCAAAGCATTACAAATTGTCTATTCTTAAAGGATAAATATTTATTTATAACCTAGGGTGTATATCTTAAACAAAATAATGTAAAATCACTTTATACAGGCAATTCTCTATTCTGGAATAAAGCAGTTGTTACATTGTTCTGTTTTAAGAAAAAGATTTTTTTTTTCCCAGTGACATATGCAGGCTTATATTCTAGAACTTACCATTGCAGTTTCCAAATAATAAATGCCAAAGATTCAGATCTGTGAGCTGTTAGTTACACTGACTTACTAGAGTATCCAAACTGTCTCCAGTATTTTCACAATTCCTACTACAAAAAAGGCATACTGTGAAATCAAGCCAAAGTGCTCAAACATTAGCCCAAAGCAATTACCTCATTACAAGTTTTTTAAAAAAAGAGCAGAAATCTATTCCAGTATGCTTCTATTGTACAGTAATTACATTTTAAATAATTTTTTAGAACAAGTTTAGATAGTAATTGTCTGTCATTACTGAAAATGGTGTTTATAAGGAGGAAGGACATATGTATGTTATTCATCGAATAATTGGTGCTGATCTGTCATTTGTTACTGTTGGTCTGAGTTTCACAGTTGCAAAAGGATTTTCTCCACTGAAAAGAAATGCATAAAGTTACTAGAAGGCTTGCTGCAACACACAACCAAATTTAAGCCATGCAGTTTCTTCATCCAAGTTGTTAGAAGACTAAGTTATGGTTTTAGACTGTAAGATTCTGTGCAACTCTTGGTGTAACTCAATTTTTCAAACAAGCTTCATATGAAAACTCACTTTGCAGTGATTCAAAATTTGGAAAATCAATGCCCAGCTACATCTGGACATTTTTTAAACAGCTCCCACGTTTCAAAGATTTTTGTTTTTAACCCTCAAAGACATAGTTTAAGTCCTGCTTCCTGTCAAACTACTGGAAAAACAATTATTTTTCTGAGAAGGGCCTATGCCTTGTATTGTGCTTGATGCCACTCTTGAGAGAAGTGCAACCAATTTTAGCTATGTTTTACCAATGCCTAGGAAAGGTTGCACAGTAATTTGGGAAGAACATCCTTACTTCCCCTCACAATCAATACAATAATACAAGCCCATATAAAAATTAACGTAACTACATTAGTATAAAAGCTTTTAAAAAAATTACCTTAGAAAAGGTGGTTTTATAATGCCATTCATATCAGGTTTCTGTAAAAGAAAAAGAAAACATTTACACAGATTTACAAAAACATGCTACAGGTGATTTTGCTATCCTGCTAAGGAAAACAGCATACCATTCAAGCAGGCTAAAATATTTAGCCATTTAGGATAATTATTGTGTAGTTCAGTTAAGCTGTGGAGGGTAGAATTCTCTCAGAACATCAAAATTGCAAAGTTAAAAAAAATGGTGTTAGCATTAACTGGTTGTGGCTTTTTGGAGGTGTCCACCACCCCCTCAACTCCCCCAGGTTTAAGATCAGTGATCACCTGAGGTCTGGCTGGGCATTTCACACCTTAACATAGCAAATGAGGTGTCACCGCAACAGCCATCAACCAAAAGAAAGAGGACAGAGCTACTCGCAGCACAAATACACCATACTGTTTCTATAGCGTAATTTGTAAACCGCTAGTTGTCACAGCAAAATGCCAAAACTAGGCTTGGATCAGATCCTACCGAGTGAACACAGCCAGTGTATCTTCATGTAACTGTAAAGTCCTGCCGGTAAAGGCAGCAGCCGGCACAATGACATTGAAATACCAGAAGCCTGAAGTGAGGGCACATTTCTGATACAGAGGGTGCTGTGGATTTGGATTTGTTTGTTTGGTTTTTGTTTTTTTATACAAGCCTACTGTGTTTAGCTATTGTTGATTTACAAAGTACAAGTTCAGGTATCTCCCATGACTTTTGTGAGTAGTGGTGGTGAGTAAAGAAAGCAGGCAAACAGCTGATGGCACATACATATATGATTGGCGTTTGTATGGCAGCGATACAAAAGGAGTAGTTTGCATAGCTGTTGCTGATGTTTCATTGTAACAAAGCTGTCATGTGTAGGTGTACAATCTGAACAAAGACTTGGTTTCGTAGCTACAGTTTGCACAGGACTTCTGTGACGAAACGTTACTTCGTTCTTGTGAAGTTAGAGTAACCCAAAAGATGGCAGTGTCGCTCTGCCACACTGCTGCTACGGGATGCACTGTTTCACGGGGATAAAATGGAGTATTACCCTTCCCAAGCCTTTTGTGCTACATGGAAGTTTAGGCAAATAGTTAATTTCTGCGTTTTCCCCCCCCTCTAACTTTTCATAGTAATACCGGCTGACATATTTTAAACGGCAAACTAATTGTTGCTTCTAATAGATGTCAGATAAAGTTCAAAGTGAAAATTTGAATATATTCCTGCATGTAGAAGCAAGAATATGCAAGTCAGCCTTTGTATAGCAGCTTGACTTGTACTAATCATTCACTCTATAGGGCTATTTTGTTTTTAATACTTAAAATTTCACTGCTGAACAAAGGGGCCTGTAAGCCTTTCCTATTCAGGTACACCATCTACTGTCCCAGTTGTTCCTAGCTACCGTGTTCGTGATACTGTGATGCAGGTGAAGAAATCTGTTTATTTAGGACCTCATTCAGCGGGGTTCTTAAGCCTGTGCTTGACTTGTGGTTCCAATGAAATTACTGGGGTACATCAGTTGTAAATACACTTAAGACCTTAGAATTAGGCCTAATGAGCCCTTAAAATTAATTAGAATGAACAAATGCCTGGATTACATGCATCTTACTGAACCCCAACCCTCAAAGTGCCATCAACTACTAAATCTTTTTTAGTTGATACGTTCTGCATAGTACTGTCCTACATAACACAACATGAACAACTTAACTTGCAAGAACCATTCCTCATCTTTCCTTCTTGAAATCCTGAGCTATTTTTTCTGTGTATTCTGAAACAAAAATAATATGCCCCAATGAATCATTTCCTGCTTCTGCATAAACCACACTGTAAGCATACTGGTTTTAGGTGTATGTAAATTCTGTATGAGTCTACAAACCAGCCTGGTATGATCTTGAGCTCATTTCCAAAGCCTTGTGGTGGTGTGGGGATTGGTGACTTGCACAGAAGCGGGAAAGACAAGGAAGCTCTGCAACTTTCCAAAAGAACAAAAGTAAACGGTGACTTTGGAGCGAAACACTGGGGTGCAAGTGCAGCGACTCTCCTCTACAGCTCTCTCCCTTATTTTGTATGGTAACAGGTAAGAATAATCACGGGGTCACAGTAAAAAGGTAGCTGCTATGAATTATTAGGTACCTCAACAAGAGGAGTCATGATTTTATATTCCAGAATTCCTAATTTATTCTTGTCATCTTCCTTTTCCCAGTGGAAATTTAGAATCTTAAAAGACATTTGTTTTCCACTCCTAAGAGGCTTCCATTCTGCCCTCCAAAGAGAGTATGTACTGTTCTAACTAGAATTCTGGCCTTGGCTGTCAACTCCCTAGACTAGATCTGCCATTCCTCTTGGTATTCAGTTCAACAAGGACATCTGTCCACAAGCCTTAAGTTTATTCCTAACCCCCCTGAACTAATGCCACAGGACAAACAAAACAACCCTTAAGGTGACTGCTCTTGAGAACCGGCTGTGGACAGTTACCACACTAGAGAGCAGCATAGTGCAGTGATTCTGACAGAATGAATGGATGCAATAATTTTTAAACTATACTCAGTCACCTTTTACTTGTCCCAGGGCAAAGAACTCACTGTACTGCTTGCTTGGCAACTTCCACAGGCTGATACATCTTTTAACTATTGCAAACATTATTACATTTGAAGGACATGTCGGTCCCATAGGACTCAACAGCTAACCATACAGTAAGTGAACCAGTGTTAAGTCTGACATTACATCATTGTTAAGACTCATTGCTTCTTTATCCAAAAATGAAAATCACAAATGTGCCAAAATATAGATGCTCGTTTTCATAATAATTTTAGAAGTTCCCAGACATGCAGTTTGAAAAAGTGACTGAACGCTAAAATTTAGATGTTATTTCTTGATACTGATTTCATGCATTGGAAAAGCTTTATTCCTCATAGAGAAACATTGTGCTAGAAACACATCACTGCACACATTACACACAACAAGGTTCATCACCAATAAATAAAACCACTTACTTGAATAGAGCATATTTGAATTCACATTAAAGTATATATATGCTAATATTAGACTCTTCTGACAAAAAAAAAAAAAAAAAAAAGAGATCTAATCTTTTAATAGGAGTATTCAGAGGGGGATAAAAATATCCCAAACCATTACTAGTCAGTCTAGTCTAAACAGGGTGAGATCTGTGACTGAGAGGAGAGCTTCACCAGGTCGCAGGACTTGTGAAAGCAACTTTCATCCTTACGAAAGACTTTGCTCCGCTTCTAGTTTTTCATGCATTTTAAGGAATGCAGTTTTTTCTGTAATGGGAAGCAGTAGCCCTTTTCCCCCTCCCCGCCAGGGAAAAGATGCTTTGTTTCAATTTCTGCATCTGCAAGAGACATTTTGGCAATAGTTAGAGGAGGCGTCTCTTGTGTTGTATCTGTAGCTGCTCTTCTGAAATAGCTGTAGAGTGGCTTTACAATGCCAAGTACAGCTGCAGGGAACATTTCTGAAAGGACTGTATAGCTGAACCTCCAGCAATTTCCCCCTTTTTTTATGTTTGTAAAATTGGGGTGAACTATTCTAAGAACTGGATACAACTCTATATTACAGAAGTGGTTTCTTTGAAGACACAGTATTCACTTAAGAAAGAAAATTAATAAGAAGTTTCACTTCCTTTCCTCCCATTTGTTAGAATTCTTTCTCCATGCTTCTGAAATGCAGGTAAAAGTTTAAAATTTAGATGTTACTGACAATTTCTGTTATTTGTGTCATGCTTGTGTCTTTCCAATGGTAGGGTATTTTTCCTAGAGTTCTGGAGGGATGTATTGGAAGGTAGTTGTATTTTTGTTATTAAGTGAATATTTCTATTTTTACTTATTTTAAATACAGTTCATTCTCTTTGCTTGTCAGTATAACAAAGACCTGTTAACCCTCTCCAATGCCTAAGACCTCAAAGTAAAAAATGTAGATACACCTGACATCCTCATAGTAGACTTAAATGAAACAGCAGAGGAGGCTTCTTTAAAGACAACCCTTGTTTCGTGATGCCTTTCTATTTTACAGGAGTACCATTATAAATATTCGGTCATTCTTTGACCTTAAATGGACTCTTTCAACATTAGTCAGTGTGCAACAAACTTTCGCCTCCTGTTTTTTAAGTTTCTTCAGTTAATTTTACTTCCATAAAGTATGAATTTGCAAAAGCCACCTCAGTTTCTACTGTATGATTCCACAGATTACTTAGAAAGCAGAAACATCTGTCAGAAGGACAACCCAGAATTTGTTTAGATATTATATTGATATACAAAATAATTTAGTTGTACCAATAAATAATAAAATGTAAATTTTTTAGCTACTGGCAGCTTACTACAAGAATCCTGACTTCTGAGAAGTTTGCTATGGTACCTACTAATGGAACTTTGCATCTTACCCTAGTACAGTCTCTCAAATTTAGCATTTATATATATATATAAAACAACATTATTTTTATTTATATATATAAAAATATATAAAAATATTTATATAATATATATTGATATATATTTAATACATATATAGAAACTTTCTTGCCATCAAAATGTAATCTCTTCAAGAGGCTTTTTGAAGAAAGTCTCAAAAACATTTATCGCTGTTAGATACACATCAACAAAATACTTAAACAAGCAGCAAGATGACTAGTAATTGCTAAATTTGATTAGATTAGTCTTCATTTTGAATCAGTTTGCTGACTTAATAGCAGAAATGCTAGGTTTATATGTCATTGTCTATTAATAAAACTGTATTTTCGCTCAGCTGTGCTTTTGCTGAATATAGCCATCAGTTAGTACACATACCTCTCGGCAACATCCACAAAACCAACACGAACTTGCACAGGGTTGTGTAAAGCATTCCTGAATACAGAGTTTAAGGTGCTTTAAGCCCCCTGTCCCCCTATAGCTCTAAATCACTTAAGATGATTAGTACTACTTTCTGTAAGACTTTCTTTTCATGTTTGACAGATGCCGTTCTGGGGAATTTTGCTATGCAGAGTAAGTCTCCTAGTACTCTTAGTTATAGCCCTGAACAATTCTCCCTTCCTATTACTACAGATGGATTGAAATGCCAAGAAAACATGATACTCCTGAGGACAGCTACATCAAAGTCAAGCACAAGCGGGTAAGGTAGAATGTTCCAGGGCCTCATTTAAGAGCTCAGCTAAGTAGGTCAAGAAAAGTAAGCAAGGCAGAACATTGGGATTCATGGTATTGATTACTTACCGGACCTGCATTTTCTGGTCTGTCGGTTGTTGTTTTAACAGTAGTACCTTTGGAAGACTCCACTCTTTTATCTGTTTGCAAAGACCCCAGATAATCTGGTGGTGGGAGGACAACATCACCTTTTTCCACAAGATTTACAGAACTAATACTTCGGATTGGTGCAGGGCTGCAAGACAGAACCCAACAAATAACATTTTCAGTTCCTATAATACATCCCTCTCACTTAACCTTTAGCAATAACCAGGAAAACACAAAAGAGCATAAGCTGAAAGTTAATAAAGGCATACAATCCCATTGAAGTCAGTGGGACTGTCAACTAAAATTGGGCTGAAACCAGTTCTTGGGTCTTTGTGTAACCATTAAAACATTTTAATGTAATCAAGGCATCACACTGTAGGCTGTTAGGAAGTATTTACTGTATATATTACTAAACAACAAAGAACACAAGCAGATATTTTTTTTTTTTAAATAAATGTTAAGAAAAGATTTGGGCATTTCTGCAAATCGCCCAAAATGTTACCTTGGCACTGGGACAAACGCTTTTTCTTCTGCTGGTTCTTCTAGTGGTCTAGTATACGATGATGGAAACCATCCTTTTCTGTAACGGGAAAGTTTTTCAATTTTATATTATATAAAATTGGAAAGATCTTTCAAAAAACAGTGAACCACACAGTGGACTCAAACTGAGATTTAACTTTTAAAGACCTGATTTCTGATGATACCAAATGAGTGCACAAAACATCCCTAAAATAAGTGCAGTGAGTTACCTTACAGAAGGACTCCATGTCCCCAGTCAGCGACAGCCAGCAGAAAAGGTGGAAAACCATTTACTAGTATCTGCTAACAAAATCTTGTGAGACACGCTTTCCCTTCGTGTTCAAATTGGGTAATATATTGATTATCTTACACTTTAGTTGCGTCATGTTCCCCATAAAGCCAGCCGTCCTTTTCTTCAGCTACAAGGAGCGTGATGATATCCCCCTGCGCAAAGCTAAGCAACGTCTTGTTACTGCCAGCAGTATGTGGGAAGATTGTCTTTACTTTTTGCCTTTTCATTATATTTAGCCCCGTGGCAACGGAAGTTGAACGTGATAAACTGGCATCATCTGAATTCTCTGTCAAAAAAGGAAACCCAAAGTAAACCAAAGCAAAACTAGCCGCAGACTAACAAATTAAATACAATTAGTGGTCTGACAGGAAAAATAAAATAGAGGAATACTCAAGTGCAAACCAAGTTCTGAGACTTTGTACTGCTTTGGTTTCCACTTAGACACCTCAATTG
Organism: Falco punctatus; assembly: GCF_963210335.1. Taxonomy (NCBI): domain Eukaryota; kingdom Metazoa; phylum Chordata; class Aves; order Falconiformes; family Falconidae; genus Falco; species Falco punctatus. The sequence goes on along the minus strand of NC_137583.1, from coordinate 33,140,101 downwards.
TCTGCCAATGTTTCTTATCACCATGAAGTTCTTAATAGCATGTGCATTTATATAGGCATTCACCCACCCCCATCACAAAGTTGAACCAGAGGTAAAAAGTTATGTAAGTTTTAACTTGCTACTTCTTTCCTCTTTTGGCATGAAACGTGCCACACGTTCACAGCCGTAAAAGACCTTTGAAATTTTTCCATTTAAAAAAACAGAGAAGTCCAAGATTTCATTTTCAAATGTGCCTAGCACTCAACTTCAGCTGAATCAATGGCAGTTGCAGATACTTGGCACTTCACAGACACCAGATGTTTACCAGAAGACAACGTAAAGGAGATCTCAAAACTGTACGGTATTTGACCAGTACAATACATTGTAAATGTGTTTTTAAGGAAGAAATGCTGGAATTGCTATTATCACACTGTAAGAGTCCTGCATTTCTTACGTTGTGATCTAAGTTTAGTTCTTTCCCTTCCTTTTGTATAGCAGAGAAAGTAAAAAAAAAATAAAAATCCATATATTAGAAAAACTTAGAAAACAAATCTTATATTTCAGGAAAGAAATACAAGACTGTGCTTGTTTTGTCCCATGTGCATTCTTCCCTAATGGCTAAATGCCCTTAAAGGAAATGAAAGCAAGACTGTAATAGTAGTTTATGTTTATTTATGTGCACTGAAATAATCACTCCAGTGTATCTTGTTCAAAATTATAGAATGTATTCTCCTGATAAGACTGGAAGTCATAACAGCACTTAACCTGGGTTAATCAGGGACACACAGAAAGTGATTAAAACAGAATCTACCTATCTTGGCCTGCATTTTACTGCAAACAGTTCTTCTCTTCTTATAATGCATACTTCTCCTGCTAGGTAACTTACATAAATATTATGTAAAGACCATTTTCTGCTCCTCTGTGTGCCCTGGAATTCACATCAGAGTAGTCACAAAGTCTTAAGATAATTTTGAACAGTACAGTATGTCATTTACCCTTACATAGTTTGCAACAAAGTGACACTCACCTGCTGAATTACTTAGTTTTTCAGACGATGTCTTCGGAACCGTTGCAGGATTGTTAAACATATCAACTAGTGGACTAGTGTACGCCCTACCTGTAGGAGCAGGGGGCACCTTTGATGCATTTTCATGATGAGGATAAAAATTATTTCCAATCTAGAGTCACAGAAACAACAGTATCACAATACTGAGGAGCCAGTGACAACTAACTTGCAACACTGAATTCTAGAAAGCAGTGCTTAAATATTCCCAAACAATACATATTTAGACCCATCAGAAAGTTTTCATGTTCCTATGAAATTGCTGGTAAAATAGTTTGTAAGAGGCCTCTGTCCCTTGATAAAAGTGTCCCTTGATTTGTTGGTGGAAATGCTATGATAGCCTTTTTTACCACAAATAGCACAGTTACACCTAGATAATCTCCAGATTATTTTTTTTCAGACATTTACTAATTTAGAAATTCAACAACTAATGGTGACACAACATACAAATAGGCAGAATTTATAATTTAAGCTGTACTCTAATAAGCTAATAATCACAGATGGAAGAAAGAAAATAGAAAATAATATTTTAAGTTTATATTGAACTAAGTATGTAATTACTATTACTTACAGATAAGAACATAAGGAATCAAATGGTTAGAACAAAAGTAGTCCTGAGGCTGGGCTCTGCAGAAAAAGTCCGTGGCACTCAGCTGAAAACTGAGCCTTGTGTGGATACGTGTTTCTGCCTCCTATACTGTGTATTCTTCCAGTAGCAGAGCTTCAGCTTAAGGATTCTGCTTTCATAGCCAAGCCCAGTATATTCCAACTGAAGTACGTTACAGAACTGATCCCAAATGCTTATGTACAAAAGAAGCCAGTGAAACCACCCTACTCACATCTGAGAGAGAACCTCCAACCGCTAAAGAACAACGTACCGTGGTATTTCTCTCTATCATTGGTGAAGGCTGTGGAGTTCCTGACACTGGAGTGGAACCAGGTGTCCTTATTTCATCTATCATCATTCTGACTTTTTCGGGTACTTTGGTGGCATCACTACAGATTTCCTGCCATCCAGGCAGCTTGGATTTCAGGAAGTCCGCACACTGCATCCAAGTTCAAAAAGGTACTTGTCAAAGATAGTTTTTTTCATAACATTGCATGGACTTACTTGTTAATTTTCATTACACCGAAATGGTAACACCAGCAAAATGAAAGTCTTTCTGAAGATTTTTGTAAGTAATACCTCTCTGAAACAAATAACATATGGTAGGAAGAAACTGTCCTTTTTCAGTGTCAGATACTAGAAATACCTGATCAGTCCAGATGTTTTTCTCTTAATATGATTCTAAAAAAGTCACAGTAACCGTTTATTGTTGCTACAATACATTTAAGAGAATACTGCATTGTAAACATTTTCTATGAACTGATCACAACACTTGCCTGGCACTACAGTGTTCCTTAGCTATTTATGGCAGTCTGATCTATGTACTGCAGGAGATACTTAAGATCTCCAATATGATTAGATTTCAGGAGTTTTATTTCTGTTTACATTCATGCCACTGACCTGAATGTGATAGAAGTGCATGTGCTGGGTAAAGCTGCAGTGCTTGTCAACCAAGAAACAGAATCTTCTTTTTTCTTCAAGAAGAGCTTCTCTGCAGCCTTCTGCAATAAATCGCTGAATATCACTCTGCCGAGAGGTCACGGTTTCTAAATACTAAGGGAAAAAAAGAAGAAAATTACATACAGTATCTGTATTTTATTTCATACTGTATCCAATTACCAAAGCAAACTCCAAGAGCCTTAGAAAAGGCTTTGGAAAAGGCAGGCTGGCGTAGGGTGGCTCTGCTTCCAAGTCTTTCTCTTTTCCTGCACACACCTAACTTCCCTAATCTCATCAGGTAAATGTATATTCTTATTACAGGCAATCAATAATCTGTTCAGGGGGTGGGGGAAGCAAAACAAGTAACAGTCTTTGAGCCTCTAAATAAACTGCTGCAGTAAATAAGAATACGACATCACAGCAGCAACTGTGCTGAGCAATTTTAAGACCACAGGTGTTCCAATTAGACTAATTACCTTCATCTGTTCCATAGCAGTTACATTTACTCTCACAAAGCTATCATGAAATTCTACTTCATTTCAGAGGGGAAAAAGAATTATTACAAAGACTAAAATATATTTATCTGAGGTTATGAGGACTGATGGCTAAACTGTGATTAAATGCTAACTAATCCTTGAATTCTCAGTCCAACACCTTAAAAAAAAGAACTGTTATGAACATAGGTTAAAAGGTAGTAAGAAATAGGAGCTAGTACTATTTGTTTGCTATACTATGTTACAAACAAAGCTTTCTCTGGAAAGAAAATAAAAATAGAAAAATATGGACGGAAGAAATACATAAGCTAGAACAAAGTATTGTGCAAATAAAAAGATCAATGGCAAGGATTTTCTGAGAGACATATGACAACCAGAATGTGACTTACTAATCTAAACCAGTTTGTCTTCATTGCCTTGCCATTTCTTACTTTGCCTCAAGATGACATTGCTGTTCTAGGATCAGTAGGAAAGGTAATAAGTGGTAAAAGAAGTTGGCATTTGTCTACTTCGGGAAATTCCTTTATAGCAAATTATTACTGAATTCACATAGCATAGCTGACTCCCTGTGCAAACCTCTGCATAATGGTGTAGTTACAGGGGGACTTATAAAAAATAAATCAAGTAGTGGTCCAGAAACTGAAGCAGAAGTCTCTGTACATTTACAGCAGAACAGTCCAGAGCTGAATTTAAACTGGAATACCTACTCGAGGAGTGCCTTTAATATAAACCAACTCTGATGAACCAAAAAAGCATGTCCTCTGAAACTGCAGTTTAACTGCGGCCAAACAACTTAACAGAGGAGTTATGTGTATTAACTAATAACATTGCATATACAAAAATTGTGGTAAGCTTCAGAAGTCAAGTTCTAAAACAGACTCAGATGTGGCCTGTAATAGCTTAACATTTTCTGTTGACCACTTCTCATACAAGGAAAGAAACAAGTAAGAGACAATACACTGACCTCCATTTCTTTATGTTCATATTTCATTACATTTCGTGCTCCTTGGCTTTTCCTTCTGATTTTTTTCAGCTCAGCCTGAGACTTCTCTAAAGAATCTAATTTGCTTCTGTGCTCAGTTTGGTACCTCTTTAAAGTTGCCTGCAATCAAAGCATGTAAAACATCTCACAATGCACTCAGCCATGTAACTGGGTAAGTCACTAAAAAGCGCTACCATAAATTATGAGATATCACTAATACGTGCCAAATGAGTCAGGCATGAGAGCTGCCTTTCTCAACTTTAGTTTAAAAATGCTATTAAGTTTTCATTGGTTTCCTTTTAAACTCAAAATATGCATGAAATTTTTTGCCATATTTATGTATCTAAAGCTCAGTTTGAACATATTGATTAACTGTTAGGGAAGATTTCCTGAAAAATTCTTTAACTAGCAATAGATAAATAAAATATGACTTTTAGAATTTAATGTACTTACATTCATATATTTTACATCCAGGTCTGTTTTCTTCTCCAGTTCAGATATAATGTCTTTATGAAATTTTTTGAACTTTAAAAGCAAATGAATGAAGGGTTATTAAAAATTGGCAAAAGTAATTTATGATTTCAAAAGGAAAATAAATTTAAAAAGGAATTGTTTAACTTACACTCTCCTCTAGACTGTCATTAAGTTTCTTGTGTGTTCTTGACATTTCTACCAGAACTTGGCCTGTTGATAAACATACAACCATATTTGTTTCTCTCGTAGAATTCTGAAGTTAGTTAACAAAAAGCAGTAATAAAAAATATTTAACCAATACATTTATTAACTAGAATATATTTAAGAGGGATAGGAAACTTCTTGCTGTTGCTCATCACAGCAGTTTAAATAAATAACTAGATCTGGCCACAGACAAACCAAGAAGCTCATAAGTGACAGAAGAATAATTAATTATGTATTATCATGCAAAAGGGACATGGAGTGCCAGACAAAACAAATACTTCCTTCTCTCCAGAATAGCTCATACCGATTTAGTAACAGCCTCTTTTCTTGCCAAGTCAATAGCACACAAGAGCTGGAGGTAGTTGTTACTATCCAAATAGCCACTATCTGGTTTTCAGTCTGAAAGATTAAACTTCAATGTTTATTAACTAAGTGCACCTTCAGAATTAACAAAATAACCTTTACACTTTCATTCACGGCACACCTACTAAAACAGATCCCATAGGTACGCTGATCAGTTGCCCATGCTGTTTTGTCAGTGATTACAGCCTGACTGTATGCCATTAACAGCCAAGAAGCAGCAGATTTCTCAGCATCCTCTCAAGAGATTCTAAATATGTCTGTTATGCTCTGCTGTCTTCCAGTGCAAAGTTACACAGCTTACTTGTGAGTAGTTAAAAGCTGAACTGTTTCATTTTGCTTTAGGAGGATATAGAGAAAAAAAAATACCTCAATCCTTTGGGTGTGGTTCTATGTGCAAACCAATGTAAACTGTGCCTGCTGCAGTCCTGCCCCGTGTGCAGCCAGCCGCTCATCCTGCTCTGGGTACAGATGGCCACATCATCCCCACTCCCTTCTTTGCACTGGCACTGACGCACTGCGCGTGTGCCAGTCTTGTCTGGGAGATTGCAACACAGTGCCGAGAAGAGCAGCTGCAAGTGTCCTGAAGTGCCCAGTTTGGCTTCACCCAAATTAGACCTGTAGACAGTTACCGGGTCTCAACCAGGAGCTATTACAGAAAACTGGAAGTTCTGGGGGCCACGATCAGATTCCCAAACTTTCGCATCTGAAAGTCTTGACTAGAGATGTGTTTCCCTGTCACTCCATTCCCATGGCAAGAACGGCAGGTTCAGTTCCACAGCTGGTTCACTGGCGTGCCTCCTCCGGTCATCTGTCTATTCCTCAACCATCTTTCAGTTATCCTGCCGTGAAGTATTTGCCATGCAGATGCTTGCAGTATTAAACCTGCAATAGCGCTGTCCGAATGTACAGGCAGGGATTACAAAGCTACACACAATTGTGTAATTCTGATTACCTATCACTGCCAGAGTCACTGCAAAGGACTGCTCTGTGTGCCCCCTCCTATTTGTTATGTGATTCTCAGCTTCCTTTTTTCAAGGGAAAAAAAATAATAAAAATGCATTAAGTTCTCAACACGCTACTTTGCAAATCTTGTTTTCTACCATCCATATTCTTTGAGAACCCCTCCTGAGTTAGTCAGCAAAGACCTGAGGCTTCAGTTCCTTCAGGTGCACACAAAAGCTCCCAAAAGGTGCAGATAATTAAAAAATTTGGCTAACTAAAGTGAATGACAGAACTTTTAATGAGAATCTTCTCATCTTTGCCTTTCTCAGCATCTCCCCAGACATCAAAACCTGTCTCCCCACAATGCATCTTAGTGATTTGGTAACAATCTCCTATAACACAGATATACCCATAGTGCCTGGGTATGTATTATCACCTTTTCTCCCTTGTTATCTGTCATTCTCAAGTTATATCACCTCAAAATTTTAGTTTGAAACAAGAACTGTATCGCCTGTCCTGTGAACCAGTATGACCCAGCAGGTCTTTAACTAAATAATGTAAAATGTGGGTCTGCATCATCATTTATGGGGAAACACAAAGCGGTTCAGAAGAAACATGTGTCTCCTGACTTCTCATGAAGCCCTTTTCATGCCCCAGTCCCCATCTCTATGTCTGTACAACAGGCTAGAGGAGACTTGGAAAAAGGAATTAAGAGTACAATGAGAACAGTCAACCCCTTGATTAGCAAGAAAAAAAGAATTTGCACTCTGGACGGTAGATGTGAGAATCAGAGGGGTGCTGTATTATATATATATAATTTTTTTCCTCCTAAGTCCTTCTGTACAGCCTAGAGAGTGCTATGCTTTTTTTTGTTGTTAGAGTTGCTAGTGACTACAGCAATACAAATACCATGAGAAATGAGAGGTGCTATAGTAATTAGTTGCTCATATGCAATACAGAAATACAATGTAGTTACATGAACACTTGAAGTAAGGACATGAGTAAGATGCCTTGTTATTTTAAGGCTGTAGAAACAAACACGCTTCAGTCTGTAGTGTTTCTGTTTTACCAAACTCAACTGAAAATACACAGTTTAGACTGTAACAGGCTTTTACAATTAGAAGAGTTTTGTAAACACTTATCTGCAGCTTAAAAAGGAAAATAGTTTTAAAAGAAATTAGGAAAAATGATCAAGAAATACAAATAAAATTATGATGTTTGTTTGGTTTTAAATTTGCGGGCTAGAAAGCTATTTGGGAAGTTACAGAAACCCAGGGTGAGTGTTGAAATGGCTCTCAAAATAATTGCCCTTATAGATTTTTGTTCTTTTGAAAATGAACTTATTCTCCCTCTTTGTAAAAAGTAGGTTCTGAGCATCTGCTGCCAAAGCAGCACACTTAGCTAATACTTGGCAACGCTAAGGGGGCCAACCCTAGCGCTCCGAGTACTGACAGACATCCAACAACATCGGGTATTGACTCAGCTCTCACATCGCTCTTTCACACTCCCTTCCTCTGGCCTGCCCTGCTACCACAGTGTAAATGCTCAATAAAACAACCCATTCACCTGGTGTGTCAAGAATGGAAAACCTGACGCTTGGAGGTTGTTATTTTTGTCTCACGCAGCACTTGAACTGACTGCAGCCTTCAAGTCTTAGTTCTGAATGCTTGGTTAGAAACAGGCTTTTTCATCTTTCTTACAAAAAAATACTGCCAAAACATGTCCTGAAATCAAGAGAACTTTAAAAACAACACTTCCTTCTAAGTGGTTTGTGCTGGATTTATTTTACAAGTTTATTTTAGAGTGTTCTGGAACACTTCTAAATGGTATTTTTAGATATCAGTGACTGTATCTCTAATTGCATTTTCTTATTTCTCTCAACCAAAGACTCCCTGCATGCTACGCATCAGGCAAAAGCCATTCTATGCTGCAATCTCCTTGCTGCCACCGGTAATCCACAGACACTGTATGTACTGGCCTACCCATTTAAGTTCCTCTTTCACGTTTTGAAGAGAACCCATAGTAAGCATACTCTGACCTATTCAGATTTAAATTGTAGTTTAAATTAGAGGTCAGATTCTGCACTTTGAATAAATAGAGAAATTTTTTACACTGAACATATACCATGTTTCTTTATTGCCAGTTTAAGATAATGGGTTAGCCACATTTTGATAGCCTTCCCAAATAAAGTTTATACAAGGGGACAAGTTTTTGTAGAAAACTGATTCAGGGAAAACAAAACAACCCCTAGCCTACATGTGACAGTGTCCAAATGGAATGGAAACTCAACAACTTGAGTAAAACGTTTTGGTTTTAATTACAATGGTGAATTATAGAATAGCTCTAATGAAGACAGTGGGTTACTCTGGATTAATAACAGCATAACCTAAGGCCAAGCTCTAATGTTCAATGATTATTTCTCCTGTAAAAAGGTACAGAAAACTACTTAAGGTGAAGACAAACATGTTTCTCACACTGAGTAAAAATATTTTGCTATATATTAATAAGAGGTCATAATACACAATGACCAAGTACACAATGACCTCATCATCATTTATTGGCAAACCCCAAACCCATGAAACATAATGACATGGCTAGAGTGCATGGTAAGAAACCACTTAAGTCCAACTTGTGGCAAACATACTGTAAACTTGAACCAGTTTTAGGTATTATATTATCCAATAAATTTATAAACCAAACCCACTGGTCTTGATGATAAACGTAACAATTAAAATACTGGCCTTTCAAAGATACTTCTGCTTTTCACTCACCCACACCCAAACATAAAGTCTTTGGGACTAAAAGAGTATATGTACATTAAATATTCCCACATTTTGTTTTAGAAAATAAAAATGTAGTTGCACATGTTTATAGATACTTGTTCTGTTATTTTGCTGTTACCTTATAAGTGCACTACAGGGAAGAGAAGAAACAATCTCTTTCAGGTAGGGATTTTGGGGGAACATCTCAAATAACTTCAACATTTCTCATGTATGGTTCTTGAAACCATGCTGCATAATACAGCTGTAATGACCATGAGATATGACCATGAACAGTAACACCAAGTTCTCTGGTAAATTTATTTTAGTTTCAAGTAGGTTCAATGTACAGGTAGAAAGTTCTTTTAAGCTGAAACTCCAGGAATTTGTGGAATATTTTTAGGCTTAACCAAGGCTGCTGGTCGTATCTCTATTTTCTATTGAGAAAATAAGACAGACTAAAATCCCATTAATGCTGTTGGTTTTGTTAAAAAAAAATAATCACTGACACAAAATGTGTTACAGTTATTTCTCTATACACAGCATCCCATCCTTAAAAGACTGCCTTCACAGTAGATGAAAAACAAGAAAAGATTTCTAACAGAAATACTTGTTGTAAGGCCAGAATACAGAGCTTCTGCAGCAGTTACACTTCAGCCTCACTGTTTGTGCTGGGTGACTGTACTGGTTATTTATCTTTTTAACTTATGTTAACTGTTCTTATGAATAGAAGTATTAGTTCAAGTTAGAAACAAAAACTGAACTCCATCAATAAAGTTCTGTATAGAAACAAATATTAACAGCCACCAACAAAATCACTTAAACTTTCAATACACTAACTGGCTATATTAGAATAAATAAAAGTATTAATTGCATCACCTTACTTGATACATACTTCAATTTTGTTTTATTTAGAGCAGGTCACTCTTGAAAAAATTCAAGTCTTTTAGAGAGACTTTCTTAGATGTCTGGGAATGGACAAAGCACTTCATTAGATCACTCATTTATCTCCTGTTGCCCTGTTTACATTCAGGACAGGTCCAGTAACTTAATGTCTTAAAGATGAAACCACATAATTATTTACATTAAACAAGAGAATGAAAGGCTGAGTCAAAGCTACACATGGAGACAAGAGAGTTCGGGTGTATCATTAGATGCCATTTCTGTCAAGATGCTTGCTCTCTTTCTTCCAAGTTACCCTCTGCCCAGAAGAAAGGCATTTCTGACAAGGGAAAATTAGAAACAAAGTCCTTTGAAGCCAGTAGCCCCTAAAAGGTAGTCAAATAAAAAGTTTCAAAGGAATACAGTATAACAAATAAATATGATTTAACAAAACATCTGTTAAGGATCAAATGTATTAAATTTATCATTCTGTCATAGGAAGGACTTACTGCATGAGGATTTAATTGTGCAACAGACGCTTTAAAGAAGGCAAAAAAAAAATCTTAATGGAACTTAATGTGAAAGAATAAAATCATAAAGAAGGGCAAAGTAATGTAAAACTTCCTAAGCTCTAACTGTACTTTGCTTCTAATACAATTTGTCCAGAATGCTTTAAAAAAGCCCACAATCTGTAGAGTTAATACTAATATGCACATAAATCAATAGGACTAGGTCAAGTCTGCCTTTCCTTACTGCATGAATGAACATGAAATAGGAGGCAAGGAGTGAGCCTCTGTAGTTCATTTCATAAAATGGCATTGACACATGGCCTTTCAATGCCATTTTATGAAGGTCACTGCAGAAGGTGAAGGGGAAGAATAACAAATAAAATGAATAAAACCTACAATAGAGAAAAGGGGAGGAGATATCAGAGTACAATAAAGTATTTTAAGTCCACTATACATGCTAGATGTAGTGCTCTGAAGCAGTACCTCCAAACAGATAGTTGTTTTGCTAGATCAGCAAATAAATAAAAATTGATCTAAGAATGCCATGTAGAATGTAGAGTTCCTCTTTGCTTCTATTTTTGCTTGATGTCCGCATTTAGTTTTAAAATATAGACAGTTCTCACTAAGGCTGTGATCAACAGATACGTTTCTATGATATAACAAGCAAATAGGTTAATTAATATAAACCAGATTAAACACAGGTTAAAGGAAATAAAAAAAAAAAAGCACACCGTGCCACAATGGCTGAAATCTCTGTATTCATGTACTAGTCCAGTACAGTAAAATGCAAAAGTGGTATTGATTATGGACCATGAGGAATGAAACTGGACAAAATGATATTACTGGACCTGTAAAGATTAAATTTAAAGTACTATACAGTTAAAAGATATATAAAGATATAAAAATGTAGTCCTGTTAACAGCATGTGGTGCCAAAGTTGTTTGCATTAGGCTCCGGCACAAAATAAATTGCAGCAATTATTCATTTAGCATACAAATAGTCTCATGCTTTCAGCTCCCCTTATGTAAGCATTTTATATGAAGTTGCTTTCAAAGCACCTTTTCTCATCTAAAGTTAGCTCACAATATTTCAAATAATTACCTGAAACTGATATAACGCTCAGAGTTAAGAAGTTTCAATTTCCCTAATAGCTCAATTTTATCGCTACTTTCTCCACAAGTTCCATTCCTTCTAAATATATTTAAAATCTTTTTAGATGTTTTACAGTCTCATTGATACAGAAGAGACAAACAGTCCTCCAAAGTTTGTATGACCCTGGAAGATGCCCAACTCTAAGTATCTTGCCCGCATGTCCAGACAAAACCAGTAAGCAATAAATAGCATTGCACAAGGCACTTGCTTATTGCGTGAGCTGGGCAGCTATGGTGTTAGGTGGTGACAAACTCAAGTGCTCTACTTTCTCCTTCTCATAGGGCTCATATAGCTCCCTAGTGAAAAAATACAACCTAGCCCACTCACAGAGGTTTTATGTATGTTTGACTATAGTCAAAACCGCATCTACTTGAAATTCAAAATCAAGGGGGGGGATGGGAGAGAACACCACCAAAAAGTATACGGCCTGTTTTTATCCAGTCAAGATATTTCTTTCCAGCTACATCATAGGCACCATGCTTTAAGAGGAGTCCACAGCTGTTTTAATCAGCTGACACTACTTTCTAGGTACAACATACCTCTATTGGAAGCAAAGAACCTTTTACTGCAAATGCTAAGTTCTGTGCTTCCCAAAATATTTGCTTTATTTTGATAAGTACATATATAGCATATATGTACAAATACCTATCTATACATTTCACTGACAGCTTGTTCCCTCTGCATCAGAGCCAAATAGCATCAGGGGAAAAAACAGATAACAAAGGTGGCTAGTAGCAGGCTGCCACTGCTGTTTTCTCTTGGTCATCCTCCTATCAAGCTTCTTGGATCCAGCCAGGAGCATATGGCTGATGGGATTAAGTGTGGTGACAGCCCAACTGTGGCTGCCGTCTTCACAAGGACCTCCATCTTCTAGCCACAGGCTTATTAGGTTGAGGAACTGGCTGGAAAAATGCATTCAGGACCAGTTATAAGATGAAGCTGGGGTTTTACCCAAAATGAATTTGTCTCTAAAGGGAAAACCAAAAAGCCTAACCACCAATTCTCAAGCTTAGCTGTATATTATTTAGAATAAAATTTGCTAGAACACATACTTAGCAATACTCTCTTAACACCTCGATTACACATTACTCTCTGCGTGAGGAATATAATCAAAGAATCTTGCTATTCAAAAATCCTTTTCGCATTTCATACTCAGACCAACAGTGAAGACACAGATCACAGTTCGCTTCTACTGTAGTAGCCTAGCACCTCTTATTTATGATAGTATTTTCTTGTAGTTCAGGATCAAAATTACGTAGTAATCTTTTCCTTATCTTAAAAATTTCTCGATGATAATGTGAAAGAAAATAGTTTAAGACTGCATAATGAGGAACTTTCCCAATACATAAGACAGATTTAAAGTTACTTGAATTAAAATTATGTTTTTTTTAAAAACTCTGGAATATTTAAGCATTAAAGGATACAAATAACTCAGCTCTTTACACCTCAGAAAGTCTATGACTGTTTATAAAAAAAGCCATATTCAGGTTAAGCCCAAGGATCAACATGCTTTTTAAATATAATTTACTTAAGACTAAAATTAATGCCAAATTCTTTCAGCTTGACACAAGTGATTTTAAAAAGTGCTACAAAATTCATACCATGCACTACATGCTGTAAAGTGGGCAGTGAACTGTTCCTAAATTAGCTATTCCCACATAAGACTTTACTGGAGTGAATATTTAAGAAATTATCAAGACCATTACAATTTCCAGTTACTCTGAGTCTGTTCTTGATGTGATGCTCCTATTTCACAACTTTAAACAGAACAAAAATATTTGCTTACATTATATTTTAAAGAGGAATGTGACTTTATTACAGTTTTAGTAAAGCTCAGTCTGGTAGTCTAATTCCCCTTTCTCTCCCAAGTTGTTTTGATCTCTTAGTCAAAAGAATTCAGATTAGGATTTTTTAAACGTACTATATCACTGAACAGATGTTAATTAACATGAAATATTAATCTTGTTTCAGATGATTGGTAAGCATAGTAACTAAATTTTAATGTTAAAAAAAGGAAAGGAAAAGCATATGCCACATAAATAATGCATGAAAAATGGCAAACTTGTTTTTCCACCTGTTACTTCATTACTAGTATATATGAAGACTGCTGCAGACATTTTTTTTTTTTTTTTACACAAACATATAAACCCACAATATATTAAGGTACGTATGCCAGAGACTGATCTTTCATAGGGCCTTGAAAGCCTTACATACAATAGCTTTTCAGGCTTGAGCTGCAGTGGTATCAGGCAAGTGAGTTGTAATCCTTGCACAAGTCAGGTGCAAAAAAAAGTTGCAATACAACCACAAGCCTGAACTTGCCCGTACGAAGCTCTGCTGTTTTTAGGCAGATTAGTTAGGAAAGATCATAAAACAGAGCTAATTTTTATTTTCCAGCAGGACTGGAACACACAAATCATGCTAAACAGCAAAACCTGAGGTTCTTTACAGGTTCCAGTACTAGAAAGGATATATATTTAAGATACTATAAACATTGTATTACATTTGATAAAATGCAAGAAATCACTGCAATTTTTATTACAGCACTTTGGAACTGACACCAAGTTTCACAGTATTAATAGGGTCAAAAAAAAATAATTGCCCAAATTGTTAGTTGTGTCACCTCCCCCCCCCCCCGCCCTTAGGAATGTTAAGGACATCTGCAACTGATAGTGGATATTTTTTTTGTTTTGTTTAGAAATAATTCATCAGGAAGAGCTGGCTGTACATACAAAATATTGTTGCACTTTCAGTTAAAAAGATTTACAAGGTAGTTATATACACGATGTCATTTTCTTCATAATGTTGTCATTTACTTTCCATTTATTTCTCTTACCATGAAGACAACTAAACATATTTTCTTTTCACCAGCTTTTAGGCTTATTTCTTTGCCAACAGACATGCCTGGGGGTAGTGGTGAAGAAACACTAAGATTGCTAAGCCTCAGCCAAGAGGGAGCAGCCTGCTGCACTAGCCCTAACACCTTCTGATCATACTATGCTCAGCCAGGTTCAAAGAGCTGCCAGGGAAGACATGCCCGCTGTCAGTGCCTGCTGTCACACTTCAGGTTACTCTTTTCTAGGCAGACACTAGCCACAATCTAAAAAACACTGCACGTACACACTGGTGAAGTTCAGGGTGCCCTTGCCAGGGTTTCCACTGCAAGATGGAAGATGTCTTCGCTATGTGTGAGACTCATCTGAAATTTAGCTGTTCCAATACAGTTAGAACATCTTTAAGGATGCCCTTCAGGGTATTTTCACGATTTTCTCAGGCCTTTGAGGCACAGTGTGAAGATATCAAGGAGGCTCACACTCGCTGTGTTTTGAATATCTAATTTTTCCCACGAGGGTGCGTGGTCACATGTATCATTACGGATGTTCTGTGCTAAACTCCAGAATCACGGTACAGAAGTAGGTGACTTACAGCAGCAGCTGCAAAGACACTTGCACTGCTGTCACAGCTCTAACACTAACCGTAACACTGTAAGGATGCACCACAAGGAACAGTACTGCCAGTGCTACCTATGAACAGTTAACCACCCTGAGAAATTCAGGGCTATATACTGGAAGAGTGTTACACCTGTATCTTATCACTGACTACAATCAGGAGAGTCTGCATCAGTTTACAGGTTGCTGTAAGGTCAGGGCAGGGCAAGAATAAAATATCTATACTGGACAGAAAAATGCGACCAATTATCTAGAATTTAATCTGAAAAAATAACTGGAAGTCCTACGAATATCAGTCTTCTTTTCTTCCCCTGCTGCTACTGCAATCATTCCCAAAAAGCCTTGTATATTTTCATATTCTGCTCCTCCCTTCAGCCATTTGAACCAGAACATTTTCACCTTATCTACAAGTCTTCCTAACAGGAGTTACAACATGACTGTACACAGAACAAACTTTTTTTCTGGGTAGTCCTGTAAGGACAAGGTGCAATATCAGTTTTTAAGCATTTACATGATTTATGTTTAATAACAAACCCACCTCTTCTTCACCCCATTTCTTGGTAAGATTTATATTTTAGCAGGGAAGGATTACAGAATTTAAACCCACCAAAAGATCTTGAGCTAACAACTTTGTTCAGCTTCACTGTATGATGCCACATGATCACTCATTGTCCAAGACATGTTTTGTGGCAACCCTCTTCACTAATTATTTATTGTTTTGTGATTTTTATTCGTTTGTTAATTATAGGTCTGGATATCAACATGGTAACAGGTTTCTCTTGCCTTTCTTTTTGGTTTATTAATGGCACAGTGCCAAGTATTCACCACCACTCATTAACATAAACTTGCAGGAGCTTTTGTCAGGCCATTGGCAGGGCACATGCTTGTGTGTGAATATCTGAATAGTTAAATTGATTTATAAATCAGTGAATATATACAGCTTCCGATAGCTCTACAATAGATGATCAAGCAGATTATTAGATGTGGAGTTAAGCTGTTCATATTTAAGAGTCTAAGACTGAAGACCTTCTTCCAGCAGACTTTTGTTAAAAGTTTGCATGCAGAATACTGAACATCAAAAGCCACAATACTGATTCTAGAGGGGGAAAAAAATTGTCACTATGATTGTTTGGCTCATTTTGACCTTATAAAGTAGAACTATAAATAGCAGAAGGTTTCCACTAATCCAGTCACTATTTTCATCAGTAGAAACATATCTAGACAGGCTGGCACATCTCCTTCCATCTTTCTTTAGCAGATCGGTGGTTCTCATAGCACAAGCCCAGAATGTTACTGTAAAATTAGAAGACACAAAAACCTCACTCCTGTATAAACACAGACTGCTTTGTATTTTCAAGGTAGCTGTCTGTGTACTTTTTACAAGAAAAGAATGAAGTGGCTTCTTCCAATGCAACTTCATTATAAATATAGTAGAAGAGTGTTTTATTAATGCTCCATAGCAAAAGCTGGCCTGATTCTAACTACTTGACTGCAGCCTTTACACTAATTTCCCAGAAGTTTCCACCAGATGAGGTGCTAAAGGGGTTCTGTTGTTGCTGGCACACTTCCCTTTCTATCCAACATCACCTATTCCAAAAGCAGAACATTTCTACTATAGAAGAGAAGACACTGATGCAGTAAGTAAGATGGGACAAGATGACAGATCTCTTCTTTAGTTTAAATGAGCAGGTGAAGAGAAGAGTGCTCGGTGTCATCTTTCCAAGACAAGTGAAATATGATTCCAGCTGAAAGGGTCAATTTAATGTTATTGTAAGCCAACAACACTGCCCCCCCCCCCCTTTTTTTTTTAATTGGTGTGCAGCTAGCTACATTCATCCTAAATTATGGAATTTTCTCATTTTCTGCTTGGCTTTCTCAACAGTGAGAGTGCCACTTAAGTGCTATATCACAGAAGTAGCAAGAGTGCTACAGCTTTGAAAAGTACCTGCTCAAGTGGCAATTTTGCTTATTAATCAGGAAGGAAATAGACTGGTTTGAATGACAAATACTTGCAAGATAGTGTTTAAAAAAGGTGGTGTTCCCTTACATTACAGTCCAATTAGAAATTTTTCATCAAGGAGGTATGTTCTTTTTAGCAAAAATAGAATTTTCCAATTCAGTTCCAAAAATTTTTCAATACAAGTTGTCCACTTAAAGCTCAGTTTCTGATATCTAAATTATCTCATTTCTGCAAATAGAAATGGGGGCGGGGAAAGGGGGGGAAGAGAGTGAGAGAGGAAGAAAGAAGTCCACAGGGTTTCTCTTAGTTGGAAATGTAAAATGAAGTGGTTATCATTAACAAAAATAATCAGACAGAACTCTCTATAGATTGAACTTCACACTAATTACATTTGTATTAAATTTACATTATCAAATTGTTAATCATTAGGTTGCTTTTAAAAAAAGCTAGAAAAGTTACCAAAGGATCTCTATGCTCCTGTAAGACATTATTGAAGAGCTCTAACTTACTAGCTTACTCGCATAGATTCATAAGAAATACTAACTATTGGATAAATTGCAGGTCTATTCACTAACCATTAGCTTATTTTCTTAACTGACTAATGGTTTATCAGCCTTGACTCTCAACCTAACGTGCAGTTACCCCAATAACTATAGACATTTGGCTAACTGAGGAGAAACGTAAGGGGTCTCAAAAAAAAGAAACATGCATCTAAAGAACCCCTGCCCCAGTTATCCGTATCACAGTATTACTGTAATTACTTTATTACTGTGTATTACTCTAACACTTCATAATTGAGATTTTGCCATGCTTTGTCAAATACAAAGTCAGAGACCTTTAAAAAACCCACCACTTTATGAGCAAACCTGCACCGCATGAATATGTTCAAATACTGTCTTTTAGACCTGAAGAACAGCCCTTTCTTTTGTGCATAAGAGAAATATGAAGTTCAGGGCTCACCCTCCATCAGGCAGAAATTCCACCTACTGTGTGCACCATTAGAAGTTTTTGGGTTTTCTTCTCCACAGCTCTCCCTATCTCATGAGTACCACGACACAGAAATCTTTCAGTCCAATACTTGCTTCTCTAGATTACCTGTAGTGGTTTTTAAACAGAAAATTTCTCCTGAAAAGAACTCAATTTGTTTCTGAATTCTTGCATTTCAGACTGTAGATGAGCATAAGCTTTTGCATACCTGTTTCCAGATAATTTTGAACAGAATGAGACTATGAAAAAAAAGCCTATAACAGAGTAATCTTTAAGTAAACTATCACTCTTGGTTAGATTAGGGAAGAGATTTTATCTCCTCTGATTTTTTTTGACATGCTGAATTTCTACATTTTAGTTTCACTGGTCAAGAGCATGCAATGTAATATTTTTCTTACAATTTGGCTTTTAATATTTTGACAAACAATGAACATTTTACACTTAATAGTTCTTGAGGCATAAGCTCTAGGTACAGACCCATAATGTAATTGTGACTGCTATAGATACAGTTGCCACACAACAAATTGGGACTTTACACCCACAATATAATACATGAGTGTAGCTAAAATAACTGGCAGGAGCTGAACAGGATAGTTAGGAAGATATGAGGAGGAGTATAAAAATGGGTGAGCAGCAAAAAACTTCCTGATTCCTTGAGGAAGAGAAGGCCACAAAGACTGTGTTACTAGAAGAGAGTTATTATAAGCACTATAAATTGCTAAGACAAAGCCTCATAGACCTGTATTTTTGGCAAGAAAAAAGACATTTCCAACACATCATGAAAGTTACTATTTTAACACCATCAGTGGTATAGTAGCTACATGAAATTATTTTTAGTGCATTACTCAAACCCAAAATTTTCTTGTGCTGATGTGGTATGCTGAAATTTAAAATGTTAATAATTAATACTATTCAAAGTGTGCAGTTTCTCATTTCCTATCTTTTTTTTCCTAGTAGGATTTCCAGAAGGTGCCTAGGAAAGAGATAAGCAAATTCTGTATTGCAGAATAACTTGAACTCAAAATTCAGGTTACATTCCTAAAAGCTTATAGCCAAGTCTGAGGAACTACAAGCTGAGAAATTTAGGGGAATAAAAAATTAGAAAGAACATTGACCTAAACTGACTTATCTCATATACTGCACTCATAATACAATCCTTATGGATATTACTCTGCTTCCTCAACTAACTCATATTAAGTTATTCTGTATTGAAACAATTCAGAGAGCTCCAACCACACTTGGAAGATACAAATACTTAGTACAAGAGCTTGAAACAGCTGGAATATCTAGATTTCCATTTCATACTTGTGTTTCCTCCTTCTGCTCCAATCTAGTTCGACAGAAGAAAGCACTCTGGCATTTTCACTTGATTCTTTTTGCCCCACTAATTCTCTGCCCACTATGCATTTTACCTTCTACTTCAAAAATTTTCTTCCCCGTTTCTTTTCCATTTCTACCCTGCTGTGGGGTTGGTATCCATTTTACTGTCCCATTACAGGAAGACCATGCTCTGTGTTTCCTTATGAGAAGGAAGGATTTACTGTGGTTTTGATACAGATCTTTACATCACACTTGGCAGTAAATATGCTCTAGGTCACCCAGCAAGTTTGGGTTTGAACTGTAAAATGACTCAGTGCAATATTCCAGTAATGATGCCACATAAATTCTAAGGAATACTCTGTTTTAGCTATCCGAGCCAAACAGTCCGTTCATAATTACGTGTAAGAAGTTTAATGCAACACAACTGAGTTTAGCATAATGCATTATTTTTCATCTGCCACTACTAAAGGTGAAGCAGCTACAGGAAAGACCTGAAAACTTGGTTCCTGCCTCATTCCTCTGTTCATTATTCAGAAAACTGATTTTAGTATGAACTGTGTCTGCAAGAGTTACAGCTTGATATACTAACTATTGGAGAAAGGGGGCAAAATCTTTTCTAACACCTTGTTAAACAGCCAAAAAGCACCTAGTGGCTGATGGGTAAAATGCAGAGCTAACTGAGGAGGCATGTACATTTAAGACTAGTCAAATAATTAATTGGCAGATCTGCTTTCCCTTCATTTCTGCTGTAGATGATACAATGAGGTAAAAAAACAGGACTGTGGATTTCTGACCACTATGAAGTCTTGCTATCCATACACCAGTTGTCCTTACTGTGGTTAAACTGGTAAACCATGGAGGGGAGGAGCTTGTTTGTTTCTCAAATATTAAAGCATTCCAAAACACTTTAGAACTTGGTCATTGCTGGCTGATCTAATTGATTGTGAAGAGCCAGGATAATCTATTAAGTATCAAAAATTATAATTATCTCCTACTGACATCTCTGGGAATGTTGCTATTGATTTCAGTTAACACAGGATACAGGAAGAGGCCTTACAATGTAATTTCAAACAAGGGAAAAGTAAAAAGTTACAGAAATATTCCAGATAACACAAACACATCAAGTTATGGAAATCACTCCTCTGCTTCTTTGCCAGACACCTTTAGACTGTCGCTCTTGTAAAACAAACTAGTGTGCCAGCTTCATGCTCAAGAGACTAGATGCCAAAAAAACCAGTTCACAGATCTATCACAAAACTCAACTGATGACTACTGACCTCTTTTTTGGCAAAGATAACAGAAGTATTATGCACAATAGAGCTGTTAGTGGTCAGTAATGTGTCTTTTGGCAAGTCTGAAGGAACTCATAGAAGAGACAATTCTAGTGGGCTGTGCCCACAGTAACTCCACTGGGGTTAATAGGGTCCACAAATGAGCAAACCGCAGCAGGTTTGATCTAGTTGTTACACATCTGATACTGCTAGCATGCATCTTTAATGTTTTTAAAATACAAAAAGATGCAGTAAATTGTTTTTTTTCTTTTTAAGCAAAGATATTTTTAGAGACATCTGGGGTATATCATATTTCTTTGCTAAATAGTTCAGTATTGTAGCCCAGCTTTAGAACAATTAAGGACTTTTTCAAGAAAATGAAAGTGATCTCTCACAGACTCCTAACCACATTATGCTGCCTTTTCCAAAGTTCATTGACTTTCCTTATCTCTAAATTAAGTATTCTATCAGAGGGTAAGCAGGAAAAAAGCCAGTTGCTGGTTTCCTTAAGAAGAAAAGGGTTTTTTTGCTGTTACAGTTTAAGTAGAAGATCAACAGTGTTAGAGGGCTGACCCTGAAGGTGGCCATGTGTCTCAATACAGCGTATCTAGAAAAAAGCTTATAATTACAGGGAAGAATCCATAGTTAAACAAAAAATATATTTTCAATCACAATTCTGTATTGTCCCCAATAATAGGGAAAACCAGTTATTTTCAGAATTCAGCTCAAGGCTACCCAGTGATAATGTTTTCAAACAAGCAGACAATATCCCATACTCATAACAAAGTTCAGTAGATTACTTCCATGAATTTCACCAACTGCTTGATTGCAAAAGTTATAAAAGTATCAACAAATGCATAATACAAGACCACACATGGTTATTTTTTTTAACTTTCTTATACTTCTGTTCTGTAGTTTGAAACCAGCAACTCTGCTTTCTGTAATCAACCTGCAAGGCAAATACAGAGCAGGACTGCATTAGGGCTGTTTGCTTTGTACTGTTTGCTGTTCTGCCGCTCCCAACTTTCAACACAGAATGTTAACACTCACAGAGAAGTGGTTTCAGAACAAATCATAAAAATGTATGGAAGGCACCTAGAAACCAGTGGCCACCATTCAGGAAGAGTCTTTGTCCTCAATTCTGCTTCAGCACGATCATTAAAAATCCCCAACTTTTACTGAAAACATCCTTTTTAATCAGATGAATTAACATACTATTGTGAGTTACAGGAGCAGATGCATGTTACGTCATGGAAAGATTCCTACGTTGCCCATACTCAAAAATTCAGAGATAAGACACTTTATCAAGTTATTTTTGTCAAAAAACAAATGAAGGCTTCAAACAAATGTTTCCTCTTTACAGTTCCCGCTTCTTTGTTTTTTGTAGTGACATTATAGACTCTTTTGTCAGAAATATTACAAATACTTTGATGACAACTTCACTTCTGTAGACTGAGCAGTATCATTTCAATGCTAGCCAAAGGAGTACAGAATGAAGCTGCTGCTGCTCTTTCAAAAATTCAGAAATTATTTTCAGGAAAGTACAGAATTTGGATTAATTTTACATTAATTTAAATATACTACCTCTTTGACTCTACAGTTTCTCTTTTCAAAGGCTTAACTAGGAAATAAATAATGCATCTGAGAACTTTTAGTTATATTCATCATCAAAAACAGTGAAGTAGAACTAGACTCTTTACAGTGGAACTCATCCAGAAAATTGTTTTAGTTTAGAACTGCTGTCATATACTAGGACTTCTCATACCAATATTCTGTACAGAAATACTTCAGTATTCATCTCTGTACTAATGAAGCCATTTTTTCCCATGCTTATTTATTTTAGAATCATGTGAATTTAAAAAAATACATGCTTTTGAATGCATAGGCAGAACTATATTCACAAAAATAAAAAATGTGATTTTGTCAAAACATAAGTGTCTTGAGAAATAATATACTTTGAAGGAATCTAATTCCTTCCACCTATGTGTTATTTAAAACAAAGCACACTTCTCCTGATCCTTCTCTACTTCACATTAGTTCTGTGAACTGCCAGCAGGAAAACAAGAATATAGTTTATATTTTGAAGTAATTTAAAAAAATGAAATTTCACTTACCTAATTCTTTAGAAACTGGAGAATCAGCTGATATATCCCCAATCTTTGCAAGGCTATCATAATATGCTCTTCCAGCTACTACCATAGCTTGGGGGTGGGAGGAAAAAAACCACAAAAGTGTTAAAAAAATACAAGGTATTTCCCATTTTCATTAATCTATGATCCTATGAAACCTCACAATCCAGAACACATATTAAGAGAGGGGTATGTGGCAATAAGGAAATCCCACTATCAAGAAAGTTACGCAAGTCCCTATGTTACCTGCTAATTTGTGAAACTAGGCAACAAAGAACACCAGAATATATTAATGAACCTTCAGCCTGTTATTCAGCTCGAACTTTCATGCATATCCAGCAGCAATCAGCATCAAGTGGGTAGGTTTAGCCATAAGCCCTTGGTCATGACATAAAAATATTCCTTGGTACAGATAAAGCTGTTGGATAAATGCAAAATGCAATCCCAAACTTACTAGAAATGGCAAGGTCTCTGCCCCGTGCTGGCCAGCCAGCCCACTGGTCTGAGAAATGGCTACTGGCCACGAGACAATGGACCTACAGTTGCAACCAGGAGACATGGGGCCCTTCAAAAGCAAATAATCTTTTACTGTATAAGTTGGCTTTTTATGAAGCAAGTTACTGTTTCAGCTATGATTAAATACAATTTGCCAGGTGTGATATATTTAAAAGTGTGAAAAGTTCAATACATCTGATACAGCCGCTCCTGGAAATTACCATTATGCAGTCATCATATACTGCAATGAAAATTATGATTTCTTGTCAAAACAATACATTGAAATCTGAGAATCCTACATATGAACACCAATTTTTCCATTTAAAAAACATTTTAGGCCTTAAATGCTAGAACTTCAAAAACTAAGTCTCTGAAAGATGATGTTCAGGTTATGGCGATAACCTATTGGTATTCTTTTCTCAATTTTCAATGTACCATCAATGGTCCCAATATTATTATCAATTACATTCTTCAGCAATTTGATGAGCTTAAATGTTGGAAGATCTCTGGTTTCTTGGACAGACGTGGAAAATTAGCATCGCAATATACAGTTTGCGCATGGTTATTTTGACACTCCAGGAAAGCACCTACTTCTGTCTTTGTCACTGAACTCGGGATGGCAGAGAAATCTGTATTGCAAATTATTTAAGCAATGAAAACCTCAGGCAACAGATGCATATACAGTATAAGAAGAAACTTGAATGTTTAACATTCCCAACCAAAAAGACAGACCCTAGTTAACACTTGGATGCTCATCTTCCCCACCCCCCAGGACAGTTCCCCCCCTTTTATTGTTCATAGTGCAATTCCAGTTTTACAGGAACCAATAACCTCTTTATATATATCACTGAGGTTTCAGTTATTCTCAGTTAATCATTTCCTGGTTATAGCTGATTTAAACAGCAAAGCCAGTTTTGCTAGAATGAACACAGAATCATCAAGATTCAAACTGCAGGGAGGCCAGTAGTGAGAAACACGTTATGTATGTAGTAGATCTACAGTGGTTGCCTTGCACATTCACAGTATCTGGAATTGATCTGCACACCACAAAGAAAAGAAGTAACAAGGACAATCTGGCAAGCCTTTGTTGTAGAAGGCAGTGAAAGTGAAGTCTTTGTAATATTTTTGTAGTGGTACATTCTTAACCTGAAGTGGAAGCCAAGCAGACTCTCACTGTTGACTTTAGAATACTTTTTTTCTGAGGAATATAATTGATAATTGCCATGATAGTATTTTAGCTCTGTATTTTATAGTTTTTACTAGCAAAGGTGACATCTTTCATTGCCTAACAGTATATTCACTGAGAAGTGTGGAACTCTTCCAAATGAAACAGATTCTTTTTGAGGCTCTGTGCATTAGACAAGAGTAATTTCTATCTAAGCTGTGTCTCATAGGTGCTCTATAGTCAAACTTTATGAACAGACGAATTATACTGGTGCTACTGATAGAGCAGCATGCCACCTGTATGTGAAGATTTTATGGAATTCCAACTCTTACTATCTACTGTTTTTTCGAGAGAGCCCCAGGTCAATCTTTTATCCTAATACAGACACTACAAACCTGTGCTAATCAAGCTAAAGCAAGAACTCCACTTGCATAGTCTCTTCAGTAGTACCATGGCTAGTAAACTACTTCTGCATCCTCAAAAATGCATACAGATATAAATCTATCAGAAGTTCTTGTAAGTTTTATGTTCTTTGTCAGCCTATTCTGACTTGTTTGGAAAGCTGCAAAATATTTGTTTAGCAACAACTCCTTGTTACAGGTATATTTATACCACTCAGAATTTATGGAGAACAGCTTAACAATTTATGAGAGTCCAAAGATGACTTTAATGTAGTTTCTCAACAGTTGTTGCAAAACAATTGTAAACATTTATTATTTTTGAAATTAAGCATTTATGCTAGATATGCTTTATCAGCCAGTCTTAAAAGGCAAACTTGCTGGTACACAATACCTGCCAGCCTCTCCAATGTTGCTGTGCACAGTTACATTGTGAATTACTAATGACAAATTGAATTAAAGAAGAGACACAATGTAATGTACCAACAGTAAAGTATGTGGAAAGCAGAACCCTCAGAAACTGGTAAAAAAAAAATAATATCTCAGCCAAACATGAAAGCACTTGTTATTACTTCTGGTAATAAAACTACCTATAATCCCTAAGGTTACATATTAGGTAACACATTGTTAATCCATCAGGTTAGGCATTACTGCAATTAAGTCAACATTTCCCTATTTTTGTCTCCAGCAGGCTTTGGTTTTATCTTTTTCCCAAGCCTTGTCTAAAATTTGCATGAAGAGAGATTTCAGTGTCTATTTGGCTATGCGCTACTGCAGTGTCACATTTCTCAGAGTACTAGATTACATGTAAGGGAAAGATATGCAACGGACTTGAATGAAGCAAAATTAAGAGAGATTTTACACTGCTTTAATATGGTATCAGGCAGCTCAACAGGTCTGCAGTGGTGAAATGGAGCAAGCTCAAACAGGTCTTACAATATAAGCTTTGGGAACCTAGAGCCCAGTCTTGGAAACCCATTCTTAGATAGTTTCTCTGAAGTCAATAATAGAAGTACACAACCACATTACAAAAAGTTTGAGAGACTGGGTCCTTAGATTCAAATTTATTCATTCTCATTTTGATGCCATTAAAAAGGTACCATCAGGTTTAGAACAGACAAGAAAAAAGTAAGATTAATCCACTCCTGCAGCTCTTATTCAAGTTGTTCTGTTATAGGGTTACTTAGGTAGCAATGTGTATAGGTGAGCAGGAACACATCTAAGAATATGAAATACCTTTAGAAGATATTTCCAGAAAAAAGGGACAAAATCTACTTTACAAAAAAATTTTGTTTTTTTTCCCATTTTTATGATTATTCTAATGTGGGTTATTTACAGTTTATGTCTAGTTTATTTTGCAGCAGCTCTGTGCCTGAGCATTTGGGATGCAACTTCTGCAGAACACTAAGAAAAAAGAGGGGAGGGAGAAGGTACGCAAGTTTGGTGTTTGCGCTTGTGCTAGTTTTTGTTTCCTAATTAAACATCCAAAGTTCAACATGGAAATGAAGCTTATACGCAACCCTCACATCCCATATATATATATATATATTTAAATGAAAATGAAACATTATTTCTAAAATTAGCACCTGGAAGACTTACCGTTAACAGCTTTTTCATAATTCTTCCCCAGATTTATTAAATTCCTCAGTCCTGGATTGAACTGCTCCATAACATTCTAGTCAACAGAGAACAAAATCTGTGTTATAACCAAGGCAATTCAACAGGAGATGAAATTATTTATCTCAGTGTCACTCAGGTCTAGTTTTATGTTTCATAGGTACAGCATACATCTGGCAAGTCTGTGGATGGATGAAAAACAGAAGCGTTGGGAGGAAGAAGAGAGCAAAGGATGGAAAGGAGAAGAAACTGAGCATTTATAAATCAAATTAAAAAAGATAAACTATTTCAGTAGGTGTAAAAAGGAATCTGGCTGTTAGTAATAAAAAAGGATGTTACATATGTCATCAAATTTTGCACAGATCCTTCTTTTATGGTAGGTGATAGTGAAATAACAATGAGGGAAAAACCTTTATCCACTGATTTTTTTCTGAAGTCAGACAATAAAAAGAACTTTCTGACAATGGTTCAAGATTTTCAGTTCTTAACCCCCTGCCTCACACCAAAAAAACTAATGCTGGGAAAAGGAAAAAATAAAAGAAAATAAATTCACCAGATATCTGATTAGGGGAAAATTAAGCACTTTATTCAACTTTACTTTTCTAAGTTACAGATAGCATTTAGGGAAATTACTTGGGCTTTTTGTTTGTTTGTTTGAAAATGCTGCATTTTCTTGTGAGAAGCTGTAGTTCTTTCAGAAAGAAAATGATGACTTTATTTAAGCAGAAGGAGAAAAAAACAAACACCACTGCAGCTGCTTTGGGCGTTAAATACAATTATTGGCCGAAATAACCAGAATCTGAAATCCAGCAGCTCCAAGCATGACTACTCTCATACCCAGCAAATTTTATAAACTGATGAAGTGGTAGAAATTATGAGTGGCAGTTTCATAGTGCAAGAAAACAGCTACACCATTAAACAGAAGTTTCAAGCTATTGCAGAAAGTAGAAAATAAGCTAAGCCATGAAGCATGAATGCAAATTTGAATTTGCCCAAATTTTGGGGGTGAAGAAGACAGGAAAAGAAGCTTTTGCCCACTCTGAAAAGGAAAATCACTCACAAAGTTTGAGTTGTGCCTAACAAGAAAGCTTCAGTTTCCCTCTTTCTGGGTCAAAGACAGTAACTCTTTCCTCTCCTTCCCAAATCAACATTCCCAAATTACTTTTATCCTGTTACAAGCACTGAAAAAAGAAAAAGGCTGACATGCTGATATAAACACAGTAGTTATTCACTCTTCAGAATCAGGCCCTTTAAGATGCCTCAAACACATGTAGCATAAATAGCTGTATTCCAAAATACTGGGTGTTTCAATTAACTTTTGAACAATGCTAAGTCTGAAAGAGACCTCTCTGAGCTTCACTTACTTGGTGACTTCTTAGTTTCTTCAGGTAGAATCGCTATCTGAATTAAAGACACAGCGTGTTTAACAAAACCCCCTTTGTTTGTATGTAGATAACAGTAAATTCTAGAATACTTGTTCAGAGGTAGTTATGTGCCTGGTCATTTAATAGTCAATTAACCACAATGTTCTATCCTTTCTTCTTTCTCTTTCATACAAGATACGATTTCATACAACACCAGCTCAGGAACAATTTGGTAATGAGAATATATGTATATAAATAAATAATATAAGCTCTGTATTTCCACAGAGGAGAACTTTAAAAGTTTTTGTAGATTCTAGACCTTCTTTTCCCAGAATTTGCCTAACAAAACTACAGCTGTGACATTACTCTAAAATTTTATCATGAAAGGAAGATCATGAAATACCTGAAGACACCATTCTGTTATGCTTACTATTTTTAAGACAATATTTTTGTGACACAACTCACATTTTTCTAGATACTGTTCACACAGCAGAATTTTCAACTTCAAAAAATTCAAAACAGACTCGTTCTGTTTATAAGAAATACAGGGCACAAGACAAGTGAAATAGTATCAAGCTTCTGTCTGTTATCCTACTAACAGAGTGAAAATATTTATATTTAGTACATATGTGGACCCAGAAAAAACAGGATACCATCACATTTGTCTCATTGTCAGGCAAGGTCATTCAGACAGAACTGTATTATTATTTTTCAAATCCAGCACTGTACCCAAACTCCAGTTAATTTAAAAAGTGAAGAAAAGAATTAACTCCAGATTTCACCAATAATACTTTAACAGTCATGTTCAGTAAAAAATTATAGATATTAAAAAAAGATATAAAACTATCAGGTTCTGATACTAGTGCAGTGTATAGGACATCAGAAGCAGACACAGTACAACACCTAACCCCACTGCCTTTATTTGTACAAATTAAATGCATCTGGGATTGTTTTCTGGTCTACACCATTAAACTCTTACGCACCCAAACATGATCACCGCAAGCAAACTACCTATTGTCCCCAGGCCCTTGATTTGTGTTAACTCACAAACCACATCCAGAAATCATTTGGGAAAGCGTGTTTCAGGTTGGGCCAACAATGCCAAGGGCTATTCTAACAACTTAACAGTATGGACTTTCAAGCTCTAGTGTCTGGGAACATCCCTCCTCCTGCCCCAACTCTTTAATTTCCTACTGTAAATGTTGCTGCTGTGCCTCTGTTGCCCTCCCTGTAGCTGAGGGCTTTTGCTCCAAGGTGTAAGGTGTCTCCTCCTACTCCAGTTTTTTTGCCATTTCTTCCCAGCAGTGTACTAAAAAGATGATGTCTGTTGGTATATATGGAGCCAGTGAATCACAAGAAAAAAATAATGGGTAATTTAGAGGATTGTGTTAGGATAGAGTCCTCTATCTCTAGGATATGGGGGAGAAGAAAGGTGTACGTGACACAGAAAACGTGCGTATCCCGGGCACATAAGAATCCAAATGCCTTGAATTGCCATGCTATACTGAAAAGAATTTTCTTGGAAGACAGATCCTGCCCCTGCTTACCCTGCTCCTCCCAACAAGAACTTACAGACTAAAACCCTTACTGCCACCTACCCCAAAATTCTAACAGTAACATGATAATTATTGGACTTGAAATACTGATTTTTGGACAGACTGTCTTAAGAGGTTAAGATTCCAGCTTTCTTGAAATCTTCTATTTCATATTTCAAACAGAGAACAGTGATTACAGCTGTGTTTTCATGTAGGAGAAAGTAAACAAAACCCAACAGAAATGCCCTCAACAGCTCCCCTCTCTGAAGCCAGACCCCACTGCCCTTTACTTTCACTAGCCCACTTGATATATATTGGGTGTTTATGTATAGCAGATAAAGACCACACTGTGGAAACACAACAGGTCCACTGAAACACAGAGAATTCTGAGGAAGAGCTCCAGTACATCACATCTGCTCAACATATATGTAAAACTGCTGGGAAAGATGAAGAAACAATTTATAGCTCAGTGCCTTCAGTAGCTGGAAGGCATACAACTAATGGATCTTTTCTTCATCAGACCAAGCAGCCTCTGGAAGTTTGTCAGTGTTTGCACTGCCACAGTGGTTGATTGTTAGCAGAAGCGTCTGCACCAGTCTCTAGACGTGAACGCCCGAGAAGCAGCAAAAACCTTCGCAATGGAAATTCCCCTTTGGAATTTGCTTGGTTTAACACAGTGTATGGTTAGCTGACCCTTGCAGTACTGTGCAAGGCTCATCTACTTTCCTACTAAGGGTTCGTGTTTGATAGACAGACTTAGCTTCCCCCCTTCCACCCCCCTGCTGGCACTCCAAGATGATTTAATGAAATATTCTTAGATTTTCCTCTCTTCAACATTAGAAAGAAGCATAATATGTCTTTTTTTTTTCTTTCTACTGAAGACTAGATTCTCAAAGGAAGCAAAAGCCTGGCTGTGCTTCTAGTGCTCTTTTTTACAGTTAACCACTGTTGGCTGTCTTTGAAGTATTGTCCAGGAAGAAGTATCTGGAACACTTTTTCAAGAAGGGAAACTGTCACTGGCAACTACCTCTTCAGGATCAGGTATAAATTTAATATTGCCAAGACATTTCACATCAGTTAAAGTGACTGTCGAGGTGGTTTTTTTCAGTTTCAGAATGTATAGGGGAAAAGAGCCACTCTGTAATCAATCTGTACAGCTGTTTTTTCTTATGATGTCTTACAGTTTTATAGCTTCTCTTACTTGCAGTTTAAGGAAAAGGTCATGAAAATTAGTGGGACTGAACACCAGCGCAAAATTGCAAGTCATACATGAAAGCCAGATCTCAAAACTTCTAAAGAAGGATAGACAGAGGAACAAAGAAGAATTTCTGGTCAAGAGAACCACTGATTTAAAATTGTCAGAAGTCTCAGACAATTTCAGTCTTGGTTTCTGCCATGCTGTACAAAGACATAAGAATAAAACTTCTATCTTAATCCAAACAGACATCACAAAGTAAGAAAAAACCTGGGAGAGACAAAGTGGTTTATAACACATCATTTGCCTGTACAGTGAGTGACACAAACTTGGCCTCCTAATTGTCAATCTAGTGTCCTATATTCTAGTGACACACTACCTCTCATGAACAGAATAATTAACTAGAAGAGGAGGCACATGATCAGACCCTATAGCTTTCTATTATTTAGGATGAATGGAAATAAAGGGAAACACTTTCAACACAGGCAACTGGAAACATCATCTTATGCGGAGAGTTTTAGAGATGGTAAAAGTGACCTTCCAAGAAAAAGCATAAGAGAAACCTATTCTGGTCACTTGAGTTATTAAATCCTGATACAATCCGGTGTAAGAGTTGCAATGTGCCTTTCATCACATGAAATCAATGTGAATTAACCAGCCTGGCAGCACAGAGATGACTGAAGAGGAACAAGCCTTGCATTTCCACTTCTTGTGTACAGGCATCACATCTTCCGCAGTTCCTGGTAGTCTTATAAACAATGTTAATCTTCAAAACAAATGACAACCATTGTAGAAGTGCCTTCCTGTAAATGTTCAGCTTTGCTTTTTATTGAAAGACACACCTTGCAGAACAATAGCTCAGCAGGTATGAATACAACTAAACAATGCATAGACTCCCTGTAGTTTCAAGTTTACATCCTGCAGGCACTTTTGCTAGGGTGGATAACAATGTATTTGGGTAGAAATCTGGAATGTTGGCACAGAAAAATAGATATTGATGTCTAACATTACTCACATTACCATCACTATAGCTATTCACAGCTAACCTTTGTATAGCTACTAATAATTTAAATTGTTCTTCAATTTGGAGAACAGTAAAATTAAGTTTTTGGAAAAAGTCTTGAGTGTCACTACATTATGTCCAAGAACCCACTTGAGAAGATTCAAAAAGCCATACAGAAAATAAATCATGCTGTACTTTACCATACATAAAGCATTTTATACTTTATTGCATTTCAACTCCTCCTTTAGCTTTTGAAATCCACAACACAGTTTTTCAGAAGGGCACGATTAAGCCCTTAACACATCTCATGTTAAGCTATCTCAGTTGTAAGTTAGCTTAACAGTGGTTTAAAACAGGTTCAATAGAATGGAAAAAATAAATCCAAATGCCAGTGTTTATTCAAAAAGACTAATTCTTACGACTAATTATTAGTCAGCCTGATGGAACATGTCCTGTTTAAGAGAAACATTAATACATCATCCATCAGTGTGTTTCAAATACAAACTTTTTCAGGTTATGAACCTGAAAATATGACCCAGGATAGACTCTAAGTAGGTATAACTCTAAGTAAGATCAAAAGAGATCATTTCCACTAAGACAGACCTGGACTTTATACACACACAAACTCTCAAAGGCTCCTCTTCCCTCAAGTTAGATTTGTATTTCAGTGATGCAAAACAACAGCCTTACTGCAGCATGCGCTCGGATCAGTGAATTTTAATTTTGGTAAGTCAGTCCTGTAGTTTAATCTAATTGCAAGTCTTTTTAAAATATGGAAACATGGAATTCAGGGCTTTAACTGAATTTATCAGATAAGTTCCCATGATAAAACAATATAGCCTACCAAAATAATTCTGCATGCCCCTATAAAGAACACATGCCTCTCAGAACACAGCACTCCATTGAACAAATATTATTTCAAATTAAATTTTGGTTGATAATCAAAATTTCTGAGTAAGATTTACTTGAATACAGAGAAATATATATCTTTAAAATCCAAGATTACCAACAGCAATAAATTTCAGTTATCATCAAGAGCTCAAACCTCAAACTACAGGAGCAATAGGCGAGCTGCCTGCCCAGCCCTTAGCCCATACAGACAGAATGGCCGGTCTGCAACTCAGTACTTTCCTGTTTTTTCCCCTTTCCCCTGCACAGTGTGTATCATAGCCGGATGCCAAAGAGTTTTCCCCCACATGAAGCAGATAAAATGAAACTGTATGAGCTGCGGTGACACACCAACACATAACAACTTTCGCAGGGCTACTGTATGACATAGTCTGTGTCAGAGGGGGTCATACAACGTCCCCTCACAGCACGCCCCATCACTGCAGTGAGTTACAAGGGCAGGGCAATGTCATACCAGTGAACCTCTCAGCAGCTCCTCAGTAAAAGGGAGGCTCTTTAGTCATAGGTGCCCACACCCTTAGGCTTCATTTTGCACGTGCCATTCCTATCATGCATTAAAGTGATTCTTCAGGTATTACATAAAGAGTAAATGTCAGCCTTGATTTTTGTGTGCACACATACACGTATTTGTGGATTATGTTGTTTATTTAGTCAGGTTAGCTAAAAAATGTTGAGGTATTCACTTTCCGATGTTGTTGCCAACAAAAAGGACAAACAAGATAAAAATACAAGGGCATTACTTAGCCACCTGATGACTTCTGAAAGTATATTCTGAAGCTTTGCAGAACACAAGTTACTATGTATTTAATAAATCCAATGGATTAGCACTGTAAGAAAGGACAAAAAAATCCCAAAACCAGAACAGACTAGCAAGGCATTCAACTTAATTTTCTATTATTTTTCCAGGTCACCCAAAAGTAGACTTTTTTTTTTTTTTCTTTTTTCAGAAATTGAAAGCCTGTGTTTGGTCCTGCAGCACACAGATGCCATCGCTACACTACATCAAATTCGTTTCCCCAGACCAAGTCTTACAGGTAGGTGAAACGAAAACACTGCTCCTGATTTTATCAATACCAGCATGGTGCTTTAAGCACTGTATTGCTAGGATAGCACACAGCAAAAGTATAAGTTACATGAGCATTATCAAACAAAAGGAGAGCATGCTCACCGAGCAGTCCAAAGCATGGCACAAAGAGGTGTTCGTTTGTTTTAGATGAGGGAGCTGTGATTACAGTCACAGCAAATGCTGACTACACAGCCTAGCGCTCTCTGCCCTTAAGAAGAGCTATTTTCAAGTCTTCAATTTTGATATAGAAATAACTGCTTTAAAGTAGACCCAGAATTCACTCTCTATCTGAAGCAGCCTTTATACCTTATCTGGATAAGGTTTCAATTTTTAATGAGGGCAGGGCAGGAGGGTTTCCAGGCCCATGAGTACTAGCTATGTGATGCAACATACCAGACCTCTCAAAATACCCACACAGAAGACATTTCACCACACTATCAATATTAACTTTGTATTCCTGTGTTTTTGCTGGTTGTTTCAGTCTTAACTATCCCTTTGAATTAGTTTTAAAAAGAAAACAAAAGGGTAAACTTTCCCAGGAAATAAGTACTGAATAACAGGGAAGGTTTTGTTTATTTAGAGATCTGTCATTCCTTTAAAGCCTATTTTATATTATATCCATTAAACCACACAAGAGACTTTCTTTCCTCTCCTCTGTAAAACTGTTTTAGCTATATTCTGGAAGTCAATAGACAGGGAAGGACATTACTTTGTCAACACAGCCCTGGCCAGTCAGCTTCCCAGGTTTCTCCTCTGTGAGCCTGTATTTACAGGCAGCTTTTCTGAGAAAAAAAGAATTTATGTTTGCTTATGGCCTTGCCATGAATGTAACTGATATCAAAAAGCACCAGACCATTTAAGATGACCTGCGCTGATTCTAGAAGACAAAATTTATAGTCAAGTAATATTATTTTTCAGTGGTTTTGCATGAATTTGTGTCCAAGTCCAAAGAAAGTAAACAGCAAATGCAATGTGATACCAATATGACTACCTGAAGGAGTAAAGTTAACTTAAGTGTGTTGGAGAACAACAAAACTAACAGCAAAGCACTCTAGTAAATATTTTGAGACCTTTAAATGACAATCGAGTGTTTTCATATTTCTGAAGATGTTGTTAATAAACCCGTAAGATTTAGTGAACAGTAAAAAAAAAAATCTTCCAGAAAGCTTTTCTTTGGGCTCAAAGCTGCAAATGCATCGCAGCTGGAAGTTCATTTGCATGATTAAACGCACTTGCAGGTTTAACTGCTTTCTCTAGTACAATACATTGTACAGAAGATTACGGATCCAACAGTGCCACTGAAATACCAAAAGTATGATTCTTAAGGGTATTCTGCCCAATTAGATATGCAAAGTATTTTTCATTCTATAAATAACGAGGCATTTTGGAAAGTTTAAAAGTCTACCGACATAAATGGGACTACCCTCACCAGTCGGTGGTCTGAGGCAGTTCTAGGGTGTACCATCATAAATTCAATTAGCAGCTGGGTTCGCGTGCAAGCAACTGAATTCAGCGTTAAGCCGCGTTTAGGCTCTGGCCTGCATGAAGAAACGGTTCAAGCACAGGACCACAAGCACCAGGATCCCCACCTCATCACTATCAAAACACGCCGAGGGAATTAATGGCTCGCTGGAGAGCTGATCCTGCTGCAGAGGGCGAAGCCAGCCTTAACGCCTGCCTTGTCCAGCAGCCGCCGCTCCCGGCTGCACAGCGGCCCGGCCCGCCGTGCCCGCGGCCGTGCCCCGCCGGGGTGAGACACAGCCCCGCCGCCCGGGCCACGCCGCCGGGGGGTCGCCAGGCCTCCCCCCGAGCCCCTCCGGGTTACGCACAAGCCACCCAGCTCCCACTCTGTGACACACTGGGACGGGCGAGATTACTCACAAGGGAGGGAAAGAGGGCGGGAAAAGGGAAAAAAAAAAAAGTTTGCTCCCTTTCTGCGTGAGGAGCCGTGGCTGTCCCGAGCCTCCCGCCGGCCTCATCTGTGGAGAGGCGGGCAGCGGCCCCCGCCTCAGCCGCCGGCGGTGCCGGCCAGCGGGGGCAAAGGTGGCCGCCGCCTCTCCTCAGGCGCGGCGGCGGCGGGCAGCCCCCTCGCCGGCCCGTACTCACTTTGTAAGTGCTCTCCGTCAGCTTGTTCACCTCCTCAGGGTCCCGAGACATGGTGCCGGCGGCGAGGCGGCTGGTGGGCAGAGCTTCGTCCTCCGGAGAGCGCCTCGGCCCTAGCTCCGCACCACCGCAGCTGGCTCGGCTTCTCCCTCCGCCGCTAAGAAACTGTCAAAAACTTGTGGAACCAGCCGGGCAGAGCCGCCGGGGCGGGGCCTGTGGGGCCGCGGCTGCCTGACGCGGCAGGACTGGCTCGGCGGGCGGGGTGCGCCTCTCCTCAGCGGGGAGGGCGAGCGAGCGGGCGGGCGGGACGGCCGCCTCGCTTCCACCTGAGCCGCCGCCTGCTTCGTGCCGCCGCTCCCGCTCCCGCGGCGGTAGGCGCTGCCGGGCTTCCCCTGCGCGGCCTCGGCAGCCCACGGAGCAGCCGGTGCCTGGGCCGTGTGGAGGCCTCTTCAGGCGGCAGAGCTGCTGCGGGAGCTCAGCGAAGTCGGAGGTGAACTGTTCCTCCCGACAACTAAGCGACTGTTCTGTAAGAATTAATTCATTAGTCTTGTCAGAGTTAATTAGCGTAGCCGTAGCAGTGCTGGTGAGGCTGGGGATGGTCCCCTTTCTCCCTTCCACAGCAGCCCCCCGTGAGGGAGAGGCGTAGAGGTTTCCTCAGGGCCTCTCGGGCCAGGACAAAACTGTTTTTCTCCTGAATCCTGGAGCAGTGTGCCACCCGAGCTTTGTGCTACACGCTCAAGTTTTCTATTTCTTTTAAATATATAGCAAAAAAACCGGTGCCCACAGTCATCTTTCCTCTGTGAAATGACTCATGAGGCCTCCAGGGGCGGGGGGAAGGAAGGCTGGGGGGTGCTATAAATTTTTGTGGCCCATAAACTATCCAGAGATGGTGAGATTAATTTAAAGTACGCTAGCCGGAATATCTTTCCGATAATGTAATACCAGCACTATCTTGAAGGACTTGGTGGGAATTCCATAACCTTGGGTATTTACAACTTGGGCACAGTGCTAGGTATTGAGTGTGTGAGGTGTAATCACCATCCTTAAACACTGGACATCCTTCTCTTGGTTGCTTTCTCTCCATTTCCCCTGCTTTATTGTAGCAATAAAATCATGGCAGCCATGCAACAAAAAGTGGACTTGGAAGAGAACCCTAGATGTTGGACTCTGGTGTGGGAGGAGGTTGTTATCAGGTTTCGAGAGTTGTAAAAATGTTTTCGTTCAAGCATGTGGAGATGTTTACAACGGCAGTTTACCTTCTGGGGAAAAAAGTGGGCACTTAAAGAGTGTTATCTTGAATACAGCTAAAATGCTGGGCAGAGAGGGAGACTTCATGCTCCTAGGTAAAGTCTTTGGAGGCTTCTGGTGTTTATGGTGTTAGTTGCCTTTCTGTAATAATCCAATCTATGATGCTGTCCTATAGGTATAGTGAATTATTTTGGGGCCAAGTCTGCAATTTACGTTCCTATTAAGCAGTGCTTGTTTATACAAGCAGCCCTCTTGAATGTGACATGGCTGCTTGCCTGAGCACGGGATGAAGAATTGCACAGTTTATTCCTAAGTCTTTTGTCTGAAGAGTTCTTTACAACTCTGGAAACACACTGTGCCTCGGTACTACTGCTTTTGTGTTACCTTATGCCAATGAAAGGATATTTCTCCCTAACAGGCTGGCATTCAGATTTGAGGGAGCAGATACCCAAAGGAATATGTAGAAAAGGAGTTTTTCTTCCCTGACTCCTGCTAAAGGAGCTGGGCGTATGTTGTGTAGCAGGGAGTGTAGTATTCCCGTTAGGGGCAAAGCTTATTTCCTCTGAATGTTATGGAGCTCTAGGAGCTCACCTAGGATTCAGTGTGTTTGTTTCCAGTTGGTGTGCTAAGTTCAGTCATAGTAAGCGACAATATAAGCATTGATGAAATATGAATATCAGAAAGAAATGACATGGATGATTAATGTAGGTGGAATTGGTTAAAAATGTTGATACTTATATTGTGGGAATGCTCAACATTTCACAATATACATTTCTAAAGGTCTTTTTACTTCATAAGCAGATGTAAATATTTTAAAGGTCTACTGAACTTCATATTTTCTTGTGTTCTTGACCTTTGGTGTTAGTTTCTGCAGTTGTCCTGTATATACAATTTTTAGAGTTTTAATGTAAACTTTTCCAAGTTTTTAGTGCTGTAAACTATTTTAAAAAAGGAAAATAAAGATTGAAATTAATAATACAATTATGAAGTAGTGGAGAAAAAAAAAAAGAAGAAAAAGC
Source organism: Falco punctatus (assembly GCF_963210335.1). Lineage (NCBI taxonomy): Eukaryota > Metazoa > Chordata > Aves > Falconiformes > Falconidae > Falco > Falco punctatus. The sequence goes on along the minus strand of NC_137583.1, from coordinate 33,102,519 downwards.
AGTTTTTAAACTGCTTTTAAGATTTTAAGATTTTTGGATTAAAGAATCCGAAGTGGGAAATCAAGTTAGCAAGGAAGAATCCTCAGTTTAGGGTAATGGTTCTATTAACTCTTCTACATACAGGTTAAAATAAAAATGACCATGAATAGTTGAGGCAATTAACATAGGAGCAAGTGTTAACAGATGGAAAAAAGCAGGACTGACCTCTCATTAAAAGTAAAAGAATTAGGAATGGTTTCTTCCAATTTCTGAAATAAGCATTAGAAGTAATAACTGAAAGAATCATTATAAGAGTAGGTTGTGTGTTTATTGAGGAAAAAAGCAACAACATGCTTTATTATTGAAATTAGATGCGAGTATAAAAACTATAGTGTAAAAAATAATTTTAATGTCTTTATTCATGTTTTCCTTTGTCACCATAGTTTTCTATTGTTTTTCCCAAATTTTGAGAATCTTAAAAATGTGTACAGCATTTGGAAACATCTGTTTTCTTTCTGTTGTGGTGTTAGAAATATTTTATGTATCAAACATAATAATTAGTAGTGTTATTGTGTTCTAGTTTAGTGTTGTGTTTTACTGTGTGACTGAAAAACTTAAATCTTGACAGGCAAATCCAATTCTCAGTTACAAGTACCTGGACTTTTGCTGTAAATCATAAATTTTCAAATTCACTCAGAAGAAAAGTCTGCTTGGGTTTGTAATATAAATACAAATATTTTATTGTCTTAATAGGGAGGTTTTGATATTGCATTATATTAAGGTTAATGTTATGTTACTAACTTAGCTGGAATTAATCCTGATGTGTGCAAACAACATGAACTTAGAACAGTTGAATGAGATCTTATTTTTGCAAGTTACTTAAGGATGCTCTTGCATTTAAATGTGAGTGCAGTAGCCCTCTAGAAACATACCAAAGTGTTTTGTCTGATCAGGACAGAATATTTAATAGCCTGCAAAACCGAAACCTTAAGGAATACATCTTTATACTCTGTTGCCTACATGCTACTTTAAGAGTTTATAATAACTAATATGAGATGTTTTGGGTTTATCATATTCATCAATAGCACTGAATTTTGGGTGCAGCAGTGTTTGAGTGCTCAGGGTTGTGCAATCTGGAATATTCTTAGACTCTAAAGAGTACTTGCTAACTTTGCTCTGGGGAGTTCAGAGCAGAAGTCTAGCTGTGATCAGTAATCATAAATGCTGTCTGAACTGATTGGAACTAAAATTAATCTGATTACCTTTTTTTGACACTTTTAACATACTGTTTTGTTGGCCAGAAAAGACAAAGAAGGAAATACTCTTACTTTGGTGGTGAAGCCGTCTTGTGGTGTAATTATGTCTGTTGACGCTGTCTTTGTACTGCACCTCAAGCAATAACTGCATCTCAGAAGTAATTCAGATTAGAGGGAACCTGGCAGGGTAGTAGCTTACCTGATCCAGTCTCCCATCAGAGTAGGGTTAATTTCAGCATTAGGTTGCTCAGGGCTTTGGCCAGTTGAATTTCAAAGCAAAAGTTGAGGAACAGAACTGAAATAGCTCTGTTTGAAACAACATATAACTCAGCAAATAACATATACAACACTGTAGAGCGTTTTCTTTATGTTTTTTTTATGTGGGGCTACCCCGTGAGCTATGTTACGCATCCAGCCGAGTTGCCTATTCTTAACAGACATCCTCCATGTTGTAACTAGAGCTTTGATATTTGACTGTAACATGTTGCCTATAGAGAAAAAAAAAAAAACTTCTCTCCATCCTCACTACTCGTCATTCTGCCTCACATAACACTTTCCTGTTGTCAAACAAAGATTTGTAGGCCTATAATTACAGTCTCCAGCAGACCCCTTGATAGTGGCAGTTTAAAAGAGATGACTTGGACTTCAGCATCTCCTGCTCTAGTCCTTGCAATGGGTAAGATGCTCCTGGCCTTCCACAGGTACATAGCTAACAGGAGCAGCCAGGCGCAGGGACTGGCTTGGAGCTGAGGCCGTCTGGATCTGAACTTAACTTCCTGCATGTATTTCTGTGAAATGCAATCTCTGGGCCTGAATCTAGCAGTTGATTCCACATTGGCCAAAGGCAGAATTGCATAGGTTTGTTAGCAAAACTGCTGGCAAGGGACTAACCCGAAGTAAGTGTTTGTATTTATTCCATACAGAAGACCAGTTCTCCTCTGGAGCGTTTAAGCTTTGGAACATGAGTTCCAATAAAAATCTCCCCATGCATTGTCAGCTTTACAGAATTGAAACTGTAATGACAAAAAGGTATTGTTAATATATCTTTTGAAAAAATAAATACTCAGAAATATTCCTGTGAATAAATGTATGTATTTCTTTAAAATAAGTAATATTTTGATGTATGATTGTTTTCTGTAAGTGTCCTATTTGCATCTCAGTGGCATATTTAAATATTCTTTGGAAATTATTTAAGCATGCTGTAATGACCCATTAATGTCACCTCATCATTAGATCTTTAACACGTGTTTTAAATAGCTTAATATGACTGTAACTAATTACATAGATTGTGGCTGAGCAGCAATCACATATGCACGATATTAGCCAGCTGTGGCCTATTTCATTCCCTGTGGTCATTAGCAGATGTTTAACTTGATTAAGAAAAAAAACCACAACACAAAGGTACACAGCATGTTATTTAGTCATAACAAAAATCGTTCAGAGTCAGAATAAAATTGCCTTAACAGGAAATTAAAGTGACTCTACCAGCTTGTTTTTCTGATTGAGATATATATTTTGTCCTGTGTTGACACTGATAAGGAATTTTTCGAGCATTTTAGCATTTTAATCCCCTTCAAGCTGACAATACAAAAGCACACCAAAACTTACAGAAACTCTCACAAAAATTTGAAATAATTTATATAAAACTTTTGAAGCCTTACTGAAGCTTTTGGTCTGATTCAGCTCTAGTTAGTTAAATAGATTTACTCCATTTTTAAACTGATGCAAGCACACACAAAATCATTTATTTCCCTGCTGTTCATTGTCCTGGGCTGGCTTCAAAGCAAATGAGCTGTAACTCGGACCCACAGGTCAATTCAATAAGATACTTAGCTCTCTGATCAAGGAAGACACTTGATTACATGCTTAATTGAAACATGTAATTAATTCGCTGTACTTTAGTGAGGGTGGTGGGTGGGAATCAAAGAGGTCCAAAATGCTTTTTATGAACTCTTCTTTCTCCAGACTGAAAAAGGGATGATGGTTTTGTCTTGGGACATGAATGCTTTGGATGCTTGTATTTTGTGTCTTAATTGTCCCATGTTGCAAATTATTTTGACAATATTATAAGAGTAATTATAATCTTATTTCTTCATTATGGTTTATTTTTTGAGATTTGAAAGTATATATGGTATAGAAGAATGCATTTTTAAAGTTTACTTGGAAGATTGCTTAGGATTTAGACAAAATTTAGCATTCAAGGGAATTTAATGGGCAGTACTGTTAGCAATGCTAATCTTTTTCTGCTGCTAATTGAAATATTTATCAAAAACTTGTTATACCCTCACATTTTGTAAACGGCTCATTTTTTGCTGAAAGATCTGCTTACTTGAATTCGTGTGCTGTATCCACTAGATGGCAAGCAAGCTATGCACTATGGAACAAAATAAACTTGCGTAATCTACTCGAGGCTTTCTTGAAGTGCTTTATAATGTAACAAGATAGATACTAGTGGTAAGTAAATGCAGCAGCCTTTATATTGCTTATATGCAGCCTTGGAATTTTGTCTCAAGAGTGTAAGTGCTGTTAGGATGTTCATGTTATTGAAATCTAAATATGCCTTGGGATCTGTAACTTTATTTTGAAGTCAACGCTAGTAGCAAGCCAGCATTCTGGTGAAACTCATGTTACAAACTTCTAATCCATTTAGGTTCCAGATGACTCATTCCAAAAACACAGTATTTTAAATAACTGCATATTTGTTATTTTCTCTTTTGTAATTTGTCAGCTTGGGGATTAACTAACAACAGGTGTACTCTCTTCTAAATGGATAAACTGGTTTTGCCTGAGGCTGAGTGTAGAGTACTGCCACTAAACATAGCATCTGCACATTGCTGATCTTAGTAATATAAGTAGATTGAGTATTATAACCAGAGTAAGAATGATCAGTGTTTGCCATGGGCTAGAATATAAAGACCTTAACTGGAATGTGATACTGTTGCTGGGCTGGGAACTAAACGTGCACCAGGTGTTAAGTAGCATGTCTGTGAGTATTTTCAAAGAAGTCAAATGTGAATTTTGATGCTGTCCTTACCTCTTCCTTTTCACAGCTAGAAAAGGATAGAACAAGTACATGATACTGGTAATTTGATTGTACTTGAAAAATGGCAAAAATCCTAGAACTGCGTTTCCATACTGAAAAGAAACTTGTAGCTTATTAACCCCTCTCTTTCATGCAGCCTTACTGTAATGGGGAATTACTAGAAAAATGTTCAGGGAAAAGTATTAATAGTAAACAATTCAAAGAAAATACCATTACATTCTTCCTGTAACTTGACCATTTAGTTGTGAACATTTTTTAGAAGCTGTGCTGCTATCAAAAAAAGGAATCAGTTTTTATTTTGTGGTAATAAAAATACGATGATTCCAAACCCATACATGGATATTTTTGGATTGAACCATACTGAAGTTTCTTTGTATGGACTCCTTATGAGCCTGCCTTCTCATCTTATGTTCAGTTGCTGTTCCAGGAAGCTGCTCAAGTAGAATATAACACTGCTGTGCCTGCCCACTCCTTGTTTCTAGACACCCACTGGCTAGTGGCAATACTAGCAATGCTTTCTAGAAAATGTATGGGCAGTGACGGTTGATGCTCAACAATGCAAACCTTGGGAGTGATCCATGCAGCCTATGATGGATTTTCCTAATCACGCCTATCACAAGCGTGTGGGCAACCTGATGGCGTGTACTGAGTGTGCCTCCACAGCAGACTCCAAAGCAGATGCTGACAGTTACTGTCTCCTCTTGAGGTCTTGCATCTGGCATGCAAACCATCTGAGAAGGTAGATGGTTGGAGTCAGTGGGGTGTTCTACAAAGATGAGAAGATGATGATTAGATTAGACTGGTGAATGCAGCCTTGGAGATTTTGACGAAGAGGATGATTAATCTGGTTGTCTGAAAGATGGTAGCTCCAGGGTCAAACTACCTCACTTCTAGTCACATTGAGATTGGGAAAATAGCATGGTTAGGGAAGTTATGGTGATTACAAGTGGCTTTTCAGCTTCTGATTAACAGTCTTAATTGTAGTCAATATAGTTCCTGTGGATTTGCTGAAAGTTTGGCTTGACATTCATAATTTCTGCTCAGTTTTCCCATTTGAAAATAAAAAATGTGGGCTGTATCAGCAGGAGTGATTCCTAGCCTCAAGGCAAAGTGGTGTGGGATGGCTCAAATCCACGTGGTTCTTGGTGGGGTTGCTCTAGGGCATACTGACTGCATCCATGCTGGCCAGCACTTGGTTTGGGTCACCGCTGGGCTCCACCCATAGGGCTGTAAACCCTTAACCATTACTTTGTTTTGTGTTTTTCAGTTCAAAGGGTCTGCACTGATCAGGGGGCTGTGTTGTAGCTTGCCTGAGTACCATTTGTGTGGGATGATACTGCAAGTACAAAGTGCGTGCCCTGGGGCTTGGCAGGAGGGCTGTGAGATTCTGAGAGTGGATGCTCCACTGTGTGCTGAGTAGAGGCAGCTAAATCCAATGTGATTGTATTTGTTTGGCCTTTAAGGTGGGTCCTTGCAATGAGCTTTTCTCAGGGTGCAGCTCAAATTTAGTTTTAAACGTAAGGTAACAGCAAAAGAGATCCTGCATGTAAAGTAACGCGTGTTATGTAGATAATCAAGGAGACTGGTATCTAGGAGTGAACTAAGGAGCTTATGTGTCAGCCTCACCTGACATGCAAGGAAAAAAGAGCACTTGGCTTCTGATAACCGTGCAGTGTGCCACTGACTTTGTGTAGGGTTCGAAGGCATAATTCTTCCATAATATTAAGCCAGTGGATTATTAGAGTTGTACATACATTATTAGGTAAGAATTGTTTGAGTTATGAAACAATATAGACAGCTGCTCAGTTGTATGGCTTCTGAGGAGGAAGCTTTTTACTATTTCTTTTGTCCTTCTCACATAAGGACTGTAGTTTCAGGGATTCCTGGGGATCTTTTAGAACTAACTGCCCTGGAACCAGAGAACCTTGCACCTGGATGCAGGAGATAAATGGAGTTGCTCCTATGCTGCATATTACTGCCGCTCCACCCTAGAATTCACTGAATCAAATATCTAGATTTTAATTAACTTCAAGGGTTTCTAATTGGATGATATGTTAAATTTCTTTTTTGTATAGAAAGCCTGTACAATACTGCTTGTCCAAACTAGGAAAGAAGGCATGTAGTAGATATTTTTTTGACCAATCTTATCTGTGAGATTCATGTCATTCTGTTAAATTTAGGACAAAATTTTGGTTAAACTAGAATCAATGGAGTTTTTGATGTATTTCATTGAAGCTCAGCTTTCATTTTTATTCTCTTGATTTGTGTTAAACTAAGTAGTGTGAACTTTTAAGACAGAAAATAGTTCCTCAGGAACTTACAGTGATAGGATTTGTGAAACACTTTGATACTATTTTCTCCTTTGACTCTTAAATTCAGGAGACAGCTGTTGTACACGCAACATTTTTATTGCCTGCTTTTCATCAATTGGTTGTGCTATGTATGGAGATGGAATTTCTTTGTAAAGCTGTTTTTCATTAGTATCAAGAAATACATATACTTTGCAGCTAAAGCCTTATATAAAGTTTTATCTCTCTGCCCACATTGTTACTATTGTAATACTGCTTAGCAACTAAAAGTAAATCAAAAGAACAGCAATGAAGAACCACTCAAATCCCCTCTTTATGATACAGAGAAGGGCCTAAGCTGCAAAATTCAGATATCAATTTGGATCTGAAATTTTCAGAAGTTCAGGGATCTGCCATTGGTTTTATACTTTGAAGTGAGAAAAGTGGTCAGAGTGACCTGGTTCTGCTTTTGCCCAAGACACAAGTTTGGAACAAAAGTATTACCATATATAGTAGTGAATTAAAAAAACCCAATTACGATTGTCCCCTTTTTTGGAATCCCCAGAGAAGATGCAATATTTTACTGGGTGCTTATTCCAGATCAGTATCCTAAGTCCCCTTCCTCCCCCAGCTGACAGAACAGATGGCTCATCTATCTCCTACAATTTCTGCATCTTTCAAAATCGACGCTGTGAGGAACGGGGGATAGATCTTTCTTTCAAGAAGTTCTATACCTCTAGGCCATTTTAATTCTCAACTTCATGGCTAGCACTTCAAGTAACACTTGAAGTATTAACCTGTTTTGTTGAATTTTCTGGAAATTCCTAAGGAATGAGGTGTTGTGTAGAATTAATACTGCTGATGAAAAAAATATCAATAGAAGTAGTACTTCTTCAGCACTGCAGGGGAAATGTGCAGGGAGAGTATCTACAACTTCTTTTCCTGAAATTTTATTATATAAGCATGTAGCCTTTCAGCAGCAGAACTGTATTATTGGGAGACCTGTGGGGAGCGTGACCAGTTTGGGTCTGTCTATTTCCTGCAGATGGCTGTTTAGGCAAAAAAGAACATTGCAAATTACAAAGGTGAGATAAGAGCTGTAACAGTGCAACAATTACAACATCACAAGGACTGCTTGTCCTCAAGGAGAGGGCTGAAATCTGGGTTTATTATGGTTGGCTATGTATGCATAATGGAATAATGCTTATAAAAGAATAAAAGCATCCTTGACAGTCAAGGACCAAAATCTGTACTCATGGAAAACAAAAAGGTGAAAGATAAATAGCACTGTAGCAAATGGACAGGGAGATCTTGAACACCTTCATTAGTAGCAACAATGAAACTAAGTACTGGAATAACTGCAGGCAAGGAGGAGGAAAAAGGATAGCTAATATCCTTTGATTTTCTTTCACTGTGGGGAATTTTCAAGACTTTGGGAGAACTATGGCAACTACCTAGCATCATCTCAGGAAAGACGTCAAAATGACCAAGTCAAATGGGCTGTGTAATTGGGAATTTAAACCTATGCATTGCTTACACTGATAGGTTACATTTTAGAGAGAGAAATGAACATTTTATTATGGTGATTCACCAGCTAGCAACTGGATATTTTCCCCAAAATACTCAGAAATATTCAGCTGCTAAGTGCAGCCAGCAGTTTGTGCTGTTTGGGTAATGTCGATGGGCTAATATAAAAATGTGTAATATTTTGTTAGCTCTTAGTTTCTAGACAATGTGGGCCAAAATCACATCTTGCCTTCAGCAGCAGCACAAAGTAGTTGAAAAGGCAGCCAAAGCAGCTAGGTAGGATTTCCACTTACATAGGAGGAATCCCTCAGTAACAGACAAGTACCACAGCAGCTTAATGTAAACTCTTCCCAAGTGTCCAATCTGTTGAAATTCCTGAGCAAAAGAGGTGGAGGTTTGTTTCTGAGTTACTCAGTTATCAGCACTGTCCACCAAGAAGGTGGGTAGCAGCACACGAGTTAGGGCAACACTGTAGCCTGAATTCTGTTTGATGTTAATGTTGGTCTGACTCACCATGTGGTGTAGATTCTACCTCAGCTGCAGTGGAGTTTGAGGTCTGAAAAGGGAGCTCCCTGGCAGCCACCCAGCCAGTAGTGTCAGATGCAGCTGGAATCAGGTATGCTTCAAATTCTGAGCTGCTGCTGCTTTATCAATTTTTAGTCAGTCTCTCACTTTGTTTCTTTAATTTTCAATTTGTCCTGGCCCACCTACAGCTACTATTTGCCAATATAATAAAATGAAAATACTGTATGAAATAAACCACCTACAAACTAAAAGAAGTCCTGTTCCCCCTTTTCAGATCTCTTAACATTATGTTCCCTTTCTCCTTGCCTTTCCTGCTCATTTTAGAGCTCTTTCCCATTTCAAATTCTCTCTTCAGTTGTTGATTACAGATACAGTATTTCCTATATCAAATTCAGAGCTATAAAAATAGGCCACAACGCAGAAAATACTTTAGAGAGGGACTGGTTTAGTTGAGTTAGTGAGGTTATATGTTGAAGAATATTGATATGTTATTTATTTATCTGCAGGGAATTGTTAGTGAAGTTTCTTGTTTATGCCCTCTCACTCTTTCTGGTGACTCATGCTCACTTGTTTCCTGACATTGTAGTGACCATGTAGAAATATAATGTGACCTAAATAGCTCAAATTCATTACAACACGATTATCATGAAGCAAGAGGGCTAGCAGATATATTTTAAATGAGAATGTAATATAGATAGGTAGCTCTTTATTAAATGAAAGTGCAAAACTCTGAGCTACGTTGTTATTAAGTTAAGGCAACTAGGTTTTCAGCATGATTTGTGTACCTGCTGTACATGCAGTGATGTGAAATAAGCTGGAAGCATCATCCTTCCCACTACTGCCTCCTGCTTTTATTGATTTAAGTAAGGCTCTTGGGTATCTGATTCTATCTTGATGCCTGAAGATTTATTCATATAACTCCCCATGCATGAGCGTGATATTATACCACTTGTTCTCTAGAGAAAATAATTAAGTGAATTACTAACGCATAAAATGCTCAAGTTAAAATGCTTAAATATTCCATTTGATGCAGTTATATATAGCTTAATGTAATAAGTGCAGTATCCTCTTAGTCAGAATGCCTTGTGTGGTATCCTCTTAGTCAGAATGCTTTGACTTTCATCTCCATTAAATGGAATACTAATTAACAGTTGATTCTAATTTTGTCGAGGTTGCTGTGGTGTTATATTCTTTGACAAGACCAGAAGGTGAAAAAGGACTAACCTGTATATAAATTAAAAGTAATCATCAGAGGTCAGTGCAATAGTGTTATTACTGTATATAAATGCAGACTTTTGGATCCCACTTATAAATACTGTGAAGTCACACAGGGTATAATGAGACAGGAACTTAATCTATTGACTGCCTTGTAGCTGAAGTTGCTCCTGGGGAAGGCAAGTTAGTTTAGCTTAAGTACAGTTATTGCAAAGAAAGTGACAATAATACCAAATACAACCAGTGATGAAGCAGGTAATAGAATTCAGGCTTTCATTGAATGAACAAGCATGAAAATGCAATTCTAGAAGAGCTGCATGTAACACGCAGCAGCAAGTAGATGCACATGAAATCCCCAGTATGTTGGCCAAGAAAGCCATCAAGTAACTGCCAATTATGTATAAGCTACTGATAGCTGGAACAGTTAATTATTTTTTCTGATTGCCTTTTTGTTGTTGTTTGTTTTTGTTAGAAAGCCTAATGAATTCAAATTGAACTTTTACATGAGAGAGAGTTTAATTTTTGGAAAAAAAAGAAAATAATTGTTTTAGTCCTGAAATTGCTTAGATGTCATTTATTACAGTGAAACAAAATCTTTCTATGTTTGGATTTCTCCATCTTCTTTAAAAAAAGATAAAAACCTGAAATAAATATTTTGAAACATTTAGTGTTACCTACTTCAAAAGCTTTTGCTGGATACAGTTCTGTTTGGTTGGGAAGAGACTGGTTTTTTTCTGAATTTTTGCCTTTTTGTCTTGTTTCACTATGGAAACAGGCATTTTAAGCCCCAAAGTCTCTAGTGAAAATACAGCTGAAATTCTCCTTTTTATTGCAAAACATGTATGTGTGTGTCTGTGTATTCTGACTGTAATCAAATAAGCCATTGCTGAACACAAAATCCACTTCAAGGACCACATCCTAATATTCATCCAACTTCATGATTCCTGCTATATCCTTTTCCATCTATACTTAGACATTTATGTAACAACTGTATTGTACTGGAAGTTGAACGCTGACTGCATATGGGAGAGGGACATGAAGATGAGGAGGCAGAATTTTTCCAGTAGAGTGGTGTGCCTGTAGATTTCATGGTGCAGGTGCCCACTTCCTTCACCACATTCATTTAGCATGAAGAGTTTCATTCATTTTTGCTAATTCTACAAACTGAAATAGTATCTAAACACAAAACTCATCTTTTGGAATTAACTTTCCTTTGGGTCCTGGTAAGAAAATTCAACATATAGTGGCTCTGTTTCTTTGTATTGCTTGCTGAGAAGGAGAATAGATCATCAAAGCTTGCTGATCTATTGGCAGCATTGCCTTCCTATGGTGATCATAAAGCTCTATGTACTTTATAAGTAAATTGTATTGAAGCTAACAGTGTTGGCATTTGCTCCAAATCATACAGTTTTATGCTTTGGTTCAGAGAGGAAAATGAAAAATAGATGAAGCTATAGTATATTGTTACACTTCCTCTTTACCTAGTCACCATATAACAGAGATTTTGAACAGATTCTATGCTATGACAGTTTCACAGCTTGAGTCAATTTAGCAGATCTGCACAAAATGTGAGAAACTAGTAAGTTTTGTTCATCTTTTAAGCAGCTTTTGCATCATTCTGTCTGTCCCCCTCTCTAATACTTTTCTCACCTTGATGCAAATGATGGGCTTTAGGTCAGAGAAACCTAATGCTAATTAACATTTCTGGTCATAGAGAGATGTGCAAATGTAAGAAGAAAATTGATATGCCAATGTTGATGTACAATGTAGAAAGTAGTGATGCATTGCTAAGATGCCTTTCATCTGAATAAAAAGGAGGACCTTTGATTTTATCTAGAAATGAAATGGATAGACCTTCTGACACCTGGAATCGCAGTTTAAAAGTATTATGCAACTTGCATGTTTGTGTAAAATATGACTATTATTTGTGTAAGATAAGACGTTCTAGTATTTTCAGACTATAAATTGAAAACACTGAAAAATACTGCAGGATAACAAAAATACATTGTGATAATGATATATATGTTGTTTCTTGTTATTTGCCAAAGCTGACAATTTGTTGTTTGTTAACTAGGAAGTCCTTAATCTCTGAACCCACTTACATTTTTGTGATGCTTACTTCTGTGGTGTCTGTACATATAGTGAGTCCACTTTGCATGGAATCAGCTCTGAAGTTAGAGGCAGATTGTTCTGCTTTGGCAAAGACAGATGTAAGGTGCAGCTCCTAGTCATGGTTGCCTGGAGCCTTTCTTCAGGATACTGTTTTGTCTTGCAGTTTTGTCTGGGATATGGAATCTGTCTGCTGTACTCTTTCAGTCAGTGGCTCTGATCGACACATTCCCAGTGTTGTGACAGGAAGGCAGGAGGAAGGGGCGCAGACCTATACCCAGTTAGAAGATCACATTCACTGTAACCTGCCCTTTATCTCTTGTTTGTACTTTTCAATCTCGATTATAAAGTTAAATATAAGTATCCACATAAGTATAAATACATGCATAAGTATTGGCATGATGTAGATTAAAACACATAGGTGGCGTTTGAGCGTGAGATAGAATCTTCTGTCTACAGCAAGAAAATAACATAGTAAATGTCTAATGTGTGGTTTATTTCTAGAAGATCCTGTATTGAGATGGTTTGATCCCACCTGAGTCTCAGTGTGGTACTGTTTCCCACTGGTTTGCTCAAGGTGGCTTCCTACTCAAAGCTTTACCTGGGCTCTGCATTGCTTTTTAGAGGTGACTAGGCACTGAAATTTAGATGTCACTTAATCTACCTGAATATACTTACTACAATAATATATTATCTTTTATTTCTTCAGGAACTGCTGGTGCTTTTTGCTGTGCTATTTCTCATCAACATATTAAACCTCTTCTTCACATGCCTTATTCATCTCTTGTACGAATAGCCTTCTAGATGGTGTAAATTCATGGGAGTTTGGTTTGGGGAAAAGTTTGCAAAATGAAGCTATAAATTGTTGGGAAGCATTTAAACTGAGAACAGTGTTGCAAGTTTCCCATGGAGATTTAAGTCTGATTAACTTACAGAACTGAAATATATTTTAAAATTTATATTCAAATAATGTTCATTGTTATTTTCTTTATTATGAATTTTTAAGAACCCCGAGGAGAACATTTCACTACAGATATCTGTCGTCTTTACAATAAACCCAAGCATTGCCATTGACCTTGATTATTTTCAAGAGAGGAGAGCAGGGGAGGCAAATAAGTGCAATTTCAGCCCCCATTTACCAGCCGTCTTTCAGCGTGCCAAATGTCACAACTTCTACTAACTTTGAGGAGCTCTAGTCTTCAAATTATATGAAGTCTAGATATGACATATATTTTGATTGTGTTATAAAATGACAGTTAATGTATTTCAGTTATTCAGGAATGTAATGTCAGAGCCAAAAAAGGTTCTAAGCTGAGTAAATTTAGCTATAGTGTAGGCTCTCCTGTCTAAAATTGTCATCTTAAAACTTTGAGGCCTCAACTTTAGGACACCTGATGTTGTGGTTCTTTGATCAGAAGTGTGCTGCTATGCATGAAAAATATTTGAGATTTATTATTACTGAACATAAGGATGGGATGAACTAGATTGTAATATTCTAATGATGCATGAAGTCAGCTATGGGAGGAAAGGCTTTCAATCTAGATCTTATTACTAGAGATGTTTCTATATTTTGTCTAGTTAACACTTATCCAGTAACTGTTTTATGTGAAATACAGAAACAGTTGATACTCTAATTAAGCATAATAATTTTTCCATGGGAGATGTCAGCTATAGGTTTGAGTTACTCCAGCTTGAGGCAGGACTTGAACCTGGGTCTCTTGTATGTAGGGTAAAAGTGGAAGTGGAATGAGCACAGCATTTCCAACTTTTTTTTGGAAGGATGTACATAGCCCTTTTTTCTAATCTTTTTTTTTTTTTTGAAAGAAAACCAGCAGGATTTAGGTGATGGCAGTTCTTTGAAAGCATGGGAGAAGTACCTCAGTATCTATAACCTTTATATTAATTTTTCATTAATACTATGTAATGTCACGTCCCTATTATAAATAAGGTTGCAGCTAGTGTTTTGCAGCCCCCTTACTTAGACAAGGATTGCACCTATCCTTATGGATCCCAATTTTTTGTTCTAGACAACTGCTTCAAGCGTTGACTTTAGTCATCTCTGTGTTTAGCATATTGCTGCTCTGCATGCTGTTTCAAGTTTTGATTTTCCTTGTATTTTTTATGTAGGACACAGGTCATCCCTTAAAGCCAGCTGTGCTTAGGTTTTATGTTCCTGAGTCCTTTATTGCATCTTTTCTCCTTTATTGTAGCTTGTTTCATAAAAGTGAACCCTGTCATATTTTCTAGTTACTCAGTCTTAGAATGAGTATAGCATCTGTCATATTTGTTGTTCTGAGGATTTCACTAACAGGCTTTTATAGTGTTTAAAGCCAAGTAAATGTGTTTTCCAGTGCTGACCAGCATGTGTAGGCATCTGTCTGGTGTTATGGAAGAATCTTATCTGTGCTGCAGACATGCTGTTTTCTAGGAAGATAGTGGTTTGCCTTTCCATATTTATTTGCAGTTTAATTTAAAAGTAAAAAAACCCAAAAAACCAAAACCAAACCAGCATGACCCGTTACAGTAGCGTTGGATTTATTTGAAGGTAGTTTTGTGTTTCAGTTAACGACAATGTGTTGGCACATCAACAGAGACATTCTGACACAGGTAATGCAGTTGTTCTTTGGGCCAAAACTGTTATAACTGCTGGTGAGAGTATACTGTAATTCATTACAAGTCTATATTTTAGGTAAGAAATGGTTGTCCCCTCTCACTGGAATTTGCAAGATAGCTTTGTTCCCGATCCATTTATTTGTATTAATTCAAAAACACTCCATTATTACCGATAGAAAAAAATGATTCTTTACACTGCTGTAGTATCTTTTAACTACAAATGCAGATGTTTTCAGTCAAAAACTGACAAAAGAAGGGAGGGGAAAAGTGAAGAAATCAGGCCTCAAATCTATATTGTGGTAAATTTTCTAGCAGAAGTTTTGATGGAAATCTTACAGAGCTTTTTAGAATAATAGTTATAGCAAGACCATAGCTTTCTATTACCGGTTGTGTCTATGCCAGAGATTGATGAGTACTCAGGTTTGTAGTCATCCCTTTAGAAGATAACAGTTTGTCCTAAAAGAATATGAGGAATTGTTGTTCAGAGCCAGAAAAGCATTTGAGAAGATCATAAAAGGTAGCAAAAATATATTACATATGTATTTATAAGTGGTATTATATAAAGTAATTCAAGGGACAAATCCACATGGCTTTCTAAAAGTTAAATGACATCTTTTCAACTGCTACAAATTCTCGAAGGATTTAATGAAACATAGAATAAAAGATAACTGAAACGTATAATATATTTAGACATTTGAAAGGTTTTTGCTGAAGTAATTAATACAAAAATTATTGAGGAAAATTGGAGCAACTAAGGCAAAGGGAAAGTTTTGCCAGTCATGCAAAATGCATGAAGAGGTAGGAAACATAAAGGGCAAGATCTCTGACTGGGAAGGACTAGAAATAAACCAAACACTGGAGTTATCTGGGGCTTTGTACACCAACAGATATATTACTATGTTATCTGCCTAGAGTCATGGTGAAAAGCAGGACGTCAGTACATGGTAATGTCATAAATTTGTTTAAATTAGGTAATATTAGAAAGATTACTAAAAGCTCCAGGAGAATGTAATAGAACTTGGTAATAAAAGTCAGATTAAATTCAATTTAGATGAGTGCATGGGAATTGAAATATAAATCACTTCAGAGAGCACAGTTCTAAATTAGTCCTTAAGAAAAGTACATGTTATTATATTGGATTATTTGAGAAACAATGTTTTGATTATGTAAGTAAAGATTATAGAAAAAGTACAATAAAGGCATAGATATTTTAAAATTGTATGAGCTGTATATTTGCACTTCTTGATTGTTGATCATTGATTATAGTGATTCTATAAAGTGTTCCAGGTGCATGAGGCAGTGCCAGATTCAAGTGGCTTGGTACAAAAACAGAAGTCCCATTCACCATGGACTGCTTGACAAGCTGGTATCTGGCTTGCAGTTTTAAAAGTAAAGATTCAGATTTTAATGTAAATTTTGGGTCTTTTTCCCCTAAAAAAAGGGAATTTTTTCATGGATTTTCCAGACCTCATTGTTTTGACACCAGACCTGTGTAATTTGGGGAGAGGTCTCTCATTTCAGACACGGACTCAGTTCTTGGCTCCTGAGTGGACAGAAGGACGTTAGACCTTTCAGTCTGTAGACTTCCAAAGCTAAATAGAATATATATCACCTCTCTGGTAAAAGCCTTAAATGCAGAGATTGTTGTAATCTTTAAACCAGAAAAATAGGTCTGTTCTGAAAAAGATATTTATGGTTTTCTGTTATGCTAACTAGGTACAGTAATAGGCTATTTTACAGCTCCCCAAAATGCAAAATTAAGATCCAGATGAGGGATGTTGCCATCACAGGCTGTGGGCAGTGTGGTGAGCAGCCCACAGGGTTGTTGTCCTCAGTCTCCTGAAGCTGCACCATGATGCAAAACGGGCACAGAAAGAAAGCATGAATAGGAGCACCTGACTCTGCAGTCAATTTATTTCGGAATTACGTGGACAGGGAATTCATTGGTCTGGAAGCACAAATAATCCAGGCATCTGGGAGTGCAACCAACACCTTTCTCTTCCTAGCTGTTTCAGTGTGAAGGGGACTCCTGCTGTATTTGGCTTCCGCAGAGATACATAGGCAGTGGCAGCATCTTTACATACAATTTCTGAATTGTAATTAGCTAGGAATAGGTACTGAAATGCTTCTGAGCCTATTTGAGTGTTGATGTTCAAAACATGGGTGTTGGTTGAGTTTAGGTGCTTATATTTTTTAAATATTTCTGAGTTGTATTGGATTTAACCAAGCTCGGGGAAGCTATTTGTGTAAAGAGGTGCAAGTTCCATGGGCAGAGTATAGCCTTACAAGTACGTGGTAAAACTGTAAGCATCATTTTTCACTTTCCATAATGAAAAGATGGTTGAATTTGTATGTCCTAATGCTTAAAAATAACAGTTCTAAATTGGAACCAAGACTGGGAAATTTCAGCCTACCTGATGAAAATCAGTACTTTTCTGTTAAACAGTTGTTTAACTCTGCTTTCCTCAAACCACTGGAAACTCTGCTGCAGATGGTAAGCACAAGTTATCACCTGCAAGATTCAGACACCTGTGTGTTTTAATGAAAATTCTGTTGTAATCTGTATATTGTGGCTGCTATCAGTTATTTGCAGTAAGACCTCTTACAACTAAGTTGTTGCAGATTTGACCCTAATTCTTTTCTAAGTTCTCTACTAGTATATAGTGTAGCTCCTCTGGAGACCAAAGGCAAATCCAGTTTAAAATCTTGTCTGTGGAATAATCTTCTCTTAAAAAAAAAAAATATATATATATATAAAGAGATTTAGATAAAATTTAGCCTTGTGCTTTCTTATTTATGATGCTTGTTGCTGCTTGCTACATTAGATATTTATATAATGAGGAAATTGTTTTTAGGTGAACCAAACCAAATTTGACTGGACTACAATTTCCCTTCAGGTTTCAAAAGCAAATTTTGCTATTACATATACATATGTAGTCATTATATACATGGGTATTTGCCATTTGGCTCTTTCTGGCTTTTAAAAATATCCTTTAAAAGGAGCAAAAGTTGCAGGATTGGGAACCACAGCCAAACATAAATAATGAAATGATACAATCTTGTTTTTTAAAAAAATAGTCGTTCAGTCAGTTATGTATTCCCTTTGATTTCTTGTTTGCCATTGTAGGATCATAGAACCATAGAACAGTTCGGGTTGGAAGGGACCTTTAAAGGCCATCTAGTCCAACCTGCCCAGTAGTGAGCAGGGACATCTTCAATTACATCAGGTTGCTCAGAGCCCCGTCCAACCTGACCTTGAGTATTTCCAGGGATGGGGCATCTACCACCTCTCTGTGCAACCTGTTCTAGTGTTTTGCCACCCTCATTGTAAAGTATTTGTTCCTTACATCTAGTCTAAATCTACCCTTTTATAGTTGATAGCCATTACCCCTTATTCTATTGCAACAGGCCCTACTAAAAAGTTTCTCCCCATCTTTCTTAGAAATCCCCTTTAGGACTGGGAGCTGCTTTAAGGTCTCCTTGGTGCCTGCCCTTCTCCAGGCTGAACAACCCCAACTCTCTCAGCCTGTCCTCACAGCAGAGGGGCTCCAGCCCTCTCATCATTTTTGTGGCCTCCTCTGAGCGCACTCCAACAGGTCCGTGTCCTTCTTACATTGCGGGCCCAGGGCTAGACACAGTTTTCCAGGTGGGCTCTCACAAGAGTGGAGTAGAGGGGGAGAATCACCTCCCTTGACCTGCGGGCCCCACTGCTTTTGATGCACCCTGGGATACGGTTGGCTTTCTGATACAGATCTTTTCTAGGATACAGATCTTTTCTAGGTTTTTCCCTACCTATCACTTAATTATATGAAAATAACTCATGGTAAACCTAAAAAGTGCGAAGTATGGAAAAATTTTATATTATTGCCCATGTTTTGTTACTGTCTTTCATATTTAATAATTTAATCTACTAATATCAAACACAGTCTATAGAAATAAAGCACAGCTGATATTACCATGACGATAGAGAAAAAAGCCATAATAAAGGAATTTAAAATATCATTATTTGAGAATTAATGTTATTAAACCTACAGTGATTTATGTGGTAGAAAAGTAAATTTTTGGTTGTCTTTAAAGATATTTCTATCCAACAAACTCTGTATATCATACTGCTGATGAAAATCTGAGTAATTTCAAATAGCATTTGCTTTTGGTAGAACCTTCAAATCCAAAACTTCAGGGAAAGAAGAGCTTCCCAATTTGTAAGAAGAATGGGAAGAAGCTATGCTGCTGACCTGATTCATCACAGGTAGCATAAGGGAGCAGAGCTAAATAGAAATAACAGTACTTCCAAACATTAAAGCAACAGCTCCAAAAGGAGGAACAAATTTTGATGTTTCTGCAATGAAAGAAATAATGACTGTTTAAAAAATACTCATGCAAAATCATACAATCAGAATAAAATTGTGACCATTTATAGAAATTTGGCTGAGTAGAAATTACAATCTTATGTTTGCAAAATCTAGGACAGGAGCTGTAACTCTTTTCTGGCATTAAGCATAGAATTTAACTGCCAGCTCAGTTTTTCCATCTGATGCAATACTGTTGGATTATGCATAATGCTTATGTTGGTAGCGTATATCAAAACAGTAGTGCATGGTCCAAGTGTAGGACTGCCAGTCTCAGGCATTCTGAAGCCCGACTTACCTCCTGAAAATCATAGGATTGGCTTAAAATAAAACATGAGATTTTAAAATTGTTTGGGGTTATTCTGATTTTAGTTTTAAAACTGAATTTCACAAAACAGATTCTTAACAATGCTAAGATGAGACTGCATGTTGAATTTAATTTCTGGAATCTTACATAAAGGCTGGTTTGGCCTAGTTTACTTCAGAAGTTGCTGAGTTTAGATTTAAATCTAGGGCAAAGGTTTTTCAGAATCAATATCAGGTTCACATGTAGACCTGTAGACAAATCTGTAGACGTGGCATACATTTTTTCAAGTTTCAAGAGTATGTAATGCTGCAGGAACATACATAGTTGAAATTATAAATGTAATATGGAGTATGTCACAATTTTTGTAGAAACTTTTAATGTGTTTCATCTGTTGATACTTTATTCAGTAGCTGTGATTTTATACATTTTAAGCAACAGAATATATATCATCTATACATACGAAATTAATTAAACTCAAGAGGGGAACAATCCTAGTGAGATGATGATGGGTTTAAAAAGGAAGGCCAAAACATACAGTTACGAACAAATACTGGGAAATTCCCTATATATTCATGTAATTCTGTTGCTGCAATGTTTTCCAAAACTTTCAATCTTTAAGCAAGGATAATAGCACCTTTGATAATGTGACTCTTAAATCGTGCAGCCTTGTACATATGTTGATTTGTTGCCAACGGAAGAAGTCATAGTCCGCTTGTTATGTTTGTTGATGATTCTGACATTGCGGACGTTTACTTCCTGTTTTATCAATCCCTGCTACCGTGTAAAAGTCTTGGTGAGGACTTCTGCTCTCTGCAACTCTTCAGCAGTCTTCGTATCGTCCTTGCAGTTCATGTTCAGTGTGAAATATTGCCTTTCAGTATCCATTTATACTTGGGCTCCAGTGAATTGGTCAGCTTGTCAATTGAAAAATTCTGTATTTTAGAGAAAGGACACTGATCACTTGAGTTCTGTGTTAATAATAACTGTTCTCAAATCATCATGGATAAAGGTTGTCCTTTTTTTTTTTTTTTTTTTTCCCCATTGCTGGCAAGACAAGTATGCCTAGTCACAGATAATTTTGGCTGTGGTTCCACAGCCGTATAATGAATAAGTTCAGTCTCTATTTTTGGTTGTCTCCGGATATTTGAAAAAATTTGGAACAGTTTTTAAAGTGAGGTTTTGATGCCATCTTACATGACATTGGTTGCCTTTTCACATAATTTTGATGGAATTCTTTGCTGTTGTACTTTGTTTCTCCAGTACAGCTAAATCTGTCATTCACTACCGACTAATACATGACCAGCTTGCTTTGCAAGGATTAATATAGACGGCTTACTGTTATATGTTATAATACTATCTGGGAAAAAAATGTTTCTTCTCTATCTGTTTTCAGAAGCATTAAAATGTTTTACAATTTCAGTCCTTTTACAATGTCTTCAATAACTCTGTTGTAAAATTATGGAAGCAATAAATCCTGTCTATCTTTAATTGAAATCCTTTAATGTCACTTTTTAGGGCGGTCTGAGTTTTGCAGTTATTTGCACATATCTAGTAGGAAATGTGCGTCCTTGTAGTTTCAACAGTCTTTGTCCTTCAACATAGTTCATCTCATGACCCACAAATGTTTTCCATGTTGTGTGGTCTCTGTTCATACCCTTTTAATTTGCTGCACAGAGCTTATATTGCATCCTTTTTGTATTTGGACTCCAAATAAATAATTTTTGTGCCCATTCAAATCATGAGGGTCAAATCAGTCTTACACTGAGTTCCTTGCCTTGCTAACTCTAGTGTCTGGGTCTAGCTCCGTGCAAATTAAACCAGCATTACCACTGAAAGCCCTGCTTTAACTTCTGTTCCGGCTGTGCGATCCCAGCTTCTTGCCTCTCCCTCTCTGGTGGTAGGATACAATGTTCAGGTGGTAAATGGGATCAGGGAGCAGATTCAGCTCATTAGTTATAACCTGTCATGTGGCTGTGTTTTACTTGTACAGGTATTTGTGTCAGCGTGAAGGGTGATTACAGGCACAGGGATTGAGTACTTGGGACTGGGAGGTGCTGCCTCTTTCCATCAGCATTGCAGTTTGAAATTGTCAATGGATTTGTAAGGCTGGCCAGTG
Organism: Falco punctatus; assembly: GCF_963210335.1. Taxonomy (NCBI): domain Eukaryota; kingdom Metazoa; phylum Chordata; class Aves; order Falconiformes; family Falconidae; genus Falco; species Falco punctatus. The sequence continues at coordinate 33,081,192 of NC_137583.1, read as the reverse complement.
AGGACATGTTCTCCAACCAAGGAGGCTGCAGAAGCAGCCAGAGCCTGGTAGAGTGCTTGTGCTAGTGGTTGCATGTTCATCTGTCTAACTGGTTCCATACTGGTTCCACACTGTCAGTCTTCCACATACACTGTCTTTGCCCATGGGTCAATGTGTGGCATCTTTTGCAGATGCAGAGCTTTTCTATAGGGAAGTGTTGCCAGTTTAGAAAAAGTATGTGTTTTTCCCCCGAGTTTCTGAGGAGAACCTTGTGTGGGGTTTTTTAGATTTTTAAGAGTTGTTCAGTATTTGTACCTGTAAAGTTTTTCCAATGGCAACAGTTAGGCTTACTCTTTCATATTTATTTTTTTTTAATAAAGGTAGGGCTGCTGTAATAAGATATGGCATGTGCATGATATCTTGCTATGGAGCCATTATAGCACTACAGTTTAGGCAGGGAAGGAATTTCTTTCCCTTTGCACTCTCTTTCAGTTTGTTTGTGGTTTTTTGTTTGTCTTTTTTTTTTTTTTAGCACAGAAGTATATCTCTATTCATAACCAAAACAATGTGTTGTACCAACATTGTCTATGCAGTAATGGTAGTTTGGGTGTTGTATAAAACCCTGAGCAATAACTTTGCTATTCATGTGCTACTTATCCTTTGCAAGTTTCTTTTCCCATTAAAAAAACCAACACACACACCCCCACACACACCCACCCATAGAACATTGTAAGAAATAAAGTACAGTAAAGTACCCAGTAACTGGGATGGATATGACTGCACTGAGAAAAAGATGCCATGGTCATTTGGGAATTACTCAGTTTATGTTGCTGTTAAGTCACTGAACATGTCCATGTTGAAATATAGACTTATATTTACAGAACTCTGAACAGTGTCTAACTGAGTTTCAGACTTATGTAGTTAATAAAAGAGTCAATTCTCTTCAGACAGCCTTGAATTCTTATTAGATGTATAAGTTTAATTTTAGGCAGCAGGTTTCTACATACTGGAAGTCTCAGGCTAAAGCAAAAAGAAAAGGGAACTTGTAGATGTTTTTAAGTATAGCGCAGAAAGGAAAACTGCTGTTTCTGCTGCCAGGGCTTCAACCAACTTAGTTGTAAGGTGTTTTTTTCCCCTATAAGAAGGGCAGGTAAGAAATACAACTTGAGAAGAACATAATTTTATTTCTAGTGCTCTCAAGTAGCTAATGTATTTTTAATTAGAAAAAGCATTGAAGGGGGAAAGCAACTGCTGTTTCTTAATAAAAAATTTTCTGTGTCCTACACAAAGAGCAATACAAGTCCACCTGAGAATTTTCACTAGAATTAATGGGGCTAGTTGTCAAAATGGCATGTGCTGCAAGGAATGAAAAAACAAGGTTTGAATTAATGAAGCCTTACAGTAGTACCGTGTAGTAAGTGCAGAAAGTTCTTGTTTCTTTCACAGCTTGAAACCTAATGCAAAGAGAAGTCATATGACTTGAATTCACTTCCTCGCTCTAACACAAGAACTATGCTATCATTAGCATAGTGTTAGAGCAAGGAAGTGAATCCAAATTCTTGAGGATGTCTTCCATCCCACTTAGAAAACAGCTTTTTTTTGACACTTGAAGGCAATGAAATCATTGACGTATTTGTGATAAAAGTCCATGTAGACAATACTCTCTTTTTTCAAAAGCAGAACTGAACCAAATGAAATAACACAATAAAAGCTGCATTTTAAGTAGGGTGCTCTTCATAGCCGTACAGTGTACTTGTAAAACTTTAACTAAAATCAGATTTTCTTTTTCTTTAGCTGGATTCAGGTAGTGCATCACTGAAAAGATATTCTCATAAATGAATGGCTACTGTGGGCTTTGCCATTCAACTTAATTGCTTCCATTTCCAGGCAAAGTGGCTCTCCTGAATTCTGCATTGTTTTTTTATGCCTAACGGAAGGCTATTAATGCTTCCTCATGGAGGCAACCCCCTATAGCAGAAGGTCGGAGGGCATGTGGAGATGGATGTTTTAAAACTGCTCAGCTTACCTGCTGGCAGGTGGTAAAAGTGACAGCAAATTTAACATCAAAGAAGTAGGAAATATGTATCACTGACACTTCTGTTTAAGGCTGAATACTTCTAGGTGCCCAACACAACAGTAATGCTTGAAGCAGCTGCTGCTGTGAATAAACATATGTGAGTGTATTGATCTAGAATGTGAAGCTTAAAAAGTATTTTGGAACCGTATCATGGACGTATGGTACAACACGGGATGAGCAGATTCATTGTTCTGATACAGACTTTACAGATAACAGCAGCAGAAGAACAAAAACTCATGAAAGGTGCAGAGCCTTATGGAGTGATTTACAGAGAAGCTGGATGTGACAACACTAGTCAGTCTAAAAAAAATAAAAAAAGCCCCCAAGTTAAAACGTTGGAGCAACTTTTCCTTAAAGTGAAATGATGAAGACAAACAGACAAATGTGGGAGGAATAAAACAAATCAGCTGTTAACACCCTCTTTGAAAACACTTCTAAAAGAGAATAAAAATACTCTTTAGTGCTTTATAGAAATATTTTAAACTTTTCATCCTTTTAAAGAAGAAATTGAAGTAGCTCTTGATTCTCTACGTATTAAGAATGAAGTGTTGCCCAATTCTGTGAGCACTTCCATATCATAAAAAGTGTTATGTCAAAATGACAACTGTTAGTTGTGAGAACAGATATCCTTCAAACCATATTTTTAACAAGTGCAATAAGATGACTTAACTGCCATCAGCTATCACGACTTTGGCCTCCAGTCCAAATCCATTTCGTGCAAAATTCTAGGGAGGAAATGGGCTTCATGCTGGGAAGAGAAAATTAAGAAATTTGGGTTAGAGAGTGTTCCAAGTTCGGTGGTTCTGTGCCAAAACCAGTCTGTAACTTTCTGCCTAGACTTGACAAATCAACAGCAGCATCTATAATTGTACTTCCAAGCAAAGAAGAGGACAGCATAAATACTGCTGATACATGATGCTCAGTAATGTCAGTTCACCTAAGTAAACAATCCCATCGTCCCTTCCAAATTCTAACAGAATGTTTCTGACCTTATCTCCATCCTATTTCTACAAAAACTACTTTTCTTTTGGTTTTGATTAGGACTTACAAACTTGATTTACTGGGTCTTAAGCATTTGCAGCAAGATTAAAGTTTCTTTAGGTCTGTCTTTCCATGAAAATACTCTGTGCAGTATTTAAAATTATAATCATGAAATTGAAATTAATGATGTAGACTCTAGTTCTGAAGAAATGTAGTACAAATTAAGTAACTAGAGTGGCTCAAAGCAGAATCAAGACTTCCCTGAAGTTCAGAATGTGTATGCTGGTAAGGTCTTTTTTCTTCAGCTGTGATGACAGTACATTTTTTGTTTTAGAATAGACAATACTGTTAAGTTATATTTTTTGCAACACACCACTGAAAATTGAGTATTGGAAAGTGATCTACTTTTTTGTTCTATGTCCTAATCTCACAGGTTGATATTTAACTTTGCAACAACTGCCAAATCATTAAGTAGTGGAGTATTTTTACCTGCCTGTCCTGATAAAAGGGGATAGATTTAAGCATCTCAACATGTATAACTGCTGTAAACAGTTCTGTTGCTACAGCCTACCGGGTGCTTAAAAAACTTGAGCAGCTTAAAATTACTTTTCTATCTTCTTCATGTGTTGGGTTTTTTGGAGGTAAAGTCTCTTGTTTAAGTTTCTTTTCAGTGCAGTGTAAGACACCTTACAGAATCATTTTACAACTTTGGGTATTTTAGAGTGTTCCTTCCTGCATCCATTTTTTTTCTCAGAATAGTTAAAGAGGGAATACTAATATTTAGAATAAATGCCTTTTAAATGGTATTGTAGACTTAATTTTCAGAGGATGTGGCTAAACAAATTAATGTTAAGGCATAAATGACCAAAAATTTATTTTTATCGTCAGAATCACTGAAACTAGAACATCATAGACCAGACTGAACAATGACGAAGGTTTGGAAAAGGAAGGATTAATTTGTTTGTCTCCACACTGTGGACATGGCAGTGGGTATTACATAGGATGATCCTCACATGCTTACTTTATTAGTATGGAAACTTTAGGGGAACCCCAGCTTGGTTTCCTGGCTACAGGACACGTATATGAGCAGGACTGCTATGCAGCCACCCATCCCACAGCCAGTTCTTACCTATAATTCCCCTCTGAATCTAACCTACTTACAGACTGCATGAAAAACTTGACGCTCAATCTTAATATTTGTATAGTCTACTTAAACATCCATATTTATAAATTAGGTTCTGCACGTTGTACTTTTTTATCTTCTTTTTTTTTTTTTTTCCTGTGATTTGCCATTTTAATGTAGATTTTCAAATCCATGAATACGTTCTGGTAGTTTCAGCAAAATTTATTCCTTAGTAGTTAAGATGATGTATATTTGATCATTGCATGGTGGATGAGGTAAAATAAAATGCCCCTGTGGCATATATTCTAAATATTTATGTAGATGTTTTATTTGATAACTGCCATTCTGCTTTAGCTATTTAATAGGGGTTTATTGCTTATTTTGCAATCAAATACGGAGACCCAGGTGTACCAGAGGGCACTGAGGTATGTTGTATATGGTTTCACAGAACCATATTAGCATTCCTTCATAATTTACATTGTGGTCATAGATCTTTTAAAATAACACACATGATTATAGGTCAGAAATGCATTAAGAAACTTAAACATAAATTAGTGCATGAACTCATTGTTTAGAAGATCCTGCGGACTCCATTCCATTGCGAACACTTGTTATTAATGGTGGGAAAGGACAATTCTTACAGTGCTTTCTGTCTGTGGATTTAAAAAACGGTTTTACAAAGGATTGTTGTACCTATTTGCAGATGAGAAGATTGAGACAGAGAGAAAAGAAGCAATTTATCCAAGGTCACCTGGAAAGTTAATGATACAGCTGGAAGGAAAACTGATAAATTCAGAGGTCTGGGCCAGTTCTCTATTCAAGTGTTGTACTGCCTGCTTTGTTTCCAACTGTTCCTAGTTTCCTGAAGAAAACAAACATGCCCACTACAGTTTCCAGCCAGAATGTGGTAAGCATGCTGAAACTTCTGATATAAATTTCTAGTTTTATTGTTTGTTTCTATCAACATTATACTATTAACCTCATTGAGTCCAGTTTTTTTACCTAGTTGATACCGCTGTAATTTCAATGTTGTTTTTTGAAATGGAGTTATTGTATATCTTTACCAATATAAATCAAGGTACTTTAGCCTAAATTTTCTACATGAGAATTCCTAATGCTCTGTCTTTAGAGAGATGCCTCCTGCTGCAATATATCTCATAATCAGTTTATATAAGCAGAAATTGTACCAAAAGCAAAGTTAGAGGAAAGGCCTTAACTTTACATTAAGTAAAGTTCTTATTCAGATTTAAGTTATTAAAAAAGCAGGTGTGTGTGTGTGTTAAGGAAAAATAGTATTATTTTTCTTATAATCCTTGACTATACATGAAACTGTTCAGTTTATTTCTGTGATTGGTATCCTGCTCCTTGGTGAATTCCTAGGACTGCCATTACAAATCTTAACTTCACAAGGTCTGTTTCTTCAAGACCATGCTGTTCTTGCTATGACATTATCAAAACCTGCATTTATATTTTAAACTTTCTGATGGAAACATTGCTGGTTAGAGTTGGTTGAAAATCTTTTAACAAATCATTTTCACCTATCTGGTAGAGCTGGTAACTTTTAGCTAGTCTCTCCATCTCCAGGTCTACCAAGGCTATTTAGCTATGGCCCTGTGGTTCATGAGCAGGATGTGTTAATGGGCTCGTGGAGGACTTTACTAGGAAGCAGGTAAGGTTGTCCCTCTGCACTGACCTCTCGGCTGTTGTAAGCAGCGTTACAGAGGTCTGTGGGCTTTCAAGCAGGATTTAATATGACTAATCATGATCCCACTGGATCTGACTGACATTTGGTAATGGCTTTAGCGCAGCAGGAGTAAGTCTTTAAGAATCAAATATTTTATGTATTAAAAGGATAGTCTTCATATTACTGCAAGCCTAACAATGAGGAATGGTTATTTTGTGCACTAAAACAAGAGATCATGTGAAAAGCAAGGTAACAACCCAGGGTTTCAGCATATACACAAGAATTTGCTAAACTGAATAAACACAGACGGATCTAATTCTGATGCTAACTGGTGCATACTTGACTTTACAACTTAATACTTTTCAAGACAGACTTTGCGTACGTTATCTGAAATTGAATAGGTACCTTTCTTTCTCTGGTTAGAAGTTTTTTTCATGAGGCAATGTAATAATAATCACAGAAGTGTCTGGACTTGTTAAAATGTATACTTTTTCCTGAAATTTGAAAATTATGTATTGTATATGCTTTGAAAATATTAATGCTAAATTTTTCTATGAAACATAAGAACATGATGGTTTTTGACATCCAGATACAACCTTTAATTTCTTTGAAAAACAGGCTTCCAACTTCAGGACTCTGTGATGTAATGTGTCCTGCTCATTAAGGGAGGAGATCTTAGCCTATTTTCTCTTCTGAAATCCAAATATTTGTACTTAAATTTCAATCCATAAAATTAATGTAAGAAGAACTTTGGTTCCAAGATCACAGTTAGTTACATGTGTTCAGACTCTTAATTTTTATTCATCATAATTTTATTGGTATTTTGTTCCTTGAATTCCTGGCTAAAATCAGTCACACCACATCATTTTGTGTGGCCTTTTCAGAGGTGGTGTTTGTTCTGTCTCAGAGTTTCCTTTTTCATATTATTCAGTAACATATGTTATCCTGAGATCTATTTTCTACAGCAAACTTTTTTTTTAGCATTCTGGTACAATAAATGGCAATAAAATGAGGTGAGTTTTCTAAGTCATATAAGAAAATTGTGTCTTTCATGGTTTTTATTGAAAAAAACATTTAATTACTTTTTAATGCTTTTTTAGTCATCTTGGCAATGTGCAGTGTATAGAAGCTAAGAATATGTGACTTGAGAAAATGTGTTGATACTCATTTTGGAAAAAAAATCCAGTTGTATTCATACAGAGCCTGAGCTGAGACCCAGGGGAGCAAACAGAACACTGTTCATTACATACCGGAGAAAATCTGTAGCTGATGTAAATTTTCATAACTCAGTTGACTTTAGTGAAGCTATGCTGATTTATAGGAGCTAAGTATTTTTTTTTTTTTTGCATAGTGGTGGTATTTGTTTACTTAAAAAACAGCTGTGCTTAATATTGGACAGAAGAGCAAAATAATATTCCCTGACATGTATCCCTATCCTCAGTGAAGTTTTTCTGGATTTACATTAATCAAACTAGGATCAGAATCAGGTTCAATATATGCAAAATACTGAGAGGCATATCTATTTTATTATTTTTTTCCCCCTTACTGCTTTGAGCCACTTTGTTGGATCAAAGCTAGTTGAAAGCTAAGCTAACCAGATGGTTGGGGATTTCCCTGTGGAAGACTGTCGTGGGGAGACACAGAACTATAATAGGGGATTACTTGATTGCAGAGGTACTGAAAAACATTTGGCTAGAGTATTGTTGAGCACAGGTGATTGTAAACCACTAGTGACCTGGGGGTTTGGCATAATACAGAGCACCATTAAAGATGTCCTTTATTGCACTGGGTTTGAGATGGCTGTGGGATTAGTGGAAAGAGGAGGTAATGTGCCCCCTCTTCTCCTAGCTATATGGGGTGCATCTCAGCTTCAATGAAAAATTCAGTCTGTGAATTTTAATGTTTACTTGAGAAACCAGAGGTTTATATTTTCATTTTGAGGAATACTGTTTTGTATGCAAACCTTCTCAGGCATCAAGCTGAGAGTATTCTCTGAGGTGTGTTACTGCTGCTTCAATTACACAGTTTTGCAATTCATTAAACTCTGCTCTCTTGCATGAAAATGTTAGTTCATATAAAACCCTGTAATGTACATTTATAAAATGGCATGTATAACCATGTTGCAGTACATCTCCATTAATTACATTTCAGTTGCTATGCAATTTGCAAATTTAACAAGTGTTACAGAACAAAGAATGTCCCTTTAGTGCTATTGAGAGAAACCTAGAATGTTTCAAATTATGACTATTTCTGTTTTATTATAATATTCCTACAACCATTTCCAATACAATAAAGAATTTTTTAGGAGTTCTTCATATTATTTTCTAATGGTTAAACCCATTAAATCTCTTAAGTCACAGTACGAATTTGATCTATAATGACCCAAAAGTCTCGACTGTGTCTACCCAAGGCACCACCTTGTTCTCCAGGGAACATCGTGACAGCTGAAATCTTTTAATAGTCTGAGCAAGTAATTACCACATACGAATGGATGACAGCTAACTTTTCAGTCAGAAGCCCATTGCAGCTGAATTGATGATGTATGTCATATTGTGGGATGATACAAGAAAATACATCAAACACAGAATTGACATATTTACAAAAATTTATTGTCATACCATTTGAATCTTTAAAAATTGTGCCTAAATTTAGATGCAATCAGCCTGTACTTCTGTTGTTTATATGAGTGTAAATTGGCACAGATGTGATGGCCCTACCCTATGCACAATTAACAGAAGAAGAAAGAACTGGGTGTTTTGCAATTTAAGTAAATGTGATTTATGAAAGTTACATAAAAATGTAATCGCTTTGGCTTCTGCAAATATTTAGAGGAAATCTTGGCCAAGCATCTTACTTGATGGTGGAAGATCACCCTTAGAATAAGGATTAATGTACATTTCAATTTTTATTCATGTGGGCTTTCGTTTTCGTTTCAGCACATATCCATAGTTGCTTTCAGTCAAAACATCTGTCTTAAATGTGAGTGCTTCTGGTTGTTAAGAAAACAATTTTATGAAATGTGAGGATAGAATAATCATCTCTCTAATGCAACATTAAGAAATTCCCTGCATGGGGAAAGACAGATTTACACTTGCTTTGTCTTATGTGGGTGTAAGAGATAATGAGAGTATAAATCTCTGTAGGATAATAAAATGTATAATTTAGAATCTTTTCATGAGATTAATGCCACACAGGTTTGGTTTTTTGGTTGTGTGTTTTTTTTTCTTTTTTTTACTTCATGAGATCAATATTTTCATGGGGTTACAGTTGCCTTATGAATAAAAATAAACAATTGAACATAACCTAATGATAGGATTTTGCAATTTAAAAAAAATTTCTTAGGAATAAAATTTTTCCTTAATTTTAGTGTAGACTCTTAAAACTCAAATTTTATTCATTTCTCAGGGACTTTTTATTAGGTATATTTTATGGTACTGTTCAGGAACTAATGCTTTCTAGAAATATGGTACATTGTGATAATGAAAAAGTGGACATATAAGAAGAAAAAGTAATATGTAAAGAAGGAACAGTTTCTAGTGTGGATGTTGGCACTGGTTACCAACATGCAATAAAAATAAAGTAATTTTCTGAGGTACTTTGTATTACTAAGCCTATTACCAGATGCTCATGCTTCTAAAAATAAAAACTATTGTGTTAATGAACTCTGTTTAGAGAGAATGAACATCAGAAGCCTCTTAAAGCCCTTTGTTACTGCTTTGTAAGAAGTGTTGGAAGGCAGCATAATTAAGAGTTTGGTTACTAAACTAAAACAGAGGTCACTACTCCTGGCTCTCCTGAGTGGTTTGGCATTTCACCTCATTTTCTGTGTTTTAGTTTACTAAGTGAAAGTGAGAGTAGCAGTACAAAGCTGGTGAAGATCCCAGTTGATCCTGGCAAGAATATGTGTTACAGGATGCTGTTCTAAAATTCCATTGCTAGGAGTTGCTATGTTCAAAATACTTGTTCTAATAAAACCTCATTCTGTTCTTGTTAATCTACTTTGAAATACTGCTTCTTGTTGCATGAGAATACCTTCAGACAAATGATTCTTCTGATCATTTTGTCTTTTTAAACTTTGAATTGCTTATTGTATAACTTTTTTTTAATGCTTTGCAATTGGATTGGATCAGATCAGTTCTCTTTTTTAGAGATTGAAAATGGTTTCTCTTTGAGGTTAAACTTTCACATTCAATCTATAATTACACCTATTCTGGAATTTAGTTTTTATTTCTGAGTTGATGATAATTTAAGGATCTCATCCTGTATGCTTTTTACATTCCTCTTAACATGTTCATTTAAGCTACTCAAACAAAAGAAATGCTTCAGTATTTTCTGGAATTCGATGAGATTTAAACATTTGTTGTTGGTATTGGTGTGGAGTGTGCTGTGGTACTCTTTCTCAAAATCTTTTGCTGTAAGATCAGAATTTAAGCTATTTAGTTTTAGAACTTAGTAGAAGTATTTCTTACATATCCTTCAGTAGGAATGGGGGTGTGAAACATGCTGCAAAGCTTCAGTGATTCCAGCTGTTAAAGTACATTTTGCTCTGTCCAAGAAATCGTTACTCGGTTATTACTCGTATTTCCAAGCTCTAGAGAGTACACTGAGCCTTACCTGACAGTATCCTCTCCCCTCCACTCTACCTTGTACCGCCTTTGTTCATCATGTGACAACAATAATGCCGCTATTTTAGAAACCAGTTCTTTACAAAATTAACCATTATAATCTGGTTACAGAGAAAAGAAAGGCCCTGAATAGTCTGTTTTTCCATTTAACAAAGATAGTCTTTTATAACTTTAGCCAATGCTCCAAAGTGAACAGTTTTGTGTACTTCGCAGAAAATAGTCATGGTTTGCCTTTGATCCTGAGAAACATACAAAATCAGCAAAAAAGAGTGAGGTGGAATTGGGCAGAAGTGATGTGTCTGGGAAAATGCTTTGGAAATCCCTGGCACGTTGTGCATGCTGCTTTATTACAAAGACAAACATTTACTCCTTGTGAGCTTATGTTATATATCATTTCTGGTAGAGCTCAGTTAATAGAATTAGAAAAAGTGGAGATGCCATTGGAGGCAAACAAATCCCTTTAGCCTGTTCCTGAAATGGAAGATGACGGTACTCTGATCTGCTTTTTAAACATTACCACTGTACATTGTACCCTGTGTCCAGGAAAAAGAACAGACTTGCTTTGGATCATCATTCCAAATGTCTACTATAATATGAAATATTACCAGACAGATGCTTCCAAAATCTTCAGGGTTTGAACGTGCTTCCCCGCCCGCCCGTAATTTTTCAATCCATCTCTGTTTTACAAATGCAAATTGTAGAGCTTGGTCTTTTAATCTCTGTTTCTTTTATAAACGTGTCAGAAAATTGCTGTACATTCTTTCCTCAATCTGATACAAATTCTGCAGCATTTTATTCTTTAGTAATCTTAAACCTGAATAATAGTAATAGCTAGCTTTTACGTTGTACTTTACTGGGTAAGAAAAAGATGTGTAAAAAATTAATTAGGGAAGGTTTAACGAATACCATTGTTTTTCCTTCTGCCTCTCATTGTGATAATTTAAAAGGATTTTATTTTTGTACTGTGAGAAGCCACACTGCATCAAGGCCAACACAGTGTTTACAAAGAAGCGATAGATGAATTCTGTGTAGCCATAAAATGTAATGAAGTAAGCTGACATTGACTTGGCTCCTGTAAGTTTCTGTTATTACAGTTTTGTAATTTTACTTGGAAAATTGTGAAAGGTTTTTTATATAAATGCTAGTGAGGTTGTTAATAATTGTGTCCAGGATCAGCATAGTACATCATTGATCAAACCCATTGCAGCTTTGCTCTGAATCAAATGTGAGAAACTTGACAAGCCCATAGCTGTCTACTATAGATTTTTTACTGATATGCTCCAGGTATCAAAGTCAGAATTGCAAAAATATTGAAGAACAAACTCCAATTTACGAATCTGTCAATAATGGCAGAAAAAGCATTATGATTGATGCGATATAAGATTACATGGGGGAAACAGCACAAATTATTTCTGTAGCACTTGTTACTTACAGATTTTACAAGTAGTAACATTTAAAATAATGATTATCTAATATGCTTCTCTACAAAACCACAGATCGTAAATTTCAGCTATTGGTTCAACTTCCAAATTGGTAGCTCGTATTCAGATACTTACTGTCGACAATTCTTTAAGTCCTTTTAAGAGTCAGGGGTTACAGGGTTTAATTGTGACATTGCAAGCCTTGTATTTGACCGTTTAGAAGAATGTTTCAAGTCCAGTTTACCAAGCAAACTGTATTGTTGTGTTGTTGTTCATGGTTTTCTATTCTATCGAATCCTTGTTCCTTTTGCAAACATTATCAGCTTTAATTCCATATTTATAGTAAAAGAATACATTATGTCATGGGCTGAAAATCAGTCCTCTGGGTTGCTTTTTACCCTAAATCATTGGTAATTACTTAGTAAGAAATGTAGTATCAAGAAGGTATTTTCCAATTTGCTATTGTCATATAACTGCTGAGTATTTCTGTCTCTCAGAATCAGAATTGTGTGTGGTATTGAGTTCAAAGCTTAAAACACATCCAGAAATACGTTGTGAACGGTTTCTGTCATTTGTTAGTGGGAGTATTTGATCTGACAACACTTACCTTCCCCCAAACTTGTTGGGTGCCATAAAACATAATTAATCCTTTAAGAGTAAGTAATGGTCTTTAAACAGATATTGCATGATTTTCCTTGGAGTCAATATTGAGGTGGATGACTCATAGCAGTATAAAGTCACACTATTTACTCTTTTGAAATATTGACAAAGCAATGAAATTCTTTTAGTCCTCTGGATTTTTCCAAGATAGATTTATTCTAAGAGAAGTATATCTGTTTTCTCAAGTTGAATAAACAGGAAAAAAATATATTTTGAGACATGTCTAAGATGCTGTCTGTCTCTGGATGGCATTCTGCAACAGCAGAGAGAATTGGATTTGATTTGGCATAAGTTTGACTAGGAAAGGATTATTCATGAGAGTTTGCTGATAGTGCTCTAGTACTTGGAACTGACTGTTTCTTTGGAGATGCCTTAACAATCTTGTGACTTTTTTGAAATGCAGCAAAGCATACCTATTCAACTGGGCTCACAGAGCAATGTGAACTGTTTCCTTCCCTTTTGAACGGATTTGAATATTAATGGATTAATAGATTTTTAATATGAATGTTGGAGGTTTATATTGCCATAATCTCAATTGTCAGGGTGCCTTTTTATAGGCAATGAAAACAAAATCTGGGGAAGAAGGGGAAGAAATCTGGCATTATATACTTGTGCTTCTGGATTGTCAACAGTGATTGAAGCTGAAGTTTGAAACACAGAGATATAGACCTCCCTACATATGTCAGTCACTGCTGACTTCCCTAGAATATCCAGCTGCCCTAGATTTCCCATGTCCTCCATTTTTTTAATGTGTTATAAAAAAAAAAAAGTTCCTTACATACTATATTCTTTCCTATAGATGAGTAAAAAATCCTCAAACTGGAAAGTCAACTGCCTTTCTTCACTGGTGAGAAATGTTATACACCAAGCTGCTAAAACCTTGGCATCTATTATTGTGCCAGACTTGAGCATAGCTGTGGTGGGACCCTCAACGGATTGATCTGTGAACTCTGCTCAGCACTCTTGAGACAGTACAGAAGGAAGCTTTAAATTAGAGTCATAGTCCATGATCCTGAAGGTATTCTAGTGTCAAACCTTCTGTCCCCTGACAAGAAGACTGTCGTAATTTGTACTAGTGTCAAAAGTCCCATATAGGGATTGCAGGGTTTAGGAATACTTTTCCCAGCTCTCTACACCACGTTCACTTCCCGCTCAGCAAAATGCAGGAGGCTTCTTATATTGGAGAAATTGTCCTCTGCAAAGATCCTTGGGACAGTTTTTGGTTTTGTACCATAGAAAATTTACTAAGTTTTGAGGCACAGTGTTTTTCACAAAGGTCTGATAAAACTGGATGGTGGGAAACCTATAATCAACATCCATCTTAACATTAATATTTGATAAAACTGGATGGTTGGAAACCTGTAATCAACATCCATCCTAATATTAATATTGTGATCCAACATTAGCAAATACATATCCCTGTTCATACCTGCACTACATTGCTTTGATGCAATAGTCAATTGAGTTGTAGAGAATAATCTTGTGCCTGACCTCAGTACTTGGGGAGTACTTAGAAACATTTAATCAGATTTGTCAGATCAATGGAAAGAAGTTTGCATAATGCAGTGTAAAGAACTTGTAGTAGTATTAGTTAAATCAGATAGAGGAGTTTAAATTGATTCTTATTTGTTGTTTACTATTTCAGCTTTATTAAGCTCTTATCTCTTTCTAGCATTATTTAAAGAAGATGCTGTCTTCTGACTTGTCCTTTTTAAATATAATTTTTTCCTATTTTAAGCATTCTTACTCTAATTTGTCATTAGTCTTCTAACCTGGGTACTTCCCTCCATTTTCTGTGTTTCAGAAAATTTTGGCTCATAACTTATTTCCCAGGTTAGAAGTTAACTCCTTACAGCCCCACAGTTGGCCAACTAGATGCTTGTCTCCTTACATCCACCCTTGGGACCCAGCTATATATTGATGGGTATTAATTATTCAGCATCTGTCAAAATGCTTACATCCATCCCAATGTGAATATACACCTTTCTTTTATACTCAGGGATGCCCAGAATATTCAGTGCTTTGTCTTTGTACTTGCTGGACTAGAGATTAGGGGACCCAATTCAAGTGCTGAAGTTGATTTTTTTATTCTTCACCCTCACCCCCTGCCATTTAGTGATCGGTAATAGAAGCCTGTCTTCAAACGTATGCACACATACATATGTCCATGTGCTTTCCCCCAACAAGTCACCTAAAAATTGCATTGAGATCATGAGCATAACACAGTCTGGTAGCTTCTGGTCCAGTAAAAAGTCCTGTGGTATTTATAATTACTTGAACTCAGTGTGCTATTTGGGAGATGACTGTTCCAGCCAGTGGCTGGTGTGGATCTGACAGAGGGAAGAGCTTCATTGATGCTGCTAGTTCTTACAGCCCTGTGATTATTTTTTTATCTTCTATGGTCTTCTACACATCTATGAACTTTTCAAGGATGATCCTGCTTAGTTTGTGAGATCGTAAGTCATACTGTGACTTTTCCTGAGTTGATCTGTCTGGTTTTAAGGCCAGTATTTATAAGCAATTTGGAAGGAAGTCACATCTATTACAATTCTAATTTGTAAATGGTTTGGTTTTCTTCTTATTATGTGCTAATGAAGTGAATGCTAAAAAGTCTGTAAATGATATCCAAGGATTCACCAGGGTTTATTATTCAAGGGTTCATCAGTGTTACATTTAATGTGTAACTGCAAGCTGCTCCCAAATTCCCCTGTTTTCTGTTTTTATCTGTGCATTGCTCTTGCATGCCTTACGTGACCATACAGCATCTGGGGGATGATGGTGCATGGGCCAAGGGCAGCACAGGACCACCTTTTCGCTGACAGTTCACTATTTAGCTTGGATTAAGTACATAGAGCCCTAATCTTAATGTTGATTGTTGTTAATGTGTGGTGTAATGTTAAGGTGAACTGCCTTACCTTGGTATGGTGTGAACTGTGAACCAAACCATGATGAGCCACTTTTTAAAATTAACTGGACCGAACTGTTTTTCTCAGAAGTGCATTACATCTGTTTAGGCTAGCTTTTCTGTTCTGGTGAATGAGTATCTGTGTTGGTGTACACAAAGACATGATGTGTGAGGAAGGAAGTCCGTGTGCGTGGAGGGGAGTACAATTGGTGTACCAAGTGAGACCATTCCAAGTACCAGCTGGCTTGGTAAGCTCTGAGGCATGGTGGTACACACAGATTTGCTGTGCCAGAAGCAGGCTGGAGACACAGACATGTCTCTCACAGTTGCAGTTCTTTGCTAACTCACTGTTTTCCGCAGAGCAGACCCATCTGCACTGAGCCTATTCAGTGTTACAGGTTACTCCTTTATTGTAGCTTGTCTGCCAGTAATGGTTGCTGCTAACAGGACTGAGGTCCACCAGCTCTTTTCCCCTGGGCTCTTTCCTCCTCGCCTGCATCAGCAAGAGAGTAATGACCATGGGAAAAGTCCTCTTTTCCTGCACCTTGAGCCCTTTTAGATAGACAATGTGAGCTACAGACACCTTCTGATAGCAAATTATATTTGGAGGCAGTCTTTTTCTTCCGCTGTTCGTGCAATGGAGGTAGTTGTTTCTGAGCACTAATGAAGCCAAACACACTGTGTTCTCTTTTTTAGAACACGTATTTCCTTCCCCTCACCCCCTGCTGCCCTAAGGAAGTATTTCAGCTACATCTTTAAGTTAGTCCCTGATGCCCAGTGTAGACTTTGCTTTCCAGCTAAGTATAAATTGGTATTTTGCCAGGAGCATAGAAATCTGTAAAGTACAGACTGACTTTTTAAAGAGATGCTTTGGGATTGTTTTTATCAGATTTGGGGAAAACATACCTTATTAAGTGGGGTGTTTTTTTCCCCTGCCGAAGGCTGCAATTTTTTTTTCTGAAGTACATAAAAACTAGAACATGACAGGGCAATTAATTTTTTTAAATTTATTCAGTAGTAATCAGTAAACAGATACTTTCTCATACCCACTCAGCATGCTTTGTATACGCAGTTTGGTTTTGTGGAGGCAGATTGCTGTCAAGTTAGAAGCTTCAACACAATTAGTAGGATCTCTTCATTAGTATCTATTGACAGGAATTTGATCATATACTATTAGCTGAAGCTGGGACTGAGTATTGGCTCTGGCAATGTTATTATTTGTTCCTCCAGCTGATATGTTAGTTTGGCTGTGCATGATAAATAGCCAATGGCAAAATGGTTTCAGATTTCTATTCAATAATTTATATGAATAATAGCATTACATTTGCTTTTTTTACTTTCATCTGTGAATCTTGCATCCTTTCTGTGCAGCAGAGCAATTGCAGGAGGAGGCTGCCTGCTCTCCAGAGCAATCACAGACTGGAAGCTTTTCCTGGGACAGTGGGAGATGTGGTTTGCAGGCTTTCAGGCTGAAGAGGAAATTGAATCTAGGTCTCCCACTACATCAAAGACTTTTCTGATTGCCAGGTTATTATTAAAATACACATATCAACACAAGCACCTGTAACTCAGAAGAAAAACTTAACAACTCTGTTATCCTGGCCACAGGATGTCTTGAACATACCCTGAGATGAGACCCCTCAGCAAACTAAGTTTTAGAACTGCTCAGAGTGGGTGATTGGAGCTGTGCATCGAGGAGAAGCTCCAAGTGTTCCGGGAGCTTCAGGGTCAGGAGTGCTGGGAAGCAGAGGCTTATCACTGGTTGGGATGCAGCTGTGCAAAGGCTGTTTGTTTGTAGTTTGAGATGTACATGCAGAAATTGTTCCAAATAGTATAAATTCCTTTTACAGAAATTGAGGTATTCCAGTACTGTCTTAAGGGTCACGGGATAATTTGCATTTTTACAGTGTGAAATAAGGTGAAGACTAACTAGATGACAAGTGCTTTTCAGCAAAGCCATTTTCTCCACTGAGGGATAGCTGAATGGTTCTCGACAGCTTGTTGAGATGTTGAAATGCTATTTTCTGTGCATGTAAGTACATCTGTAGTTGCAGTGCATGATTGCTGTGTCTGATAAAAGAGTAACATAATACAAATTATGCAGGCAGATTTTAAAGTAACTGTGTGGTTTTGCAAGTTTGGTAACTTTTTATACTGTTGACTTAGAATGGTGCTCTGAACAGTCGCTTGCCACGTGTGCACAGTCAAAAATCCCAGACAGCTTTTGTGTCAAAAATACATGCTCAGTATTTTGGACCAGCAGTTACATGGATAGAAGTAAAAAGTGTTACGGTTGTTTTTCTGTGGTAGAATGCAATACGTAATTCATGAAACCAACCTGCCTTGGCAGGCTCAAATGTATTTCTAGTGCTTAACCTCAGCTATATGTCCAAATCCATAAATTATAGTGTGACATAGCAGCTACCACTTTGATCCAAGCATATCTTAATAAGCCTTTCACATCTCATTAAGTCATTAGGAAGAATGTCAGTGGCTAGCCTGAATGTTGCTAGATTTGAAGTTTATTGGGGGGAAAAAAAAAAGTCTTTGGCCGTTGCCTTGCTAATTCATCCTCATTTCAAATGGTAAACATGTTGGTAGATGTGAATGAAAAGCCTCCAGAGTATAAATAATAAATGCTTCTTCCAGCTGTACAGAGCACTTTATGTTTTTGAAATGGTGCCAGGTTGTGGGGTTTTTTTTTCCCTTTTAAACGGATTACATTGTTACATAGTAGTGCATTTTCTGCTAGACTCTGTGAAGGTCTTTATCCTGTTCATAACTGTTGATTTTATATAATTACTACCATAAAACGTCATATGCTGCAAATTAAACACAAACAAATGAATATTCAGGGAATTCTTAGTAATTTGTAGTATTTTGTATGAGCTCAGTGCAGATGTTAAGGAGTTTCTCAGTTCTTGACAAGTAATAGATTATTTTGTTCAAAATGTCTGAATTATGAATATATTGATGTGTTTTCTTACTAGGATAATGTTTATGAATTTATCTTACCTGAGTTACAATTATTCCATCAAATCCACACTAATGACAACACTTGAAATCAAAATGCATCCCTTCCCTCCACCCTCCCCATCCCCCAACATTTGTAACCACACAAATAATTGAAGACATGTTGTGGCACTGTTCCTTTAGGAGACTTTCATCCTCTCCAGTTTGGCTTCCTTAATGTACAAGGTTCATGTTAGTGTACCTTAGGCACAAGACAAAAGTATAAATTAGCCATCCATAAATTTCTTTGAAAAATCATGGTATGAATCTTTATAAGGTTTCAGCTCTCACTTAGGAGGCAAAGACTGACTTGTCTAGCAGTGATAAAGGTAATGCCTATCAGAAAACCACAAAGTGAAGTCTTGGGAGCAAAGATTGAGTTAACCTTGGATTTCTTGGCAGTTGTAGTATACTTTCTTTGCATAGATCTGGGAGCTGGTCAGTAGTGGAAGCAACTCATCTTTATATTTCATAGTAGTGATATCAGTACATAATACTGAATATACATATAGAGCATTCAGATAAGATGGTATGGTGGGTCTATAGTGTATAAAAATAAAAACATGGGCATTGCACATTTTAATAAAAGTTACTTTCCCAGCGTAGTCAATTTGTATGATTAGTATTTCCAGAAAGAATTTCCATTTGAGCACTAGAAACTAGTATTTATTGCCTGTCAGCATCCTGTTGAGATATAGTTCAAAACAAAGCATATAAACCCAATGATGAGTCTCTGTGCTGAACTGCTGTTTATTCTTTGGATGAAGTGAAAAGAGGTAAGAGAAAAATGCTGTGTGTTGAAGAGTATTTTGTGGGAGTCATAAAGTAACCAAGTCATACCAAGCATTAGCTGTTGCATGGTTTTCTCTTTTTAATGAGAATGAATCTATTGCTTAACCACTGTCTGCAGTTTCTTTCCTGTATTGTCTCTGCTTTAATACATGGATGACATTCCAGTCAGAGACAGTCGCCTTCATTTCCTGAATGCCTGGTCTTATAATAGGACTCTGTATTAAATAGTATCTGCAGATAAAAATTAGATAATGGTACATGAAAGATTACTGTCCTGTGGAAGTAAATGGCTGTTGGAGACATCTGTGTCACTGCAAGTGTGATTAAGGCAAAAGTGCATGAAGTTTTTCAAAGGTGGCAAAGCTTTAGTGACGAATGAAGAATCTTGGCTGTCAGAAAGCATTTGATATACAACAGTATGGTGAATTCAGAGCAGAGATTTGATCTCTGATTTGATTATATTTCCTTTAAAAGAAAAAGCTTCCTTCTCTCTTTAGGTATAGGGAAATCTCAGGAGAAATTGGTCATACTTAGACTGCAGAATGAGGTGCTTAGCTGCTGTTTTGCTGTATTTGCCGCTTTCTGGACATGTATTGCCTCAGGCTGTTCATTCTCAGCTCACCAAGACATTGCAGCTCTCACAATTTCTTATGCTTCTTTTGAGGGCAAATGTATTTGATCTCTACTTTGTGCAGTGCAGTGTTCTGGCCCTGTTTCATCATCATGAGTTAAATCCTCTTCAGACTTCTTCAAAACCTCAAAGAGTCTTGACACAGCAGAACTTTTGCAGCTGAACTGTATTGTGCACCGGGAGTGCATCCCTCGCTCTCTGCAGGAGCTTTCTGTTTTCCAGCCTGCGGAAGTCTGGAGAAGTAGTCTGCTCCTGAGCCGTATCAGAAGAGAGCTCAGGAGTTACTGGAACCAAGTGGCAACTGCGGAATAAAAACACGCAGTCAGTAGACTTGGGCAATAAAAGAATAGTCGCTGAATCTGTGAACTCATTTAGGATTTGGCTCAACAGTAGCAGTAAATGGAAGCAGATGATAATCAGCTTCTGCACTGTTGGTGCAGAGGGTAATGAATGAACATTTACTGCTTCTGTTCCGAGAAGCCATACTGAGTTAGCAGCAGCATTTGGCTGGCTTGGCTTTGATTTTATTACAAGTGTCAGGAGCTAGTGTCTAGACGGGTGCTTTGGCAGCTAATTGATCTCCAGCATTTGATATGCTAATTATTTCTTTCATAATATGCTAATATGTGTACAGTGAAAAAACACCTTTTAAATGCTACAAGGATATCTGAGGCATATTTTGAAATGGCAAGTGAGACTTGTAAATCTTGATTTATATCAGTACAATATAAAAGTGACTGAGTGCTTATAGCTGTGGGAATTGAGCTTGAAAATGGGGTTCATACAGTGACTGTACAGGGCATGTGTAACAGGCTATCCTGCGCAGCCCCAACAGCTAGAAAACTGGTATGGATTAGGGAATATACGACTCAGTTCAACACACTTAATAGACCCTGGCAGCTATTTTGCAGCTACTACATGAATGTTCTTTTTGTGAGATCAGTAATCTGGCCATCATAGTTTTTATCGTATTTCCTGCAGTTGGACAATGAAAAACTAGTGGTAGAGAAGTGTAGTTGTGTCACCTCCCGGTTCTCCAGGATAGCACGTACCTCTCTACATTAAGATAACTGTTCCAGGTAACTGAATTACTTGCTGGCTCTCTGAATTCCTAACATTTGACCATTCAAAAGTAGATTTACTTGACTGCTTTGAGATGTGCTCATATGCTAGATAGTTCATTCCCAAATTTTTTGTCCTTTTCCTTTTTGGATTTTCCTTGCACTCTGAGTACTTTAAAATACAATCTGATGTGGCTCAGTCATTAGCTTTCTGTAGTTCCATGTGGAATTATAATTGTACGTGTTCTTCAAACTTTGAAAGAAAGGTGCCATCAGGGAGTTTTCGTGCACATTTTCTGTTGTCTGTCACTACTCAGCTATTTTAAAAAATACTTTTATTAAATACATAAAACCATAATTTTTTTTGAAAGCTATCAAAGCAAGTCTGCAGAAGGATAACTATTGAGCAGCTTTCCTAGGACAGAGCTGCAAGAACACATTTTTAATGTAGTACAGAGCCAGAGGCAGAACGAGGATCCTTACTGACCTTTAGAGATCAGCCACATTTGGCAACTGAACAATTTAATTTCTTTCAATATTTTTAAAGGAAACCTGCTAGATTTTCTTCTGTACAGACACCTTTTGCATAGACTAATAGTCTGTCCCAGTGCCATTAGGTAGATAGTAATTAGATTACCAATATGTACTTAAAGTTTTAAATAATAGGAAAATGTCTGATCTACGTTTGGCTTCAGTCCCTGGCAGCAGATCAGCTGAACACCTATCAGTGTTACAAGTCCATGAGCAGATTCAACAGCTGTGACTGGGAACAGATTCCATGTCTGCTGTAATAAGCTTATCTGTATGCTCAAAGCCCTAATCACCTTCTTGTTGCCTCAAGAGGACTTCGATTTTATCTACAGGGGTATAAGAAACTGATTATTTAGCTCTGCAGACCAAACCAACCAAAGTAAAACCACCCATTCATTTTACAGCAGAAAGTTAGTGAACTGATTGCTGAAAATGAAGTTAATGGAGCTATGCTTACTAAGGGCCAAAGCAGTAAGTCAAAATGTTTTCTTATGTCAAGAATTTTTATGTACAGTTAAATTCATCCAACTACAAAATCCTGCAAATGATGTGGAATCACAACAGTGTTCTAGGCAAAGAGGGTTATATTTTTATATCAAAATGTAGTGTGTTATATTTAGTTTCACTTTGAGTTTCTTCAGAACTGATATAAAGCTGGTGACAAAGTAGAACAACTCATCCTGATATGAGTGCAAATGATAAAAGGATCTGGTCTTCCATAGGTGACATACATTCCTTCTTGTTCTAGCTTACTTTTCAAACATTTAATTTTCTTCACTTGCAAAACTGATTTTTGGAAGCACCAAGTATCTGACTTTCTGAATCTCCCTCTTAAGCTGGGGTTCTCAAAGGAATAATTTTAATTGAAATTGAAGGATAAAATATTTTTGCATCAACACAAGGACTTCCTGATAGATTTTATTTGTGGCCTTTTACTTCTGGTTCAGGAAATGATTTCCTGGATGCACTTGAACACTACAGCAGTAGACTTGAGAATTAATAATTGTCATACATTGTGGGTCTTTTTATCTTTTAGCCCAAAGAATTACATCTGGTTGAGACTATGTAGTTATACGATAACTGCTCCTTTGAGGCTTCATTGTTGAGGGTAAAACCTTTGCCACTTTCATCTATGCACATAATATTACAAATGCCACATAAAATAATGTCTTAATATGCTTACAGATTATTCAAACATAGCACACAGGCATGTTATTGATACAGCTTTAACAAGGGACATATTTGGACTGATTAGATTATTGAAATACAGCTTTAATAAAGGCAATAATCAAAACTTGTGATTTAAACAAGTGTAGTGACTTCACTATAAAGAAATCTAACATGCTTCAGAAGTGTCCCTTGCAGCTAAGTAGACTTCAAACAAATGTATTTTGCGACTGTTTGTTTCAATGTTGGTTGAATTTATTTTAGCCGTGTTGCTGCTTCTTGCATTTGCTTTCTAGAAATATTCTTAGGGAATAGGATTTATGAGTGGGAGTTTTCACAGAAAAAATCACAGCATAACCTTTGTAAGCACAACAGTCTCCATAAGATACAGCATCCACACAGAAGATTTGATGTTATAAATTTCATCCTATCCACAAGAAAAAGAAAATATATCATTGAAGAATTAAGTCAGTGAGTCAAATTTATGATGCTAACAACTTGGAAGAAAATTCTAAATATGACCCACAAATAAATCAGTGGGGAGGAGGAGAGCTGACATATAAGTAATACCGCATGAGACCAGTGAATGGTCAGGAAGAAAGAAATAATGAGTAGAGCATGAATTCCAGATAAGGCTTGTGTATAGAAGAGTTAGCAAATTAACAAAAGTATAAAGGGATTTCAATTAAATGTTTAAAATTATTTTCCAGAAAGCTAATGTGGAAAATATATGTTCCTTAATATGACATCTATTTGCTTTCAAATATAAACATGCCCTATTAAAATTATACCAGTTATCTCATGCGGTCACATCATTATGCTCAAATGCAAGGTGCTGTTTCCAAAGTATTTGTTATGCAAGCAGTACACACACATCGGCAGTTGGATTAATGGTACTCGATGGATTAATTAGAGGCTGCCACTGCAGTACATTCAGTACTTTCTGACAATTCAGTAATGCACCTAGGATACATCAGCTTGTATCCTGTGAAACAAATTATTCCAAAGTAATTTTCTCACATGTGATTTTTTTAAATAGTAGTTGCTAACTCGTACTCCTGTGAGTATTCACTGAGTTTGAATGAGTACAGTTTAAAGATAAATACACCTTCCATTTTTACGTAGTTCTTCTGGACGTTAGTGTCCCCTTTGGCAGTATTCATGATTATTGATCAAACTGAAAATAAACATCTTCAGTAATGAAAACCAAAGCTCAGGAGAATAATGTTGAAGTGAGGGTGCACGCATGTTAAGATTCCGAATTTTGAGCTGTGATATTTCCTCTACGTTACTAAATATCTCAGAAATTTTACCCAACCTTTTTAGCAGCCACAAAGAACTGTGCTGTAGATAAAAAGTCTTGATGGTAATTGCTTTTTAAGTGGTTCTTCCTGGAATAATCTACTTGTCATAATCTAGAGCCCTCTGGTTGCTGCTCAGCAATCCTTTTTGTATCAAAGTTACGCGTACTATGAAGATCAAGCCATTTATTCAAGAGTCCCAGAGCTGCAGCCAGTAATGATATGCTCATACAAATCTTGCCTTTACTGCATTGGCGGAAAACTGTGCAGCAAATCTGATTTTGTAATGAGCCTCATTCACAAGAGCTCCCTCCCTCTGCCTTGCTTTGGAGTATGCTTACACTTGTTCTCATTCTGTTTTACTTTCTCTTTGTAGATCCTAAGCATCAAGACCTTGTATCAAAACTAACCAGGGGAACACTTAAAAATCAGTTACCAATAAGTAATTCTACACTTGAACTTTCTTTCCAACAAAGCAGAAATATTACAACCTCTAACAAGTGTTCCTTAATCATCAGAAGAGAATATGTTTAGTTTCCCCAGCAATTAGTTTCATCACTGTTGCATTAACTCCATCTTCTACCTTGGCAAATGGAGGAACAGGCTTGGTGATTGAGCACAGTGCAGTATGTTATAAATCACAACTCTGAGTTGTAGCACAGTGGCAAGTAAGTCAGACAAGATTTTAAGAATATTCCCTTACTTTTCCTTTTATTTTTAGAATATTCCTTTTAGGGACTTTCATTCATAAACAATATTTTATGTAAGTATGACAAGACAACACTAAAAATTAAATGCGGATGTAAATTAGTAAATCTTGCAGCCTAATGTTTGCGGCGCTTACAAAAACATTAAAAATATTCTTGCCAAAAAAATATATATTTGCAATTTCTTCATATATTAGGGAAGAGATTCCAAAATCTCCTCCTGGTTTTAAGAATTTCACTCATCTCTTCACAGCATGGTGATGGCACATTGAGGTAGACGTATCTGTAACTTGTTGTACGCTACTGTGGCTGGCGCCTTTGACTTTCCAGCTCAAACAGCTGAGTACTCTTTTACCCCTGCTCTGACTGAGTGTGGTCTTTAGCACACAACCCAGGATCAGGATTTGAACGTACACTTCTGGGTTTGTAGCACTTCCTTGAACAGCTCTGCCACTAAGCCCTCTATCAGGTGAAACAACAGAAAAGAAATTCCTTATTTGACTGTGGTAGCTGTGTGGCTGTGTATTGAATTAATTGCCATTGATCCAGACTAAAACAGCATCATACATAAGCTCACATGTGCTGAATAACTTCCAAGTCATAGTTTTTGGAAGGTAGCTGGTTGCAGTCATTTTACAACCAGAAAGAAGCTAAGGTGATTCTCTCAGTCTCATCCTTACAATTTTAACAGTCTGTGAAATAATATCATACTTCCATAATCACAGATAAAAATTAGTTTGGTGTATGCTTAATGATGCACAGAGTTAGTGAAATAAATAGATGACTAAGGCTGTTAGCATTGTACAAACAGATTGATTGGATTTTGATGTATAGACATCTAATTATTTTGAAAATTTGTATGTAAGTGCTCTACTTCATCTTTGTTTATCATCACTATTAACATTTTGGATAGTTTTATGAGGGCTTGGATTTTGGTGCTTTAATCCTCAGTTGTTTTTCAATCATTTCATTTAGAAGGGGGTTATCTTCATAAGAACTGCTGCGAAAGTGAGCTTTAGTTAAACCTGTGAAGTGTGAAAATCATCTGTCAAAGCAGATGTACAGCGTGTCTACTGTTAATATCTCGTTGGCCTTTAATCCTGTTTTTCCGGTTTGTGTGGGCACTGACAGTTAACTCAAGTTTCCATCAAACCTAGCGGAATAGGATTCTTTCCTGCCCTACAGTCAGCTAGTCAGACAATCAGTGATTTTTTTCACACTATTCACAAACTCATTAGACCTTTGTTCAGACTGGCTGAGGCACAGCAAGGATGTAGAACATACTTTTTCATAGTCCAGGATATTTTTCACAGGCTGAAGATTAAGGATTTAAAGGCAAAATATTTTCCATTTTATTTGAAAATTGAATCGATGTAATTTGCAACTCAAATTTTTGACATGAGTTATAGAATGAAAACATGGGAGTGGGATCTGTTTCACCGATAAATTGCCTTAACGCCATTCACTTGATAATACTTAAAATATTTCTAACCACTTAAATGCAAAGTATTGAAAAATTTTGCATTGTATTACTGCTGTTTTGGTATATGTTTTCTAATGAACATCCACTGGTCTGCAAAGAAAGAAAAAAAGTCTGTGACATCATTTCATGATGGCATACTGTGTGAAAGATACTGAACAAAGCCATTGAATATAAAACTACCAGTGAATTCCGATCTTAGATAATGAAGATATAAGTGAGGGTAATACCATTACAATACTGAGTATTTGTATTTGATGTTATGGGGGGTGATTATGAGGAGTTAGATGGGTACTATAAAACACGTAGAAAATAGAAAATCATTTCCCCAAAGATCTTGTCGTCTTAAATGATGAAAAGCTACAGGATAAATCAAAATGAAACTGCGCAAGTGACAGGAACGGTAAGAAGGTAAATCTGTTAAGAGCACTAAAATCAAGTAAGTTTATTTAGATCTACCACTCTGAAAATATGATTGCAGCCTGGCCAAATCGAGTTAGTACCATGACAAGTAAATGCATTTTTGACAATTATAATCTGAAAAGATTTGGACTGGTTAACTCTTCTGACACACAAGTATCTCCTAGTACGAATAACCTTACCAGAGCTAGGGAGCAAAGTACCCTACACAGGTCCATACTGGAGCTGCTATTGATTACAGCAGAGCCAAAATACTTCAGAATCTAACCGCCAGTGTAAACAAATGAATCTCCAGATTCAGTATCAAATCTACAGCCTGGCCCCAGGTGTTTTGTCTGAAACATACTTGGTGCAGAATCCTTACCTAAATTTTGTAATACCCTTTATTTTGTAATTTTCTTGTGTTAATTTTCTTCCATCTGCGTCCATTCTAGTTCTTGCAAAAACTGTCTCCACAATGACTTTTTTTTTTTTCCGTGGCCTATCAGAACCCTATGGAGCCTCTCCATGGATCGTTATTTTGTCACACTCATTAGAACTTGAGATAAAACCTATTGAGGTGACTTACATTGTCTCAGAACACCAGGTGCTTTGGCATTACACATGTTGTTTGTGTCAAGACGTAATATCATTTCTAATTGTCAGCCACAGAATGAGACACAAAAATAGTGAGAGAAGGAGGGAAATCCCTGTAGGGAGAACTCAAGGTTATCACTCCACTTCTGACAGAACTGAAAAACTTAACTCACCGACATGAAAGACCTGAGCTTCTCCTATAGTAATGTTTTCTAATGGAAAGGCACTGAGAGTTCTGCCTTTTGTCCTGGATTTCTAATCTCTCATGTGTTCTTTTCTGTCATTTGTTGTCACAAGGTGGGTACATTACATTCTCTTCTGTGAATTCTAGCTCTAAATCCAGGTGTGTATTTCTGGCGTGGTGACTTCAAAAAACCATTTAATTTAAGATATACATGTGAATGTGTGCATGCGTCTAGTACACACATACAGTAATATAAATGACCGATACCAACATATATTTGTGGTTTATGTAACTGTATCATAGAAAGAAAACTAAACTTTCCAATACCATAATGACAGTGAACCATCTGGTCAAAGGACACCATTTCCTAGCCAGCAACAGGGGAATTGGAACTAAAAGGATTTCAGGGGACTCTGGTAAGCTTATTGACTCTAGAAACCCACGAAAGCAGGCCCGAGTGTGGACTGTAATAGTTATCCATACTGCGGTATTTGGAGATGTAACAGGAGGGTATTTATCCCCCTCCTGCGCAAAGCACTGAGATGTCTACAATGTTTAATAACTGTATCACAGCTATTGCACTGAAATCTGTAGTCCATGTGGGAAGTGGTCCCTGTGGAGTTAGTAGAGAGAAAATGCATCTCACTTGCTAGAGAAAGAAGTGCAGTGTTAGGTCTTTTCACACTAGCATCTTATTTTGCAAAACCACCAAATCTAAGTGGACTAAGAGTTTTGAAAAGAAACTTGAGCAATAAATATCCAGATCTGAACATGTAAAAGCATTTGATGCTTTGCAATATATTTTATATGTATGGAGACTTTAAAATATATCAACATGTACTTTGCATATCTCTAGCCAAATTCTGTGTTCTGCATTGCACTTGGAACTGGGCAAAATTCTTCCAACTTCAGGAAGACAGGCATTAATAGGAATTGAGTAATAAAGGGGAAGGTCTCAGGGTTTGTTCTCCATGCAGCTAACCTATTTCACTTCTCAAATTTATCTCTAAGCCTGGCATTTTGGGCTAAATGTCTGTAGAATACCAGGAAGGTAATAGGTCCTGCGGTGGCTGACCCCATGTTTCGCTGACTGGTGATGGACAGGCAGCTTGTAGGTAGTCCTGGAAAAGTCTCCTATTCCTGTCCTTTAGTCACTGGCAGCATATGGGAATACCAGAGGCAGAGAGTTCTCTTTCAAGTATCTGATGTTCTTTGAAAGTTCCTGCAGTGAATCTCTCTGACAAAGTTTTTACAGTGAGTACCTCTACGGTAAGTTCTGTTTTCCTTCTGCTAGAAGGAAGATAATCCTAGCTGGTGATTCACAGGAAAGTAATGTATCATTTAGACGATCTAGAGAAATCCTGACTTTATTCAGATCAGTGGCAAAAATCCTCTTGACTTAAAAGGGAATACGTTTTCCATTTATGATTTTCATAGACCAGCCTAGGATATGGAAAGAAAAAGGGAGTATGTCTCTTAATGATTCGTTTCTTCTAATATTCTATTTGTATTTTATCCATAAAAACTATATAAGATGGGATTATTAAGAACATCTAAAGTATGTTGAACAAAATCCTCATGCTGCAGTATCCCTGGATGCCATGACTTTTAACTTCTGTAGGCAAACCCGAGTTTCGTAATTTTTTTTCTCTGTAACTGGCTAATTGTCTCTGTTCCCCCCTAGATTTCCTGATACTAACACTTGCCAGACACCAAGTTGCTTGACACATGCTTAAAAAATTTTGAGTTTAGTTTTGCAGCACATCTCTAATCAGTAGCCAGGAGACTTTTATGCTGTCAGAAGTAGCTATTAAAGATTAAGTGAAGAGCCTGTTCATATCTGATAACTTCAGCAAACGTGAAAAAGGATAATTTCAGGCTTCATTGCTGGTGAATAGTTTTATAGTTTTGCTAGACTTGTTATGATACAAGTGAAACTGGTCTTTTTTTGACAAAGTGATACATGCTTAAGGAATGACTCAAATTATTATTAGTTTTTATAAACTTCTGGGACTTGTAAATAGCAGCCCAAGTAGCATTTCTTAGAAGCAAATTGATTAAATAAACTAGTATAACCCAGCTAATATAAACATTACTCTGATACAAATAATAAGCATCAGGTGAGACTATGTCCCTTTGTGATGCACAGACATAGAGAAATAGATTTCTGCCTGGTAAGAGTTTATAATATGAGAAAGGCTAGAGAGGAAAGGGAATAAATAATATGTTATTTTTATAAACAGAGAAATGAGGAATGGAGAAATTAAAGATACTTTTTGCAAACATCTCTAGGGCCGGGCTGTAAAATTTATGTACTTACTGACAAAAGTTGGACAGTTAAAACTTTTGAAAATTTCATTAGGCAGCTAAATGCTTAAATTCCATTACAATAAGACCTGATTTTCACATACAAAAAGGATTTAAACCTGGATCTGTAGGTCTAGGCTAAGTTGAGCCTTTCTGATAATGAGGCCAATATTTCACTGAACATCTGGACAATAATGAATGGAACATCAAAAAAAGAAAAAGAAGCCTACCTTTCCTCTAAAGTCACTTGTATATGGCCTTTCATGTGCTTAAGCTACACTTTAAAAATGAGGCAGTCTCCTAACTTATTTAATTTTTTCTGCAAGATTGTGTTACTGATAATGGCGAGACACAAGCATGTTAGCAAAGTGTTATGTCAGATCTGAATTCCAGACCTTCATACTAAACGCAAACCCCTTATATTATTGAGAATCCGAATGCATTTTACATACATATTGAAGTTCCAGTATCAGATCTCACAGTTGTGCATCAAAGATAAAGACAGATAGCAGCTAGCATGCAAATGCTATTTCCAAAGAGAATAAAGCCCTTTTGAAGGCAGTAGAAACTGTCAAAGTTAAATTAAAAATTAAAAAACTATTCTGTGGGCTGCAGAGATGCTAAGCTGCCTGACAGCCACAGAGCCAGAAGTTTTAAAAACCTCTCAAATACAATAGTAAGTCATCTGTACTCGCTGTGCTTCCCCCTCTACCCCATCAACTTTATGCTACAGTGAAATATAATCACTGTGTCTATGAACTGTTCCTCTTGGTCATAAGGAAAAAAACACCTCCTTTTTTAAACATCTCAAATTATCAAGCATTCAGCTTAGTTATGCCTTAACATGTAATATACTGGTGTGAAGATGATTTACCTTCTAATTTTTTTAATGGTATGTGATTTATTATTTATGATAATGTTCTGCTACATGTTAGTCACTCAAAATGAAGGCCTTCCAACATGAAAAAACACTGGCTACAGTCAGTGTTTCAATGAACTAATGATATGCATTAAATTTAGGTCTCAGAATCTGGAAGTGGGGTAAAGTGGGATAATTTGTTATTTGGGCATTTTTTTTTTTTAAAGCGCTGAAGTACCATAGAAAAATATTAAGGGTGTTAAGAAGGACAATGAATAATCCCTGGCTTTCTCCACATCTGTCCACCCTTCCTCCACATTTATGCCCCCACTGTGCGGTAACTGACATTTCTGAGTGTCTTTGTTGGGATTCTTGCCTGTTTTACTGACCTCCCCTGTCAAAAAGAAACAGTATAGTAATAAAGAACAATAATTCTGTTGTCATGAGCAATTTACCACCATATACCTTACAGAACTTTGGAAGTCAGATGTTTATTGCTTGCTGCTGCTTGTATTACTTCTCAGCTTGCCTGAATAAGAGATTATGACAAAAATCTATCTATAATTAAGAAAAACCTTCAAAGCTATACATTGCCTGAATTTAAAAAGAAGCAACACCTTTGTCGCTGTTGTGCATAGAGTCAAAAATCCATTTGAGAACAACTCTGAATTGTGTAGTGGGTTTTAAAATCAGGATCAGAATTTTATTTTTAGTAATGTGAGGTCATTTTCATAGGGTGCCATCACAGTTCACGTTAGAGAGGATGGAATCAAGCTGTATAAAAGCAGTAGACTACTGTTGTCCTACAGTAGTGTCAGAGGACAGGCAAACCTATTATTGTAGAGTTACAAAGTTTTTTCATACTTTTTCACGAGACATTCAGGAGAAATGAGCTGTAATGTGGTGCAGATGTGACTGCATGATCTTACATGTAGGGCAGAAATTTTGGTACGTTATTGCGTATGGGCTTTAATATTTCTTGGACTTATGTGAACTGGAAAGACACTGTGTTGACAGATGAGGTGCTTCTAGTGTACTTGCATGGTCCTCCTCATTGCAGCACCCTGAACTTTAATCAGCAAAATAATTAAGCAGTGATATCCTGTTGATCTCGACGGGAGTTAAGTGTCTGACCAGGAATCACTCCGAGCCTCTGTACCTGAGTGGGTATTTCTTTGCCATTCAACCGGGATGCAGTATAGTCTCTTGAGACCTGGCTTCCAGGCAAAAGAAGTTCAGACAGAAATCGAAGCTTCTAGTCCCTTGTTGAACTCTGTCCATCCTGTGTTCTCTCCCCTGGAATAAGCAGCATGAGCTTCATCTCTCACTTGTGTGGTTTAACAGTGTCCGCAGAGAGCTTTGGCTGACGTGGCTTTCAAATGGGATGTTGCTGGAGGAGAAACTGGACTTCAGGAAACAATTTCACTATTGCTGTGATACACACTCCTTCAAACTTGCAAACTCATGCGGTAACAAAGCAATTCACATGTTGACTGAAAAAAACAGCTAAAAATCTTTTCAATTAAGTATTCTTGATTCCTTTTTTTTTATTCATTATTACTAAAAACAGTTACGTATTTCGTAGTAAGAGCTACTCACCCTATGGTAAAATGTCTTTAATTTCCATATATAAAAAATTCTACAATTCTGAAATTCTACTCAGCAGCCTCTGCTGATGCATAAGGAAACTGTTTCCCTGGTTTTCTAGTACAGGTAACAGTTTCCTTTGTGTATCTCTTAGAAGTTTGCAAGAACTGTTTGGCTGATGTTTGTATGCACTTGGGAAAAATACACGGGCCCTCACAGATGATAAATGTGAAGTAATTGTGAACAGCATTAAAAATACTGGATACCACAAACAATATAGCTAAACCCACAGTGGTCTTACCGTCCCACAGCAGGCTTAGGGTACTCTGCCAAAATTTCTTATCATAATCAAAATTTCCATCATAAATCCCAGTACTGAGCTAGACCTTGACCGTACCTGGTGTGTGTGACAGCAGTGTCCCGGCCTCGTTAGCAGGAGCGCAGTTGGAGGGCGTGGAGAGATGGTCCCCTTTGGCCGGCACGGGCTGGGTCATATCGCGATACGGTGTCCCGTGCTGCACACACCCCACACCCCCACCCCCCCAGCACAGGGAGACCTCGACAGGCCGGAGCGATCTCGGGAGGGGAGCCCGTCCAGCCGGAGCCGTGCAACGCGCCGCGTGCGGGAGGGCAAGGGACAACGGGAGCGCGTTGAAGCGGGAGCGGTTCACGCGGGGCACAGGGGGAAGCTTGCTCGCCGTGGGGCCACCGGACCAGAGGCCGAGGTTGCCCAGGGAGGCCGCGCAGCTGCCACCCCTGGCGACGTCCAGGACCCGACTGGACGAAGCCCCGGCCCCCCCGGGCAGGCAGGAGCGCGGGGCGCCCGGCGGCACCCGGCGGACGGGCCAGCGCCGGCCCGGGGTCGCGCTGCCGCCGCCGTGCCCCCCCCCCCCCGCCACTCCGCTCCGCCGGTCCCCCCGGTGCCCCCCCCCCGCCCCGGGGCCGCGTGGCGTCAGCGCCGGCCGCAGCCAACCAGCGCGCGCGGCGCGAGCAGGGCGCCCCCCCCCACCCCCGCCGCGCGCGCCCTGCCGATAAAAGCCGCGGGCCGGCGGCGAGCGCGGGAGCGGGACGGGACGGGGCGGCGGGGCTGGCCTCCTGTCAGCGCGGCGGGGCTGGTCTCCTGTCGGCGCGGCGGCCCCCGCCCCGGCGTCTCCTCCGAGCCGTCGCGCCGCTCCGCTCACCGGCCGGGATGTTGCCGGTGGTCGCCGGGCTCCTGCTGGCCGTAGCCGCGGGCGGCCGGGGGTCGGCGGCGGGGGACCAGGAGAGCCCGCCGGGGAGCCGCTTCGTGTGCACCTCGCTGCCGCTGGACGCCGCCGGCGCGGGCTGCCCCATGCCCCCCGTGCCCATGCAGGGCGGCGCGCTGCCCCCCGAGGAGGAGCTGAAGGCCACGGTGCTGCAGCTGCGGGAGACCGTCCTGCAGCAGAAGGAGACCATCGGGAGCCAGCGGGAGGCCATCCGGGAGCTCACCGGCAAGCTGAGCCGCTGCGAGGGCGCCGACGGCAAGTCCGCCGCGGGGTCCTGGAAGCCCGAGCTGGGCAAGGGCAAGGACACTATGGGCGACCTGCCGCGGGACCCGGCGCAGGTCATCGACCAGCTGAGCCGCACTATGCAGACCCTGAAGGACCGGCTGGAGAGCCTGGAGGTAGGGCCAGCCCCCCGCCCGCCCGCCCGGCACTTGGGACGGCTTCAGGTGTGACAGTGACAGGGTGACAGTGGCCTCGGCGCCCTGGGTGGGCACAGCCAGCGCGTGTGTCTGCGCCAAGCTTAAACCAGCCTGGCCGAGCCCGGGGAGCGAGCTGCTTGCCTGTCTTGTCTTGTCTCGGTTGTTTACCTGCTCGCTTTAACGGTAAAACCCCCGGAGGGCTTGGCTGTGATGTGTTCTCCCGCTGCGTGGGGGGAGATTATGGTTTTCCTGTCACCAGCTTAGTTTCTGTATTAATATGACTAAATCTCTCCGGGAGTGTGACTCCATGGGGTTTGAGGTATAAAGCTGACGTCTTGGGCAGTAAGACCTTGGCATATGGTGCTGAACATGCCAGTGGTAATGAGGAGATTGTGTTGGACAGATTGTGAAGATAAGATGATGTATTTAGAGCTGACTTAGAGTAAAAAGAACCTGATTCTGTATGCCTGTGAATAGGAAGGGGGCTTGGTCCAAACCTACTGGTAAGTAATTTCCATCAGCCTTTGGACCATGCCATGGTTGAGTGGTACTCACAGAAATATTTTATAGAGTATTCACACAGGAGTAATGCTGGATGTTCTTTTGCTTTCCACACCCTGTGAGCGACATGTGTCTCCTCCTGCTGTCCTACAAACAGTCGCTGGTGGTGTGAGGGTGGGGAGTAACTTCCTAAAGGTTATTCTATGAGGTTTAAACACTCTTTTTAAACTGTCTTTCAAGTACAGTTTTGAATAATCTGGTACTGTAACATCGTTTTTTACTGTTGCTGTCTTGTTGAGGCATTTTTGTTAGGGTTGTAGAAGACAAACTCCACTAGAATAGTAGGTGGAACCATTGGTTTCTTAGTATCCCTAAAGATAACAGTTTTATTTGTGAAAGAGTGTGGGTTTTTTTGGGCGGGATTTATTTTTTTTTTGTTTACATAAAAATACTTTCACTGGCTAATACCATTGCTCTAAAGAGTATCTGACTTCTTTACTCTGCAAATCAAAACTGAGGAAACTTTCATTTGGTAAACTTGCTTTCAAAGTAGCTTGATTTTTGTTTTTAAATGAAATAATAGTTTTTACTTATGTTGGCAATGTCACTTGCAATACTTAAAGCAAAATCTGACTAATATTTTCACATGTACCTATACTAATGGAAGTGCATCACACCTGGCTCCCTACATTGATTATTTTGAACTTAAATGTATGAAGGCTCCTTCGTATGGAACATGGAAGCCTCTAACAAAAGTGCTCTTTTGTTTCAGGAGCTGGTTAGCTACAGTGCTAGTAAGAGCACTGAACATGGCAAGTGCTAAAAAGCAATGCCTCTTTTGTACTTGCTGGAGAATGTGGTGATCTTGCTTCCTTCCCTTTGAATCAGGAGCATATCTGCATTTTGCAGTTTCTGTTTTAGAAATGACAATTTTTTTTCCTTCTCATTTCCCCTGAAGCACCAGCTCCGAGCCAACGTGTCATATGCCGCGCTGCCTAATGACCTTCGAGAGATGCTTCAACGGAGGCTTGGAGACCTGGAGCGCCAGCTCCTGAGCAAAGTGGCTGAGCTTGAGGATGAAAAGTCTTTGCTTCATAATGAAACGTCAGCCCATCGGCAGAAGACAGAGACAGCCTTGAATGCATTGCTAGAAAGAGTGTCTGAATTAGAAAAAGGTAACCTGCACAGAATCTAAACATTTCCCCATGCAAATTAATTTTGTTTACTCCCTCCTTCTAGTGCAGTAGCCTAAACGTGGGCCTTGAGGGAAAGACAGTTAAGGTGCTGGACTATATAGTAGGTGGCAGCACAAATACTTGGATTCTCTTTTTGGTTTTGTCACAAGCTTCCTGCTTGACAGGCCTCTGCATGGCTTTGGCTTCCTGTCTCTTAATTTGGCATGTGTGGGTGGTTAGGATGAAACTTAGTGTTTGTGGGGATGGAAAGATTCTATAAGGAGGCAAGTAGAAATAAGAGGTATTACACTGGTGTCAGGTAAATACCTGCATAATGTCAAGTATGCATCTAAGTAGAGCCACTTTTTTTTTTTATGTGGACTGAAAATCATATAGGCTAAATTTAATTAGCACAACTGCCTTTGATGTAACGAATGGCCTTTTCTACCAGAACAGTTTCCTGCTGCTTTGGAAGTATTGCTGGTGGTCTTTCCTTTCATTGCTGCTTATGACTTTGAGTAACTGCAGATACTTGAATTGTGTTCTATCCCAAGCATATAGCCTTCAGAGTTTACAGCAGATTACACATGGTGCCACTGGGGGACACTCTCTTAATCCTAGTCATTTATTCAGATGCTTAGATTAATTATTACTGAGATCTCTATGCTTGAGTAGAATCTGTTTATTTGAATTACAAATGCCCATGGAAGTGAGCTAAAGAACAGAGCTATCTTTCTGTATTGATTACATACACC
This sequence comes from Falco punctatus, assembly GCF_963210335.1. Taxonomy (NCBI): domain Eukaryota; kingdom Metazoa; phylum Chordata; class Aves; order Falconiformes; family Falconidae; genus Falco; species Falco punctatus. The sequence goes on along the minus strand of NC_137583.1, from coordinate 33,045,028 downwards.
TACAGAGTGGACTGTGGAGCACCAGAGTGCCAGTAAATACCACTGCCTAGTCTTTAAATGATTTTCCAAGGTGAATCGGCTCTCTGCTTAAAAGCAGCTTAATGGACATGCTTTCAAAATGGTGCAAACATACATATCTCATGAATTTTAAAATGTGACCTAATGGAATAATTTGTGTAATATTGTATCTATTTTTTTTTTCATTTCAAAAGCGTGAAGGAGGAAGAGATCTTCTACTGGCTGTGTCATTTAGTGTTCCCTGAGAGCCAAGATAAAGCCTAAACTGCAACTAAAGTTCTGGAGAATTAGTGGCCTGTTAATGTCTTATGTAGCAAGTATTGCTAGTCCTTGTCTCTGAAAGATGTGACTCATATCAGCAAGTCAGAATGAGAAAGGGAGTGGTGGGAGAAGGAGAATGTGTAGTTTAGTTAGGTTAAAAATAGCCTGTTCCCACCTTTATTTTTTGTGTGGGGAGAGAGCTGTCTTAACTCACCAGGGAAGTAAAGAATTTGGGCCAGGAACCAAGACACAGGCTTTCTTTTAGTTGTGTAATTTGTTCTCTATTACAGTGCAGTTTAGCTGTTCTGTGCCTTTGGTTCCTCTGTCAAATCAAAGTGATGGTAATAATGATCTAAGAACTTTTTAATGATTTTTTTGGATTAAATACAGACAATATTTGAAGCGATCTGACCTCCTTTGAAAATAGTATTTCTATTGTGCTTTTATTTTAAATGCCGTATTGTTCAGCATCAATTCCTGACAACTAACTAGTGTCACAAGCTCCCCATGCTCGGACTAAGTAAATTGAGGAAAAAACTAACCTTGTAAGGTGACACCATGAACTTTGGGTTTATTTTTATCTGTAGTTGTGACAGCTATCTTTACCAGTGGGACTGAAGATTTTGAAGTTTGTACAACTGTTGTGATTCGAAAAGGCTTCTGGTAATTCCTTCACCAGTTGTCTCCATCAACAGCATTAAATGCATTAAAAAGCAGGAGTGGGTGGAGGAATAATCTTGCAATGAATAGTGCCTGGACTTAAATTGATTCCTAGCTTTACTGGAGACATGAACAGGTCACTTGCTACATCAAAATCCATTTTCTTCATCTCTGAAAGGGAGTAACAATATTTCTTGCCCATCTTGTCCAAAAATAATTCGGATCCTTTAGGAAAAGGATTGTCTTATCCTGCAGATGTGCCCATTGCCCAGAACAGGAGGATCTTGTTATCATTTGGAGTTCTGGATGTTTCCAAGTCATGAGAACAAACCAAAAAAAATAAAAAGATTAATATTGTTTGTTCTTTTTTGAACCCATTATTGCTTCCTTAAGTTCTTTCACAGAGTGACTAATGCCCTTAATGGAGTATGCTTCTTTTTTTCATACATGAGATTGGTTGTACCAGCCTTGTGAAGCTTGCTCAATGTTAGCCCTAAGACACTGAGTGGTTTTTTTCTGAGAATTTAGAATATTTCAGGTTTTGGTCTGTAAGTTCCTCAAGACAGATGCAAGCATCAGACAAGCTTTTTCTTCTTCCACCCCCTTGTTCTGTGAAAAATACAGTCAAAACACTTCAGTTGCTTCTGGGATTGGGAACTGAGAGAATGCAAATGGTTTAAAAATTACATATGAGAATTGTGGCAACCTTTTGTGACAACAGCTCTTCATTTGGATTGGAATGTGAAGCTTGGCAAGGGGATTGAATTTGTTTCAGGAATGTGAGTAAAGGAAATGAGTGGGACTCAGAAGAACAGGTTGCTGAAAGGTTGAGGGTGACACTCTACTACAGAACTGTGGGGTTTTATTTTGTGGCACAATGTGGGATTTCTCTTTTCTTAATATTTAATTCTAGAAAATTACTTGTAAGCAGCTACATTAGAACTATACACAAACTATAATAGAGAGTATTGCAACTTTAGAAAGTTTTGGTCATAAGTGTTCTCAATTTCATAAACATTTCTGGAATAACTTGCTGGTTTTTATCACATCTTTTAGAAAAAGCTAAACAATAGTTTCTTCTTTTATATTAAAACAAATATCTAATGTTTTTGTAGTTCATAACTTTATATTGCATTTTTCTTAGGTCACTTTGTACTTCAGATGTATGTTTTTGTTCAGATCTCCTAATTTGTCTGTGGGGCAGAAATCAGTTCTTCTGAATTTAACTCTGCTTTCTGGAATATGTCAGCTTTTTCTTATATCAGAGTGGCCATCCAAAATGAGACCATCAACCTGTTTCTCAGCCTGCTATCTGTAAAGTGGGGACACTGCTGCTAGCTCCCTGTGTAGCAGTAGTAGGAAAAGAAATACTGTTTCTGAAGCACTGTGATACTTTCATAATGAGCATACCAGAGAATCAATGTTTAGTAACAGTAAATATATTTTAAAATGGTTTGGATTGTTTGAAATAGGCAGGCCTCCAGCCATGAACTAAGCAATGAAGGAAGAAAATATTTAACACCCTCTCATTAGTTGTCTGCCATGTATGTATTCTTCTGCTCTATATGAGCAGGAAAAGTAAATGAAGTAATTAGCATGATGTGTATAAAATCTAGTTATATTTTTCTGTGCTGCAAAATCAACATTCAGTAATACTACTTCAGTATATTTTTGTGTACCTCTCTAAAGTGATGAAAATTCCCAAGATTCTTGATACGAATTGTATGGTTTCTTAACCTGACTTACAAATACATTGTTTTGTTTAATGTTAAAGGTTTTTCTTCCTCAATGTAATTCTAGGTAACAGTGCATTTAAATCACCTGATGAATTCAAAGTCTCCCTTCCTCTTCGCACAAACTACTTGTATGGGAAGATCAAGAAGACTCTGCCAGAGCTGTATGCTTTTACTGTATGCTTGTGGCTGAGATCAAGTGCTTCTCCTGGAATTGGTACTCCATTCTCATATGCTGTTCCTGGGCAGGCTAATGAAATTGTCCTCATAGAATGGGGGAACAATCCAATTGAACTGTTAATTAATGATAAGGTGAGAATCAACTAACTCTTCTTTATTGTCTGCATAATCAGAATATGGCCCAAACCCATGATAACTTTCTAGCAACTCTTTTTATTCTCCCTGAGAGAAGCCAGCTCTGGACCTGTGAGATGGTAGTGTCTACTTGTGGGTTGTTGTAGGTTCATAAAAGTACTTGAAACAAAGGCAAATAGTACATACATTTTGTGTGTTGAGACAAAGCAGCATGACATCAAGATGTGCACACACTTATGCACGTCCTTTGAGTTTACCAAGCAGGTCTTGGCTTCTATTTTTTTTTTTTTTTGTTTGTTTTGTGAAACAGAAGCAGTATTTGAAGGCACAGTATCGCAAAACCAGTGAGATCTGAGCCAGCGGCAGTATTTCTGTCTTTCTAATCCTAGAAGATCAGATACGTTAAAATGAATTTTGCAGAAGACAGAGAGCAAAAGGCATGTAATTGTGGCTGGTTTTGTTATGCTTAATAACTAAACATCAGCTTAAATAGATTTTTTCCAGACTTTAGATACAAAAAGCAACAGTTGTCTTACACTACTTCATACCACTGATGGCTTCTGACAAGCTTCAGAATGAGGCTTGAGGGAAAACAGGACTTGCTGAAAGTTGGCATTAAAACAGGTTATAAATAGTTCCTTTCACCCCACCTTCAGTTAGGTCTCCTAGTAACTTGCTAGGGATCAGGTGTTTACAGATCTACAACACAACTCAGGTGGTTTAGTCATGTGGCTAGTTAAGGACTTCTAACAGTCCTGTCATCCTCCCAAATCAATAAAAATGAAAAACTGATTATTTTTAATGGTTTGAGGAAGAGAAGGAAGCTTGAGTCTGTTTATCTGTAGTGATAACTTTTTCTCATCAATCTTATGTCAGTACTATTAATGTTCTGTAAGGCTATTCTTTCTACCACATCACAGGCGTTCAATAGCCTGCTGCTTTTGTGTCTTTATGTTGACTTAGTAAGTTTTCAGGTTAGATTCCTAAAGGAGCATAAATCCTCCTTGTTCGGAGCCCTATGTTAACAGTTCCCACAAGTTTTACTGGAAGCAGGCAGATCCATTTGTCAGAGTTGTTAATGCAAATGGTGCAGGCAAACACCAGATTTTAAGAAAAACTTAACATGAACACTAGATGGAAAGTTAGAACTAAGTACTGAGATTAAAATGCAGGATGAGTGCATTGATAGCAGCTTAGACTGTAGTACTTGTGTCACTTTATTCTAGATGAAATGAAGGCTCATATCTAGAATAAAAAGTGTGGCTGTATTTCTCAGTACAGGAGAGCTGGAACAACATAGAAAGATGTGGACTGACTTCTGTCTTTGACATTTTACTTCGGAGGGCAGAGTAAATATTGTCCATTTTCAAATGTTGTGCTTGAACTGATAGACTTGGTTTACAACATGCATTATTCTTTGGTTTTTGTAGGTTGCCCAGCTCCCGCTTTTCATTAGTGATGGAAAATGGCATCATATCTGTATAACATGGACAACCAGAGATGGAATGTGGGAGGCTTTTCAGGATGGAGAGAAGCTTGGCATGGGGGAGAATCTGGCTCCTTGGCACCCAATTAAACCTGGAGGTGTCTTGATCCTGGGTCAGGAACAGGTGAGTAAATGACGGTGTTCCAGGGTTTGAACTCTCCAAGCAAACAGCAGCTGTGGGAAAATTGTCTTTGTTAAACACTTGGTCTTGTTGTATACCCAGTATCAGAAAGATGAAAACAAGGCAATAAATACTTAATGCAATCACACATTGGTAAGTTTTGTTTAATTTATTAAATATTCAGAATATTCATGTTGTAGCTGTTCCTATTCCCACTCTTAATGCTACAGCGTGCAACTTTGTTAGTGACCTGAATAATGCCTTCAATTAAATCCTTTGAGCTAGATCGCTGGTAACTAGCAATGTGGCCACTGAAGTTACAGAAAAGGACAGATCTAGTGAGTACTCTTGTATGAGCAGTCAAAAAGGAGCGTGCTGAAAGTGGACCAAGTATAATTGCTTTGATTTGTTTTAATTTCTTTTTAATTGAAGCCAAATTGACTGTTCCCTGTAACAGTTTACTGGTTTTCACCCTCCCTTTCCTCTTTATCCCAAGAATAGCCAGAATGTTAGTGATCAAGCCCTGGGACAGACCAAGGAAAGTGTGTGTATGGGGGTAGGGGACCAGCAACTATGGGCACTGGAGTGCTTGTGTGTATATCAGGATCTTTTATAATTTGGGCTGCTATGGAGAGCTCCCTCTAGACTGAATTAGGATGGTGGAGCCTGTCACTCATTCAGAATTTGATGTCTACTTTAAAGATGAGTCTGAAGTCAAAGGGACAAACTCTAAATCAGACATTTGGTTTCCCATTAAAGATGGAGGTAAATAAATCTCCTAATGGAAATGCTAATAAAGTTTGAATATTAGTGCTGCCAACAGAAAGCAGTCGTAAGGTTAAGTCCTTTTTGAATATTGAAAAAAACCAAAGGATTTTGAATCTCGCTCTTCTTAGTTAAGATCTCATTAAGTTATTGCCTATGAATTGTGTGGCTCTTCACATTTTTTCTGTACCTGTTCTTTGTATGATTATACATATACTAAAAAAAAAATAATTGTAATGCGTAGCAGGAAACAGCCTTTCTCCAGGATTCCCAGGTTCACAATGAAAAACTAGTTTTGTCCTGATACTGATTTTAGTAGTTATTTATCCATGACATAAGTGACAGAATGGGAATTTCAGAATCCTAATACACTCTGCATAGCAGATACTCCAGTTTACTATTAGGTGGCTGGCAGGTTTTCTCTCACGCCATTTGCCTGTACTATGCTTGGTTCTATCTTTTGCTACCAGATTCATGTTAGTGTGATCGCACAAAATTTGTGATTTCTGTCCTTGAGCCGTGGATGGAGCAAGCAAACACTTTTAGGCTTATGCAGTAGCAGTTTGAATTACTCATTTGGTATAACCAGAAGCAGCCTATGTATTAAGATCTAAATGTTGCATCTTATAGCTCCTAGACAATTGGTCAAGGGCTGCAGTTACAGTTTAATCTATAGCCATAAAGTTTTTGGAGTAATATTACATATCTATGCAGTTCTTGCTGAAGCTGTCCTGTACCAAGCTTGCAAAATGGCTCCTAAATTAGCCTCTGTCTAAAGCTGCCTCCTTGTTCTGCTGCTTGGTGGCAGGGTTGTTTATGTGTAGCCTTTGTGTGACGGTGTATGGTCACTACTGCTTGCTTTGAATTGTTTTGACACATTTCAACTTAGAGCTTTTAACTCTTCCATAGAACATCTCGTTCAAAGTAGCCCTTCTAGAAACTTGAAGTTGTCTGTGTCTGTGATCCAGCTCTGCATCTTCTTCTAGCAGTGTGCCTGGGGGGGAGAGGGTCTTCAAATCTGAGGAGGAAAATGCTGAAATAACCTTATCTAATCCTAACTCTTGCTGCCTGAAGGACACAGTAGGAGGAAGATTTGATGCAACTCAAGCCTTCGTCGGGGAGATGAGCCAGTTCAATATATGGGACAGAGTCTTAAAAGCTGAAGACATCATGAATATTGCTAACTGCTCTACCAACATGCCTGGCAACATCATACCCTGGGTTGATAACAATGTTGATGTGTTTGGAGGTGCTACTAAATGGCCTGTGGAGACATGTGAAGAGCGTCTGCTAGACTTATAGCTGCAATTGTTTCCCATTCAAGTGCCCCATTTAGTAGGACAATCTTCTGTGCAATCTAAAGCACTTATTTTTCTCTCTGCCCTTCCCCAATCTTAACTCCTCAAAAGAATAAAAAATTGACTGAACCGCCTCAGTGCAAAGACAGCTGCTAGTTTTGGGGCACTGAGCCTGACAGTGAAAGAAGCACTTCTTGGCTAGAGCAGCCCTTGCTTTCTTATGGCCTGATCCAAAACCATGCTTTAGCCTCAGCAGCCTTCGGTTAGGCCTGCGTTTAGTACATCAGTTCTTCTGGCAGGGAGGGGGAACAGCTGCCCACGTGTTAATGATAGTGCGCCTTCTGGTAATGTGCAGTGCTGACGAAGCGCTAAATGTGAATCCTTCCTTCCAGGCTGTGGTCTCCCCTTTGAATTAAAGCCATTCTTTTTTAGCCCTTTTTAAAGAAATCACTTAATCCTTACACTACAGTGGTTATGGTGCAACTATGATGGGTAGAGCAGAACAGCCACTGTCTGAGTGCAAGGGTCTTGCTTTTTAATTTGCAGATTAGAAATCCTTATTTTATGGTAAGGAGGCAACGTATTTGAGACATGCTATTCTAGTTCTATTTGAAGAAAGGGCTGTGTAATTAGCTCAGCTCCATTGAAACAGAGATGCTTCAGGTAAGGTTCTGTCCCAAAGCCTGTCTTTCTCTAGCCAGGATCCCAGAGTAGATGGACGGATGAAAGATTATATTTGTAATTTCTGTAGGCTGAATGTACTGAATTCAGTGACCTGGCTTGTAAAGTTTTCTCTATTGTTTCTATTGCTTTGGTCAATGTCTTTTATTTTTTTTAAATATACAGGCTGTGATTAAGTGAATTTCCGTTCTGTTTTGCTTTGAAAGGCCTTTTTATGAGCAAGTGCCAAAGTTCAGTTTCTGCTTGCTGAGAATTGTTATATATTTTTCCAGCATAAGTCTTCTGCACTGTTTTCTATGTTATTATAATGGTCCTATGTAATATGAAAATGTGTGCTGTTTTTTCAATTCTTGTTGACTGTCTCTTTGGTAAGCACTGGGCTGACTACTATATTTTTTTATAATTTTCTCTCAATATTTTGCAAATAATGTTGCTGTTTCCTTGGCATTGATGTGACTACTTGGTTTGTGGCTCGCAGATAGCAAATGCACTGTACTGGGAAAGAGTTAATACTTTTGTTATTTAAAAGAAAAATTATTTAAAGGGGGGAAGGGGGAATTTATAAAGCTAAATATCATATTTTATTTTTCATATGTTTGAATTGTAAGAATAATATGGTGACAGTCCCGTTTGTAGGATAAAGTTACATATTTCCATTAATATGTAGTATGCTGTTCTTAAAAGAAAATTCTTATAATGAACTTTTAATTAAAATGCACTGTAAAATGAGTCTTTTAATTCCTTTATAGTCACGCAAGACACTGAATGTTCTTTTTCATAGCTGCTATGAGTTCAGCTACCGTCTCTGTAGACTGGTGGAAGTACAGTTCTGTAAGAAGTTATCCTTATTCCCTAAATGTCTTAAATCACTATCTTCAATGAAAAGGGGCTTGCGTGTGTGTGTAACCTTAACTAGGGAGAGGGCTTCTACATTTGGATGGGATGGAGTGTCTGAAGCTTAGGCAGACACCTGCCTTCTGCCACTGCAGTTTTGCTGGCACCAGTCTATAGCATGACCTGGGACATGGCAGTTTCATTGGGGTGGGATGGGACATAGAACATGTGTTCATGTTTATCTTTACAGTCACGAGAAACCGAAAGTATGACCCCTTCTGAGTGAAAGTACCTGTTGTAGGCAACTGGCAAACCACTGTGAAAAGAGCTGCTCAACAGTGACGTGACTGGCTGAAGTACAATAGCAGAGGCACTACACTGGTGCAAGTTGTGTAGTGCCCGGGGGGTGTGACAGTAAACCAAATGCTCTGCTCAGTAAACTAACAAGTTGATAGTGCTCTGTGGAAGAGAACAACCAGCTGTGGCAGAAATATACCCAGCTCTGACATCCTTCTGTGGCCATGGAGGGTTTGAGATGTCTATGGAACATCATGTAACTGTTTCAAATGTTGTCATTCTGATTGGCCTTAAAACAGACACCTTCCCCTGCCCTGAGGAAAAAAAAACCCCACAAATCACCAGAAAACCCCTCAATATCCAAAAAATCTGTGTCCTAAGATCAGGGAGAGTGCAAAATTCACATCTCACATGGGCCTAGAGACCAGCAGAGGCATCAGCCCTCTGGTCAATCCACCTTTATCACCTTTTTAAAAATAAACCAAAGGAACTGAATTCCTGAGTTATCTGTGCTAGGTCTGCCCTTGCAGGAAACACGTTTTGCATATTTCACTGTGTTCTGAAAAGGTGAAATTGTTTTGGATACCTTCCTGTGTGGGTATGAGCCTGCGTGGTGACATGCTCTGTCATTTTAAACACTATTTTGGTGTTTGGATTTATTTGTTGGTTGAGGGAAGCAGGGGGTCTTCACACTTCAGTTGGCCACGTTGATCTATTTAGTTACTTAAACACCCCCAATCCTAGGTCTGTCTTTAGCGCTGACTGTAACAGCAAACACCTGAGTAGGCAGCCCCACCTGGACGGGGTGGGGGGGTGGGGTGTGTTTGCGGCTGGGGGCTGTGGTTGCTGTGCTTGGTGCAGAGTGGGAGCACCTGCTCTGGGGGCTGGTGTGGGGCTGGCCCTGCCCAGGGTCTGGTCACTTGCTTCCTCGCTCTCTGCTCGGGCTGTGTGACGGAGGAGTGTGATGGAGCTTCTCTTCGGTGTGGAAATCAATATTGAAGGTTGGGGTGTTTCTAAGGTACGTCATGATGCTCAGGTGACAGGGTGTGTGAGCATGTTTATCCTGTTGTAGCCTGACTTGGAGTGGGGATGGATCTGTTCTTCTGAACAACTTAGTTCTTTGGTTTTAGGTTGGTTTGGTTTTTTAACTGATCACATAATGAAGATGGTAGGGATTTGGGGTGAGGGTTTGGGGTGGTTGGTTTTAGCCACCAGCTCTTTAGTAAAATATCAAAGCTAAGCAGTATGTATTCTGTCGAAAACTTGGGGTTTTAAAATTTTTTCTTTACTGTATACTTCTTCTATGCAATAGTACCTTTTTCATTAAAAAGAAAAGATGTGTATTGATTTTTGTACCTTTATCTTGCAAAGAAAAGCTACAGCCGTTACTCTGCTGCTCCAGATTCTGGGAGTCACATGTTTTTTGTGCATATATAAGCAGATGGCAAAACAGGAGTAAATATTACCATATTCCAGCATCTATACTGTTTATGGAGCGTGGAAGTGACAAGACAACCTTCAGTTCCCAAACTGCTCTGAATACACAGCAGTAATAACTTGTGGGAAGCTGACTGAGAGCTACAGCACTTGGAACATGCAGTAATGCAGATTTCTAAAAAATCTGTTTCTGTTTAAAAACAGACAGAGCTAGGACTCCTGAAAGCGCTATCAGCGATCCTAACAAGTCAGCTTCTTGGGAGCTGGGATCTGGCCGTGTCTCCGGATGACTTGTTGGGTGTGAATGCTGTTGGTTTCCGTACTGCACTGTGCTGTTTGTGTCTACTGCATGCATTTAATGGTTGTCGAGCAACAAAGGATCCAGCATTTGGTGTGTTTAAATCTAGGTTCTGTTTCTTCAAAGGCAAGGGTTTTTGACTAATTGGCTGGCCATTAGAAAATGTAGATCATATGGTATGTTTGGTATTTGATTTAAGGCTTTAGCTACGCGCTTGCTGTGTGACTAGGGCCCAATGTTGCTGTGGGGAGGGCTCAGGCCGCTGAGGTGCCATCGTGCAGGCCTTGTGCAGGCCTCATGCAGGCAACTGCTGGGCAGTGCTTACTCGTTCAACTGTTAGTTTAGGTCTCAGAAGTGCAAAGAAGACCACACAGTAAAGCTCTACCCTGATTTTTACATGCGCTTCTCCAGTGTTTCGACTATGTGAGACTGCCAGGGAGAAGCTGATTCCGTTTTGCTCCAGGAACCTGGTTTCCCTCAGGCCTTTCCTCAAGGCAAAATGCAGGCCAGCAGCGAGGCTGGTGCGTTGCGTTAGGTGATTAAAGCTCAGTCGGGGTAACTGTTGTTCTAAAAAAATATTTGCCTGACTACAGATTGGACTCATTTCTTGTTTGCTAATGGCACCTGTCCCTGAGTGTAAGGGTTCTTCACCCAGCTGATTTCAGTTATCCAGACTGGGAGGGAAGACCAGCCGTCTTCTGCTGCACCGTGGTTGAGGGCACCTGCATCCTGCTAGGAGTGCAGAGCCAGGAGAAGATGGCCTGACTGAGGCTGTTGCCGTAGATGATATTTCCTTGGTGCTGCTTTAGGAACCTGAGGCTAGGCACAGTGAAACAGAGACCTGCTGATGGAGGGAATCAGCTACTGCCAAACTCACTGCAGAAACAGAAGATCTTTATTGGTAGATGGGGAGCCTGGGGGTTTTGAAGGTGTTGCAGGATTTTTCCAGAGAACTTTCACCAAAATGTCTTTTTTTCTTTTTTTTTCTTTCATACAAAGAAGCTGGACCTTGGTAATGTTCATGGTTTAGCTGTAAGTCTTAAATAATACATGAGTTTTACAGAGCTAAAAATCTTCTGGAAAGAATTGAATTAATTGCACCCCTGGCTATAGCCATTTCTGAAAGCCTGCACTTAGAAAAGTATAAATTTGCACAAGGAGTTCAAAGGTCCATTTCTTTCTCTGCAGGAGGACTGGGCTGATGTTTTGGCAAAGCTTCAAATACATAAGCGCCCTGATGGCTCAATGCCACTGCGAAAAACTGTTTTATTTATTAAAACTACTTTGATGTTTCACCTGAGGTGGTTTGCAGCATGTGTTTGTCCAAGCAGTTGAGCTCCTAGCAGTGCTGTTCCCAGGTGCTCCTGCCACGTGAAGGATGCTGAGCAGTCGACTTTGCGGTACCCACTTGTTCCATCACTGCCAGTCAGCTTGTACTGCATCACAGGGAGCGGAGCTTACCTCGCAAAGGGCAGTCTTAAGCGCCTGTGGCCCGGTGTGTGCTTTTTCTTCTGTATTAAAAGACCTTTGCAAGCGGTTTGCCCTGTTTTATAGACCATAAGCGGTTTTGGAGTGCTTATCAAGAGAAGTATTCAGAAAGGTAACGAATGACTATTTCCAGGGAGGGTTTAGGTGGTTTTTAAGGTACTAGATGCTCTTTTACTTTGTGTCTTTCAAAACATCTAAACCAGTTTATGAGTAACTGTGTGAATCCTTGTGCTACTGCCACATAATGCCTCACCTAGACATACCTCCACAGCAAAGAGGTTGCTTTCCTGACCTCACCTGACAAAAAGAAACCCATTTAAAGGACAGCCTCACATGTTAAAAGGAGTATGCTAAAACCTTCTGGGTAATGACACTAGCTAAGTTGGTGATCTATAACTTTTTCTTTCTTTTTTTTTTTTTTTTGTTATAACTGGTGTTCAGTGCTGATTTGCAGTGGGAAGTCTGCCTTGCCATCATGCTGTGGCCCCAGACGCAGCTATTTTTTCTGCAACAGAAAGCAATTGGTTTTCCTCCCATTTCAGAGAGCACAGAGGCAGTTGCCTCCTCTCTGGCTCAGAGGTGGGAAGAAGTTGTTCTGTGCAGCCACCTTTTATCCCTGCAACTGCAAAAGGGTCTGGGAGAAATGATCTGCACTGACTCTGAATTTTGTGTGAGATTTCCCTGCAGGAGATATTTGTGTCTGACAAAGCAGGACAGACCTAGATTTGCTTTCTAGGGATGGTGTAGCTTGCAGGAACGTGCAGTGTTTTAGGCTAGGGTTTCTCTTTTTTCTTTTCTGCTTTCTTTATGGCAAATTATAAATGGTTGATAAACACTTGTAATAAAATGTAGATATACATTGGTAAATCATCCTTTTTTTCCATTAAAGAAAGCTGTTACTGTGTGGAGAGTACATACGCTCCTAAGAGATCAAATTATTTATGGCAGTGCATTAATTAGCTTTTTCAAGGCTTCTAAGATCTTGGAGATACTTCTACCTCCAGGGATAATTGCAGCAGGTAAATACCTCTCTGCATCAAGCGTAGTTTAATGTAACTGGAAAACAACTGTCAGTATGTGCTTCGGGCTTCTGGCCTGTTGGGGGCTCTTGTTAAGGGGGAAATTAGCACCTACAGGGCTTTTGGGAGGGAGTGACCCAACTTTTTGCTAGTTGGGTAACTGGTGGCCGCAGATATCCGGACAATTCAGGGGGCTTCCACAGCTGGTGTGGTCACCAGTTTTACTGGTATATATCTGTGCTGTCATTTTAATTCTGAGGCTATACTAGCACTCTCTCTTGCCTGTTGTGACTCTCATTTTGGTCTTGATAAACAGCAGATCTAACCATGCTCTCCTGTTCATCAGCACCTCCAGTGCTTTTTCTAGTGGCTGTTCTGCTTTTTACTGAGATCCACGCTTTGTGCGTTCCACCTCTTGAATTTGAGTGTGTCTGTTCACAAGTATTTGGCATTGTTCAAATATGCTGCTATGGTTACTCAGTCACCATAGACTGCACAGGTCAGCTTGGAAGAGCTTTAAACAAAGTATTTGGGACAGAATGCAGCTCTTGCTTGTTAATTTAAGACCTGGCACATCAGTTTGAACAAAATACATAGAAGATAATGTCTTTTTTTCCCCGATGCTTGGGATTTGGAAAAAAACGTAAGAAAAACATTGCCTTGACGTGAGTCCAAGCAATGACAGTGGCTCCTGCTGAAAATAGAAACCAGTCTATTTGTTCTGGGAATTGCCTGAAGGCCGGCAGGGCTTTGTGCGCACAAGTGGAAGCAGGATGTTCAAAACAGAGCAACCTATTGAAGAGTACAGGCTTCCTCAGCTGCATCAGTGCCCATCAGGCATAGCTCCGCTGATATGAGTAGGGCTGACTGCAGATCTCCACCACAGCATGACACCTGTGCAGACATTTAAGGGCCATGTTTTACAGCCCTTGGGAAGTGGAAGGGGCTGCTACATACATGAGTCTTGGACCTCAGGTTGCCATCTGATGGTTTAGGGATAAGGTGCTGCTTGCTCCTGGAGGCTGGGATTTTCCGAGTGATGAAGACAGAGTGTACTGCAAGGGTGACCTGTTAAGGGCTGTAGCCATGATTTTAAGTGAATCCTGATTGAATCTGTGAGCTGAATTGGCATGTAGTGGTGTTTAGTTTTCAGAAATTTAGTAAGTTCAGTTCTGTACTGCCCCGTGGGCAGAACTTGAAAAAGGAGCATGGTAAAGCGACGTTACAGACATCCAGTTGTGCCCACAATAGGCTGTGCCCTTTAATGCCTTTCTGGTTAATTTACCCTGGAGAAATGAATATGATGGAATTTCCTCTTCCGATTACACTGAAGGCAAAATTCCCATAGACTTGAATGGGAGAAGAACAGGAAACTGAGACAAGTCTGAGCATGCTGGTAAAAATGAAACAGAGAATTCTGGTGTGACTTGAAAGCTATTTTTAAAAGCACAGGCTGGAGTAGGTTACTCTGAATCACTGGAGTCTGTTATGTCCCTTTTTTAATTTTTTTTTTTTTTTATTTCCACTCAGTAATTTTGAGGACTCAGTGAGAAGTCTTTAGAGATGGGTTATATGTGTTAAAGGGGGGGATGTGCTAGCATTTGCTGAGCACAATAAATATCACTGCCAAAGGAGCAGTCCCTTTTCTGATATGGCAAAAATATTGTAGACAAGAATTTATATCAAACCATTTCAGAAAACAAGACAAGGCAGTTGATTTATTGTTTTAATTGAAATATTAACTTTGCTTCCTTGTTTGTTTGTTTCTGTGGCATACTGGATGATGCTTGTCATTTGCTTAGTAAATCTTGAGGCCACCTCTTTGGTGGGTGGGTTGTGTTGGGGGTTTCTTTGTCCCCTTGTTTTCTTCCCCCTTGTGCCAGCCCCTGGGGGCAAGTTCCCTGCAGCTGAGGATGGGGACTAAAAATAAAAATCATCTGCCTTCATTGTCATAAGTAACAGCAGAATGTTACTGACGTTGGTTGGATTGGGTCCTGGTTTTCCATTTGGTGCTTGAATTCAAAGGCTGGTCAGTCATATACTTGTGTTTCACGTGAGGGATGCAAATTTCAGTGGTGTTTGTTGAGCTAAGAAGTGGCAGTTCTCTTCATGTAACTATTTTCCCCTGTTTAGACTTGCACTGAAGGGAGGAAGGTGAAACAGCATAAATCGTTTGAGAGGAGAAGTGGAAGGAAACAGTGACCATTGCAACATGTGTGGTAAGGGGACAGTTGTCTCAGAATTCAGCAGTAGAAATTGGGAATAATGTCTGTTGTGATCATTGCAGATATGGAAAGAACCATCTTCCCCCTTGGACTTTGCCCAGAAGTCAAGTTTGTACTTCTGGGAGGCTGGACTGCATCAACTGGCTTCAAACATGCTTGTTTTCATCCTACTGTCCTGTGGGGTGTATGTGTATATGTATCAAACCCCTTTTCATGACTAGAAATACAATAATTTATTTTTCCAGATGCAGACAGGAGTGCTCTAGAGCAGTCAGTTCTGCCAGGGTGAAAGTGGGTTGCTGTAGAAACCCATCTCAGACTTGCAAATGGTTCTTGTGCGCTTCTGGGGCTATGTTAGCCATAAAGACTCTTCAGCTGTGTTTATTTTTTTAGTGGTATTAAGAAACGATTCTTCGCTACTGAAAAAAACCTGGAACTAGCAGAAAGTGGTTGCTACAGTTCAGAAAGGCAGGGAAGTAGACTGTATGAGGGGCTGATCAGGAATCTGCTAAAGCCTTGGGAGCCATCCATTGGCTTTAGTGGACTTCTGATAAAGTGTCCCTGTTCACTGGAGTCTATGCAATATGCAACATATTGCGTCCCAGTTTTTTTTTTAACTTTCAATAAGGGCTTGTTGATGTGTGGGGGAAACTCCTAGAAAACTGTTCTTACAGCGCCTTCTCTTTTCTCTCCTAAGCATAAAAGGCCATTGTAATTGTATGTAAAATGTGTGTCTTGAAAAGCTGACAGACACGACTTGATTCTGAAGCGTTGCTGTGGCTTTTCCTCAGCATCTCTTTGATACCTCTGCATCTTCTTGGATTAGCAATGCTGCTATAATAATGCATGGCACAAATCAAATTACGTGAGCTTTTTGTTATTCGACTGTATTCTGAGCAGCATTTCAGACATTAGTAAAACACTTCTGTATGCTTTTTGGCTTTGAAAAATACAAATTTGAAACAAAACCCCATAAATCTTTGTTTAATCAAATTATGCCTCTAAGAACAGTCTACGTGGATATTGTATAACAAGGAGGGTGAATTCCAAGTAGGACTTTGAAAATCCAGCTGGGGCAGAAAATCCAGACTGGTGGGAGATTTTTAGAGCACTTCTCTTTCTTCCTGGAAAAAATCATTGTAATATGTTGCATTATCAATGCCTAAACAATGACTGCAAGTTGATTTAATTAAGAGCTGTGCTAAGGTATATTGCATTTGCTAATGTATAGTGTATCTCTGCAGCTGTAAACGTGCCTGGCTCACTGAAGCTGTGTCGGTTTCACTGACTGAAACTTGCCTGTTGACAGTCTCGTCAGCTGTAAGCATTAGAAGAGAATGAAATTACATTCTGGGCCTTGCCCCAGATGGGAATTGCTGTAGTATTTTAAACCTCAAAAAAGGATGGGAGTGTAACAGAACAACATGACCACAGTAAGATTTATTAGTGCTGCTTTCATCTTGGCTTCGGGCCATCCCCTGTCTGCAAAATTCCTGTTGATGTCCCATCTGGATATATGTAGAAATTGATGGTAGTGTAAAGCTCTCTGATCCTATCAGTTCACATTTGCGTCACTTTTTGTTCTGGATGTGCTATGAAGGGCTGGAAGCACCACTTGTTAAACTCTAATTAGCGGGCAAGCAGAGGAGAAGGCAAGGTCGGTTTAGCACTTGTGGAATTTGAATTATTTTCCGAGTTAGCAGGGTGGGGGGAAGAGGTTGAAGCCCATGCCTCTGAGTTCAGCTGTCTTTCTGAAACAGCCCCTTAAGAGATAAATGCTACTTGTATAGAGCCTTTAAGCTCTAGTCTGGTCTATATTTTGCTGTCATAATTGTCGCAGGGGCCGTACTTCAATGCACAGATTTGGGTTTGATGTCTGCCTTCCTCTAAAACACACAGGGGATGGGAGAAAGGAACCTTCACTGTGACTATTGATTGCTTCCATTAGAGCAAGCGGGTGAGGTTCCCAAATCTTAGTTGAACATCTCGTCTGGATATGTCTGCCCAAAGGCTTTGTACCTCTGGAAAGACTTTGTTACCCCAGCGCTTGCTACTGGTACAAAAATCATGATGGTGGTACCTGCTTCTGCATTTTCCTTCCCTCCCTATTTGAGCTAGGTGTGTTATCATAGCCTTTAACCACAGCAGGTGGCAAGAATTTAAACTAGGAGGAAGCTACATGCAGACTAACAGTAGGAAGGGGAAGTCAGTAAGAGCCCTTGAGTAGGATGTGCTCAAGACATGGACATGCAGCCCACCCCAAGACTGACGTTTTTGGTGCAGATCACAAAAATTAATTTCCAACCAGGAAGGCTGTGTGTGTTGGGCATCCTCCAGAGAGCTCTATCCAGTGAGTTTGCTGGCTGTTTTGCTCAGTTGTCCTTCAGAGGATGTCCCCTTGCTGCCTTCTGACTGTTGACAGGACAAACAGGTTCATAAAGCTGGAGTGAGTTCTTGCTAGCTTTAATCAGGTGCTCCACCAAAGAAACTGACATTTAGGTAGTGTGCTGCTCCGTTCAGCTGCAAGCTGAATTAGTTTGCATTATTGTCCATTATTTTCAGACTTACACAAACTGTTTACATGTATCCTGGGTCACTGATGCAAACAGACTATTATTACAGGTCTGAATCAACATTGTGGTGCAATCGTCAGCAGCCCTGGTCTCCTTGTGCATACCAATTTGTTCTGTAGATGAAGCCATAGTGAGTGAAGTCTTGTTCTCCAGTAAAGGTGATTGAATGCAGCTGGCTGATTAAACTGAACGAAGAGAAACACTCATGTGTCACTCAGCACACTCTGCTACATGAAACAAGGGGATTAGATATGGTGAATTTCTAGTAATGAAAGCAGGCAAACGGGTTCATCATAAAATCAGCTTAAAAGAGCTTTCTAGATTCCAGAGAGAACTAAAATAACTTGACCTACCTTGGTCCTGTAATCTTTAAATGCTGCTTAACATCTGCTCATCAGCACTTGGCAATATTTATTATGAAATTTTTAATAGCAGACACTGTCTTGTGTTGAAATTAATAATGCAGAGGGTGCACTGTG
This sequence comes from Falco punctatus, assembly GCF_963210335.1. Taxonomy (NCBI): domain Eukaryota; kingdom Metazoa; phylum Chordata; class Aves; order Falconiformes; family Falconidae; genus Falco; species Falco punctatus. Next base: position 33,027,040 of record NC_137583.1, on the reverse strand, counting down.
GAGGAAAAAATTGTCATTATACAAGGGTTAAAAATTAAACGGGAGCATTTGACTTCAGTTAGAAAAAGGTTTGGAAAAAGTTGCGGTTATAGAAACCTTAGTGAGGTCACCAGGCTGGTCCAAGCATGGCCTGATGGCCTGGGGCATGGTGAAACGTGCTGTTAGTCCCCTGCAGGTAGTTAGCGTTGGAACTGATTCCTCTTAAGGGATCCAAGTTAGTGATGCAGTCATCGCAGGAACTCTCCTTAACGGGTGGAAGAGAGAGGTGTGCTGAAGATGCCTTTACCATTTGAGCTGTTATTTGGAAATGACTTTCTCCTGCTGAGACTGGCAATTCTGAGCATGGTCTTAACTTCGGCGGTACAGAAGGCACCTAACATTAGGTGGACTGGATTTGAGCTATTGTAGGAGAGAGGAAGGAGTTTGAAGGGCTACATTCCTTATTTTATTCTGTGTACTCCTGAAAAGCGTAGCACAGGAATATAAGAACTCCTTATTCCCAACAGCTACCAAAGAAAAGTAAATTACAATTCTCAGTGTGAAACATTTTCCAAGTAACAAGCTCTATAGACCCTCACAGGTCCTGGTTATTTCTTTACTGAGCCTGTAATCTGCTCTATAAAATGGATTCCCTGGAAAAGGGTCTAACGACGTCAGCAAGCTCTGAGAACACATCTCCCTCTGCAGTGTGTTTCAGCCAGTTCTCTCGGGGTTAAGGCAGCACGCCTTTTTTTCCTAATTTGATTTTGTCTGCTTCAGGTTTCACTTGTTGGTCCTTGCCATGCTTATCTCTTTTAGGCACCTTCCTTGCAAGTCAGCTGTGGCCATCTTCTGCCCGTTGCACAACTAGGAGCAATTCTGGGTATTTCTTGCAGCCCTTGACAGTTTTGTGGTTTTTTTTTTTTCTGCTATCATGAGTCTTCAACGTCAGGGCTGAGGCAGGAATTGGTTATTGCCAACGCTCTGTAAAGAAGTCAAATACCATCTCTGCTCCCAGATGCTGTTCTTGGATTCATTTATTCAGGGATGATATTAGATAGCTTTGCCACTGGGAATGCCTAACAAATTCTTGTTCTTTATGTTGTCCAAATCCTTTATTCAGTCTGCTTTCTAGGATGCAGCTTCTCATGCTGAATGCTTGTTGTTCCTAGACATATAGCTTTGTGTCTTGGCTCTATTGAAACCTGTTTTGTTGGAAAGAGCCCAATCTATTAAGCCATCTGGGCCACTCTATTGGCCTATTTCCACCCTTATTTACTACTGTGTTGTCCTTTGTGTAGTCTGTAAGTTTGCTGCTAGTAGAATGTATATTTATTTCAGTATCATAAATGACAGTGGTGAGTATGCCACCATACAGTTGTTTGCTGATACTTCCCTGTGGACATCTGCTTTTGGAGATCTGCCACTTCCCCTGCTCTTTAATTCATTTAACATTGGCTTTGATTGAAACTACAAAGTGGTACAATAAATATCTAAAAAATTGAGATGCCAGTAGTCTTCAGCTGCCTAATTTGTGTGTGGTTTTCCTCCCAGCACTTCCCTAGAGCTGGTCAATACCTGTTTGCTTCTTACTTTCTCTCTTTTGTTCCCCACCCACCCCTGCCCCTTTATTTACAGGCTGGATCTCTTGGACTGTTCAATAGAGTGTATACTGTTTCCCTACGAATAGGTGGTTCTTGACATTAACATTCTGATGAGACTTCTGCAGCAAGCTCAGGTTTTAGCACTGAATTCCTCTTTAATATGTCTCTGAACTGTTCTATCCATTTATTTTTTTAAAATTCCTGTGATGTACATGTTAACTTTGTCTTTCATGGGAGTTGAGATAGGAGGATTTTCTTTGCACTTCTAGTAAACAGCCCCAGCCTCATTCAGGGAAACACTTCAGCATGTTTTTAACTGTAAAATAGAACTGGAGACTGGTATTTTGTTAGGGTGAATGCATAATTTCCCAGGTGTTTTGGTTTCTTTCCTTTTTTTTTTGGGTGGATTTTTTTCCCTTTTCTCTGTGAATCATAGCAGTATGAGGGGGAGAAGAAAGTTATTCAAGTCCAGTATAGGTTTGTGGGTTTTGCATTGTGGGGTTTTTTTGGGTTTTTGTGGTTTTGTTTTTTTTTCCTTGAAGGACCAACCTGGATTTTTGCTCTGCAAAACAACGCAAGTTCTATGCACAGCAACTGTTTTGCAGAGTAATTCCACCAAGGAAGACAACTTGTCATTTTGTGCTGCATTTCCTACCCCCGCAATGTGTGCTATCTGGTTGTTGTCCCTTACTCCAGAGGCAGCTGTGTTAAAGTGCTATTGTGTGTATTTATTTAAAAAAAAAAAAATCACGGGTCAATAATAATGGTGTTGACTGCTATATATGAGTATGTTTTTCTTACATATGCATTTATTTGTTATATGAGGTTTGTAGAAAATCTGAGGCTTATGGGATGGGGAAGATGACTGGCCTGTATCCCCTGTGCTGTGTAAGTCGCAGGGACTTTGCTGTCCAAACGAAGGCCCTCTCCCTTGGCCCACGGGCAGTTCCTACATCTTTCCTCCCTGCCAGGCATCTCTCCATGGCTGCATCTAACCAGGACTAGGCTGGCCACCCACCTTGGGGAAGACAGAAGCACGCTCAGGGAGGGAGATGCTGCTGTATCAGGTGAAAGCTAATGTCTGTCCCTTGGACCACCACCAAGCACGTGCCTCCCTGGGTTTTACAAGGAGCTACTTGACAGATCAATTATTTTAACAGCTGTGCTATCTTCATTTATATGCTTGGAGAAGTATTATTTTGTCCTCCCTCTTAAAAGTGAATATTTCTTTCTTTGCTTTATCTTTGTGCACAGCATGTCGTGTTGTTACATTTAAGTTGCTATAAACTCTAAATCGATAATCCAGTTAAGAAGCAAAAAGGGGTCTAGTAGCAATAAGTACAATTGCAGAGTTAATCAGATCATCTTTATTCGAGTTGTAGACTCTGTTTCCTAAAGATGTTCTAGCTCTACAAAATCAATATGGGCACAATGAAGTATGTTTATTTTCTGGATGTCAGCGGTACAAGGGTGGGGGCTGGATGCCTGGAGGGAACTAAGGGGTTTTGCAGCCGGTGAGCACAGTAGCTGTGGAAAAGGAACAGTTGCTGCCATGGAATCAAGTAACAAAGTAGTGTATATTTTAGGCACTCAAATGTCTGGGGGAGGTAGAGATCCAAGAATTTCTCCCTTTTTTTATTCCATCCTCACCAACTTCACAAACAAAATAAGTCTAAAATTACAGTGCGTTTTAAATATAGCATTTTGAGTTGATAACTACTTGTTTTACAGTGTAAAAACCACCCCATTTTACAAACATATTCTTCAGAAGAGCTGGATTATGTCTTTCTTACCTTCTCTTTCCATCACAAATGTGATCCTTACTGCTGATCTCTGTGCTAGTTTTATGCCACGCAGCTATAAAGACTTTAGTGGAGTTGCGCCTGGCTAGGCTGGGCAGGTTACAATGAGATTTAATCTTTCCTAAACCAGGCTTTGCACAACTTCTTTCAAGTACAGCTGAACCCTCTTCTCCACAACCACTACTCTGTAAACAGCTATTGAAGACAATAAAATTGAAGCCACGAAAACGATGGGCTTCCTTGTTGGTTCATTATTGTTAAATATGATCTCTGCTGGGTTGTGGAATAACCGGTGCCTAGCGCTGCTGTATCCTGACTGTTAATCAATGATCCTTTAAGCTGAACCAAGCTGTATGTTCAACAGATCAGTGTACTGCTTTCTCTTTGCACTGTACATTAAGCAATAGATCGTTTAACTGTGCCTTAAATATTTAGTATGCTTGCATTTGCTAATAAAGATCTTTTTATTATTGGGGGGTTTTTTAGGCAAAATGATGTTTCATGTTGACACTCGGGCTAATAATCAAGTCCAGCTGGCTGAAAATGTATTTCAGCATGGCTCAGTGATGCCTATCCTATTTGGCAATGATGTAGCTGTAGCACAAGCTCCAGTTGTGAGAGCGGGAGCATGGTCAGAGGCAGTGAGCTGCTGGACACGTAGATGCTGTCCAGTGAGTGCTGTGGAGTGAGAGGGGCTTAATGCACCCTCGTACAGAAGGAGAGGAGCAAAGCTTTCCAAGGGCAGCCTTAATTCAGCTGGACCTGTTGTGCTGTTGGTAGTGAAGTGCCTGTCTGAGCTGGCTGGGCAGCAGCTCGTGTTCGTGAAGAGCTGGCCTGTGTTACGCGGTCTCAGCTAGGCTTTGTGCAGTGGGAAACTCAAAGACATCCCTGCAGTGAGGACTGGGCTTCCTTCTAGTCGGCTTAGGTCTTAAAATTCCCTCTTGGTTTCAAGACTTGGATTCATCAAGACAAGCGAGATCTTAATTAACTTCATTCTGAAAACCCATACTGTCTTTGACTATCAAATTGGTTTTAAAATATCATTAATTCCTTAATGATGATTTTAAACTCCGATAATGTTCAGGAAGGCGTTCACGTGCTGTTCTCACCAGCTGGTCTTTCTGGATGTGATGGTTTGCTTGAACATCCCCAGACCTGATTTTCCTCCAGTTAAACTACCTGACACTGAAATGACTTGTAGCATCAATCAGCTCTGCTGAATTTGTGTACACGCTGGTACTCTGCTCACACAGAGAAGTGTATGAAAGAGCACGGTTAAGAGTAAATGTTCATAACTATGCACCTTTTACATGAGGCTTGGAAAGTTTTGAGTGCTTCTAGAAGAAAAAGCATTTCATTGAGATACATACTCCTTTGAAATTGGCTTAAACAAATAGACCTTTTCCAACAAAATGGGAAGTCGTATATGAGTGAGAGTCTACTTGCAGCGAGACTTAGGGCTCAGTGGATTTATTTTTGTTCAGGTCTTTACAGTTCTCTACCCAGTTTGAACTCTGCCTAAAATTTAAGTATCTAGAAGGTTGGTTTTGTTGATGTGAATGCTCTGGTCTGTGCTGATGTGAGAGGTGGGAGGCGAATCCAAATCTTTAAGAACGTCTCAGTGGCAGTTCTGGCTTTCAACCATATTATTGTTTATAATTTTGTACATTCCTATTTTCAATTTATTTGCAACCTGCTCCTAAGATTTCTACTAAATATGCTAGAACAAACACAAATCCAAATAACTGGCTCTTACATATTCCCAAAATGCAATCTGAAAAGAAACGCTACAAAAATGAGACCATTTATAAATGTTACTGTATAACAACAATATGATCAAATGTAGTATTTTATAATATATAAAATATATACATATATTGTGTGTGTACATATATATACATGCACATATACTTTCATCATCCCTTTGACACTTGTAGCTGACCAAATTTGAGACTTAAGCCAAAGAGACCGTGAAGTTCCTGAAGCAGAGTTCCTAAATAGCTGAAAAAGTGCCATGATTAAAATGAACTTTCTGAAGCTGTAAAGAGCTATTGCTGCATAACCAAGGCTTGAGAGTACAGAAATAAAGTGTGCATCTCTTAATAAGGTTAAGTTGTAATGACTTAACCCTATTACTGCATAAAACTTTCAAAATATTAAGTTTCCTCCTCAGCACAAGAGAGGCTGGATATATTTAGATAATAATATAGGCTGGATAGAAAATAAAAAAAATGAAAGACAAGCCCATAAATGCCAAAGAAATTGCTGGTCGATTGTGGTCATTATCTTGGAAGTTGGTGCCATTTTGAGGAGGGATAAACTGACTACTTTGGATTTGCAAAATGTTGTGGGGTTGGTTGGTTGGGGTGGTGACTGTTTGGTTGGGTGTGTTTTTGTGTTGTTTTTTTTTTATTCATCACAAGTATTTTTTTCCTTCACCCAGGGAAAATAATTTTATGTGTATACAAACATTGTGTGTATATATACTTGTCTTGTATGAACACATTTCATACATATCCATGTATGTACACACACATATCTAAAATTGCTTGTGTACAGACAAATATGCAGATAATTCCTCACCCCTGTGCGAAGAGGGAGTGACTGAAACAGAGAATCAGTATCTGCTGTAAACTGCTCTGACAGTGCAAACCCACCCACAGAGCTGTGGAAACTTAGAGGAATGTTTCCGAGTAACCACAGGGACTCTGTCCTTTACTGTGGTGGATTTTCTGATACTGGCATGTACTCTGCATCTGTGCATGTGTAAATACTTCATGTATACAGCATAAAACCTTTCACCTTATTTCAGATTTACAGCTGGAGCTGTACCAATTGTGTAGAGGTGTCTGTGCACTACAGTCACTTGATCAGCAACATAATATGTAGAATGAATAATGTATATTCCTGAAGAAAAACACTGATGGTGCTAAGAATCGTACTGAATCTTGGGAACAAGGAGGTGAATCCTTGGTTGGATCATATTTTTTCTGAAGTGCTTTGAGGTGGTCAGGTGGCTGGAACAGAGCTAGTAAAGTGCCCAAATGTTGTATCTCAGAGCAACATTTAATGTGGATTTTGCCCACTGTCACTTCAAGCACGTGGACATGTGGAGCAAAAGGATGGTTAATCTTGTGTGGCATAAATTAGTCAGTGCAGTGCAAAGGAACTTTTCAAAGACTTGCTTGCTAAATAAATTACTGGTCATGTTTTATTTAAAATGCTCGCGCTGCCAGCAGAGAAAATAGCAAACAAGCACACTTTCAATTAAAGTAACAGCTAGGATTTTCCTTCTGGCACAACCATGACTTCTTGCACTTGTTCAGCAGTTGCTTGCAACATGCAACAAAGAGCAGAACCACATGTACACACATGGTTCACATGTGCACGTGGCATTGTATGATCAAGCAGTTTATCTCCTTTTACTTGCAAAAGTGCTTTTGGTAAACATATAGAGGACATCCAGCCTAACCCAGAGCCTGTTTGCTTAGATCCTATAATATGGATGACAGCCTGGGTTTGCATTAGCAATATTGGGCTGTGCCTAATGCTATGCATTACCCAAAATCCAGCGTGGAGCTGATTGCTGTGACGGGGGCTCAGGCTGCTCCCTGTGCCTGCCCACGTGCTGCAGGAGCTGAGGGTGGATCAGTGCCAGGCTGAGAGTGGCAGGGGGTGGGTATGGAGGTTTTGCATTTCTAGCAAGACAGATGTTTGCTTGCTTTTCTCCGAAACATCTGCTCACACGCTCTATTTTTGGGAAGTTGTGAACGCTGCTTTAAGGGCAAGACAGAGGTTACAGTAGGTTATCAGCTTTATGCCATGAGAGGCCATCACGGGATTTCTGGCTTTTGTCAGTTCAAGGCTAATGAAGGAAATGTGTGGAGAAGATGTTTTCTTGATTTTTCTTGATGTTTCAAGGGTGCTTGAACTTTCTTGGAAAAAGTTGTCTATTGCAGGACAGCCTATAGCACCCTCTGTTACCCTGGTGACAAAACCCTTTTCTTTGGGTGATGACCAGGCTTCATATCCAGAGATGGTTGCCTTGTCACAGGAGAGAGCCTTAATGTTAAGGTTTGTCCATTTGTAGGTCGTTGGTGTTGTTTTTTTTTTTTTTCCCACTCAGCTACTCACATGCAACATCCAAACAGCTTACTGCCATCAGTGCTGGGAAGTGTCTGTGCTGTTTTCAGTAGGTTATATATATTAGGTCTCTGATGCTATTACCTTGAGCATAACACCGATTAGTTCATATCCCAGCTTCTCTCTGAAAATCAAATACAAGGGCTTGTTGAAATGACTGGCAGGGGATAGTGTACAGGAATTTCATAGGAGCTGGGTGGAGAGTCTAAGTGTAGCTAGATGGTGTGTTCCTTTGTGCCCAAGATGCTTGTTTTTAGAAATATCTCCCAAGGGATGGACAGCTTTCCTGGGCTAAAGGAACAGTATTTTCAAATAGACAAATACACAAAAGTGTAAAACTTCATCTGGGACTGATAAAGAAAACCTGAATGAGCAAAAGATGGATACCTGTGGCAAAAAGAGCGGGGTTCTGAACATTTGATAGGATGTTGACAGCTTCTTTTCCTAGAAATTTTTGAAGTATTTAGCATTAAATGCAATGGAAAGGAAAGCTACCAGTCTGTAAGCACAGTGAGATGAACAATTGCTATGACTGTGACTTTCTTGGGATGAAAAACAACAGATCACCAGTAAGCAGAAAGTTCTGGATTTAACCCTTCAAGTGCCTAGGGAGGTGGGAGTGATCTTTGCAGTGTGGTCCATAATCCTGTGCAGCAGGCACACTTATTTCCTTGGAAAACCAAATTTGACCCTGAGAATGGTAATCAGAATGGAGACAGTGTTTGTAAGATTAGCGAAACTGGAGATGCCGTGATGCCTATTTTAATTTCACATGTTGAACCAAATCAGAGGTACCTAACCTAGAACTATGTATGGATTTTCCTCCTGGACTGATCATGTTCTGTTGATGAGCTATGCAGAGCAGCTCTCTTGAATTCTCTCCTGTTGGTCATATCCCTGGGAGCTGGGCTTCTGTTCAGGTTCATCTAACTTACAGGTAAAATTAGGTGCTCTTCCATGAGACTGTGATGAGGAAAAAAAAGAGTTCTTTGTGACCAGCCTCTGTTGTTGTGAAATCTTTATTGGTGCCTTTTGCAAATGCACTGGGGAACATGATTGCATCAGTTTCCAAGTGGTTTTGTATGTAATTCACAACCTCAAAATCTGAAAAGCATGTTGGATAGTCTGAATTATTGCCTGTAGGGTAGGGCGCAACCATCCACTCACACTCACTTAATTAGACAATCAAACCTTTGGGTACTATTTTTGCATCCTGCACAGAATGGTTTGGGCTAACCTCTCTGAGGTTTTAGCCTGCTGAGTGTCGGTGTAATCCAGCAGAACAATGAAGTGTTGATCTCTCTTCCCCCATACTGCCTCTTTTTTCTTTTTTTTTTTCCTTTTCTTCCTTCTCCCTTGTAGAAAGAATCCCAGAGAGGCTGTTGTAGCAGCTCTGGGACTTCTGAAGCACAGTAGCACCTGAGGTGTGTTCTTTTTCCTCTGGGCTGTGACAGTCATCCTGCGCTTAGGGAGTTCTGAGGCAGAGAATCAGAGTTGCTTTTTTGCCTCTTGGGTTGGGAAGTTGCATCACCGGGGTCAAATCCAGCCCCTCTGCTGTCTTAGTGATAAGAGAACCTAAGTTGAGATTGTACTGATGGAGGTTGTTCCCCTGTAAAACTGAGTCCTTTGACTGGAAACCCTTCTGAACATGTTTCCTCAAATTCAGGCTCTAACAACTGAGCTGTCATGGAAAACTAGGATACTTAATACAGCCACTTAGCTAGTAACACAAGTGAAACGTGCATTCTTCTAAAGCTTTATCATGAATATGAATAAAACTTTTTCTGGTGTTATTAAAACAGCCTGGACTAAAGCAGTGAGAATGACAGCACTGAGGGGTGATATCCATGTCATGCCTGTCTGCTCCAAAATAGTATTGCGGTAGTGTCAGTTGTGCTTTATCTTTCATACGATAGAAGTTGGAGTCCTCCTTGGGAAGCCCAGTCAGATAATTAGATTTAAGGAGAGATATGATACTGCTTTTTGTGCAGGGATTTAACATATGACAGTCCCTTTCTATGCTCCTTATACTAATATCTAAAGTGCTATATGAGAGAAGTCATATGCACAACAAAGAAATCTGTGTCCAGTGATCTGTGGTCCTGGCATGAATCTTTCAGTAACGTCTTTTAGTATGTGTTGAGAAAGCCTTCAAAATCGTTGAATGCTTTTGGATTACATATGATTTTTGTGTTCTCAGCATTAGGTACTCTAAGGAAATCACAAATTTGGTTTAAAATGCAAATATGCACTCTATATATACATATAGTTATTTTTCAGGGTTTCTTCCTTCAGATTTTTCACCATTTGGCTGTTATCTGAGGTCTCTTCCCAGCTAGAAATGCATTTTCCTTTAAAGGAAATTTAAAAAGCAATTTTTATATAACCACATGTGCCTGTTGAGTTTGCGTCCTGGTTAAGCATGTTGGGATTAGTCTTGGTAGTGACTGCGAGAACTGTACTCTACTGAAAATGTCTTGTATCTACAAAGCTTTACAAACCAATATCTTAACAGTCCACTAATTAATCCAGATAAATTAACTTTAACTAGACAGTACCTCGTTAATATTTTTCAAGTTTGTTGTAGTTTGTTGTCTTGTTTTTCTGGGGCACAGTTTATTTTAAATGCTCCCAGAACCATTCTAAGATCACACAGTCATTTGGAAGACAACGTGTTTTTAATTACATTTCAAAAGCTTCAGTGCTTTACTCCTTCCATCCCTTCAGCAGTAAGGAGATTAGGTTCATTGCCAAGAGACTTGCATCACCCTATATCATGGGATGTGATGGGTCTTAGCAGTCCAACAAAATGATTCACCAGGACAGTGTGGTTTCATGGGGATGCAAGTACATAACGCACAGCCTTGTGCAGGTAAAGGTGAAAGCTTGGAGCAGAGCTCTGGCTCAGGCTGCTGACAGCTAGTCTGTCCACTAAAATACTGCATGCGAATGGAAGCTGTGGTCTAGGTTGAGTTGATTGTAGAAAATAGCTCCATGTATTTACCAGCATCCTATCCACCCTTGTCTTGACGCTTCTAGAAACTTTCCTACTTTTCCAGTACTTAAAGTGTGTGATTATGTTGTACAAAGATCTGATCCTTTAGTCCAGACAAATATTGGTAAATATTCATGGCAATTTCTATGCATGGTTGCTCAATAGTGTGTGTGTCTGACAGACATCTCTGGGTAGTGAACCTACCATGCTTCCTACTGGATATTTTAGTCTGGTATTCAGTCTGTTTTTTTACATGTTGAAATTCAGTCCCCTGAATCTTCATTATACCTAGCAACAGTTTTCCTTCTAAGTATTTTTATATTGCAATGCCCAGTGTTAAGTAGGCGTACTTTACAAAAATGGGAATGCATCTCTACTATTCCAGCTCTGTTCCCAGGAACAGCTCTATACCTGCAAAGCTGCACATTGAATACACTTGAGGACAATGCACAAATGATTTCTGGTGCACTGGCTTTAGCTGGTGCAGCTGTGCTGGTCAGACACTCTGCAACTTGCTTACTGAATCGACCTGTACAAACTGCAGGAGTTGAGATGATTCAAAACAAGGAAAACCACAAGAAACAAAGTAGTAGAGTAGCCTGCACTCAGTATTTGTAGGGGAAAACATGCTGTTTAGGGTAGTACCTTCAATTTTAACTAATAAATCAAGAGAAATCTTTGTTTTACCAGTATGAAGCACCTCTAGTGTACAGCAATATAGCAATTTATCGCTAGCACTGAAACGAACCTGCTTTGGACAGGCAAAGGGCACATATCTCTCGAACGCTGCTGTGCACAGACTTTGGTTAGAGGACAAGTAGAGGAGTGAGCTTTAAACTTTGCTTTCATCTAATGCTCATTTTAATGCTAGTTCTAATGCTGCAGCTGTCAGTCTGGCTTCTACAGATGATGGAGGTGGCGTATCTCGCCATTATGGTTTGGGAGGCATGACTGTTATTTGTGTTACAAAATGCAGCTGACAGGTAACCACATGTTCCAGTTAATCTTAGCTGGGATATAAGTAGATCCTGTATCAAATGTAATGACTCAGTTACTGAGCCTGATGCTAATGTCAGTGACATCTGCTTCAGCCTCTGTGTTCCTTAAAAATGGATTGGGATCAGGCTTGTGAGTGGGTTTGTATTAGGGTAACCCGCACTTAAATACTATAGGTCACGTTGATCTCTGATGCTAGCAGAGGTGCGCTGGGAGAGATTTGTCCCACTGTGTATTTGTTGTTTGTCCATATCAAAGGACACAGCTGCAAAAGATTGGAATGGGTTTTCCGATGCATTAAGAGACTTATCTATTATTTACACTGGGAATAGCAGTCTTGTTTAATATTAAACTCCAAATTTCCTTTAGGTGTTTACCAACTGACCAGAAGATTAGGTGCACTAAATTAGTGACTGTCCCTTTTTCATGAGTCATCTACCTCTCTTAGTTTGTGAATAATGGAGTCGACCATCTTGCACCCCCTGCCCCTAGTGCTGTACCTACCCAGATCTAGCATATTCTTCTGTTTTTTTTCAATAACCTTTCAGGAATCTGCAAACCCAAAACAGATTTTTAAAAGCAGGCCAAGCCTATCCAATTATGAAGAACCATATTCATGTGGGAGGGGGTGTAGCCTAACTTTCTGCTCTGTGGAACAGTGTGTTTTAGTATTACTGATTTTTTTTTTTTTCAGACAGATGACAAAGCTGAAAAGCAAACACGTGTGTCAGTCTTCAAAAATGTGCATTATTTAATTATTGATAGTGACAATGAGTCAAGATGTGACTTCAGCTGTTTCCATTTACAGATCTTTGGTGGGATCTTTGCTCTGTTAACCAAACTCACGTCCTATTTACTCTGTCTGGCTTCTCCCTTCGGACTGTGGTCTCAGGTACTGGGTTTAGTCCATATGTGACCTGGAGGGAAAACTAAGGGTAAGTGTTATCAGGAGACTGCATGTTTAGGGCTTTAGGATGATCTAAATGAGGCTCTGAAACCAGGACACTGTCCCAGCTCCTCTCTAGCAGTAACCCAGATTGCACCATTTTGTTGGAGACTGTCAGCTGGCAGTCGTGTTATAACTATGAATTACCATTGTGACTTGGTTGGAACCAGCTCCCAAAAGCTTGGGATGTAAAGGGAGCAAGCCAGATGCAAACCTCTGGTGCCTGGGAATCTCCTGACACCAGATGCTTGTGAGCCGTTTCTCCAGGTTTTCTGTAGCTTTCAGGTCCCCTGCCAGACTTGTGGCTAACCGTAGAAGTGATGCAACCTATTCTTATCTATAAAATTATGTAAAGATAAGAGATTTTATAGATAGATACATATATATAGACACACTACTACAGCCTATGTGTTATGTGTCTAACACCATCTGTCATGTATGTGTGTGGGTTCTGTTTAAGGGAAGATCTTTAAAATCTGAATCATTCTTTTCTGCAACCAACTCAAAATGTTAAAAAAATTTCAGCAGTGGACTTTGACTAATCATTTGGTACATTAGGGGAAAGATAGAGCTTTGGACCCAGACTTTCAATCACAGACAATGGAATTTGATTGGCATCAACATTAAATATTAAAACATCCTTATCAAGCTTCAGAAAGGGCTATATAGCTTTAAGAGCTTGCAGAAAGTATCCCCTCGTGCTTTTGCCAAGATCCTGTTACAGATTTCTCAGCTTCCCTCATTCTTAATGATTTCAGTGGGAATTATGATGGATAACTGAAATAAGATCATTCTATTTCCAGTGAAAGCTTTACTACATTGATTCCTTTTTTTCTGTGCTGCTGTTTGTCAAAAGCAGCTGATGTACAGAATTCAGGTGTCACTGGGAATTAAACCTGTCGCTTCTGTTAAATTTACTGCTTATAACATAAAAAACTTAGGTTCTGTAAAAGGTAATTTACTGTTACTATAATGGCTGATTATTATTTGACATAGTAGAAATCTACACAGCATTAAAATAAAATACCTTTGTATAACTCTAATAACATTTAGTACTTCTATAGTATAATGATATGTTGTTACAGCAATACTTTGTGCTCGTATCACTTTTTATTGTGGGATCTGAAGTGTTAAACAATATTATTCATGCTTCATAACAGCCCAGTAAGTGCTTTATATTGGCTTATTAGAGGTAAGCTGGAACAAAGCAGAGATTTGCACAGAGGTGTAAAATACTCAGCCTTGCAAAGTACTATCTATATGCACAACCTGAAGCACATGCTTAATTCTAGCCCTGTTCAGGCACTCGGGTATTTTGCCAAATCTGGATCTGTGTAACCAAAATTCCTGGTCAACTTGATTAACCTTCTGATGATCCTTCCTAAAATTCACTAGAAATCAGCAGGGTTTACATACCTGCTTATGCTGAGCTCCAGGTTAGCAGTTTTGCTGGATGGGGGCACTGATCAGTGCACAGATGAGGGCATGTCCTTGAAAGCAGCTTATGGTGCACTGAGCAGAATACCTGCCCGCTGCCATTGTCAGGCTGTCATTTTAGACAGCATTCATGAGCTTTAAACTCACCTACTAATGGGGAAATACCTATTTTTGAACTACCTAGTGCAGCTGCTGCATCAAGGGTGCCTCTAGAGCTCTAACCTTGCAAACAAAGTAAATATTACCTGTGGGCTGTTGTTAATAAAAAAATCCTTCCAACCGTGACACTGGAAGTGCACACTGTAATTTGGTTGACAGGTTTTGAATGCTCTTTATTAATTTTACTATGAGAGGTCTATGTGCATGGCAGCCAAGACAGCAGGGAAGATGGTCATTCAGCAAAGTGTTGTTAATTTATTTACCTATCTTCCTGGAGTGTTGGTTTGCTGGTTTTGTTTTTGAAAATACTGGAGATCTATACAAAATAAATAATTCATTGTGCAAAGATCACATTTCTGTGGGAATGCTAGCATGAAAATCACTAAATATGCATTTAATTTAAGCTTGATTAGGCAACTGATTCTGTTCTAACGCAGTCATAATTAAAATGTAGTCTTGTGAGGTTTGAGCTGTTACAGGTACGGTGTGCTCCACGTGCAGCATAGCTAATGAGGAAGGGTCCTCTTCAAGCTGTCAGGCGGGGGCCAGTGACCCCGCTTGCAAGTGGGGGGCTTGGAAGGTTGTTGGACAAAGAGTGGTTGATCACAATGAGAGAGCTGAAGTATTGCAGAGGCAAACAAGGCATCCCCTTCTGTTCTGCTTGCTATACTGCAAGAGCTGCCTTAGCCTACCTATGGGTTGTGGAACGACTGCTGCACGTCTCCATGCATCATTTCCCTGCCCTGTTGGGAATTTCTGCTGCCTGCTCAAACCAGGGTGGGAGAAGCAGACCGGGAAGCAGCTGAAATGAACCTGGGGATGGAGAAATGTGATGGGAACTGCAGGCTGGATCCTCTGCAATGGCTTCAGCAGAAGATGCGCTGTGGACCTTGCTATCAGACCCACCAGTGTTGCGAATTGAGTGCTGTTGGGAGTAAACAGAAAAAAAAAACAACCCCAAAAACAAAAACAGAAAAAAAAAAAAAGCAATTTCCTAAAAATTACGTGGGCAGAGTCATGGGACCAGTGTTGAGATTCTTCTGTGTTCAAGGATGTTCTTGTTCCGGACCTCAGTTTACCTAAGAGAAATTCTCAATAGTAATATTTTTGATGTGAAGCTAAAACGAAGGCTATGTCCTGCAACCCATCCACAGCTGAGACTGAAGGTGTGCCCTGGAAGTGCAAGTCACGTTGCACAGCTGGGTCACTGAGCCTCTTCTCTGGCTGGTAGAAAGGCAAGCCCTGCAACCAGTGATGGCTGTGGGTGAAATCCATATGTCCTCCTCTTGCTCTGGCATCGTCTTGGAGGCTCTGCCACCAAGGCCATCACTGGGTCTGGCTGGGTGAAGCAGGGACAGGCGTCCTGCATGGTACAAATGCACAGTCAGCCTGAGGCCGGTGCTTTCAAACTCCTGTTTGGGTTTTTGTTTGCTTGTTCTTTGGGTTTTGGTTGTGGTTTTATTTTTTTCCCCTCCTCCCTCTCTTTAATCAGCACAGCTACCTGCTGACTGCAATTTGTCTGGGCAGCTCTGAGCCATGGTGAACATGTCTGACAAAGCTTAAATCTTGATCTGAGCAAATCTCTTGTAGGCTTTCTCATTCCAACAAAGCCCTTGTTCAGCTGCATTAATTCCAAGGAGTGCCAGTCCACTGCTCGGTGCATTATCTGGAGGCCTGGTTGCCTTTAGCACACACAGAGTTTTGACGTATCCCTGATTCATAGTGTAAAAGCAAACTCTCTTGGGATGAGGTGAGAGATTCAGGTTGAGACCAAACAACAAATCCTGGGCGCTGCCCACGAGCACGCCCACAAACTCCAAAGGGTCTCCTCTGTGTCTGCAGTTCACCTTCACTGAACTTCATCTCCTTCTTTTCTGGTGTCTTGTACAAGCAGGAGCTGGTTGCTCACTTCTGGCGAGCCCTGCTTTAACTGGGGCCACTGGTAATGAGGCATCTTCCCTGTGCTGCTGCGGACCCACCTGGCCATGGAGCCCACGGCAGCACTTGTGTTCTCTCCATGGTGGGCATCACCCCCATCAGGGCAGCGGTGCTCTCCAGCCAGCCAAGCTGAGCCGAGCAGGCTCCCAGGGCAGGACACACAGTCTGTTTCTCCTCATTCTAGTTGCTGATTTTTCCTCCTTTGTTCCATGGCCTGAAATCTTATTTTCTGAGTGGCAGTATATTTAATGGAAGGTTTTGTATGCCAGCTTACTGTGAGGGTTTTGTGTGTATGTACAAACATCAGGTGATGAAAGGTATATTTGTAATTTGAATTTGTAAGCAAAGTGGGTTGGTTTTCTCTTCTGGTGGCTAATCTGTTCCTGCACATCCACTGCTACATCTTACACAATTTGGAAGTGATCTCTTAAAGCAAAGATGCTTTTCTTTGCAGACTGTGTATTGTAATATACTATATCATATAACATCATTCTGTTCAACATCACTCTGTTCTGTTGTGCAAACACCACCAACAAAAGGAGGAGGGAAGGGGAATAAATAAGCAGACACACCAACAGAAATTTTCCTTTGCTGGTACCTGAATTGCTCTCAGGGAAGCTGACACATTTGTATTCTGTCACTGCTACCGTGACCAAAGAGATCCCCTAGTCTCAGAGCTCCAATTTATAAAAACTTGCTGTATAGTGTTTTGAAGAAAAAGTGTTTCTCAAACAAAAAAACAGTGATTGTGGAAATGAGTGGCTGGTGCCACTGTTGGGGCACTCTGACACCAGTATATGACATGGGGTCCAGCCTGGGAGCCCTGGGGCTCAACCCACTGGGCAGGGCAGGCACCCTGGGGGCTGCCTCCCCTTCCTCTCCTGCGCGCTGTGCTCTCCTGCCACGCCGTGTTGGTGCTAGCATAATGCCTTAGGGTTCAAGCGGGTTGCATTTCTGCTTCGCACCGGTGTAAGCATGTGAACACAGAGCAGAGTGAGAGTGCCAGCCATGGTGACCCGGCAGGTGCAGGCTCCAGGCTGTGCAGCTTCCGAGATGCTTCCCTGGGATGTGGCCATCCATTCTGAAGCTGTGTGCAGCTGAACACAGAGCAAGAGCAGGAGGAAGGGAAGTAGCTGCTTTCTACAGTGTAATCCTGCAGCCCCTGTAGATGTGTACTTCTACCCGGTGCAGAACTTGCTCAGTGATACTGAACTGGGTGTCTGTAGCCGTGCCCCTGTGGTCTGGTACTGTGCATTTGGGCATAAGTATGCCACTTCCCTGCTATCCAGCACTGAAGAATCATACCTGGCTTTAAACTAATGTTAACCTCAGTTCCCCAAGTCATCTTGTGTTTCAGGCTTACAAATTATTTAAACAAGAAGGCAGCTTGAACCATAATGTGGGCAAATGCTGTTTATGCTAAAGGAACAGATGCCTGTCACACGCCTAGAATTTACAGAGATATTTGCATACATTGCCACATTATTATTTTTTTTCTGTCTGAAAAGGTGGCATAATTGTGAGTCAGTATTGTGATATGTCTGGTCCCAAGGTCCTCACATGATGTGCTCTGAAAAGAGGACAGTCCAGATTCATGTTTTGCCAGTGTTCCTGTGACTTTTTTTTTAAATGCAATCTTCGCTCCCCAGCCCCCCCAGCTAGTTTTTCTTTTAAACAGAATTATCACCTATTTCCTCGGCACTGTAGAAACAATTCCCACACCTGCCCCAAAGAATGTGCCCCTGCTGTGTGCCAGTGTCAGAGCCGAGATTAGAGCTCAGGTGTCCTCATTTCCAGCTCTTACTGATTGCCAGCAGCTCCCTGATATTGCGTGCATGCTAGGACACATTCGTGCAGTGATGGATGAACAATAAAAATTCAAGAAACCTAGCTAAAACTAAGCCATTTCCCTGGACTTTTTGTTGAATAATGGTAAAAAAAGAGGTGCTAGATTCAGTGATGTCAGAAAATGTGAAACCAGCCAGCAGCTGCTAGGGAGCCTGAGAATATGCAGTCTCCAGTGGGCTGCAGTATAGCCAGCTCTTTTTTTGATGGCAAAGAAAGATGAAACACTACAACGATATTCCCAGAGAGAAAATAGATGTCATACAACATTTAAATAGTTCCTTTCAAGAAGGAGAGCTGCAGAAACCTTTATAACTAGCTCACAAGTGTGAACCTGCTGGTTTTGTGTTTTTTTTTTTTTTTTTGAAAGCTGGTAGGACAGATAGCATGCTTTAAATATATGGCTCTGTTGTCTTGATAGCTTAACTCTATTGTTCAGCTTTTGCCTGAATATACCAGTTAATAGTAAAAGCAGTACAGGAAGCAGATCTGTACCTACAAAATGAATGTTTAAAAAAGCTTTGTACTCTACAAAGCAAGACATTTTGAAATAGAGATCTGGTTAAAATGGAGGTTTTAAGGACTGCATAGGCATCCATGGCAATAGAAGAAACACAAGCGGCAAAGAAACTTCTGATGTAGTGCAACTGAAATATTGATAACTGGGAGATGGGAGGGGAATACAAGAAATGAAGAGAAAGCCTAGAAATAGTGATTTCCTTCCTAGAAAGGGATATACACTATGGAATGAGGGAAGCTGGGCACTTTTAAATCAGGAAAGATTTAAATTTGACCTGTTTGTAGCAAAAGGCAGATCAGTATCTTTCCATTAATGATCAGAAAAATTTAATAACTAAAAGGTCCTCCTGATCCTGAAACATGTATACATTGGGAAACATAGCTCTCTTGAGCCAGAGTCTCCTTTTTCTTGTGGCAGAAAACACTAGCTAAGTGTACAGAAGGAAGGAGAGAACTGTCTATAACTTCCCCTTAGTGCTTCCTACCTCATCACAGTCATCTCCTTGCGCCCCAAAGGGTGGTTTTGCTGCTTTGATGCTCTTTGGTGGTGCCCAGTCCCAGCCCAGGGCCCTTCCCTGCTCTTGCCTGCAGCAGGACCTGAGATCTTTGCAGGGAGCCAACAACTTACTGAGCCCTTTATTTTTTTCCAGCAAGTCTGTGCAAACAAGTTGCCCTGTTCCTTGCAGCACTGCTGCTGCACCTGCCCCAGCCTACCTCTGTGCTTCGCTTTCACCCTCCTCCCTCAAATGCTGCTTATGTTCATTCCTCGGTGGCTGCTGGTGAGTGAACACATATTGAAAGGACACCATCAAGCAACCTTCTGCTTAAGCTGGTTCTTGCCAGAAAAGAAAAATCCAGCTGGATAACTGCCTGATGTGGAGTAGTTCCACTGGATTTACTGTGGACTTAGAGCTGAACTCTCATTCGTTAGTATGTGCTGATGAAATTGATAAGAGCTGGCCTATGTACTAGAAAATGTTGATAATTTTAGGCTTCAGTAGTTCTGGGAGTTACAAAGGTGATCCATCTTCCTCTATTTATTTACTGCATTCATCTTGGGAAAGGAAGGGTTAAATCTAAACGAGGCTGTTAACAGCTCTGTGTGCCTTGGACCAGTGGATGCAGGTGCCCATGATGGTACAAATGACTCATCTCCAGAGGTGCTGTCAAAGACTGACTTCCTTCAAGTTCATACACAAATATTATTTATATTCCTCTGTCAAGGTGATTTCAAAGTATCTGTTGACTGTGATGGAAGCAAACATTTTGTGACTTTAGAATTTTTCTGCTGATTGTAAGGAGGAAAAGGAAAGAGGTTTTCTTGCACAAATTGTCAATAGTTATGGCGGATTTATACCATTGTATGAAATACTTTCTGTATCATAATGCAGATTTAAAAGAAAGATATAAGGCAAAAAATACAAAGGAGAGCTTTCCTATGAATTGTTCTGCCTTTACTGTGTCAGTCACTACATATAAAAGTTAAGTTCTTTAAAGCAGAATATTAATTAATGCAACATCGTTGTTGAACCCTACTTGACACAGATAATGCAAAGCCTTTGTCTGGGGCTCACAGCTGCCTTCTCTTCCCATTTAATGTTTCCTGAGGCTGGATTTTTATTCAAAGCTTGCACTGACATTGGTACGGAGTCAGGACTGTCTGATCCTGCAAAAGTATAAGGGGGGAATAAAAGGATTGCTGCTGAGTTTAGGGAGGTTATAAGAGACGTTGGTACTGGCAGTGTGGAAAGAGGCAGCTCGCTGATGACCCACTTGTGAGTACCTGTGTCCCTTTTCTGCACAGAGGTCTTATTTCTCATGAAACACCTACAAAAGGGACACAACCACACTGGTGCTGAGCTGGGGATCTTCAAGCTGGTTGCAAGCTGTATTCACACTGGGGAGGACTGGGCTGCTCGGAGGCTCCTCTTCAACCCATCCCTGCACTGTATTAGGAAGTATGTGGCTGGTGAGGAAAGCTGTCAGTATCTTTGCAAATCAACCCTTGGGTACCCAGAACTTGTGTGTAAAAAATCTGCAGTGGCTTTTGGAAGCAAAAAGGGCATCTTTTCTGTGAACGTAAGCATAGCCATGTTACAATCAATAGGGAAAATCTACTGTTGATGAAGGGACCTGGAGGACGAAAGCAACTGCTTGCTTGCTTGCTTGCTTGCACTGGTGTGCTTAAAATATGTCTCTTCTTATTGGAAAGCTGATAAAATTTTGAGCGGTTTCTTGTACTTAAACAGCCTCAGCTGAGCAGATTAAACATTACATAATGTGCCTCTCAGGGGCACTACATGATTAATGAATGCCTGCAAAGTGCTTTGTTAAATATGACATAGTACTAATGTCTCTCTTGTAAAAATAAAACTGAGGAGGTGTTAGTAGAAATTGTCTTCCCTGAAAAGGCCTTCTCTTCAGTTTTTGTTTGTTTTTTTTTTCCCCCTAAAGTAATCTACTGAATGAAGAAAAATAAACTGTGAATGATATGCACGATAAAGCAAACCTCCAGATTTCTCTTCTTGTGTTGGAAAAGCGACTTAGTTGCTCAGGAAATTGGCCATAAAGTCATACAAACTTTAGAAAAGGCAATGTAAAAGCCAGTAATTTAACTGACAGCTTCCCTGTGCCATAAGCATAAAGAAGGAATATAACCTGAAGCTAAAAGGAGTTGAAATGAGTTTCTTGAAATGAGTACTACCATGATAGCTGAGCTCTGATTTATTTTTATTTTGCATTGACAAATGAATCCAGGTGGAGCTTTGGCTTTCAAATTTCTCTTCAATAAAAGAAAAATACTTCCTATGTAATAATTCTAAGAACTCCATTTTGGGAAAGTGGGAACAGTTAAAGAAAAACTGTTCCAAGGTGTATGTGTGCCTCTGAAGCTGGAATACCAATTGAAGTTCTATTCAGTTAAATGCCAGTATTTATAAAGGACTTGCTGGGACTAATTGCATAGGGCTAGACTGATGGCTGCTGCAGATCAGCATGGTGGTTTTTGCTTTCATTTTTGACAGCTGAAGACCTGGCCTTCGGTTTTGGTGCCTCTTATTTAAATTCTGGGAAGCCTATTGTGGGTGTTAGATGTGTCCTTCTGTACCTTCTCCCAGAGAGAATACTCTTGGTATTGAGAGGAAAAAAATCAGTATAGATTCATGTTTTGTATCTTCATGACACTTTCTTGCAGTGGTTGTCACTGAGAGTAACAAGGGACTGAGATCAGAGGCAGAGGGATGGCAGATTAAGTTTAGTTCTGTTAAGGACTTAAAAAATTGACCCTGTCCATGTGGATTTCCAGATCTTCACTACTGTCTTCCAAGGAGATGCTATTACTACTCTATTTTTTCCAGGTGCTTCGTTTTTTGATTGTGTTCCAGATTTTTTAAATTTTCTTTTTTAAAAACTTACTTTCTCTTCTTAAAAGGAGAAGGGAAAAAAAGAAGATTATGTCTTTGGTAAAGTGAGAGATTTAAAATGTTAACATTTTTCTTTGCTTGGTAATTTTAGACTGAAAGGGTAAAATTCCAGTATGGTGGTGTTTTGCATCCATCTTTCACTGAGATGAGTGAGGACATGTGGTGCAATGTCATGGAGAAACAAACCCAGAGGCTGACATCAGACCAGGCTCTGGGCTGCGTTACTCCATCACTTCCCTCCTGTAGTCCTGTACATGTTCCAAGTCTGGGACCAAAACTTCAGCCAAGCTAAATTTTGTCACCAGCCTTTCAAGGTACTTCAAACCTGACTTGCTGTACATAGTTTGGACAGAAGATCAAGTCTTTCATTGCTGTCATACATATTGTGTCCTGAAAATGAGGTGAGTGACTTACTACTGTGAGTTTCTTCTGAGAGAAGGGATGGAGCATTTGCTTATGGTAAGGCTACGATTAGTGGAAGCTCATTCCTGAAAAACCAAACTTTCCTTTTGCTAGCTGGGTGGGAACAAATGGACTGGTCAAATGCCAGGAGTTTGCAAACAGAGAAGTGGCTGATGGCAATTTATCTTCAGCTAGGAATTTGCCAGAAGAGTTCAGAACGTGAGGGCTTGGGTATACTTTCCTTTAGACATCGTTCAGAATAAAGAGGAAATTACATATATATGTACGTACACATGCATATGTGATCATGGGCCTGGAGCATCCAAGAATTCTTAAAAGCTTAAAAAGACAAGCAAAACTGGCAATGATGGCAAAAATCTTCCCTGGGCCACGTTTTCATCCAAGGTAAATGAGGAACTTTTCTGAGTTTGGAGTTGTTTGCAAGTTCCACGCCATAAGATTTCTTTATGATTTATATGCTATGAATATAAGTTTCTGTGGTACTTGTATTCATTTCATATCATATATTATTGCCCCCAATGCTAAGCAGTGTATATTTTACTGCCTGTATAAACTATCCAACTGCAATAATTTATTTTGTACATATTTCTTGAAAAGTAGCAAAACTTCATTCAATTAAAAAAAACCCAACAAAACACCACCACAGAACCCTTGAAATTATCATGTGCAGATTTTGTGGCATATTTTCCTAGAAAAACAAATTGCATGTTCCTGAATATTTAATCTTTTTCAAGTGTCATATACAAAGCCAAGTAGTTATCTGACATTTGGATTATAATTATGAAATGCTGTGCAGCATAAAAAAATGTGGTAGTGTTTCTGGTGTACTGTGTCCGGGTCCCTCAAAGATCTTACATGTACACGTAACTGCTGTAAAACCTTACACCCCTGTGTAAGTCTTGTGGGACCAAAACTTTAATAACTAAAAATCAGTTAGTGATTGTGGTGTTAATGCTTTCAAAATGAAAAAGGGCTTAATTTTGCTTTGCTTGAAGGTATTAATGGCCACTGTTATGTAGGGTGTATTTTTTTGTTCATTTGCAATGCTGGTTAAAGTTGATGGATATACTAACCTCTTTCATTTACGGTAAATAGAAAGACCAATTAAGTGCTCCTTTGTGTGGTGATAGATGGAACAACAGCCCGTTGGTACCCCAGGCAATGAGCTGCGCAAAATTAATGAACAACTGAGCTGAATGGAGAAGGGTTTTCCTGCAGATTAATTGCAGGCTCTGATTTAACAGGTTGATGCTATATCCTTCCATCTTTTTGAGAAGTAAAAATTAAGGGAAAAACCTACAAAAAGATATGCAGTGCTTAGCCTGGGAGAAAGCCAAGAGCGAGAGCCCCTAGTGGGAATAGCACTCACTGGGAAGACAGGCGTGGATTTCTGAACAGAAAGCATATTCCTGTTGCTTTTTTGTGTGTGTGTTTGTTTTTTTTTTTTTCTTGTGTGTTGAGGAAGTAGGGTTGTGTGTCTCTCTGTTGTTGTTATTGTCATTGTCATCTTGTTTTGTTGTTGGTAGATAGGCAGAACTGCACCAAAGAAATGTTTGATTTGTCTCAGTTTGTTTTCTTCCCATTGGGAAGCAAGTGAGGTAGCTAGACCTGCCCCCTCCTTGTGCAACACCTTGGGAAGAAAAGGAAGCAACAATACACTGAAAAATGGAGAGTTGTTTTTTTTCTTTGTATTTCCACATGTCACAACCTAGACCATCCTTCTGTGATAGGCATGGTGGGAATCAGGAGGGGAATCATCAAAGGTGGGGATGTTTATGGCTGGATTTAGTGTCTTACAAACAAAACTACTTGTTTTGATTATTTACAGTAGTTACAAGCAATGCTGGTGCACTGTGAGCGGAGTCTGCATGCAGCTGATGGCTTGATTCATGTAGGGCTTGGTAGACATATTAAAAATGAGGTGCTATAACATTTCAGTGTTGTTATTTTACTGATACTGCTGAAAAATAGATGCAAGGATTTCTAGGATGAGGATGCAAACGGTTCCCTGCAGGGGAAAAAAGTCTCAAAGGACTTTTTCTGACATTGACGAGAGCAAGTTGGACACTTGGGATTTATGGTAACCTCCTGACAGCAAGATGATGCCTTCAGGAGGTGGGCTAAAAATTGCCAACACACTTGTCGTTAAGAATACGGGATTGTGTGAGTCATCAGGGATGACTGGTATTCATTTTCAGACAGCAACATATCACTGCCCACCAAATAGGTTTAATCTCTACCCTATTGTAAGATTTTCTTCTTTACTCATGGATTTGAGAACATCTTGTTCACTACAACTTAGTCACAGATGTGTCCTGGTACAGTGACTACAAATGTCCAGTTGGAAGAGCTGGTGGCTGTATCCATTGATAATCATGTTGCAACATGATTATTTTATTTTTAATATGGGTCATTGTTATGAAATGTTAAGCACTTGTGAGTGTTAGGCTGTTTTTGTTTCTTCAAAAATGTCATTGATGGGGAAAATTGATGGAAAAATATATAATATTTTGCTTTTTCTATGTAGTGGTCTGTCTTAACTGGTGTATTAGTTACATCACCACATGTGGGTGTTCAGTTAAGTTGTGACAGTATAAAGGTGTACAGAGAACTATGGCAAGTTTTCCCTTCCGATTTGTACAATTTCTCTGGATGTCTATTTATATGATTTTCTATTTATATGATTTCTCTTCCACTAGTAGTGGAAGGACTCCAAAATTTTAGGATGAGCAAGCCAGAGATGCCTAAACCTGGGGGTAAAACTCTTGGAAGAATATGATGTCTTACGATCCTGATAATGAAACAGAAAAAGAGCTGCTTTCATCTGACAACTGGTAAAGATTTTTGTTTAGCATAAGGAAAATGGACACTGCCCCTTTCCTCGGAGAAGGGGGTTCAAGGATAGAATAACCTTTTTGTGTACTTCTTTGTACCCTTCTTGTGAACAGAAAGAAAAAGAAACTGCTGCTAAGCACTTTTTATAGACCTTGTATGTCCTGTTTGTTTAAATGCTAAAAGTTAACCTGACTGAAGGTTTCAATCCATCTTCACAACAGGATTTCAGGACAAAGTGATCCAGGATGCTGGTGGGAACTAGAATAAAGAAAAAGAGCAGTGATTCTGTAGTTGCTGGTTTTGTTTAAAAGGCAGACAAATGCTACTTCAAGAGAATACTGGTTTTCTTCCTTCTTAATGGAAACAACACTGGCATGTCTTGCCTCCCTTTCTGTGCTTGCATTTGCCTGCATTTTCCATATGCAGTCATGCTGCAGCTCTGTGCCCCAAACCCTGCAACCAGAATGTGTGTCCCAATCCTGCCGGTGGCAGGGATGGATCCTCGCGCTCGCTGCAGCCTCTCTGACACGAGCGTTGACCTATGAGGAGATCAAGGCTGCAGTATTCATAAAGTTCTGGGCTGTGCTGGTTTGCTTTGAGCTCTGCCACTTAGGGAGATATTACCGAGAAGTGAGGGAAGGGATTTTTGTTACCAGGCTACAAGATCTTGTGCGTGCCTTCAAGAAGAAAAGGCAGCTAAAGTCAGGTACTCGGAAGGGCAGCCACCTGCTGCAGGGGAACGATTCTGGGTACTCCTTCCCCTCGTACATGTGAATTCTGAATACACCCCCCCCCCCACCCCCCACCCCATTGTATAATATTTAGGTCTGACTTCACTACGCTGGAGACAAAGTCGAGGCCGTAGGCCAAAAATCCCATCTGGCCACTCGGCCCTGGCTGGGCTGCAGTGACGAGCTGGCAAGGCTGATCCGTGAGGATCTGCAGGCTGGGTGGGTTTTACACGGAAGCAGAGCAGATTCTGATCTCTGCTGGTGCAGCTCCAGTGTAACGGCATCGCTTAGTGGTGTAAGTGGCTGTGTGGGAGGCTGGGGGGCTCCTGGGGTCAACCTGTTTTAATGAGTTTTGGCTGTGTGGTGGTGATCCCCAGCAGAAAGCACAGGGGGAGGAATTGCTGCTGAAAAGTTAAATTGCACCTGTGGAAGGCCTAAGATTTGAGTGAGATTTCACAGGTAACAGCCATTGCTCAGTATGTATTCCTGCTTCTGGGGGCTTGAAACAAATTCTTCCATCCTTCACAAAACCTTGCTATAGATAGAGATGCTCCCTGTTATTATGGCTAGACGTTGTTCCTTCAGCAGGATGTTGAGAGGGGTGAAGAACAAAGATGTTCTATTTGGAGTGAATTTTTGGTGTCCCAGCTTGAACCATGTCTGTTGGACCATGGAAGGTTGCCCTTTGCTCCCAGCAGTGCCACATCACATGGTCCCAACCTGCCCAATGGATTGTGAAGTGCCTTTTCTGAAGCACGAAATCAAGTCAATACGTGCAAATCTCGCCTTTTGCTTTGCAGGAGAGCAGAGAGAGGAGGTGGGAGGGAAGAGCACACTTTTAAACTGGCTAAAAATATCAATCAAAGTGAATTAAAAAAAATTCCCCCAAACTTTGTATTTTTAAACTACGTGGCTTTTTAATCCAGCCACATGACTTTGGGGAGGGCGGGAGACTGACTCATAATATTTGAATACTACAGATACTGAGCCTCGCTGTTTTCCGGGCGGGCATAATTACTGTTAGAGAGTGAATCGCCTCCCTCGGATCTTGGAAGGGAGTAGTAGAGCAGAGGAGTAGCTGTGACTCAGACGTGGGGATGGGTGTGAGTCACCGTGACTCTTGGGTTGGTAATAGCTTGCTTAGGGCAGCATTTAAAATCTCGCAGTCCATCCCCACAGCAAGGTGGGTATTTGCAGCAGAGACAGATACAACTTTAAAAGCAATACCATTGACGGCTTGGGAAAAGAACGATTCGTGGTATTTTGCTGTCTTACAGATGAATTAGTAATTAAATGGAAATGCTTTGATTCCTTTCCCATCACATAGGCTGATTTCAGTATTTAAATGTACTCTAACCCCTAAGGGCTTCGGAGCTCGAAGTATTTGAGAAACACACACCAACACAGTCTAGATGAGGAGGAAAGTTTGAAGAGTAATGATAGTTTGCAAGCTTGAGGTTTTTGTTGTTATTTTCATTGCTTTCATAAAGTATTTGTCAGTCATGTTTGCAGAGCAGGAACTCTAATGAGCAATTGGCGTTGCTATTGTTTATTGCTTTCAAATGAAATCTATTTTATTTATTTGTTTGGAATTCAGCCCAGCAGTGGATTACTGGTTTATCCATGTCCGGTTTAAAATATTTGATTTAAGCTTTCAGCATGCAAATTAATCTTGATGTATTTGTAAATGGAGAAACTGTGTGCAGGTTTCTGTTTATATGATATTAAAAGATAAGGGACAAGAAGCAATGAAAATGAAACCAAATATTTATAGCTGGGAAAAAGAGGAACAGCAACATCTAAAATGATATTCTACACGAACCAAGCTAGAGAAAAAAGGGCTGTAAGAACATAAAAGTCGTTGTCTTTGCCTGCCTCTAGGAGGTATTTATAGATGTAGCAGAGTATAAACTGAAATTCAGTTTGAATAAATTCTAGGTATGGGCTTCACAACAATACAGATAGGAAGCTCTGTGGTATTTTCTGTATGTTGGAGAAGTTTGTCTATGAAATGGGAATTGTCCTGTCTGTGACTTCCACCAGGGAGTGGGTGGGAGCACGCTGGGGAAGCCAGCAGTGCTGCTGCAGAGATCCACCGTGAGCAGCTGCGG
Source organism: Falco punctatus (assembly GCF_963210335.1). Classification (NCBI taxonomy): domain Eukaryota; kingdom Metazoa; phylum Chordata; class Aves; order Falconiformes; family Falconidae; genus Falco; species Falco punctatus. The sequence goes on along the minus strand of NC_137583.1, from coordinate 32,999,155 downwards.
CAGGCGATGCACTGCTGCACTGGTGGTAGGGCTGGGGACCACAGCTGGGGGAAAGGGGACAGGGCTGCACCTCTGAGACCCTGAGAAAACATTGTGCAGGAGTGTCTGGACCCTGCATTGCTGGTAGTCTTGGTGGAGTGGTTGCTTGTTTTTTCTATAGCATCTGGGTTTGTGTTGGCCCCAAAGAAATCCAGAGCTGCTGCTTGGAGCATCTGGTGTGCTTATTCCTGTGCTTCCAGACAAGCATGAGCTGCTTGGCTTCAAGGACATCCTAGCTGGCTACAAAACTCCTCGATAAGCCTGGCCAACTCCCCGGGTTTTATTTCAGTGAAATTTCACATTTCGGTTTTATGTGTGTCTGAAATGGAGTCGAAAGCCATAGACTTGAGTGACATTTTGTGGAGGAAATTGCACAGCTCTTAATTTGAGTAGCATTGCACAGATGCTTTCCAGAGCAAACTGGTGCCCTTGGCTGGCAGGAGCTCAGCAGCCAGGGCTGTGCCACTGCAGCTCCCACTGGTCCCACTCCCAACACTAACAGCAAAGTGCAGAAAAGAGACCAGAAGAGGGGAGGGCATCTCCTCAGCTGTATTTCCTGCTCCTCAATTAGGAATATCTCACTTGTTACAATTCCTTGGTGAAATCACTGTCATAGTCAATGAAATTGTTGTCAAATTGGTCTATCCCCAAGTGATTCAATGATGTTTCCAGACTAGAAGACAGTTGAGGGAATTTAGAGGAGAGGATTTACTGTCAAAGGGATTCTGATCTTTTTAAAGGTTTTGTTGCTTTAAAAGCCATTAGAAAACACTGTCATCCGAATGCTGTATCATAAGATTGCTTGATTTGATGGTTGCAAAGGATGGGTTGGGGAGCAAAATTTGTGTGCTTGGAAATGAACAGAAGACACTGAGTGCCTTCCTTCTGGCTGATCATATTGCGGTCTATATTCTCTTATTTTTAGTAGAAATACCAGTTCTATCTGAGATGAGATATCATGGTTACTGTAGTGACACTGAGAGGGGGGAAAAGGTCTCTGTTTCCTTCTAAGCCTGTTAATTTAGAGAGGTCTAAAAATATGTTTTCTCAAAAAGTCTGATGTTTGGGTGGTTGCACTACTGCTCCTCTTCTGTTTTCTCTATTTGTCTGCCCTTTGTGTATTTTAATAGCATAGTATTGTGCTTGTTTCTTCATGCCTTGTTCATGCTGTACTCGGCATAATTAAAATGAGCTATGTAGTTATTTTGGTAATACTTGTGCATTGGGAATCTCCTGCGTGCCTAGTTATCCATAGCCAAATGCGCTTGCTCAGCGGCCCTAAATTAAAATCTTGTCAGCCTTAAAATCTGACCAGGGTCCTTGTGAAGTTCGGTGTCCCAGCATTTAATTTCACCAGGAGAAAGTTACACTGGCAACTGTTGATCCCATCAACGTTCTGCATTTCCCTAATTTGATGATAACCTATGGGCTGTGGAGATCCCTTGAACAAGGAGTTCCCAGCCCTTTGGGATCTTGCACATCAGTTAAACCTCCGATTATTAATGCTGGCAGCTCTGACTGACCTCAGCCACGTCAGTAAGAGCTGACATGAATAGTGAGCACTGGGTGTCTTGGAAAACTGAGTTTCAGGTGTTTTCCTGTCTGTCTTTGAGGTTTTGTTCATTTCTTGACCACCCTTGTCCCAGTGAGCTCCAGCTCCATCACATTGCATTTTGTCAGAGCCAAATGAAGTCCTCGTGTCTGGAGCCAAATTAACCTCAAAGCACATCGCTGACTCTGAAGTACAGTTTGTAACATCTGCTGGATTGTGCCTAACTAAATATGTAATGTGTTCAACAGTCCTTCACCAAAACTTAATTGTATCCAAAGAAATAACAATGCTTTCCTACACAGTAATAAGTTTGGCTAAAATCAGTGCTGTAAATATGGACCTCACCATTAATTGCTTTTCTCCTATAAACTTTAAAGTACACTTTAAAAATAGAAGTGCTTTGTTGATTGATGGCTGTCCTTTCTATGCCATTTTGAGGGTGACCCTGGTCTGGTTTGACACACAAGCAGCTTAGAGTTTGCTCTGGAGTAAAATCAACTTTTATAGGCAATATTGTTTTAGAGTTTTCATTTTTATTTGAATTAAGCTAGGCCGCCTTTCCCGAGGCAGCTGTCTGATGCGCAGTGAAACCACCGAGCCACTTAAAGAGGATGAGCCTTGTCAGGAATACATCTACCAGTGTAAGCCAGTGCAGAGTTAATGACACTTCAGTTAATAAGATTCCTTAATCAGTGCATTCAAAATGCAATGCTGCTGGACACTGGCTTAGTTTTCTGTGTCCCAGGTTACTGTATTGTTGCATTTTCACATCTTAAAACGTCTGAGCTGTTTCCATGCTATGCTACAGTTCAGTATGCAGAGAAAACAGGTTCCTGCTTGACAAAGGAATATCTGCATTATATCCACTAGCAGTGTCCCTGGCATCTGCACTGGATATTCATGACTGAGGGAAGGGGTTTGGTACGAGAGTTTCTTATCTCATGTGATGAGCTGCCGTCTGGGAAAGCCAAGTGATGATGCTGCCCCTGGGGCACCCAGCCTGACTGCAGCTTGCAGGGTTCGTTCCTCACTTCTACCAGGCTGGGACAGGCTCACCCCCTCTTCTTTCCACTTTGTGCTCACTTGTTATCATTCTGCGTGGGCGCTTGACTGGAGCAGGCAACTCAGAAAATACTCAAAAGGAAAATATATTGTTGAAGACCAAGATAAAGTTTTAAGGCCTTGGAGAATATCCCAATGGCTTTTACATCAATGCAGTCTGAGCTCTGGCAGGAGAGCTGGGGTATTTTTCCTCTTGCTTTGGCAGCATGGGCATTAAGGAGGTGAGCTGACTGGCTTGCACAAGGAGGGAGATCACAGTCTCCAAGATGAAATGGTTCTCTTGGGTGTCATGTAACAGGTCAATAATAAATAAGCTGTTGCTCCTGAGATTGAGCTGGTTTTGAACCCAGGCTCCCCTGCAGTCCCGTTCTCCCATCTGGAGACTGGGGAAATAGGAGGTAGAGAAGGTTTGGCAAGGTCTCCTTCTCTCAACTAATGGATGGTTCTTAGCCCCAATGTGTAGGCAAAGTGATTGTGCAGAACTAAAGAGGCAGTTTTGACAGATGACAAGGAAAATCTGTGGCTTTTAAAATTTTTATTTTACTGCATTTTTATTTAAAAAAAATTAAAAATTGTACCCTGATTACCCCAGGGAGGTAGCAAGGCTGGAAGAGCACATGTTGCTGCAAGGGCAGCTCTGCCATGGTCCCCCACCTGCTGAATCTCAGCCTTGGCTCTGTTGTGCTTGGTACACGGTCTGCCGGTACCATGTGGTCCATGAAACTCGCACTGCCCTGTTGTAGATCCACAACAACTCAAGCTGAGTTTAGTGGAATTAATTTGGATTTGCTCCAGGATACTTGGCAGAATAATTTGGTCTAAAATAGCATCATTGTTACCACCTATGGCACAGTTTATTGGATACAGGGCTAATTTGGATACAGAGCTTAATATGGACCTGAGTAGGGAAGGGTTTTCCTGTCCCAAAAACTCATGGTGATTTCCACCCCTTTCCCAATATCCTTTGGTTAGACCTTTTAAAGGTCTTTTCTGGGAGCAGTGGGACACATGAGAGGACAGTGGAAGAAGGGTGAGACATCACCAAGCAGGAAAATGCAAGTATGAGGCTTGGACACTGTGGTCCCAGTCTGTGCCTTGCCCCTCTCCAGCATTCAAGCTTCATTGTTATTGCAGGATTGGTTGCTCAGACTTCACCATCCCACTTGGAATTACTGACTCATCCAGGATGAAATAAATATTTCCTAATGGAGATTTATAAAAAACACAATCAGTCCTTCTGAAAAAAATTAGCAAGTTGGCATGTCTAACAGAGGCAAAAAAGCCTCATCAGAAACTTTCTGCCATCTGTGGTTTGTTACCCCTACATAAAATGTATATTAGCTACTTGTTTACTTCTGCTGTTTTGGGATTTATAATGAAAAGTGATACCAACACCTTACCCTCTTGTAAGTAGAGGCTGATTGTCAGCAATAGCAGGTTGATGCAGGATTTCAGGTACCTTTAGTGCTACTTACTGTTGCAATTTATGACCGACATCTTTCTGTTGGTTAATACAGGGATGGAGATATAAAATACCAACTTAAATATTTATGTAGGTAGCATATCTTCGTGAATATTTCTTCATGGTAAGGAAATGCTCTTTAAAGAGTAATACTTCAGTGGGAATAACTATTTGAAAGCTGTCAGTGTTTTGAACAAAATCTGTGGATGCCATAAAGTGGTAGAATTACTCATTCACCAAATCTGTGCTTTGGGAGGGAGCAAAATGTGTTAGTTAATGATACTTCAGTAGTGACAAAGAACTTGTCTAGAAAATTGGCACATCAATTGAGAATAACTGGTTATTGAGATTAAGCATTTAGGGGTTCATTGTTTCTTCAGTGCATGGCATTTAATTCCAGCTAAAGGGACAGAACTTGTGCACGCAAGCTGAATAAAAACCAGACAGTGACTATTTATCTTGCTATCATATATAACATGGGGATCTGATGATGCTCGAGTTTTCTCATTTGCCAAATCTGACAATTACAATTACAAATGTCTTTGCAAAAGATTCCATTTCCTTCCTACAGTGGCCCAGTGGATTTGCATGCATAAATCCATTTCGCATGCAAACACTTTGGATAAAAAAGAAAGTGTTTCTGCAAAAATCTTGGATATACAGCATGGCAAGAGTTGCAAAAACTGATTTGTATCTCTGCTCTCTTTTGCCCCGCTTACTATAAAAATAGCTAACAAAAGGAGAGGAATACAGTTTAATAAAGTCTTGTGAAAAAGATAAGAACAAAATTAATTTGGAAAATTATCTGCCTACTATAGGTTTTATTGACACTTAATTTTTTTCAAAGACATTGAATTACTACATACTGATTGCATAATATTAAAGTTTAAGAATATATTAAAATTTAATTAAAATGTCTTAAACAGCAAGCTGAAGAGCCAATGCTATCTAATTTTTTTGTGTCCGATGCATCTGCAGCTGAAATCTCTGCAGGTCTCTCCCTTGTCCTCAATAGATATCTCAGCAGACTTTTGAAGGAGCAGGTCTATTTACTAAAGGTCAGTCACATTTGTAATGAAAATTCCATTCATCAAGATGCATTTATATCGTGAAAACAGCTTACAGCATTAGAATGGATTTTTCTCCTTCCCTTGTCCCTCCTGGAAAAAACCCAAACACCCTTGAAAAGAATGACGGCAATGTTTCTTACGGCACTCAAAGGTCAATTCATAATATAATAGTAGCCCTGAGGGCTTACTCAGCTGGATGAGGAAGCTGTGCTCTTGGGAACTGCCAATATACGGAGAGGTACGTAGGCATTACTATCTGTTTGAAATAACCCACCAAAGGTGGCCTTTATGTTTTTGATAGTAAAATGAATCTGGTGATGAAGAACCTTGTAGAGAAAAGCTTACTGATGGGTTGTCTGCTTTGGGGGTTGAGGAGGTCTGGCCTTGTCTCTCCTGGTGTCTGTAGAATCAAGTAGTTATTGCAGTTTTTCCCCAGAAATGGGTTTTTTGAGTTTTAGAAATGCTTCCCCCCACTCCACTGGAGAAAAATGCTGTTATTGTGTTTTGATTTAAACAAATAAAATTTCAAAAAAATCAAAGCTCACAACTGTCAGAGCCTTTCAGAGTTCAAATAGCATCTGGGCACTCCTCTTAGTCATATTGACTTAGTTTTAGGTAGTCCTGCAAGGATCAGGGAGCTGGACTCAACGAATCTTACAGGTCCCTTCCAACCCAAGGTATTCCATGATTCTAACTCCCAGAATACTTCAGCAAAACCCTGGAATCCCTCAAAGGACTTGCAGCTGGGCATTTTTATTTTATTTTATTTTGTTTTATTTTATTTTATTTTACTGCCCTGCCCCACTGCTCATGTTCCCTTTGCATGCTGTCTCTCCAGCTGATGGGAACGAGACGGACTGTGGGAGATGTAGTCAGAGGAGGTGACGTGGTGTTTTGGGTAGAATTAACGAATTAAGCTCAAAGTACAGCTACTAAATGTGGTAATTGTATTTCTAAATTATATTTATTTATGATAGCCAAACCAACTGTGTCACTACTGTAGGTGAAACAGAAGGTTTTCAGTGGTGTTTTATAGGTAGCTGGGGGAAGAGGAACCCAATTTACACTTATCCTGCATTAAGCAGTTATTAAGGAACATGAAGCTGTGCTGCTCTGCCAGTCCCCGCTGCTGCTGGCACCAGCTTTGGTTCTTGCTAACAAAGTATCTCATTTGTTGTAATGGTTTCAGGTTTTGAACCTGCTACCAGTATTGCCCAGAGACATGATGCTATGGCATTAAAACCAAAGTCTGCCCTGAGAGCATCCTGCCTCGTGTGAGCTGGGTGAAGTCTGTGCTATTTTTATAAACATTTACTTTGTGTCTGATTTGGAACATGCTTCCACGCGCAAGGGGCTGCCCTTTTTCCTTTGGGGACATATTCTGCACAGCAGCAGTGAGAGCTGGTGATAAACAGAACAGCAGTTGAAAGCAAACTCCCAGCTTGTGCCCCAGAGGTGTCCCCTCTCTCCTGCTGGGGGCTTGGCTGCTGGTGTCAACATCGCAGGGTCAGTCTCCTGCACGAGAGTATGTATATATGCGAGGTGGGGATGCACAGCTTCTGCAGGCAAAGAGAGCCACACGTCTCCTTCCTTGCATGTGTGTGCAGCTCATGTGCGTGCCTGCATGGGAGAGCGAGTTTCTTCTGTAACGAGCTAAATAATGCTCTAGAATATAGCTGAGCCTGCTGATGCTGTGGGCTGGGGTAGGAGGGGAGCCCAGAGTAGTCGGCTACTTCAAAGCTCTCTGAGATAACGTTCTTACTAAAGGCGTTGGTGCTGGTGGTACACTGAAGCTATTTGTTTTAATGCTGTGCATCTTGAAAGGCACTCCTCCCCCTTGTAAAGAGAGTATTTGTTATGCATTTTATAGTCTCAGGCATGGCCATCTGCTAATATAGTCAAGTAGACACAATAAAGGAGGTTTATATCATTTTAGGTTGTTACTTCAGGTTCTATTTTTGATGCAGTAGGAGCCGGCGCAGCTGAGCTGAAAGACTCCAGTAACATGCCATGCATTTTATAGCGGATGTGACTAAAGAAAATTTGCTGAAGGACTAGAATTAAAGCCAGCACGTAACAGAGAATTTGAATTTGCTGTTGCCCTGCCTTTAGCCATGGGTAGTTTGGAAGCTCTTTTTTATGTAAGACACTCAACACACTTTTCCTCTGACATGATATAGTCTGTGCAGTGCAAATCTGTGTGTGTGAACTGCACTGAGATGCGAATGGTCGATACCAGAACGCCTTTTACCAATATAGGCATGAAAAGCTTTTAATTGCAGTCTGGAGGAGGGTCTGTCATGTTCACTTTGTCTCCTGACACATGGTAGACTCATTTGCATTAAATAAAGAAATAAAGCACAGCAGTAATTTTGTGTAGAAATGAAACTTTGGCTGTACAGAGGTTCAGTTTCTTTGCCTTTGCTGTAGGTGTCTCTTGTCAAAGTTGGGAGCTCCAGGCTGGAAGGGACTGGTAGGCAAATGAGCTGTTTATTCTGCATTTGTCTGAGCATAAGTTGCGCTCAAATCCGAGGTGTTTCTTGCTTTCCAGAGGACTCACAGTGGAACTTACTCCCAGTATTCAGCCCAGTGTGGGACAGGTCCATGGGAACGTGGGCCCTTCCAGAGCCCACGGCACGCTGGGGTTGCCTGGGCTGGGCAAAGCCATGCAGCCATCCACAGGCAGCACCGGTGGCAGGAGGAGGGACCGAGTGGCTGTCAGTGGATTAGCTCTCATCTCTGTCTTTGCTGCCTTATGTCCTTGGGGTCTTTGGGTATGGGTTGGTTTTTTATTTATTTCCACCTTTCAACCTGCACGCATCGCTTCTAGTTACTTGTTTTAAACTCTCTTGCAAGGTCTGATTCAGCTGGACCTTTTGCAGTTCCCTCCTGCAAAATCAGAAAGCAACTGTAGTAGGATGGTGCCCTCCCGCTTTGACTGGCGTAAGCTGCAGAGCGGTGGGACCGCGGTGCCTGGCTCGCAACACTCCGGCGTTATGAAGTTCAGCAAGTTGATTATGTATGACCAGTTCTCCCTGCCATGTTTCTAATTAGCTGTGGTTTATGCCAAGGCTTTCCCTATCTTAATCCTTTGCTTCTACTGTTTTGAGACTTCCCTGATAACCAAAGCAGATGAGCTGGTGTGTCTTGTGATATCTGCATCGCTGCATGTTTTCTTTTCTTTTCCCTCATCCCCTGAACAGCACAGAAGGAAGCGGGGCTCTGAAACGAGGAATGGCAAAGAAAAATGAGCACAGAAAGTTGCCCTCTCCTTGCTGATCCTCGATCAGAGTTTCTATGGGCTTGGGACACATTCTCATTTACCCCACTTTCTTGTTTTTCTCATTGTTTCCTAGCAAGCAGTTGGCTTGGGCATTTTTCTGAATTCTACACGCATCTATGTGACAGATTCCTGTGATTCTCTGTAGTATTAATTTGCTGGTTTATCCTGTGTTTTTCATGTTTATGTAGCTTTTGCTTTCAGTTGTGTGGTCATCAAAATGCTCTGCAGTATTCAACTTCTTATTCCACAACAGTTACATGATTAGATAGCAAGGGTTTAATTAGACTTTGGCTAGTTCGCTATGTATTTATGTATCTGTAATAGGTGCCTGGTCACAATTAATAAAAGGGAATATACCCATGTAATTATATAATCTTGTTTAAAAATCTGGGACCATAAGCAACAGTAATAAGCAGCTAAATAAGAGTATTAGGGTATTACCTCTGTGGGTGGAAGGATCTTCTTGGAATTACACGGAACAATTCGGCATTGCTAACATTACTAGCACAGCCTGTGATTTTGAAATGAAAACTTTGCATAATAATTGGTCTATTTGTCCTCTTTAGCTAATGCATTTTACAGCAAGTGCAATAAATACTTGCAATTTATAGCACATGTTCAGGAGAAAATCTCTAGTAATAGAAGCTATTCCATTATCATATGCTTCAGATATTTTTAAAATCCCCATGCAAGGTAAGTACGTTTACTGAAGTCACAGCGTAAATGAATGATCACGGTGAAACCAAAATAGCAGGAGTGTACTCAGGTGATGCAGTAGTCCCCTACAATATTACAATGTAATTCCTTCGGATACCACTGTGTATAGAAACAGCAGTTGGAAAACCAAGCATACAATTCTGGCATTGGAAAAACGGTACTGTTATGACAACCTGTGGAGACATCTTGAAATGGTTATGCTTTCTTTTTGTTTCCCCTCTGTCGTCTATCTCCCATTTCCTTTGGAGGCATCCCAGAGCATCCTCAGATGCAAACAGTTACTGCTTTTTGAGTAGCGCCTATGTTCTGGAAAGCTCATAAAAATGTATAAACTTTGCTAGGAGTGTTGCTGGATGAAGGGACAATTGTTGCAGTTTTTGTTTGGTCTGGTGAGGGACACGTGAAGGCATGAATGAGGGTGGGCACTGATGGGCAAGCACCTCAAATGAAGTTTTGCCTGTACCCAAATGCAACCTGTACTCAGACCTGGTTGACCTCCTGATTTCTGTTTCCCCATTACCTGAGAAAACTCCAGCTGAGAATTTTACAGGTGTAAGGAGAGGGGCTTTGGAGGGCAGATAAGAACAAAGTGTGTTTAAAAGGTCTGATCTGAGATTTCGTATGGAATAAGAAAAGTGTCTGTTCCAGAAGGCTCAATTGGTTTATTATTAGGAGCATGTGATTGGAGTAAGTATAGTCTTGGCAGAAGAGCTGGCTGGAAAAACACCATTTCATCGAAGCCAGGTTGTGGGGACTTCTTTGTGAGTTTAACTATTTTGACATATTTTCCTGAGGGGAGAGGATTACCCATACAGAACATACTTGCTTTGAAATAGCACTGAATTCTGGCTTGAGGAGTTCCACCTGCTTTCGATCCTGAAGATATGAGATAGCTCTGAATTCTGTTAAAAGGCAACTCTGAGGGGGGAAATGGGCCCCAAATTAGTTTCCACTGACAAGAAGAAAGGATTCAATGTGAAACTGCATGACGCAGTCAGAGGGTCTATCCAGAGGAGATGGCTTTGCTGGGAGGGACACAGGGATCACCAGGCTGTGGGAGAGATGAGAGGGGAAAAAAGAGCAAAAAGAAAACTATAAATCACAGTGAAGTGTGTGCTGTGGTTGAAAAACAGAAAAAAACCTTGTGCTATGGTTTCTCTTGTAGTGATCCTCTTCCTGATAACTTTTTTCCGGTGGGATGTGCACAGGGATAAGGGATGGGTCTGTCATTCATTTTCACAACACCGGTTCTGTTCTGCAATCCCTCCTCTTCAGATTTTGGTGCAATAGCATCACTCTTACACAAGGCATTTACATTTCTGTGTATCTTGTGCGTGTTTCTGTGAAAGGAAGTACATACAGGTAACTTTGTGCATAATTAAAAATAAAAATATTACCTTTGTGTCCTTACAGTGAATTTAAATTGAAAACTCTGCTGGCATATTTCAGCTTCAAAAGGAAAATGTTGACCCAGTTGGTGTGTGGGGTTTTTTGTTGTTGTTTGGGTTTTTTGGGTTTTTTTTGTGTGTGAAATCCCATATTATTTTTTGTAAGTAGCAGCTCCAATACTTCAGATAGCTGGGCTGGGCTCCCATGTCCCCATCCTGCTCCACCACCTTTGCATGGATCCTCCAGATCTTCTAAAGGAAGCAAAGGCACTTTGTGGCACGCTGAGCTCTTCCAGTTGAGGTCTCTGCCTCATCTGCTTGAAACGTTCTCTCCGGCTGTCTGAAGATCACTCTCAGCCTTGAAATCCACTTGGGTATTTCCTCCTACTCGGAGCTGTGCATCCTCACATCCTTTGTTTTTGTCTCATTGTTTCAGATCTTCCTGGGGGAGTTCTTAGCTTTTTTCTGTAGATGTTTTCTTTAATTTCGTTTTGCATTAATAATACTGGAAGGGGTCGCAGAGTGGGGGAAAGGAAGCTTCAATTCTGCTGGAGTTTTTCCAAATCAGTTCATCATCATTAATCTTCCAATGTTATTTCCCTCCCTTAAAGCTTCTTGGTTCATTATTGCCGCAGAAAAAAAGAGGAACCCTTTGTTCAGTAACAAGGGAATTTGTGTCTGTCAATGCAGCAGCTTTTTGCTCCAAATTCCATATCTAATTTTGCAGAAAAATATTGTCAGCAAATTGCTTGAGGTATTGCAGTGAAACACAGAGCTTGTTACTCGCAGACATTCATGCTATTATGTAAATCTTTGCAGAGCGATATTATCAGAAAAATAAATAAACGGACTGACCAGAAAATATACCTGAAATCAGGCTGCGATGGGCACAAAGAAGAGCTGGCTAGTGCCACCATAAACCAATTAGCTGTCTGCTTAAACGACACTTCCATTTCATTATACACAGAGAATTTAGCTTTATTCATTAATTATTGAAAAATAACTTTGAACAGAAGAATAATGCTTTCCCCATTTGTGTAATCTGTGCTTGCAAAGCAAAAAATCCCAGCGGTTCAAAATGGAAATGTGTTTATTGGCATGCTTAGTCGTTGTCTTCTGCCAATGTGTGGAGTACTCAATGTTTGATTTCCTACATCTGGGCTCACCAGCTTGGTTTGCTTAGGAACTGCCAGCAGCAGTGTGTGCAGCAGCAGCACCTCACTGAGTGCTTGTGGCTCTTAAGGTGCCTCCACACCAGAGGAGCTGGTGCATGGTACCCACGGTGACATGCACGGCGACCCTGTGACGCTTTACTCTAGGCTTCGTTTAGCCAGGGCTGAGGCATGAGTACTCAGAAGTATCTGGTTTCTAACCGGAGGCCAATAACTGCAAAAGATAGACAAGCTGGAGGGAAGAGGTGGTGTCCAGAGGGACCTTGACAGACTTGAGAGGTGGGCTTGTGTGAACCTTATGGAGTTCAGCAAGGCCAAGTGCAAAGTCCTGCACCTGGGACGGGGCAACCCCCACTATCAGTAGAGGCTGGGCAGGGAATGGATTGAGAGCAGCCTGAGGAGAAAGACTTGGCTGTGCTGGTGGATGAGAAGCTCAACATGGCCCGACAATGTGCGCTTGCAGCCCAGAAAGCCAACCGAATCCTGGGCTGCATCACCAGCAGCGTGGCCAGCAGGGCAGGGGAGGTGATTCTGCCCCTCTGCTCTGGTGAGACCCCACCTGGAGCACTGTGCTCAGCTCTGGGGCCCCCAACATGAGAAGGACATGGACCTGTTGGAGCAAGCCCAGAGGAGGCCACGAAGGTGACCAGAGGGCTGGAGCACCTTCTCTGTGAAGACAGGCTGAGAGAGTTGGGGCTGTTCAGCCTGGACAAGAGCAGGCTCCAGGGAGACCTTATAGTGGCCTTCTAGTGTCTGAAGGGGGGTTAGAAGAAAGATGGGGACAGACTTTTTAGTAGGTCCTGTAGTGACAGGACAAGAGGGAACGGCCTTAAGCTGAAAGAGGGCAGATTTAGATGAGGTATCAGGAAGAAATTCTTTACTGTGAGGGTGGTGAAGCACTGGAGCAGGCAGCCCAGAGCAGCTGTGGGTGCCCCATCCCTGGCAGTGCTCAAGGCCAGGCTGGATGGAAGTTGGAGCAACCTGGGCTGGTGGAAGGTGTCCCTGCCCATGGCAGGGGGTTTGGAACTGGATGATCTTTAAGGTCCCTTCCAACCCAAACCCTTCTGTGATTCTGTGATTATTTTTGGTTGCACAGAGATAAATGCCACTGTTCTGAAGCTCACATTTTCTCCAGCTTCTAGAAAATAATTCTGTGACCATATCTCTGTTCCAAATGTTGCTACGTTTATCATAATTGGCATTATATTTAGAAACTGGGTTGTCATGTTCTAACATTTTGAACTGTTTGTCTTTAAGTCTTTTAGAATATTGCACAGTTCCCTGGAAAGGCCTGGTTATAGATAAATGAATAAAAATCCCCCAACATCATTTCTGTACCACCAAAGTTCCCCAAAAAATAGTTTCTGAGTTGCATTTGGGTTCTTCTTCAATTATTTCTTACTGCATGGGGCCCAAAGAGCCTAGTGTCCTGAGGACTTCACAAATCCAGTAAAATACTCACTTGGTACAGCCTACGTGCTACCAACTGCCTCCCCCAGACATATGGCTATGTTTTTTGCCTATCACTATATAAGGTTAGAGTAGGGCAGAAATGCTTCCCCCTCCTGCTCAACGGAATAAGTGTGATAGTTTTTTCTAAATTAAAACAAAAACAAGTTATACTCAGGAGCATGACTAATGCAATGTAACCCAAGTGACTTCTAAGATATGCCAGTGGAGTAGTCGCTTCATTGACTTCACTATGTTGTGTGGTAGCTGACTATGACTTGCATTTCTGTCTCTGTGGTTCAGGCGTGTCTAGAAGTTTCCATCAAAGGTCAGGTATCTCAGTGCACGTGATGAGACGTGACTGTGTAAGGTGGAGACCAATTATCACAACTATTCATGAAATTCAGTGTTGAGCTTCCAGTACATGTTGCTGTTGCCTGGGGTGGAAGTCTCTCATCTTCCCTAGCATAGAAATTCTTCCGATGGCTGCCAGTGCTTTGTCTGCCACACTGAGCGGCTGAACCAGTGAGATGGCAAGGATGATGTTTACAGTAAAACTTTTGCACTGTTTTTCTCCTTTCATACATTTCTTTGTTCTAGTCTTACCTTGAGAAGTCTCATATGCTTCAGAAATGCTCTGTGCAGGGATTGTCACTACTGCTATTTAAATCCTTTTGCTGCTGGGAATGAAAAGGACAATTGCAACAACACTGCTGTATTATTGGCAAAAAAATATTGTCTCCGGATTCAGCAACGACGGGCAGAGGGCATGTGGAAAGGGTTTGCATAGCAGGGCAGAAACATGGCCTTGTTGCCTTGGGAAAGGCACTGTCTGCTGGTTTCTGAGCTCAGCTGAAGCTGGGAGGTTTTGCCTTGAGATGGGACAGAATAACATTGCTTGGCTGCATGGAGGCTTTTCATTCACAGGAGCTGCGTCTCCAGGCCCTGCTGAGTTTCTCCTAGTGCACTTACTTCCTTGATACGGAAAAGAATAAACATTGTGCGCCATACTGCCTCTGCAAAACTCCTTACTTCTATGCTGTTTAATGAAACTGAACCGATGAGCTGATGTGTCCAAAGCAACGTGCTTGCAAAGGACAGCTAGATCATTGGAGACTTAGAAATAAACAGAAATTGTAGGAAGAGATTGAGCCTACCATCAGAGCAAATACTGCTGCTGTCACCCTGGAGAGTGAGTGGCACTGTTCTCTGCAGGTTTCATGACTTGGCTCTGCTCCTTCAGCAGTATTTCAAATATTTGGTCTTTTACAGTTACTGGGCACAGGCTCGTTCTTGCAAGCTTTGGGAGCAAATGGTTGAAGAGAGACAGTGTTGTGATGAAGAGGATTTAGGACTGGGCTTGAAGATTTGCATTCTTATTCAGCCAGGATCTTCCCATGCAAACTACAGAAGGTCACTTGATCTCTCTGTCTTGATTCACCTTTGTAGAAAACAGATAATGGTCCTTTATCTTGTCTATATAGATCATAAATGAGAAGGACGTAGACTTATGTATGTATATACCTAGTAATGCAGATTTCCTAGTCGTGGCTGGGACTTCTGGTTGCTAATGTCCTACAAAGAAATAACAGGGTAGCAATTTCTCTTGCATGGCTGTAATGAGATCCCAGATGTAATTTTCATTAAAAAAACATTTTGGGGTTCAGTTTTAGTTTTTGCATGCTAGTCATTAAGCAGGATAATGTTTCCTAGTTGGTGCTGTCCTACTTGAATCTTGAAAACATTATATTCATTGGGGGCTGGGTGGGAGGGGGAGGAAGAGGGATTTAAAACTTTTATACTTAACTGGTCATGTATAAGTCTCATAGGTTTTACTCAAAACTCTTCATTGGTTTTAATAGATCTGCTTAACAAGTGTTAGTCTGAAATGCCTCAGGGTAATTAATGCTAATTCTTACATGGCCTTGACAGTTCTGCAAGAATTCCTTCTAAAAGGAATAATCAAGGGATAAGTTATTATTTTAGCATACATAATGATGCGTTCCAGGAATTAGGGTGTTAGAAACTAGATAACTAAGTTAAGAGGAATTTCTTATAAGATTAAAGCACTTGTAAATGTGTCTTTCTAACTAACCAGATGTCTTTCTAACTAACCTTCCAAAAATGTAGCCCATGAAGCAAAGTAAAGATGGTTGAAAGAAAATACCCAGCTCCCTTCCCTGTTGCTGATAAACATGGATCACATTAGGAAAGCATTGAAGCATGCACTTAGAACGCTTAAGTGTTTTCATCGGGGCCTAAAGTAGTGAATTAGAGCAACTCTTACCCTTCCTCCAACCACACTGATGTCAGTTGAAAGACTCTCATTAACCTCTGAGGATTTTGCATTAGATCTGTGGGTAAAATTCTGGTTCCTTTGAAGTTAGTGGCAAAGCTTCCATTAACCTGTGCCTGGGACTTCATTTATTTCACAAAAGGAATGTTCCCAGCATAAAACATATTAACATGTCCTGATAAATATAAAGAAAATTGATGCTCTTCATTTAGGAATATCCAGCACTACCAATTAGTAGGACGTTTGAATACAGAAAAAGCTAATCTAATTATGTGAGAATCCTTGCTGTGTAATAAAATAGCAATGGTTTCTGCATCTTACTACAAATGAGAGATCAGTATTCAGAAACATGTTTGAATTTATTGTAATACGTATTGAAAATACTTTTTGCTTTCAACCTACTTGGTAACCATTGTAGTCTATTTTTACCAGCCATAAAGCTTCATTTGCCTTGCAGTCTTTAGTTGTTTCTCTATTCCTAGTAATGTTTTAGAGGCAACCTGTTCATATTTTGTAAGGTGTTATAATGAAACCTGGAAGTTCTGTTCATTCTGTGTTTCTGAGTCATTTTATGTGAAAAGCTGTGAAAAAGAAAAGGAGTCTGAGACTTTGAGGACAGATAAAATTGGTCTTCAAAAGTTCAGGAAAAGCAGTTGCATCCATCTGGAAGAACATGGTTAGGGTTAGAGTTTGCAAATACAGACTGAAAGAAATGAGTGTGTTTAGCCTAAAGAAGCCACAGTGAAGTTATGAAAAGGCACCTTGATTTATCATTTTCCTTCTGAGGTAAAAAGAAGTAAATAGTAAGTACCAGTATAACAATAGAAAATGTATCAAGGGCTGTAAAATATTACGTAGTGAATAGAAAAACTTTCTGAAGTGGGTTCTAGAGGGAGGCTAAATTATGGACAGGTATGCTAAATTATACTGTAAGGAAACTGAATTATAAATATTCCAAATTTATTTTAAACTGTATTCAATTAATTTTCCTAATGGAGAAAATGCTATTTTATCTAAGAAGTTGGATTAAAGAAAAAAACCCAAAACAATCCAGTAAAAATAGCCAACCCTCAGAGATTAGCAATTTCCACTCTGAAAAGTATATCTAGAGGATGAGATTTTTTGAAAGCCTATAAAGGTTTGGTAATCTTAAATGTAAATATAAATTTAATCTTAAAAATAAATGGAGCTTAATATTCAAAGGGGCTTTTAACCAAAGTTTCTGGAGGAAGCCAAAGGGCAGCTGGTAGAGATCTCCAAGAGGGGTTTGAGGAGACTTGCAACGTTGCCTTCTCACTTATGGAATGTTTATGGAGGACGGTGCTGCCGATGCTGGGAGCAGGTCTGCAGCCTCCAGAGTGGCAAGTCCACACGGCAGCTTGGCTGTGAGCATAGGCCTTCAAGTGAACATATTCTATAAAATGCAAGCAATCATATCAAGTCATGGCATGCTTTGCCTCATTTTCTACATGTACTCTGTTTCAAATGGGATGATACACTTTGCGGGTAACTCAGCAGCACTGCACGAAGCATTAATGCAGTTGCTGAACTGGAAAACTCATCCGCTATGTCTTATGAGTCACATACCCTGAGGTTTGGGAGCTGCCGAGTATCCTAAGCTGATATGAAATTTATTAGGAATTGAGAGTACAACAACCCCAGAGATCTTGTCAGGATGATATCTTGACAGAGTGACGGCATGGCAAGGTTCTGTGATAGCTTTCTGACTTCCATTGCCAGCTCTGCGTTCCCTAGTGACTGCGGTTAGGAAACCTGCATCCAAACAGATGACATCATGTGACATCACATACTTGAAAATGTAATATATTCATGCACATGACTTTGAAACAGTGCTTTTTTTTTTTAAGATGATGAACATTATCTCCCTGTAAGAACTGGAGCCTTTTGTACTGAGAGATCTCCCTGTAACTCTTCTTCATGTGTCTAATAAAATCACAAATGAAGACATAAATGCAGGTCTTGAGAGAAGCCAAACAACTAAAACAAGACAGCCAATTAATCTGAATGCACATTTACCAGTTAACGAAGTGTTCCTGAGTTCTTAAGTGCTGACAGGGAATCTATGTTGGGAAGTATTTCTTGCTCCAAGGTATCCATTTGCCACAAAAGCCCTGAATGGCAGCATCAGTGCTAAAGAGCTGCTCAGTGCATCCTCCCAGTTCAATTGTATATTGTTCATAGTATGTTCCCTTGACCTGGCTACAGTAAATGTATCTAGACTATATTTCCCAAGGTTGCTTATGAACTGTCAAGTAAAACAATGTGAAGAAGTGTCAGAGAAAAGGAAATTATATTTGCGTCATGTACTTGTTCTGCACAAATCCATGTTGGCTATTACTCATATTCACATCATCTTCTGGTTTCCTACAGGTTATTTATTTCTGTATTTCCCTGTATACTGAATGATGTATACATCCCTGGATCCCCCCTTGCTTATTTTCTAGCAATCTGGATTCTCATGTATCTCAACTTCTGCTCCAAAACCTACACAACTAGTTCCCTCAGTACCCCTTCGATTATTTTTTTTTCCTGACCAACAGATATAAACCCCTCCAACTTTGCCAAGTATTCTTCCATCTCTTCTGATTTTTGTCGTAGTTCATACAGTAATCTCTCTGAGCCAGCCTCAATTTTATAATCCATCTGATCACAATTAACCTTTTTAGTGAGGGCTGAGGCAGAAGAGGGCGTAAATGCTTTGGTCTGCTCAGCACCATTTATTGAGATATTCTTTCCTGCTGAATAGCAGGCTGACTTTCTTTGACCTTCCCCTTCCTACTAATATAGCCTGTTTTCTTGTTTCATTTTGTGTCTTGTTAGCTGTGCCTTTGTCTTTTTCTCTTCTTTACACGCTGCAGCAGTTCTTGGACACGCTCTCAGAAATTAGATGAGTAAATTTTATGTTTTCTGACACCTCTTGAAAGGACTCAAAGTCTTTGCAGAACTCTAGAAATAAAGCTGCAGCTTTAGTTGTAGTCTACTGTAAAATCTTATGCATTAACATTTAGAAGGAATAATAATCAGAGGATCAAGTAGCATTTGATTACTCTTTTATGCAATATTTACTGTAATAGTTAGGGTGCCACAATAACTTGCTAGGCCACTAAAGGACATACCCTTTCCTGGATTTCTAAACAGTATTTATAATTCAAGAGAGATACCTATTATATCTGAATATATATTAGGCTTACCTGAAAGAATATCCTAGCTGGCAGACTTTAGACTTTCTTTTTGACAGATTTCACTGATTGGGAGATTTTTGAAAACACTGATTTATTTTTTTTTATTATTTTAATCTGATTTTTATCCTTTCTTTATCCTTTTTTTACTGCTGTGCTTGAAAAAGCTTCTTCAAATGTTGTCTATCACCATTATTTTGGTTTTATAACAAGCATTGTAAAGCCACAAAGCGCAATGCTCATACAACAGAAATAATTGATACTGCGTACATATAAACATTAAAAATTCTTTCCCTAAATGTAATGGTAGCTTGACTGGGGCTCAGAGAGATATTGGCTCTCGTGTCACCTGTGGTTCCAGAAGGATTCTAGCGGCCCGGCTGCCATTGCTTTACCTTCCTCCTGCCCAAAGCAGGGATGTTGGAAGTTACACACTTCAGACTCACTGTGACACCAGCCACGTGCTGTTGACAGTTCTGGCCTCTCCCCCTGTTGACACCATCTGGATTATTGGGTTATTGTCAGCTGCAGAAGCAAATACTGTATAACTATGAATAGCAGAATGTCTCTATGCCCCCATGGGCTGATCAAAATTAAAGGTAGCGCTATTTTTATGTTGAGCTGCCTGTGATGAGAGGTTTTGGGGGGGGTTAAATGATCAATTGTTTTTCGAAAGCTGAAAGCACCATTTATATGGCCATTAGGAGCTAGTGCCCACATCCTACTAAAACTCATCCAATACTCCTTTGTGATAGTTAAAATCTTGAAGCAGAAATATTGATGATGGTATAATGAAATAATATTTACCTGCTTCTGATTTAGGTTTGGAAGACTTTACTCTCCTCTACCTGTCCAGCCAGGGGCTCCAAACACCTGAACTAATCCAGTATTTATTTGCTGCTCTATGTCTGTCCTTTAGATGCAAATTTTTTAGTAAAGTTATTAGTACATAGAATGCTGATGTGTATTTAAATGCAGCTTCCTTCAACAGTGTACTTTCAGCTTCTCTTTGGTGTTCTAACACCACATTTTTGCATTGTAAATCTTCTGTGAGCTTTTTAAATGTAAAGGTATTACTTGCAGATGAACTGATGTGAAGTTTAGACTTTATTAACATTATACGAGAACCAAAATAGCATCTATTTTTTTCCTAAGCACGTGGTTAGTCTTTGTAAATACCGAGGACTAAACTGTGCTGTTTGAACAGGAAGGATGTTTAACCAATTTAAATTAGTTGTATTGGTAGCAGCCTAAGATATGAGGTATGTGGGGCTGGCTCCAGCAGCGCTGGTGTGTAGTGCTGTGCGGTGTGTAGCTGTATACGTGCACGCTGGGGACACCGGGTCTGGGCTGCTGTACCTCATCCACCAAGGACTTTCCTCATCAGTGGTCTCCTGCCACAGTGCTGATCCATGGTCCATCAGTGGTGGTTAGCCCCATGGCTGTGTGACCCTGCTAGTATCAGTGTGGTTTAAAATGCTAACCTGCAGTAGTGGGGTGCCTGCAAAGAATTGCTTTTGGAAAGAGCTGGTGATGTTTGCTGAGAATGTAAGTATGTGGCATTATTGCCGACAACCCTTTTTGTACTCCGGGGTCTGTGGGGAGGGCTTCACGCCAGCGCCTGCGCAGTTTGGCCTGGGGTGTTTGACCTCTGCTAAAATAAATAAAGAAAAAAAGGGTCTAGGACTGAATCCAGCAGAAATAATCACCTCCATGAAAATGAGAGCCCTCAGGTACCCCTTTGACTGCTGTTGAAAGGATGATGGCTTTGGGTAATAAAAACTATAGTGCTCTTTCCCCCCTCCTGTTGCCGCCTTACCGCTGACATTTAATGCATAGAACAGGACCTGTGCCATAGTGAAATATCACTCCTGTCACTTAGGCAAGTGACATGACCGGTGCTGGGGGACAGTGGGCTGTGAAAGCACCAGGCAGAAGAGTCGTCCTTCCCAGGTGATGAAAGAAAAGTTAAAAGGGGATGCATAATTAGGGAAAGAGGCTTCTCAGAGACCAGGGGTGGAAAGAGTGACAAAGAAAGCGCTCATGTTGAAAGGCACGCAGATGGATGTGCGCAGCCCTACGTGACACTGTGGCTCTTTCATGGCTTTTGTGTGCCCCTCCACTTGATTAGAGTTTCTGTAGCTGGAATCAAGACCCTCTCCACTCATCAAAAGCTACGTGCTGATTTTAATAGGCAAGATGAAACAGAAGACAGCTCAGTATGGGTTTAGATTGAGTCATGGTTATTGAATTTGTCCAAGGTACAAAGGTGCTGTTTGCAGCAAAATGAAATAAGTGATAAAAAAAAAAAAATCCACAAAGAACAAAGGGACTGGAGAGTAATATTTGTCACACTCTCAACAGTCTTCTGCTGTTTCCGAAAGATGTATATGAGAGAAAAAAAGAGTAAGAAACATTCTGCAAACTTGCAACAGTGAAGTGCCTGAAAATTAAAAAAGTTTAATGAAAAGCGAGCATTGTTTTTACTCAACTTTACAAAAGCTTGGGGGAGGTAGGTATATGGAACTGAAAAATAACCCCACAGGTAACAAACAAAAAAAGGAGGGATGAGGGGCAGTGAAGGAGCCCTCGCAGCCCCCGTGTGAAAACCCTATAGATGTGCTTGCTTGGTCTACCTGGATGCAGCAGTGGCTGGTTCAGTCGTTGTTGTATGAGTGTCCTTGTAATGTTGAGTTGGGAGTTGTACCTCCAGGCATGAGGTTCCTACCCATCTGCTTGTGTGTGCCTCTGAACCTTTTCTGCTTTTTGATTTGCAAAGAAACACGTTTGTGTAAGTACTTAAACATCTGAGGCTTGGTCTGTCTTTTTTAGTTCTTAAAGATAGGAATAGGGTTTTTTTGTCTGTCATAAGCATCTGTGGTGATGAATAAGTGATAGGTGATTAGTCACTGTGATAAGTGGAGACTGGTAGGAAGGTGCTTCCATGGTAAGAGTGTTGTGATGGGTTGAGGACATAGGCACAGAAGGAGGACTTGTAGGTAGAAATGTCCTGTGGGAAGTATGCGGTAAAGTATAGTTACTTTATATGAGTACTTCAGACTTCTGTGCACAGCCTTCCCATAATTTGGCTCTTACATAGGTGATTCAATCTTTTATTTAACATTTTTGTCAAAAGAAAATGACAATATTGCAAGAGAATGGGACAGAAATCAAATGAGAGGTACTTAGAGATGAACCCTTTGCCCTCTTTTCTTTAAATGGGTATCTAATCGACCTCTGCTAACCTTTACCATTCAATTTCTCAGGGGTGGTTGCTTTTCCAGCCATGTGTAGAAGGCTCTTGGGCAGGTGTGTGCCTTTGCTTGGTGCCTGTAGGAGTGCAGCATCTCTGGAGTGACCCAGCAGGCTGCTGTCGTCTGCATGTGCCAGCCAGTGTCAATTATGCAGCATCAGCTTTTGTTTCAGCTGCTGTCTGGAATTGGTAGAAATGAATAAGCCTTATCAGGAAGGAGCAGCAGAATGAAAAGCCAGCTGGAGGGAAATAAACTTTTTTTTTTTTTTCTCTCTCTGTCAAGTCTTCCATGTGAAGTGCCACCATCCCTCATTAATGCACAGACTGCAAGAGTGCCGTGTTGCTCCCCAACTCTGTTGCCAAAGCTACGAAATCACATGCTCTGGCTGTGAATGAAAGAGAACGGTCTCTACTTTCCTCGTAATTTACAATGGGTTTGGTTCCATGGTCCAGGCACCACAGCTGAATCCTAATCTGATCAGCTCTTGCTGACTCCTCTCTGTTTCGATTCATTGATTTTTTGGATTTTTCCCCCCACTCAAAATCCCCCACCAGCAAACAGGGTCATCAGGCGTGGGTTTACTTCTTGTCACAAAGCTCTGTAAACACTGTCACTGAGAGAGTCCTTAGTGAGGGAGGAAGCTCCTAGAAGGAGGTATGGTGCTAACCTTTAGCGATTGCTCTTGGCTGTGCTGAAACTGCATTTAACTTGACAGATCTGCTCTGGAACATCTTGAGGACTCACTCGTTTGACTTGATGCTCCACTACAAATTTGTGTTTCCATTCTTCCCCCGGGGGCTGCCAAGTCTTTCTGCTCCAGCACAGTCCTCCAGCACCTGCACCCAGACATGTTTGCACGAAAGCAGTTTCAGGGGGGGTTCTGTTGTCTTGGTGCAAGTTGTACTTATTTACTTTCAGAGCAAAGGTTTGACATTCAGATTTAACTAATGCAATTTTTTACTGATGTAATCAAAAGCTAACCGCTCATTTTCCAAAATAACTGTCTGTATCTTGGACTGTGTTGGGGTAATAGGAGAGTCAAACTAGTCCTGCTGTTACAGCACCATTTTTGTCAGTAAATCAGCTGCAACTGTGTTTCTGTCTGGTCTATTATTTTTATTCCAATATTATAGACCTGAAATTCTCTGTTCTTTCTCCAGGGAAGCAAATGACAATTCTATGCCATAACTTCTAGTTAAGTGTTTTCTTACTGAGCCATCACACTGTTGCTCACTGGTTAAATGCGTTTGGTGAGACATTTGCTGTGTGCATTTCTCAAGCTGTCATTGCTTAATGTAAATCAAGGCTTGAAAAATGAAGGCAATACAGTTCTGCTGTTTTGCATGATTTTCATTTGTATGTCCTAACCCTTGTAAGGACAGCAAAGTTGGGTCACGTTTTCTGTCCATGTAACTGTACGATCACTGTACCGCTGTGGTGGCCAAGAATTGGCCATCCTTTCACCTGGCTTTCCTGTCTGCATTGCCCTCACTGTGTTAGTGGAGGAGGCAAGTATAAAATAACTTCAGAAGCTTTTTGGTAAAACATCAGCTACCAGTATCATTTTTCCTGCAAAATGCAGGATCTGGATTACTAAAATTATTTGGAAATAGGTTTTGCCAGACAAAAAGAGGGGAAAAGTTTAAGTGTTTTCTTTTGATATTTCAAAATGCAGGTTTTATTTCCTTCTGGGTAAACAAGTGATTAGAGGTGCAAGGAGTTAGTTGTAAAAGAAGTATCTCCAATGAAATGTGTGTGAGAACACAGCTGAAATAAATGTAAATTTCTGTAACTGAAGATTAAACATCTGTTTCTTTATCTTGGGTTTGCTCTGGTTAGTTTTTATGGCGGTATTATAAAGGCAATATGTCCATTACCCTTCAGAGGTTTAATTTGCCTTCATGGTCCCAAGTTTACTTGTATAATTAGTTCTCAGGATGAATGAAGTTTCTAAGCAACTTGAGGATCAACAACTTCAGTCTCCACTGGGTCTTTCCAAGAAGCATTTGCTGGTTTTGGTTTTTTGATATTTTTTTGGTAAGAATACAGTGTTAAAAAAAAAAACAAAAAAACCAAACAACAAACAAAACAACAAAGAACAAACAAACAAAAACCCCAAGCAAAAACAAAGACCCAAACAAAATAAATGAAACAGCTTTCCCGCCAGCCTCTCAGCCAGAACAGATTCATAAGTTAAGGGCTTTCTCCAGAGTCTTATGCTTTTCGTTCTTCACAATAATTAAATTTTCCAGGTTCAAGTCAGATTTCATGCTGTGTCTTGGGTGATGAGAATCTACAAATACGTTCCCCTTATGCTGAGGATTTTAGGATTTTTTTATAAGAAAGATATATTTTTGAACTTCAAAGTACAACCTAAAATTCCTCTTTGTTGGATCTCATAACTTTTACTGACATTTAGTTACTTTTTTTATGTAGGGAAGATAAGCCTATACTAGAAGGGCACAGTCCTCTCTTCAGCATAAGGATGCCTGGAAATCTGGCTGCTATGCTGGGCTCTGCATTTGCTCTTCCAGTTCCCTTTTGAAGATGTGCTACGTGATAGCCACCCATAAATTCTGAGAGACACACACAATGTTTTTTCTTTTACCTATTAACAGTGCTTTTCCAGCAGAAATTTCTTACAAAATTAGGACTTCATTGTTCTTGCAAAATGTAATGTGAGACATTAGTTTGTATAATAGGAAGTATTATCACACTGTAAATAATTGAAGAAACCATAAATTACTGTTGACAGTCTAAATGAAGCAAGTACGTTTTCTGATGCTTTTTTCTGTGAGCTGCCTTGCTGAACTCTGCAAATTAGCAAGTAATTTGTAATGGTTATCCTGAACATTATGTGAATTAGTGAAGGTCCATTGTAATTAGATTTTTTTTCTAAACCAATTAGCAAGTGAGAATGTTCTCATCATTTACTGAGAATTACTCAGAAAAAAGAAGTATAATTTTATTTGTACTGTATTTTTAAAACATTTTAATACTTTCATTTCCTCCTAATGAAAGAACTTGCACCAGGACAAGGAGATGTGGAATGGTGAAATCAAAAGTTAGATTCTTTCCTGCTAGATAAGTAGTCTCCTTCTTTCTCAAAAGATTCTGGATCAGACCCAGCATCATATATGTAGTATTCTACAGGGCAAGGAAATAATTCTGTTTTCTGCAGATGCAGTCTAGTGCCTTCACCATAAGATCATTCTCTTTCTGCATGTCTTTGCACACATCCCATTAGAATATTTTTAATTTCCATTTTAAACAGAAGTGGAACTTCATTTTTCATTTCTTTTTCATTTTGTAGTAACTGAACTGTAATAGAAATGAAATTTCATGAAATTTTCAATCCTGTTCAAGGACATCTCTAGTTTTGTTTTATTTTTCTGTGAAGAATCTTATGATAAGGGCAAAACCTTGTTTTCCTTTGCTGTTGCCTCATAATGTCAAAGGGAAAAGAGATTTGGCTGCTGCATATTCATGAGCTACTATGGGAGATGGGATGAAGTACTTGGCAGAGTTTCATGTAACAGCTGAGATGTTGACTTCTTGGCTAGTGCAACAATAATACGGACACTACACCAGTTTGCACAGCAGGTCTGCAGTCATCAGCACTGAGAATAACTATTTTCTATCGCTTCAGAGTAGAGGGGTCAGTCATTTCCTTCTGTCATGTTGCTGTGCACTAGAACGCTAGGTGATAATTGGAATCTCTGGGTGCTGAAGGACTGGTGATCTTTTATGTGCAAGATGTGACCTGTGTTTGGGGTACAGTGTAGTGAAGCCTTTCAAGTGGCAGTGCATCTGTTTGCACTGGAAAGGCAAGACCAGCTGATGGTTCCCATTATTCATTTACAAGCTCCTCTGTGGATGCAAGTGTCTGCTGCGTTGCAGCACAAAGCCTTTTTTATAATCTTCTTTTTAGTCCGATCTTATTTCCTGAGATCTATAATGAGATGAAGTCCTAGGGATTTTATGTGCATTTTTCAGCTGCAGAAGTATTCTCCTTTAAGCAAGGTATTTTCTTCCTCTTTGTAGTTCTATTGTTTTCTATTTATCCTTTGCAAAATATATGCTTTGCAGTTCAGTTGTAGTTGCACGGTCTGCGTGTGCCCTCCTTTCTGCTTTTACTTAGTTCTTCTCTTCTTGGATCTTCTACCATGGTGAACAAGTCAGTGGAAGGATTCAGAACAAAGATGCTTTGTAATTTACAAGCAGTTTAGCTTGATGATTGGTCCAAGATTATTAAAAATCAAGAAACAAAACAAAGTAAATGTTGCTTGAGTAGACATCGGGGAGTGGAGAGACCCCGGCTGTTTGCTGGAAGCATTTGGAGCTGCCCCAGCCCAAGTCTAGCCCCTGACCAGGAGCTCTGCGGCTGATCAGCGCAGCTGCTGAAGGCAGGGGTTTCAGGGGTACGAGTCAGGCAGTTCAACCAATCTGCTAATTCTGACTATAAAAATCCAGAAACAAGTGATGGAAAGCTGTGGTGAATCCACTCTTCCCCAGTCAGAGCGTCTGTAAGAACAGGCATTAGCTGACAACAGAAAATCACAGGAGGCTGCATAAAATTGTAACCTAGGGCAGATGCATATAAAAAAAACCCAAACAAACCCAGGTTAGAGCAAGGTGAACAATGGCTGCTGTAGCATTTAACATGTTTAATTGCAAGCTGACTTACTGACATGGCTTCTTGAGATTCCTTCAACAGTGAGACTTAAACAAGTGGCTGCATCTGAACATCTTGCATGTTTGTAATGGTGGGGGTTTTTTGTACTCTGACATGGAGTTCTCCTCGCCCCCCCCCCCCTTTTTTTAAAAAAAAGCTTAACTTTTCTTGTGATACAGATAATACTTTTCTTTCTCCAGTATTCTTTGAAAAACTCACCAAAAGTTCTAAGTAGTTTTGGTCGAGGAAAAGAAGTCTGCTGAGTATGTCAGTCACAGTAATAGCTGTAAACCTTGGTCAGCTTTGGGAGGGAAGAACAGAGGGCTTGAAAATAGCTAGTTGTATGGCATATATAGTATCTGGCAGAAAATTCTAGTAATTTTCTGCTCTGATAGACACTTAGGAATAAATATCTTCAAGTTAGCCAGCTCTGGGCTACTTCTTGCTCTGTGTATAGGTAACATCTGGCTTAAATAAGAGGAGGAAATAAAATGAGTAAATTAACCATAAAGTAATATTTATTTCCTTCCATTTTCCAAAATAGAAGCTTTTTCACCTTTAGTAGGAAGCTTAAATTGAATGGCAAGTATTTAAAATACTTTCTGAAACAGGAATTTTTAAAAACTAAGCAATGCACGAAAATTTTAAAGACAGGAAAAGTGTTTCACTTCGGTTTCTGAGCTCCAAATTACTCCTGTGATTGTTCTGATTCTTAAAAGGGAAATTAAAAGACCAAAACACCTCAGCAACGTTGGTAAGATGTGTGTCCCCTGGTACCACTAAGCAAACCAAGAGATTTCACAATACATTAATTTGCGTGGTTTGCAAATATTTCTGAAGTAGCTTGTTGATTAGATTTCCCATTACTGAGTAACTGGTACCTTGCAGTGCCCTTAAAAAATGCATTAATGAAAATAATACCTTAAATTAGTTGTTTATGCAGATGAAAGCAACTATTGACAGAATATGGACTTGGTCTAAATATTAACTGGGGGTATATGGGTAGGAATTTGTGTCTGAGAACAAGACTCCTCTGTGCTTACTGCTTTTAAAAAGGGATTTATGCTTCTCATGTCACATTGATAATAGTGGCAGTCTCTTCCTCCTTCTCAGCGGGCACAGCCATCAAAGACGAAAGTATCTTTGTAGGCTGGCATGAACTGATTTCCTTAGTTCTGTGCATGATAATATTTTAATTAGGCAATTCATTGTGGTGGAAACTAGCTTTTCAATTAAGCATTTTTTTAAAGCCTTCTCACTTTCTCTAATTACATTAATTTCTTAGTGAAGGAATAAATCTCAACAGGCAGGAATTCATTCACCTGATTTTTTGGGTGCTAAAAATCTGTAGAAAATCCAGAAAGAAATATGCGGTGGATGAAATATTAATGACCACTGTTTTTTATGCAGGTTATTTGTGATTAGGAAAATGGGTGATGCACAGTGTGATATGTGGAATTTCTTGCTCTTTAGAAGACTGAAATAGGAAACATTTATATTTGAAAATACTGTGATGTCTGTTCCTCAGATCACCATCAAGTAACTTGCCAGTTCAGGCCTTGAAGAACCAAATTAATTCCTGATCAATGAAATAAAACCTAATATAGGAGCAGTCAAAAAGTTTAACTGAAGATAATTTCCATTATAATTTTAGTAACATTTCATAGAAGTTACGTAGGGATTAATAAGTTACTAAGAGATGCTACCAGCATTTTACTACAGTCACGTATGTATTCAAGCGCTGGGAGCATCACAGACGTTGAAGGAGGCTATAGGTGAATGAAACTGCTTGGTTTATATATAAACTGCTTTAGTTTATAGGTAGCTGTAGGTAAATGAAACTGCTTAGACTGTGGCATTTTCATCACAAATCTATGAAACAGACATTTTATACACTATTTAACTAAAACTTAACTGCCTCTTTTTCTGTTCTAGTTCTATCAGAGTAAGTATTTCCGTTGTTTCTGCTTTCAGATGCACGTAGCAGCTTAATTACTGTTTTGAAACCAAGGAACGTTTCAGAGGAGATGAAATTAAAACCAAGTATTCTTATCCCAATGGTTAGTGAACCTTTTAGTATTGAAGAAACTGTCCACCGATGAGAAAAATCTCATCAAGCAGATTCATAAGCAATTGAACATGGTTCAGATATTCTTCACAAAAAGAAAAAACTCTTGAGATATTCAGATAATTATTAGTTCATGGTTGTCCAAAGAGCCAGTGTCTAACTCTGGCCATAGCTAGAATCTAATTAATTCCTTAATTTTTTATTTTAACCTTTAGTTCTCGTAACTTTTCTGAAAGTTATGAAATATAGCTTGTCTTTTTTATAGGTTGTAAAGGGGAGAGTGGAGAATGTGAGGACCTGATAACAGGATACCCAAACTAGACCTAGTTGGAAATACTTCAGTGGAACAGTTTTTCCTCTAAAAAAATCTATCTTGAGAGCTGAGGATGGGGATTAAATATTAATTAGAACATGTTGATAGTTGACCAAGAGGACTAATAAGGAAAACCCAGAATAAATATAAAATTTTTATTTTATTTTATTGATGTAATTAATTGTATCACAAATTATATTTTAAATAATATAATATGTATTTCAAACCTTTAATAATAGTAATGTTATTTTATGAAGTTTTGACACTTTTGATACATTTCTACTTGGTAACAAATTATTTTATCAGAATTCCCACTTTGCAGGTACATAAAAATTTTTACTTTATGTTCCAATTCAAGATAAAACCAGATTTTTTTCCCGCAGAAGGAAAATCTGCCTTTCTAAACAGATGTACATGCGTCTTAATATAGTTTCAATATCACAAAGATTTTCACTGCAATTGACACTAATTGAAGGGGACAGGTGGTGGTGGCAGTGGGGAGGAAAATTCTCCAGGATTGTGTAGAATTGATAACAGGAGACACAGAACTAGAGCTGGTTAAGAAATGCATAAATCTTAGTTAGTTAGAAATAGATTAGCTGAGAAAAAAACAAAACAAAACAAAAGAAGAAACTGCAATATAATGTAAAACTAACAGGAAAGATAAAAGAAAGATATTACTACTTCTGTGTCTTCACAAAGAATCCCTAGAAGTGTAACTCAAAATAACTAATGGTCTTCCCATAGCTGTTGCTAAACACTTCCCAACTAAGGGAAGTTAACACAATGGAAAAAATGGAGAGTATTTGTGGTGAGGTAGCGTCAGAGGAGATTCATCACTTGATGGTTACAGATACGTGTGTTTGTGTTTGCATAGAAATAACTGAATCTCTTTCCATCTCAGAAGCTGAATCTTTGAGTAGCAATAGAAAAAAATCAGAGTTCAAGGTGGCTATAAATGCAGCTGGTCAGCAGTCATTTTATAAAATTATCAATAGATTTCTGAGTACAAAGACTCGTGCTCATTGAGGGAGAAAGCTCTATATCGAGGGATGCTCAGCTAGGTGGGAGCTTGCCAAGTCTGAGCTCCTGTAGCATACATTAACATGAGAGGGAGTCTGAGAAAGGTCTGTAGCACGTGTACTATGGTAAAGTCTGTACACCATAACTGACCAAGTGAAAATATTTTTCCCATTAAGGTACAGGCTGTGAGAGACTAGTGGAAGAATAAATTTAAGGCGGCTAAATTGACTTCACTTACTTTGAGGATCCACTGGTTTTGCCAAAGGAAAATGTGAACTACTGAGTTCTCAGGCTTGTAAACTGATGGACTGATTCAACAGAAACAAGTAGACATTGATAAAAAGCCATGATAATTAACTTTAAAAAGTGAATATTTACTACCCAAAACCAGGTCATGTTATCGTTGGTGTTTAATACTCATAAACCAAGATGCAATTGAAAATGTTCACAATACTAAATCTTTTTCATACTGCAAATACTTGTCTGTAGAGAGCTTAAAAATGGAATAGATAAAAGAAGTATGTAAAGTCATATGAGGAACTGAAATAAAAGTGCAGTGGCCTAGAAACCACAAATAGAGAAGGGTTGCTTGATGCCCCATGGCTTGAAAAACAGCTGCTTTCTAAACATGAAACTCAGCTTTCCTTCCCATAACCACTGCCTTTCCTCCAGGCACTTGCTCAAAGTGAATCAGCTCGAGGATTAATACTTTTGCACAACGCTTTTGACAAAGTGTGTAATACCAGACTGTACGAGCTTGAGCAATGCTGAGAAAGGGAGTTTACAGAGGAGCAATAGAGCACCTTGGAACATCAGTTCCATCCATGGAAATACTTCAGACTCTTTGAAAA
The DNA here is from genome assembly GCF_963210335.1 of Falco punctatus. NCBI lineage: Eukaryota > Metazoa > Chordata > Aves > Falconiformes > Falconidae > Falco > Falco punctatus. The sequence continues at coordinate 32,968,281 of NC_137583.1, read as the reverse complement.
ACAGCTCTGAAAACAGAAGTGACGTCTCTACCTGAAATGCTGGAGAGGAAGGCAAAGAGAAAGGGTCAAACCATTTTCCAGCAGAGGGTTCTCAGTGTTCTGGGTTTCCCTCGGTTTCAGCAGTGTTGCTGAGATTGGACTTGGTGTATCTGTGGTTCCAGCAATAATAACAGAGTTGTACAGCCAGTTGCTGGTGCTGATCTGGAGTGATCTGAGTTTGTTAAGGCCAGTTTCCAGTTGCAATGTGTGTAGGTGGAGCAGATGCAATGGTTTAGAAGACTCTCTGAGCCTGAATCTTGTCCCTGCCAGCTCTTTTGGGGTGAGACGTGGCTAAACCCCATGGTTAAAAGTGTCTGAGGAGCCTGCCTGTGGTGGGGAGACACTTGTCATTCCCCCAGGGACCCCTGCCGAAAAAGGGCTGCCCTGCAGCAAGCCCACGGCCAGAGCCCTTGATTTATTTGACTTTTTGTTGGCAGCTGGATCAGGACAAGGACTCAGGTGTAGGTGAGGCAGGATGGAGCCTGGTGCAGTGGCATACTGCAGTTATTTATCACCACTGTATATAACCTGCAGTACTGAAACATTATTTCTGACTTATCTAGGGATCGCATTGTTATAATGCTTCCATTTTACGTACTGCAAATGAGAAGTTGATAGGAAAAAGAGAATCATGCAATAGGCTTTCCAAAGCAGAATTGACGGGCTGCTGTTCCTGCAGGGGTACATCTCCCAGCAGCAGCTTCCTATTGCATAAGGAAGAGATGATGATCTATCAGTGACTCACTGAATACTTTTCACTTTATCATAGGAAATGATTAAAAAAAAAATAAGAAAGAGGGAAAAAATACAATTTCCATGGCCTTATAAATGCGATAGGAGCCTGTGATTAAAAGTAAGCAGCTTAGCATGTGAAGGGTAAGAGCACGGCAGCGGGAGCAGCAGGTTAGATGTTATTGCTGTTATTGAAATGGAGCATAGGGGTGACCACACTTTACAAGAGCTTTATTGCTTCACTCTAGTAAAAATGAATCACATTTCTCTCTCTCAGCTCCTCATCTTTCCTCTCAAAAGACCGATAGGAAGGAAAGATGATAAAAAGCTCCAACATGAAAAAAAAGTTCAACTTTACACGTCAGTGCTGTGTACAGATGGATGATTCACCAGAACCCATCTCTGTGTTTTTAAACTGGTGTTTTGTTTGAACTGTAAACGTGTCAGACTTTGTAAAAATTCCAGGTTTGGGCCTATGCTAATACTTGCTTTTATCAGGTAAAATGTTATGTGATGGCATAGAAGGGACTCCTGCTGCAAGCACTCCCCTTTGCTAGTTGGGGAAAATAAAGAGAAATATATATGAAGTATCCTTTTCTGTGCACTGGAAGATTATTTCCATGGAGGTTTGTACTGGGTACTTAAATGGCATCTAGAGGCGCTTTTCAATATTGGACGCCATCCTCTGCCATATTGGAGGGGGTGAACTAGATGCTTCTCCAACTGTGAATCAATTTTGTGACTGTCCGGTTTCCATTAGAGCAGCTTTTAACTTTTGCTGCCATTACAGTCTTGGGAGTTGCGGGCAGCAGAAGGCTCTGGCTATACAACATTCAGCAGGCTCAAGGCTTTATGTCAGTAGTGCAGGGACTGAAAGTCATTATTTAGGAAGCCATATCATCAAAGTACTTGCAGATGTACAAAGGACAAGGCACCAGCCTGCAAGCAGAAAAAAAATAATGATTGAGTTTATAGTCCTGTAATATGTGCTTATAAGCTACATATCTTGTTGTTCCTACTTGCAACAAACCCGAACTAGTCAATGTTCAGTCTGCAGCAGCGCAGCTTGCCAAAGCTGAGCCGTGCTGTCTGTGATAGGAACACTTTGCTATCTGCATGCTTGGCATCTGGCAGTGCTGAAGCATTTTGCAGTACAAATGTTAATTAAGCTTTACAACAGCTTTGTGAGGTAGGTAAATACTATTAACAGACATTTCAGCTAAGGCGCAGCGCTGCCGCTCCGGTGGAAGGGTGTCGGGTGTGAGTGGTACGCGGGGTGGGTAGCACAGTGTTTGGGGCCAGACATGCACTCAGGAGAGCCAGTCTTCAATTGCTGTGTGACTTTTTGTGTTAGCAAACTGGGACCCACAGCACAGCTGGGACCTCTGCTACTATTGCAGCAGGACAACTAATGACGGTAATAGAAATGCTCCATAGACTGGAATAGCACCGTGGTCTGGCTGCCAGGGAATGATTTTGGGTTTCCCTCCAAATGAGACTAGGATCTGGCTTTTGATATGGGTAAAAGCTCCTCTTGTTCCCACTTAACACGAAGCTTTTACTCGTTCCAGAAGCGTGACCTTGTACCTCAACTGTGGCAATGCCACGTTGTGTGGGCTTGCTGTCTGCAGCGCTCACCGAGCAGCAGCCGCGTGCCCTCTGCTCTGTCGTGTAAGCCTTCATTTTGTTCACACGCTGGTGAATCGTTAGCAGTCTGCGCGCAGCCTGTCAGCCCTTTGTGTTCTCCCTTCAGTGCTCTTGGTTTCCTAGCAGGAGGAAAAAATGCTCCTGGCTTGTAGCTGAAACCCTTTGCTGTCACATGCCCTTGCTCAGAGCCTGTCCTCCGAAGGGTGAACGCTCTGCCCGGCAGCCCGCCTCCAAGCTCCAATCTGACGTCCAAGGGTTATGCCGGGTGTTATTTAGACCCATCTGATTCTTACAGGTAAATACTACAGAATCTCTTTGCAATCTCGTTCAGGAGGGAGGAGGAGGCAGACATAGCGCCCAGTGCCCTACTTAACAAACACCTAAAATTGGCCCGCTGCATCGCTTTGTCAGATGCTGTATGCTGATCAAAATTAGAAAAAAGTAACATGTTGGGGCCAGAAATTGCCCAGTTCAATGTTAACATTGTGTAAACAGTCGCCAACTGACAAAATTCGAGCAGCTCCAAAAGTTGCCAGAAGCATTTTAGTGCTTTCCCTTTCTGCTAAAGCTGAAATGGCAACTCTAGCTACAGCGCTGTCTCCCTGGGACTCATTAGCATGGCACCATCGCTCCTGCCAGCGGTAGGAAGCCACAGGGGATAGTGTCACACGTGCAGCTAGTGGCAACCTTCACGCAGGAACAAAACTATGAAGCAAAACTGCAGTTGAGGGGAAGGATCATGCTTAATAATATGCAAATCAATGTAGCATCTCACAAAGATTTGATTTGCGTTTTGAGGCAGCTGCTAAAAATGTTGTTTTAACCCCTCCTGGGAGTGTAAGTATATCCAGTAGACACAGACTAGATGGAGGGTGATTACATTTTCTAATAACTTTAATTTTACAAGGTAGAACATTTGAAAGCTGCTGTGTCTTTCATCCTTGGACTGAATTTGTTGGGGAGATGTCCACATCAGGGTATTCATACCAATGTTAATACGGCAGAACCCTGCCAACTCATGCAAAAAATTGCAGTAAGAAATGCCCTGCAGATTTGTCAGGACATGAGAAAGTTTTGCTATACATAATGAAATGTGAAATATAATTTTCAATGCACAAAGGACTTGATTTCTCCTTGCTTTTTATTGTTTCATCCCAGGCAGCCCAATACCCAGCGGTGCTGCCTGGGCTCAGCTATTACACCATCAGGCTGCGGATCCTCTTTGCTGAATCAAGTGCTTACGTGCTCACCGGAGAAAGGCAGTCAAGCCTAGTTGTTTGCCCATTTGTTAGGGCAAATGATTGGGGTCCTTTGCCTTCCTGTAACCAATTCCACACTTTGTTAAGCTTCCATACGTCAGGTGGCTTCTTACTGCCTGTGTCTTGCAGAAAGTAGCACTAGGCTTTAAGCAGTTGATTCGACGTGACACAGCTGTAAGAGAAAGAGTAATATTATGGCCCAGTGCAGGTGAGAAGCAGAGAGGTGCTTCAGGAGGCACAGACCTACATGAAGGCTGAGGCCCTGGTGCCAGGAAATGAATAAATGAGCAGCACACTGCTGTGCGAGCACTTGGGGAAGAGTTGTTTGTGTCCTGCTCTGCTAAGCTGTTGCTCAGGAAATAGCAAATTGTTATTTCTGTGGCTTGGATCCATTTTGATTTGTTTTCCAGTATTCAAATCATCTGTCTCCAGCTGCTTTCTTGGGTTGAGTTTGACAAAGGATGCCCAAATGGACTTATGGCTCATCATCTTCTAAGGAACATCTGTAATTCTCCACCCTTTGGTTTTCGGTTTGGGCATTTGGATAGCAATGCCACTGTAATGGGCAAGGATTCCTGGCTCTGCAAAAAACCAAAAGGCAGTCTTGGGCTCTGGGAGTTTCCAGGCATTATTTTGTTTAGAGACACGTCGCTGATTGCAAGTACAAAGTACAAGTATTGACGGACTTCATCGTACTTTGGTACTGCCCTTGACAAAACCTTCTTAACTATAAAATAAGGCCCTGTTAAATCAGAAAAGGGCTGCCCAAAGGCTTTGCCATACTCAGGCAACCTTTATGGCAGTAGACCAGCACCCCATTTCATTTCAGCCCTTGTCTCCTCCTCCTCCTGCAGCAGGCAGCAGTGCAGGGTGGTGTGCCCAGCCGCAGGGTTTGAGCCACTCTCTGATTGACACCTGGCGCCTTCAGCACCTTGCCATCACGTGAGGGAGGGAGATTGTATCACCCTGAGACAATCTACTGCTTCCCTGATGTTTGCTCCAACATTTAATCATTACCTATATTACATGTCTTCAGCGCACCCACCCATTCTGAATTTGCCCAGACTCATCTAGATTAAGTAACCTTTTATTAACAACTCTTCCCCTTCTGCCTTTCCTTCTCCTCCGAGGTCTCCATGCGTTGTAAACCAGGCAGCCCTTAATCTCTGTTTTGAGCTTTTTGTCTTCCAAAACCAGGCATTTTCTCTGATCCTCTAAGAAATTCTGTCGTTTCTCACCTTTCTTGGTTTTCGATGTTATTTTCAAAGCTGGGGTACCAGGGGATTATAGAATATTTCATCATCAGTCTCACAAGTGCTGTAAATGGAAGTAAATTTACCTCCCTAGTTTATATTTACTTGTTTATACATCCAAGGATCATTTTCTAGGTTATCGTCCCTTATTCTGTAGGTGTGCCTAGGCACACCTCTTGTTCCTAGATATATAACCACAAATTTAGCTTTAAATGAACCTGGTGAAAATGAATGGATTTCCCTGAGATATCAAGGTTTATTAAAAATTAAAAAGATCTCATCTGACTCTGCTCCAGCTCTTCTGTGCAAGCTTTTCTTAACTGCCTTAAAATGTTTATACCTAGATCTTTAACATCCTCTTTAGTTACTCAAGGATTGGAAGACATTTCATTTTCCTACTGCCCTTTTCACATATGGAATAGAAATATGTATTGCATAATTTTACCTCTTCTGCATTATTATTGAAAACTGCTAGCTGTACAACTGCTGTGCTGCCAAGGTTCTTTTGCTCTGTTTAAACTCTTTGTCCTCAGCCAGGCCCGCAATGGCTTTTTCTCTGTCCTTTTTAGCTTTCCTAATAAATATTTAGTCTTTTCTAATTTTGTTTACAGTAATTCCTATTGATTTCCTCCTTTTCAGTCATTTTATATTGGCTTTTTGTTCCTATTTGCCTCTTTCCCTTTGCACCACAAGAGAATGTGCTTTTAGCCAAACTTGTTCTTTGTTTTTTAATTGTGGTATTGTGGCTCTTGGCCATCTCATGAATTGTTCCCCAAGAACTCCCAATTCTCATCCGGTCTACTTTTTCTTTTCAGTCATTTTTGGGGAATTGTATGTTCTTGAGGTTTTGAGCAACAGTCCTTTTGAAGTCCTGGATATAAAAGTATATGTCACATTTGCTGCTCTTCTTTTTGTTCGGTCCTCATTTTTTAATACCTTTTGAAATTTTGTTTTGCGTAGTATGATATTAAACTGCAATATCTGGATCAGCAACCGTCTTACCAATATGTTTGAATAGCACTTGGAAAATCATGTCCTATATCTTTGTGTTCCAGAGTCTTTGCAGAGACAGCTTTCTGTTCCATCCTTTTCTCAATTAGCACAATGAAGTTGTGAAGAACTCTGAGCAGTTTGTTCTCAGTTTGTTGATTCCATTTCAGTCCTGAAGAAGTACCCATATTCTTCAGGCTGTATCTGCGGGGTTTTTTCTACATACGTTAATTGGCATAATAAAGGATCTTCCTCCTCCTACAAACCTTGCTTGCATCCCTAGATTCCTACAGCAACACTGTTGGAAAACAGGTTTTGGTTATAATCCTTTTTAGGAGACCACATTAAACAAGGTCTCCTGGCAGTAGAAATATACTCCTACAATGATAATTTTATATGTGCAAGAGACTATCACAGGGATAAAACTTCTTGTTGTGGGTGCTGATTTATGAGACCTGTTGCTGTGAGATGCTGGGAGCTGGCATAAAACCAGCGTGTGCGCCTAGATCTGCATCCAAAGCCACTGCTGCACCAATTGCTGTGAAACAATTTGCTCCTGCTGTGGCAGCAATTTTGGGTAGGATTTGGCAGCTCGAGCTGCCAGAACAATCTTGTTTTTATTGCATGGGTGTCCAGTGAGCTGTGCAGCAAGCCATAAAGCTAAAAATTCACTGTTTTGCAAGAACACGGCAGTTTGAGTTTGCATTCCTAATCAGTCCCTTACTGAATCACTTTGCCTTGTCATGGCTCTGAATCACTGGCACTTAATTGATGAAAACATTTTTCTTATGCAACAGATGTCAGGCCTGGTGAGTGATCCCAGACTCCAGGTGACTTGATTGGGAAGGTCCTTCAAGTCAAACCGATGTACAGAGAGACAACCTTACTTCTTCCATACTGTGCCTGGCCATGCACCGCAAAGGATGCTTTAATGGCTGAGCATGGTCAGGTTGAACACCATGATCATAATTTCCTGCAGCAGCCCCCCAGAAGTGCCTCTTTTGAGAACCTTCTGTGGGATTAGAGAGGGCAACATGATTTTTCATGTGACAGAGGACATCTGGTAGCTCCCAAGATGCAAGTGAGGTCATTGTGCTGTGTTGCATGAGGTATAAACCTACCCACAGGGGATCCTGAAGCACAAACAGTCTGTATCTGTGAGGCTGACAACAGCCAGCTCAGGCATACAGAGCATTCATAATGCCATTTTTGATGCCTGGGAGAGCTCGCTCTTCCACAGAAAATTTCTTGGAGCCCCAGCCTTGATGAGTGTCCCTGGTTAGGGTCTGCTGTCACTGAGCTTCTCTTCTCTCCCTTTCCTACTGCGTAGCCATAACTGGAAAGGCAGAATCTGGCCGTTCTTGCCTGTGCTGATACTGTCTTCTGCTTGGCATTTGTGCAATATCTCCCCATGCTTTCTTCCCTCTCTCAAAGCGCATGTCCCTAGATATCTAAACACATCCTACCAGGAGCACTCAGCGAGCACGGAGCAGATTGACTACGAGCCCTTCTGATGCTGAATTCAGCTGACAATCAGCTCCTAATGCCAGCAGCTATTCCTGTTCTGTATCCTCTTTCTTCAATCCGATGTCAACAAGGTCCAGTCTAGAAACTTCTACCAAATGTTACTTTCTCATTAACAGACAGCCTGTGGGGTGGCAACTTCTGCTTTGTATATGCCAATTGCCATTTTAATCAGCTCTCTCTTCTGTAAGCGTCGCTTTTGAATAGCTGGTAATGCCAGAGTGGTGAATGGCATAAGAGCCAGCAGGTCTCTCTGCATATGTTGTTTAGCTCTTCATATTTTTATAGCAATTAGTATTTGAATCCCATTTTCTGAGTGACCCTGTTTTCTGCTCTCTGAGGAGGAAGGGATGAGGTGGCCGAGCAGGGGGCATCAGGGGAGGGAGGGATGGATGGAGAGCATCATGAATGGATTGCAGCTTGTCCACGGAACTGTGCTGTTAAAGGGAAACTTCTTCCACATGGAGGAGTCCTGGTTCCAGATCCCATAATTCTAGTTTTCCTATATTGCACCTTCAGCATCCTCCACTAATCCCCTGTTGGCTAAGGGCTGAAGTTTGCTAGGGATTCTAACTTGGCTAAGTACCTGAAAGTTGTAGATACTGCACAGTAAGGAAAATGAAGTCCCGGGTGTATTGGTTTTAGAGAACAGGCTGAAGTGAGAGCCTTGCCTTATCGTGACTTGAATGATGGCTCTTCTCATCTCATTACCGCTCTGATCTCTAACCTAGTGCTGCAGGCATGGATTCAGGTACGTGCTGTTAGCAATTATATAAGTGAATGAATCAAATATATATAAATATGGTAATTTATAATTGTATTGCAAAGATGTTTATGAAGACTTACGGTTTGAATAAAATCCCTTTTGAATCATGGACAACCTTCTTCTTAATGATTTGCCTTCATTACTGAAAGTTATACAGCGTATGCCTTCTTACGAAGGGTTTGGGGCTGTCAAGTCCTGCCTGATGTTCTCTCTGAATGATGGTACTGGAAGTTAATGTCTGTTAGTGGTGCAGTAAGGTGCGTGAGATTGTTCTTTCAGTCTTGCTGAGGGGCAAAGTTGGGGCGGTTTAAGGATGGAAGAGGGTGGAATGACTTTCCACAGATTGGAAGGAGAATCTCCAGCAGAGAGTTCTTGCCCAGTATGCTTTGGGATTGATACCTGGCATCAGCTGCAATGAAATGGCCTCTCATTAACACTACTCACACTCACCTCTTACTTTTCATATTGGATAATGAACACAGTTATATACTGGGAAGCCTGCTCTCCCTTTTTCTGCTGTGACAGCATTGGATTGCTGTGATTTATACTCTTCATATAGCTAGTAATATGACTATTCAGTTAATCTATTATTCATTTCACTCATGATCTATTCTTTTTACATTCTTATTCTGTGAGTCAATTTCTCTCTCTGCTATTTTAATAGAGTAGCATTTTAAATTGTGAGAACACCACATTAAACATGTATAAGATTTAATCTAATTTGAAATGCTTTCTTCTAGCAGGATATGCCTAATAAGCATAAAACCAATAATGTTCAAAATGCTATGGCATATTAACATGACACATTGTGAAGGATGCATTTTTCAAATAAAGCTAAGCTCTAATTAATGAATATGTAAAAAACTTTTTTATCCCTTATCCTGAAACTGTATGATTGACATGGAAAAAGATCTTTTGACAGAACAGTATTGCACGCAGTACTGCCTTGAAGTTTACAAATAATATTTCTTGTTGCCTAATGTGATACCTTTAAAGTAATACAAAATCAGCGATATCTCACAGTATTAATGTTACGTGGACACTGAAGCGTTTGTGAATAATTAATCTGCACTTGATTTAGTGCTGGATGTGTGTGTGTGACCCACTGGTTGAAATGGACTTTGTTTCCTGTCTGCATTTTTCTGCAGAGATCACGAGTCTGTTCCAGCCTGCAGTGGCACAGATTGGCTGTTGCTTCTTATGCTTCTAGTTTTAGAGACTCCTGCTGGACTTTAATTATCTGGGCAATAATGATTTTTGCTAATAATTTGTTTGACAGAAAAATGAAATTTTGGGTTGATGGAAAACTTGTTTGAAACAAATTCAGCCTTCTACCTGCCACCTGAGAACTGAGTAATTTTTATGTGGATTTACATGAAACACTTTTTTTTCTTGCTTTGAAATTACACTTCCTTTTAGAAAGTTAGGTCAGTGCACTCTTGTGAAAATGTAAAACCCACCCAGATGCAAAACGACAATTTTAGTCTTGATTGCACAAATACTTAGTCTAACTAAACTGAAATGATCTGTTTTTCTGTTTCATTGGATGTTTTCATGACTCCTTTTAATGCTCAGGTTTTGACCATGTAAGCAGCTCCCCTGTGAGGATCCAGCAAGCAGCAAAGCCCTGGCCCTACAGAAAGTTGTGCACAAACCCAGGGTTTGCCACGGCAGCACCGCTTCCCATGCATCCCACAGGAGCCTGTTTTTCCCTTCTGTACTGAGCAAGGCAGAGGGAAGGCAGGCAGCAGAGCCCGGTCCCATACTATGAGGCTGGGTTGTGGCCAGGACGAGCCCCCCACCGTGCAGATTTGGAAGCTTTCTCAGCTCTGTCATATTAGACAAAGCCAGTGGAAGCTGCTTTGTAATACCCGGCGGGATAACTCATATAATTAAGCACGTCTCTATGTCTCTGCAGCTCATGAGTCTGCTTTTTTAAATCTCCTATTCATTATCATTATATCAGTTTAATTATAGATTTTCAGCAGAGGCTGACATGCAACAGGAGGTCTAATTGTGCATTCGGTTTCCGGGATTGCTCATTCCCAGCAGGAAACTCCAGGCGCATATGGTGGAATTAGCCATTTGCTCGCACTGCTGACCTTCTCCGTGTGCACGATCTCGGCGGCTGCGAGCTGCTGCACTCCCACACTTTCAGAAGCATGTGTCTAAAGTGATGAGAAAGGAGACTTGGACAGTCACATGAAGATCACCGAGACAGCTTGCTGTAAGCTGTGCCTGCAATGATGTAGAAAAATGACTAATACTGCAAGTTCCAGAATACAAACTCCTGTGATATCAGGAGAGCTTACAAAAAAACCACAAAAACTTTCTGACAACAGGTCAGAAGGATATTGGTTTCTGAGCGTGGCTTGGATTCAGCAGTGTTTTTCCTTAAGCGCATTTAAGAGCTTTGCTGAATATTTCTATTTATTATTTGTGTCTCTCTAGTTGCTAGGTACTCCAGTTTTGGTCCAGGATCTATTGTGCTGGTGGTGTTTGAACATAAGAGAAAAATGAGAGTGCTTTGTGTCTGAGGAATGTATTAGGAGTGTACTTAACACTACATATCTCTGTCCTGGAATTCACACAAAGTAAACTTTTATGGGAAAATTATGTTTCTGAACGTTACAAAACCAGTAGTTGAGAACGCGTTGAGAATGCATGTGTGGCATTTGTTTTAAACCGAGGAGGTGCAACTCCCCTTTGTAATTCTTTGTCCTAGGAGGAGCTTGTAGAAACTGTATTACAGGGGTTCAAGAAATCCAGACTTAGATGCTGGAATTTCAGTAGATGGTTCTTGGCATGCTGGAGAGACAGATCAGTAAACTATGGTCATTCTTGCAGACATGCAAAGTAAAAGCAATCCCCACTTTCAGAATCAGGAAGCATTTTTTCCTATGTATTCCCCAAGTACTGTTAGGTGCTGCAGATCCTCCTGCTGCCCACCCCTCTGTTTTGCTAACCCTGCGACCCCAGGGAACTTAGGAAAAAAACATCAGGTAGATGGTTCAGTTTTCTGTGGCTGCTGGTGAATGGCACAAGTGGATCTCGGTCCTTCTGCCACCAGGACTGTGTCTCTGCAATTCCATCTGCACCTCTGCAGCACCAGGAAACGAGGTGGGTAGCTGATCTCCTCTGCCCCGTGCTCCACGCAGCAACCTGCCCCCAAACCTGCCCAGAAACTCCCAGCAATGAGAAATGCTATTGCTGCATTGCTTAGTTTTACAAAATACTACCCCGTAGGTGACACCCTTCAGACGGTTAAAAGAGCAGGCTTTGATCTATAAAGCCTTCCCTGCTTAGGATCCGGGATGCCTCAGCGCTGACATCTCTCAAGCTGACAGTCGGCGTCAGGGACTGTTTGGGAACCTCAGGCCCTGGGCACACAACGATGCAGCCCTTTCTTTTTGCCCGTGTCTATCTCTCCTCGCATCCATCCATCTTAATAGAGATGTTCTTTCTAGACCTTGTTGTTTTGTTTCTGCTTTCAGCAAATAACATAGGAGAAAGGTCTGTGACAATTTCGGGAGGCTTTATAGAAAAAGGTTATTGATGGCTGCTACTTCTCCTACGGGCATTTGGAAAAATCCTTGAAATGATGTTTGATGGCTTGCTGAATCCAATTATTACTATGGTAACAGCTGCTGAAATGTGACAGAAAAGTTTATCTCTTCTTTTCTTTTCTTTTCTTGTTTTTGTTTTTATGCTGACATGAAATCATGTGGCCTTAGTGCTGAGATGGTGGCATGAACATGTCGGTATTATTTGTTATGCAGCTCAAAAAAAGAGAAAGGAACGAGCATGTCAAAATTTTTGTATTCAGGATCTGAGCACAGCAGTGGAAATAAACAACATCTTACCAAAATAACCTGAGAAATTAGGAAGAAAAATCTGTGCACATCAACTGGAGGAATCTTATTTTAAATGCTAGTAATTTTAAAAATGAAAATATTATTTTTTACTGGATTTATATAATAATTCCACAGTTATAGCTGCTATTGAGTTGCCCAAAAATTGCCTTTACAGTAGAAATTTCGTATTTCTGCCAGCATGCCCCAATCTATGTTATGGCAGCTGAGTAAGTTGTAGAGAAGGAAGAGCCTGCCCTGGGGTTGATTTGGCATGAAGTGTCATATCCACCTGGCTAGAATAAATGGCTTTAAATTATCAAAAGAGTAAATGTCTCCATGGCCGTGCAAAACAGAACAAGAAAGTAAGCTCTGGGCCTGAGTGTAGAAGTCTCAGTTCAGTTGTCGCAGTGGACACTAAAGGACGTGGAAGTGTGGAAACTCTGAGTTAAAAAGGGCTGCAATAAACTTTTAATAACTTTAAGGGGGGAAAAAAGAGTTTTCTTGTTCAGTTCAGTGTAAATGATGAGGACACTGAAGAGTCACTACTGGTTGACAGTATAGGTGGACACAAAAGTAAATGGGCAGGAAATATGGGGGTTTTGCCAACGTCCTCAGAATCCATCTGGATTGTCCGTCACGGATAGATACTCCAGCCCTCACAGGTCATCTTATTGTAGGGCTGAAAGGGCCCTTGCCAGGCCAGTCATTCATTTATCTGCTGTGCGGCAGAGTCTGCACTTACGTACATCCTCTGGGCTCGGGAAAAATTTAGCACCAGCTCAGCTGTCAAAGTAGCCTGAGAAATACAGAGCTGTTTTTCCATATGAGATTGGAAAAGCTTTGTAATAAAAGAAATAACTTTGCTGGGTAATTTCAAGCTCTGCACAGTGGCTTGCACCACTCATTCTGAAATGAAAGTCCAATCCAAGTCAAGGGCAAGAGCTCTTTTTAGCACAGTGATTGCTGATGCTGGTGCTCATGACCAAAAGAAGGTGCTGGTGTCTTAGGTTTTTCCCAGGACACTTGAATAATTATGTAATAATTGTGTTGTGGGAAAGCCTTGAAACAAATCCATGTGCCTGAACAAGATGAAACATCACAGACTCTGAGGTTTAAAACCCAAGGGTGGGACCAGCCCAAGTGTTGGATGTGATACCAAGCCAGAAGCCCTTGTTCAGGTGTTTCCAGTCCTGGGTTGCTCCAGAGGCTGGGACCAGACGAAACTGTGTCTCTAGGCTGTGTATTACTTGCACTGCTGCTGTGTGTGTGTGTGTGTAAAGCCTGCCATGTACAGCAGGATGTGCAATGAGGTACCGTTCAACTTTTTTTCTTTCCTTACTTTTTGATATTCTTGGATTATGACAATGAAAGAGAGGAAGATGTTAGTGAAGACACAGTAGAGAAGTGAGGGCAAGCTGTAGCTGTAGTCAGTATGAGCACGGTCCTACTGCTGAACCATGGGCTTGGAGAGAAGCCTGGAAGTGGTTTGAAGATCTAAGCCTGGAAGTGGTTTGAAGATCTAAACCCAGGTTTGAAACAGAGATTTGTCACGTCAAGGGGGAGAGAGGCAGGTTGGAATCTGCTCCCTGCGGTGGTCTCCTGAAATTGTGGGCAAGCTGATGCACAACTTCATGTCATGTATCACGTGAGGCTCATGCCCTGGCATCAGTGGCCTGACCCTGACATGCTAAAATGTTATTAAGGTGTTTTATCATTTAACTCCTCTTTGAAATTCCAGCCAGACTTACCATATACGCAAGTACCAGACAGGTGGAGGGCTTGATCTCAAGGAATGACTTCTGCTCCATCCTTTTCAAAAACCTGCCTTTAGTGTGCTTTTAGAGATTAAACCTTTGGTGGTGGTGAAGATGATAGGCTCTGTTCTGAGCCACAGTCACTTAGAAATAGTTGATTTGAAATGACACCTGGAAAACTTTGGAATATTACCGTCAATTTTATTCCACTATTTGGGATCTTAGTCTTCCTGCAGCAGCATGGTATTTCAGGTAATTTTATTTTGTGTAGCAGTGGCTGGTTGGGGCTGCCTGGCTGCTGCTAATTTAAGAAATGGATTGGGGAATTTTGTGGAAAATGAAAAGCCACAAGTGGATCAGACGGTTGGAGGAAAGTGGGTTTGCATTTGCAAACACCCACTCAGCCCTGAAGAGCTGGCATCCGAGATGTTTTTTGACAAATCCTGATTCTTATCCTGTATAAATCAGTGGCAATTAGGAGCAACTCCTCTGAAGTGAATGGCATTATCCATGTAAATAGAGATGAGATCATATTTATGCTTTCATGCAACCAGTCTTAGCAGGGAGTAGATCCTGAGCAGAACTAAAAGACTCAGGTTTGAATGCATTTTAATTTTTTTTTTTTTTTTAATAAACTATCCTCCCCATTGCTCCTGCCTCTTTAAATCCAAAATAAAATATCACATGGAGCACTTTCATAAATAATTTACTTTCTGCCTGACACCAGTCAGGGAGGCATAAAGCTTCATGTGTGTACATGCTGCTTGTAGAGTTCAGCAGTAACTGGATCTGAATTTAAAACAAGAAATCTGAAGATTTTAATTTTTCTATGAGGATGGAAGAGGTTCAAGGGCTCTGAAAGAGTCAATTCAGGCCCTACCACATCAAACACTCTCTGTGGTGTTCGAAAAGGCACTGTTCATTCATCCTGACACCCCCCGGCCCCCCCCCAGAGGGAAGAGGGATGACGTGGGGAGAACTGCCCTTGTGGTTAAAGGAAATGGGTGGAACTCCTGGGATTTTGGCTCAGGTCTCTGCCCTGCTCTAGGTGACGCTGGCCGGGTACAATGCAGCCCTGTGCTGAGGTTTCCCAGCTACCTCCAAACAAGCTGGGAAGCACAATAGTTGCATTGATCGGTTGTGTCCAGGCAAAGGTACCTGCTGCCCGTCGGGGTTAGCTAGCACAACAGGTGGGTCTTGTTTTCCCAAATGACCTTGCAAAATTGCCAAATTTCCACCTTTAAGAGCGACAGTAATTATTGAGCAAGCTGTGGAATTTGGAGCTGTTTTTCCAAATGTCCTGCATGACCTTGGGCAAATCGGTTAGGTAGAAATTTAGTGAAGTATTAAAGCATTTCAGTCCTATTGAGGGCTTATCTCTGGTTCATTTCAGTGGGATTTAGGCTTCCACTTTCTACTTAAGTACTAAATCTCTTTGTGATCCACACAGATCTTAAAGTTTCTCTTTGAAAAAAGGGGATCATAAAATGTCTCGTCTCACAGGGATGCTTTGAGGAGAAATTAAAGATTGTGAAATAAACAAAAGGATTGACTATGAGGCTATGTAGACGTGATAGAGAGAATGATCACGCATTCCCTAAAACAAAATCCAGACTACATGCTTGGCATGAGTGTTGCACAAGTGTTTCCAAGCTGGTAAGAGCACCCAGTCTCCATATTGCACAAAGATAATTCTGTAATTTACAAAACACCTCTGGAAAAAATTTCTTTCAATTAAAAAAAAAAAAGTACAGAAAAATTCTGCCTGTGGCATGGCATCTGTAACATGCTTAGCAAGCAGCATGAGCTCTTTATAATTCATCAAAAAGGCCACACAGATAATGAGACAAGACTCCTCACTGTAGCTAAATGTTTCTTCCCAATGCTGCTTCAAAACAGAAAGTTCCAGGATGATGGGCATGGAGAAGACTGGCTCCAGCACCAGGACCCAGTGTGTCCCAGGAACAAGCAGTGCACAGAGCTGCACCCGTGTTTGGGGACATCATCTGGTGCCCTGCTCCAGGGTTTCTCCAGCCCAAAGCACCAAACCATAAACCTCTCCTGCCCAGCTCTGGCACAAAATTTGGGCTAAAATGTCTCCAAGCTGAGGCTAAATGAGCTTCAAAGAGCTGTCAGAGCTGCCCTGGTAGCACTGGTGCTGCTGTCTGCTATCACTGTGCCTTCAGCTGGGGCTGGGATGGGAGAATTTTCTGGCACTGGGCAGACCCAGAAAATGTTGCTGGAAGAGAGGGAGAGCTGGGGTTTGGGCTTGTTTTGTTTCCAGATGACACTGTCAGCAGGGCTGAGCTGAGCGTGCCTGTGGCCCTGGGGAAAGAAATGTCCATGGGAAACAGTTCTTTTGCTTGGCTCTGTTTCCAGTGGGAATCAGTGAGGATTTCAAAGATGTTCCCCCTGATGTGCTAAAGCTTAGCTTAAAAAAACACAGAGATGAAAGGGCAGCCTCCTCTGGCGCGCAATGCGATGTGACAGGGTGAGCGGCTGCTGTTGCAATGAGCTGTAATGAGTTCCTGCAAGGGGAGTCATAAGCGCTAAAAAGTCAAATGAACAGAAATGGCTGTGTGCAGGGTGATTTCAGCAACGCCTGTGCTGCCTGTACACGGGGTGCAGTCAGCCCTGCTCCTTTCCACGGCTGTGTCATTCCCTGGGGCTTTGGGGACACCTCTGAAGTGTATGGAAAGAGGAGAGCTGCTGCATGTATAGGTTTTTTCTGCATTCTGGCCAGCTCCCTCGCTCACTGTTTTGGTGGGTTTTTTTCCCCCTTTGTCTTTAAGTGTAGACTGCAGAGGCTTTAATAGTATAACCGGAGGAGAGTTAGGTGACTGTACTCTACTGAAAAGCTGTTGGGTTGTTTCCTAGTCTTACAGCAGTCTTTTCTAGGCTACTGTGACCATAGCTGAAGCTGTAATGCAGAGATACGGCATTTTCCATCATGTTGCTTGAATCTGGGGGGTTTGTGAGGCTCTGTAATTCTGCAAACCTTTAGAAGCACAATCTCTGTTTGGGGTCTGCATTCTCCCACATATATTGTGGCAAACTTGTAGGTGTAATGTGTGTGTTTATATCAGTGAATCCATTGTTTCCTTCTCCCTTCTCTCCTCTTCAGTTTCATGAATCTGCCAGAAATTAGTAATGCAGACTAGAAAATGATACCCCCATCCCTCTGGCTGTGGGATGCAAAGTCAAATGGAAGAGGGCACTGAAGGAGAAAACACCACAGTAAAGAGTGGGACAGGATGGAAGTGCTTCCACCTGCTCTGCTTTTCCTGCGTAAGCTCTGCATTTAATTGCAAACTAAAGAATGAGAGAGGGAACATTAGAGAGTGGTGTACGAAGGATTTGCTAATAGTTATAAGCATAGTTATAAGTAATAAGGGGAGAGGTCCGCTTTACCTCTCCCCTTCTTCAGTCTGGAGTGTGCCCTATGGTCTCCACAACACACCGACTGAGTGACCAGCACTTCTGCCTAGCGAGTGATACAGGGCGCGCAGTGAGCAGCTGTGACTAGGAATGGCACTGCCTGCATCCGCTTCCTAAGTGAAGTAAGCAACCAGGCTAACTCTGTACACAGTGGAGATGTAGGAGTTATTGTGGCAATAACCTGTTGAGTCACTATGTTTTATTGTACAATTATTTGTGTTCAGATCTGATGCCTAAATAATGCGCAACACTGAAACTCTGCAGAAAAGGAAATGAATGCAGGGAGCATTGTTCCATACGGCAGAATGTCTCTGTTGAATAAAATCTATAGCTATTTCCCTTAAGCTCTAGTTAATGAGGTTCTAAAAATGATGGGTGTACTCCTCAGGGGCTGGTGCCTGAGTGCAGTTCAGAGGAATAGCCCGAAGTTCATACACTTCTGTAAAGCTCCTCTCATCCATTTGAATGTCACAAGTCTTGAAACCTGGGCTGAAACCCCTGTGAGGACACATTTCTCAGCAGTATTTCAACTTCTCAGGTTCCCACTGGAGAACAGAACTGCAAAGGTACACAAAAATCACACCATTTCAAGCCTGAAAACAGAAGTTGGTGGTGCACTGGAAACAGGCAGAGATGTAGGTTGGAGGAGCATCTTTGTGACCATTTTCAAACAATGGAAAATCTCATCTTTTTTTGATGTATGCAGTGTGGGAAGCCTCCAGATGACAAATGGGGGAGGGCTTTGCAACCTGTCCCTATTTACTCCATGTTCATCTTGCTTATGAAATATTCTGTCTAGTGTAAGCGAGGTTAACGTAGCCCAGCCCACTGTCATCACAGAGTCTGTTTGAACTGCTGGGATTCCTCCTGTAGCAAAAATAGCATGGGCAGATCCTTTCCCACACAGAGCCCCAGGGCTCAGTCCCTTTACATGGACTGAGAAACAGGCAGGGCCTTCTTCCAGGGCAGCAATCCAACAGCACCCATCCAGCTCCCACCAGCACCGTTTGGATGTGGTGCCTGTGTCCCTGCGTGATGTGACCTGGTCACACACAGATCTGGGCTGTGGCTTTCCATAAGGCAGCACCCTCAGGAGGGACAGCAGGTTTCCATAACAGATAGTTTCAGTAGGTACTTCCTATTCTTAAGATAAATACTCTTTTTTTTCTTTTTTGATAGAGCGTGAGTGAGCCACTCAGAGCCTAGCAACTCTGCATTTCTGGATTGCATCCCTTAGCACGAGAGCTGGCAACAGTCAAGGACAGTCTTTCAGAATACATATATATATATTTGCAAATTGGACATTAAGCACGTCAGCGGAAACCTGGTATAAGTAGGAGAAGTTTCCAATCAAATGTCAACGTGCTGCTGATCTGGATCAGCATGGTATCTTGCCCCTGGGGAGGCAGCAGGCTGCAGTTCCTGGATCCATGAAATGACGGATAAGGGAACCAGTGGTCAGGGAGCACTACTCGTTCACACATGTGCCTCTCAAGGTCGTGTGGTTCCTCATGTGCGCAGAGCAGCCCAGCAACTTGCTGTCCAAAATATCAGCTTTATCCTCATTGTCACCCTGGGTTTACCTTGCTGACCACCAGTCTTCTGTCTTTTGAGCCTTTTGACGTCAGTGTGAGTTCTGAAAAATCTAATTTTGTCTGAACCACACAAGGCTAGTGAGAAATTGTGTGACTACAATGATGTGTCACGTTGGTGAATGCCGTCTGTTTTGGGCTTTGCAGGAAAGTACATATGAAGGAGCGAGGAGGAAGTGTATGAAATTCCCTGACTTGGTTTAAGCAATAATGACTAACGTTTGTCCACACAGGATTTTCCTGTGCGATGAGGCAGGTTTTGAAGTAAAGTGCTTTACTTAGCTGCTATTTCCATCTGCGATGTCTGGATCCATTGTATCCCTCCTACAGGCTTCTGAGGCAATAGCATAGCTGAGTTAGTCAGGACGAGAGACAGGGGGACCTAAGGTCTCTTTTAATGCAGACTTTGCAGAGTGTATGGAAAGCTGGACCTTCATATTCTTGCTTACAGGTCCATATCATTTAGAGTATTGCAGAAAAATCTCTGTGTTCCCTTGAATGTTGGAACAGAGACTGGGAGAGTTCATCTGCAGTGCTTATGGAGTAGTGAGAGATAGGCAGAACGTGCTATATCATATACCTATAAATGTTTGGATGCATGTATGTGACTGAGTGACTGGCAGACCTGCATGGCCTCTAAATGCCTGAAAAGATACAGCTAGCACGGTGTTCTGGCAAACTTTTAAAACCAGATTTGTTACAAAACTCCCAACAAGGACAAATAACTGCAAAGGTGCACTGAAGGTAAGTGAAATTCTGGCAGTGATTCAGTCCTGGGTTTCTCAGTTCATAAAAGCCACCTTGATAAGCAGGAGTCTAGAAGGACAGCCTTCAGAGGCAGAGGCAGGATTGTTCCTAGCAGGACCGATCCTGCTTCCTTGGCTTTCAGTAGCACCCACAGCCTTGCTAGCTCTCTGGGCTTCTGAAAATGCCCAGGCACTGTTGGCATGGTTTTGCAAGAAAAACTAGAAATGCTCTATTGTGTGCATTTTTCTCTGAAACCACCTATAATACAGCCACTTACTTGTCTTCTTGTCAGATTACCTGTGTGGCAGTTGCCTTTGGGGCTGTGATGGTGAACCTGGCATTAAATGCCATATTGAAGTATAAGAGGAGAATAAGGTAAAGCGTAGTCAGCAGAGCTTTGGCTTTCAGACTGTTTTGTGAGTTTGCAGGCAAACTGCCTTTAAGGCATTTAAATGTGAGGACTCTTGTTCTCTTCCCTCCCCTCCTGGTGTCTCTGACTCCTCCAGAGCACCAGAGCTCATCCTCCTCAAACCCATGGAGAGAAGCCGGGGAGCGGTTTCAGTGCAGCTTACTGGATCCTGGATGCACTCTTGAAGGCTTTTTGATTGCAATGTTATTTCCTCTCAGAGCCAATGTGATTCCCTCTGTGCCACAATAAAACCACTTAACAATCTTTCTTCCCTTTCAGGAGAAAGGAAGCAATTTTTAAAAATATATAGCCACATACCTCCAGCATTTCTAGTCTAAAAAATATATCACATCTAAAATATTGTGGCCACAGCTCTGCAGGCTCTCCCACATCCAAACAATGAAACGTCATGCTCCAGAACTTCATGCCTTTTAAGATTCAGTACTGGGCTGGTAACATACATTGCATTTTTTTAAAAGTTACAGTGCTGCATGTCATTAGAAGAAAAAATACTTATTTGTCCTCTGTTATTGAGCGCTGATTACTAGCCATTTCAAATCTGAATTAGAAATAACTTAAACTGTGGCACTCACCAGCAAATAAAAGGCATATTAGATTATTTCAGAATGCTTTTATGGCTCCATGTGAGTAATTAGACAGATGGTACTCAGGCACTTGGTTATAATGCTAAAGGAATACAAAAAACCTGTCTTGCTTAAAATAAGAAAGAAAAGTCTCAAAAAATTCTACAATAGTTTCAAAAGTGTTATATGTGCAGCGTGGATAAAGTAGTGAATGTGAATCCTTAATGCCATAGCCTGCCTTAAAACCCCCAACAAAAATCTCACGCAAGTAGTAATGCTGTCCCACATGCACATTAATGAAACATTTGCATTTCGTGGTTCTGTATCTGTCTTGAAAATAGGTGCATGTGTGTAGGTACAGGCTGTGTTTGCAGAGCATACGAATTAAGGAAACATATCCAGCTACTGTGAAATCACGTGAACTTTGTAGTATAAATGAGGTGGAAATTTTCCAGATTTGTATTTAAAAATGGCATACTCAAGAGCTTTGGAACTAAACAAGCCCCATCTGTTTTAAAAAGTATACAGCACTAAGAATATGCCCCAGTATACATCAGAATTAGGGATGTTGTATAAGAAGCAGCAATTTGTAGGGTAGCAGGAAGATTTGCAAAAAAATACTTTGTGTGTCTATTCTCTGTGCAATTGGTTCAATGCACTCATTGCCTAAAACCACTAAGTTTTTAGTATTAATTATGAACTATTTTCAAGCCTGATTTTCTGATGGAAGTGTTTCATTATGTCTTATGATACCGAAGCGTATTAGTTGGCAGGTCCCACTCAGCTAGGGGCTGACCACAGCAGAGGCAGACCAGCATGTATGAGAATGGGGTCTGGTATTTCAAGTCTCCCAAAGAGTCCGGGATGCAGCAGAAGAGAGATGCGGCTCTGTAAAATGGCAAATCTGCTGTACCTTTGCTGACCTGAGTCTGACAGGGCTGCTCAGGCTCTGTTTTCTTTCAAGTTTCTCTGCTGGCGCAAACGCTGCGACATGTTACTGTAAGGAACAGCGGAACAGCAGCCACACATCGGGGGTTTGCAGGGGGGCTTCTGGATGCTCATTGTACCCAGGAGATGCTATATTGCCTGAATTACTGATAGTAAAGTTGCTCTTCTAGGAAGAGAGGGAAGAAAACACAAAAGGTTGGCTCAAAGCTCATGTAAACAATTAGTAGCAAAGTAAACTAGGGCGTGAGCTTGGCAGCACATCCAGCTAATGCCCTGAATTCCTTTGTGTGAAGCAGCTTACTTTACTCAGCAAGTGCAGGGAGGCCCTGGACAGATGCCCTTTTGCAGGTCCAGCAGAGTCAACAGAAGATGCTAGTGATCCAGATGCTCCTCAGTGCTTCTCTGCCAGGAGTTGCTGCCCCCTCCTATTTGCTGGCAGAAGGAGTTTGCACGAGCACGTATGCCTTTGGATCAGGCAGCACCAGTAGGTCTGGTGCAAACTGGCCATGCTACTGGTGTGAGCTGGCTCCAGGGATTTGGCTGCTGTGAATTAGGGAATGCTCCCACGGTTTGCTCACTCTGGCAGATCCAGAGCAGGGACAGGGACAAGTGCTAGCGAGTGCTGCCATGGCCCAGCTGTAGTGGGAGGAGGGCAGCCCTCTGCGGCCACGTGGCACCTGGTATGGAAGAGCATCTACCTGGAAAATGAGTGCAGAGGAATGAACGAGCTGTGAATTCACCCACCCCCTGCTGCGCATTAGCTTTCCCACTTCAAGAGGGTGATTAGATTGCTGTGTGCCACTGCTAGTGAGGGGTGATACCCACCTTTTCTGAACCCCCCCCCTTTAATGCTGTACACAGCCCCTGATTACCATTGCCCTTCCCCCTTGGCTCTCGGGAGTATGTTTTGCAGAAGCACAGATGTTACCCAGAAAATTCCCAAACCATAGAATTGCCTCATACTTTTTATGCTTTTTGCTTCGCTTTGATATTTCCCCAAGGATGCTATGCCTTCTTCGGTCTCTCTCTGGGCAGCAAGTCCCTTTGTAATGTCGTGATATTGCTGGTCGTTTTTTCTTTTTTTAATTTAAAAACTTGCTTTGGAGTTGTTTCTTCTTCTGTGACAGTTGGTCCCCAGGAATTATTTTGGTTTTACATAATTTGCACATCTGTGTTCCGTCTGTGGTATGAAAACCAGGTTCTTAATTATAACAACCATATATCTGTTCCTTTCCTATTGCCACTGTGACCCTCCCAAAGTCACTGGCAGTTCATCATCTTGCAGCAGCTCAAAATGAGCAGTGCGTAAGGGGTGAATTCCTGCTAGTTTAGCACCGCTATCAAGTGTCCTCATTGCATCTTACACTCTGATGAGTCCTTGACACTGGAGGACAGTTTCAGTTCGCCTTCACCTGTCACCGAGCCGTGGCCACCACTGCAACAGGCATGGTGAGTTTTGAACAGGCTCTGTTTGATCCACATTAAGCTCTCTGGGAAAGGGCAGGATCTGTTGATGATTATTTGTGGCAGACGTTTGCCTGACGTGGGAGAACAGCTCTTTAAATCACAAGACTGTCAGTGGCTGCAAACATCTGTGGATATGGGATTTGTAATCTCTCCTCTCAGACCTTGACATTGCTGTTTAATCTCTGCTATTTGCAACTACAGTTGCGTTTTTTTATAGGAGTCATGTAAAATCCACTGCAGGAAGGAATCACTGTGCATTTCCAATTTGAGTGGCAGTGGATATTGCACAAATATGTGTATATGTGTGTACACATGCACACATGCAGACGCACACACATGTAAAGCACAGGGAACTCTAGTGCAAACATTACCACATACTCCAGAAAGACAAATGAGGGGAGCAGTCAGTCCGTGGGCTAGAGCTGTGGAGTTTTCAAGTGGTGCAGTAATGAGAAGTAGGCATGCCCTGGGGTCCTGGCCAGCCCTGACGTGACACCCATGACAGCCCTATATATGCCTCCAGGATGATATATCCAGAGAAATGTAATTGTTCCCTGTTAAAGTGCTCATTGTTTTGGAACTGAGGACTTTCTTCACTGATCAAAGAGCTGCCTTTGATTAATCGGTTTTGAAATGAATGAATTTCTAACTTCTTTTTTTTTTTTTTTTTTTTTTGCTTTTCTTAGGGGACACATTTCAAAAGCCTTTTGATCTTTGGTGATAGGTATTTAGTTAAAGGCAAGTACACTTTTACAAAAAGAACCGTGGAAGTCTTGTAACGGGTGACACGTATAAAACCCTGATCAGAAAACATTCAGAACACGTGTTCAGCAGGTCCATTGACTTCAGCGGGCCGAAGCACTCTCGCAGCGTTGCTCTTGTGCTCATTCTTCAGCAGGATCAATGGTTTTAAAAGGTAAAATCAGGCTGCTGGTCTGTGGGGGGAAAAAAAAAGGGCAATATCTGCCGCAAAGGTCAGGAAATATTTATGTGGCATCTTACACTAACAGAGTACAGGCAGCACAAATCTTTACAAATAGGTGTCCTGCTGGCACCAACTGAAATGTAAGAGGCAGTTAGTGTCTTTCCATTGTAAGTGTCATTTGATCCCCAGGGAGGCGTTTAATGGATGGTATTTCCCTACTGAGAGTCCTGTCTTTTCTTTCTGTACTTTCATTAGTAATAGTTGAGGGTCCTCCTGTTCATAAAAAATGTATGCATTGCTTACCTGATTTTTCACATACTGTATTATGAAAAAGGATGCAGTTCCTACAGAACTAAATAGAATGCTTTCCCTTTACTTATACAGTGTCTTCCCTACTGCAGGCAGGTTTTCCTCACTACTTATTACCAAGCCATACGGAAGGAAAGGACAAAACAGAGAAAAGAGAATAAAACCCAAACAAAATAATGGCTATTTGCAAATCCACTTGCCCCTGGAAATTTCCCCCCTCCCCATGCAAGCTGCATGGCCTGGATCGCTCTTAAGGATACCTTGAATGCAACTGCTGTCTGCGGTGAGACGTCTGTAGGAACCGGGTACCTCACTCTTTCTGCAGAGGTGGACCTGTGACATGAAACACTCATCTTACCGAGCATGAATAATTTGATCCATGAGTGAAATCTTCCAGTTGTTTGACAAGGTAGAGCATTACTAACCTACTGTTGTTAGAGGGAGAAAAAAAAATCAGAAAGAAGAACCCAAAATACCACAAGTAGAGACACTGGGAATAATTTCGGATACAAAACTCAAGCTGTAACAAAAATCCAAGTCTTTCCCTGGTGTCTCAGGGAGGCCCATCTTTCTCCCCCAGGATCAGGGGCTGCCATTCATTTTCTGATACTGTCTTGGTTGGCTGGTCTCCTATTTTCTCACAATGTTTTAGCTCAAATTTACTTTGTTATAACCTTGACCAACTCCACAATATATAGATAATTTAGTAACAGAAGTACTTTACTTTAATGGTCTAATTACATACAATACAACACTTTAACACCCAAAGAAGAGCCTCCCAGGAACTGCTCGGTGTGTTGGGGTTCAGTTCCCACATGTGTATCTATCTGCCTTTCTGGCTGCAGCGCTCCTGCATGGGGTGCTCGCCTGGGGTGGCAGAGAAAGTGCCACACTGCCCGTCACAGATCAGTCCTGTTCGTCCCCCATCACCCACAAAAATGCTCTGGATTCATTGCAAGTGTGAATTGCAAGTGAATCAATTGCACATGGAAAAAATCCAGTAGTGGACTAAGAAACAGTTTTTGCATTAGCCACCAGCTCCCCAGATGGGTGCTCGCTGCAGGCCACCTGATGTGGTCCTGAGAACTGGGCTGTCCTGCTGGAGTGAGGCTGCTCGCCTTCCCTTCAGACCCTATCTACCACCCCAAGGAGCTGCTCCTCCGAGTCTGCTCCTGTGCTTGCACTTCAGTGTGTGTTTGAGTGCTTTGCTGAAGCAGAATCAAACCGGCCAGGTTCAATATTGACTTGTTTTTGTTAAATTGAGCATGTCGTGTTTTATTACATAGCTTGGGGTGGTGAGAGAAATCCATTAAACTGGAAGTTAATTAGTACGGGAAGACTGTAATTTATCAAGATTGCCTGAATGAAAGTAAGGGTATTGCTATTTAATTAGCAAGCACATTTGAATTTTTTGGATTATTTTTTCCTTTTGGATTTAATTTAAAATATTATAAGTACTTTGCGTATAATGAAAGAATAGATTAAGGACTGGAAACTGAAAGGACCTTAAGAACCTATGGCATTTTTTTGTTGGTTTTGTTTTGCTTAATAGTACATGCTGTTGATGAGATAAGAGATTTTATTGCTGTGGTCTCTTCTTTGTATCTAAATTATAATTGAAAAAAGATGCTTTAAATGACAGAGTCCTAATCTATATTACCACGAAGGACTGAATTTATAGAGCCACTAAGCCAGGATGTGCCTGTTTGCTGCTGCTTCTGCTTCCCTGTTTCTGGGACCTTCCACTGAAGCAATGGGGACCTCTAGGTGGTTTCAGGAAACATTTGCGCTCAGCTGTGGTTTACACTGTGGGCTGCTTTCTTCTTAATTTTCCTTAATTTAAGATGGGTTATTGTAGATTCAAACTTCACAGTTACTCTCCTTTATGGAAAATTATAGTGCTTTCACTCACTGGGATGGGCCTGGTCCCACCAGTTTCTAATCACGCAGCACGTGTCCCACTGACCTAAGGGAGTGTGGAACAGGCTGTTGTCATGTCAAGGGCATTGAATAAAGTCCAGAAAGTTATCTCCCAGGACCGTTACTGCCTGCACAGCTTGTTCAGTCTGTCCATCCATCCCCTTCCAGCAAAAGCCATGGGGCAAGCGTTCCTGCGCGCAGCGACCAACACCGAGCCATTGGTCACAGCTGCTCGGGGCGGCATCCAAAACCATAGCACTCGTGTTGTGAATAATGTGCATCTTTTATCGAACTTGGTTGTGCATTTAGCTTACGTGCCACAGCGAGGCGTGCATAAAAATATTCACTGAAAGCCTTACCAGTGGCTCACGCCTGCCATCGTGGGAGTATGAAGATTGTAGAAATATTCTTGTGCCGTGGGAGACACCTGCTGTGCAGTCCACAAACTGCACTGCCACACTACGCGTGCTATGCCCAGGCACCTTGTGAGAGCTACCGTACAGGATATCTAAGTCGGTGTTTGTACAAAGCAACCTGAATGTAGTGCTTACCTTGCTCCACAGACTGTAAAAAGGACCAAGATTAGGGAGATGGTCTGCATCCTTCCATAATCTTTTTAATCTCGAACTTTATGCAGGCATCTACACCCGCCTCTGCACAAGCAAGCTCTGTATCTCTATGTGGCTCCCTTTTGCCTCTTGTGAATAGTGATAATAGCTCTTCCCTTCCTCCCGGGACAGCTGTGAGTAAATGCGTTAGAAATTTATTTGGCTAGGGTAGCCTTTCACTAGTGCTCTCGTGTCATTGGCTCTGGTAGTTGTGTCAGTTGTGCAACTATGGCATTTTGGACAAAACCCACTATATGCTGCGACTGCTGTTACGCACACCGTTGTAGGAATTACGCACGCTGGCGATGAGCATACCCAGCTCTGAGAAAAGTTTCTGGAACTTCTGCATTCCCCACGTTGGTGGCTGCAATTTAAAAATCCACACTTGTAGTGCTCGGTGTGCTGTCAAAGCTGAGATCTGCAGGATTGAAACAATTTTCTGACAGCTACAGGATGGCACTTCAGTTTCCACGGAAACTGGCCCTGGCTCTCCAAAATCAAGGTGAAGTTTTGGCTGATTATCTAATAATAATGCTGAGTGTTTAAATATGAAGTTCTTCACCTTCCTCTTGCTGAAACAACTTCAATTCCTCCAGCATCCAGCAAACGCAACAGAGGTCTTGCAAATTCAAACTGTTGTCCCAGCTCAGGCTATGTAATCTACTTCCCAGAGATGAAAGGCAGAATTCAGCCCCGACCCGCTCAGCCACAGAGCCTTATGCTCTGCTGTTAAGATAAAGGGCTAATTTGTCCCCACATCTACTGCACAAACTGGTACCATTGTTTATATGACAAGTTACAGAATAAGAGAAGTTCTTTCGGTTTACCGTGTGCCTTTATACTATGTCTTTCCTGAACACTGTTGTCCTCAAATGCATTTCCTTGTAAATAATTCTATCTGCTCACACTCTTGCTTACCCGAATTTAATCACTCTTTAGCTTTGCACTCACTGGACTCTTGTTTTGAATCAGTGACTTTCATCGTTTTGCTGAACATTCCTTTTTCCAGGTCATTGATTTCTAAGGTTAACAAAATGAATCCTCCCGCTGATCCTTGTTACATCCCACTAATCTCCTTGCTATATCCTGAACTGCTCAATTACCTTTTGTCTTCAATTTCAGAGGCATTTATTGAATCCACAGATCAGTCTTTTGTGCAGGAAGCAGTTTCATATTAGATTCAGGAACATGTTCATGTGAATAGTTCTCATACTTACACCTCAATTTGTTAAGGTTGTTTAAATTTTCTTGGTTAGTTTGCTTCTTGACATGTCCTTTTAAGTGTACTTTCTCTACAGCTTTTTTTTTTTTTTTTTTGCAAGAGATGTCTTTCTTTCTAACCTCTATTATTTTCTGTCTGCTCTTGAATTAATATCTTCCAGTATTTGATAGTATTGACTTTCCACTTTGTATCACTTTATCTTTTCTACCCTTCTGAATCCTTTGACTCCTTTGCCATCCTTTGTTCATTTTAGGAAGAGAATAAGAGCCAATATTCTTCTGAAGGACATTTGCTCTCTTTTCCCGAGTAGGAAATTGGGGATTTTCTTAGGCCTGTCTTTCGTATCACTAACTCCATGTCTCTTTTTTTTTTGACTGGGGGTTGCTATCCACTTTAGCCAGGTTTGGCATGATGAGTTGTATCTCAGCTGGGATGTATTGGGAAGAGCATGGAGGCACAAAACTAAAGCAGCAACATTTGTGGCCTAATACCCCATGAATCAGCTGGGTATTGATGGAAAACGAGGCAGCCCATAGGTCTTACTCCTTTGACATGATCTTCCTCCAACCCAAATGACCCGTTTCATGTAACTCTAACTGAGTTTGCTCTCAGAGTTACTGTCTTTTCTGGGAGTACAATATGGAGAAGAAAGGGGTTTTACACATTCAGTAGTGTGCCAGGGGGTTGTCTTTAGGTGTCTTATAGCAGCAAGGGCCACATGTCTGTCACAAATGTAATAAAAGAAGAAGCCCAAACTGAACTACTGGCTGCAGAGAGAAACTGTGCAGTCTCTCTAGAGCCACCAATGCTCTGAGTTGCATTTTTCACGTCAGAAATCTGTTATTTCTAGCGCCCAAGGACTGTGGAGCCATTTACAGAATACACCGACATCCCAGAACAAGGCACATACCTTTGGCAGTGACTTAGATGGCTGGGATCTCAGGAATAAGCAGTAAAAGTGAAATTCTCTAGAACAATAACTTCTCTGCTAAGGACAGGCACATTTTTAACAGTGACCAAATATGACTGAAGGTGAGAGTTTGACACTAGAGCACTGAGAAGGAATACAAAGGACACCACTCAGAATCAACAAGCTTGCTTATAAATACAATTTCTCTTTAGAAAAAAAGCCAAAAGAAGTTCTGCCTTGGAAAGTACTTTTTGAACAAAACTTGGGTTTACTGGATCATTTGTTATCTTAGATGATCCTATTCAATTTGAATGTATCAAATTAATTAACAAAGCCCTTCTGAAGTCATGTAATTTCATTCAGAGGAACTGATGCTCTGGGCTTCTCTGAGGAAACACAGAAGTTGAATGTGTGAAATGAGCACCCCAAAACCCTCATGGTAAATCCCCTCACTTTCAGACAACCATCTTCCAATCAACACATTTGAGAAATTTTGACATACTTGAAAAACGTCAAGCCCACGACACCCATAGGCTTTAAATCAGAGGTGGGGAAGGTGTGTCATGTTTAAAAAAATAAGAAATTGCCACAAAGGTGCTTTTGTTTAGAAGCTTCCAGGGTACTCTGAAACATCTTGTAGCAGAAGGCAAAGCCTGGCTGAGCAGGAAGCTGATAGTAGAAGACAGCCTGCAACAGGCATGGAATTTACACAGCCTTGAACATTGACCGTGAATTTGAATTTAATATGTTTTGCTGAGCAGCTTTGAGCTACTGGTTGTTGCATTTTTTACAAGAGGAGCTTTGGTGACTAGCTGGGTAGTAATATGAGAAAGAAAAGAATGGACAGCCTGGCGGAAAAAAAAAAGCAAGCTGCTTCTACAGATTAGAGCAGAGTACTGCTTCACAAAGTGTTGGAGATGTGAAGTCTTCTACAGCATGTGCAGCGATCCCACCAAAATACTGCCAGCAGCTAGCTCTCCATGAGCAGGTCACCAGCCACTACAGTCCCACAGAAGCCCATTAACTTAAAAAGGGGGTCTTCTGAGACAGGAGGAAAAAACCCATTGTAATTAGGTAGTCTGGTTCATTAGAACCACCTAGGCTGTTCTCAGCCTGGATAAGTCAGTTCCTTTTTACAACAAATAGACATTCAACAGCATTTTGGGTGACTTCCATTTCTGGTAATAGTATTGTAATAGAGGAAAGAGAAGTGTGTTTGTCTTAAGCATTTTTTTCTTTGAAACAGCAGAAGGAACAGAGAAATTACAAGAGGTAGTGAGTTTAGCAAACCTGCACATAAAACAATCTTTCATAAGAATAAAATGCTGCATTTACAACTGTAAATGTATACACCCGTATAATTTAAAAATAGAAAGCTACTTTTACTCAAGTGCTGGACTTAAAGTGGTTAACCTCATTGCATTGGCAAAACCAAACCATTCATGCAGCACTGGGCTTTTAGCTCATCATAAGTGAGAAAGTTAAACTCGACAGTTAGTGTAAGGAAAGGGCAATTGTGTTCTTCACACTGTGTATGTTTTGACTGGCTTGTAAAAAGAATGTAGAAGTTCATGACTCTCCCAGGCAGCTTCTTGCGATGACCAAAGAAAACATGATCTGCAACACATTCGGCCACAGCCTGACTCCGAATAAGAGGCGAGGTTTTTGTCAGACAGCGGAGAAAAGTCGAAGTCAGCTACCTGGAAAAAGAACATCAAAAAAATCTTTCTTAATTTGGGTCCTATGGGCTCAGGCGAGTCCGTCAAGAATACTTTGGGCCAGAGAAATGGCACTTGGTCCTCAACCAGTTTCAGTCAGTCACCAGCTTCAAATAGACTTGTGATTTATACCTGCTGCACACCCGGCTCATAGGCAGTCTCTCATGAGTTATATCATTTGCATTGTGGCACGATGAAAAGTGTATTAGGAGCTTTCCAAAGGGCCAAAAAAAAAATCCTTTTGATTGAGGAGCTCATGCAAAGGGCCAAAAAAAAATCCTTTTGATTGAGGAGCTCATGCTCGTTACAAATAGGATAATGTAGCAAGTGAAAGCTACACCAGAGATGGAAGGTAGCTGGGGAGATAAAAGTCACATACTAGGGTCAGGTGACAATGTAGTGCCACTTTAGGTAATAACCCACCCTTCGTTACTATCCTGTACCCTCTCTCGCTATCCCCCTGCTTTCTTCCATATAACCACTCTGAGGGATACTTTCATATAACTCTCTGGAAGGGATACTTCAGCACAAGCATCTGCTTGGGAATATTAACAAACTGCCCGTGATAGCCCCGGCAGCTTGAATTATAGTTACAGTTCTCTGCAACAAGCCAGAAGCATGCCTGTTTCTTAAAGTGCTTGCCTACACTGTTCAGATGTTTCCATGGAATGGATCAGACATACTAGGGAAATGCTCCCTCCCACTCCATTTGTCTGGTGATTAAAGAACAGACATGGATGAAAGGTATTTAATTACTATCCCAGCTCAAAGTAAGAGTAACTGAATACCTCCACGAGATCTTTTTGTTGTGTGTTACTTCGAAAGGTTGTGTACAGCACCAGCCCTAGCATCACTGTAGCCAGAGCAATGCAGAGCAGGACAAAGCAAGCCGGGTGGATCCCTAGGAAAGAGCACAAGGGCATACGCCTGGAGTGATGCAATACACTGAGAAGAGGTAACAGTAAGAAGGAAATTACGTTTTAGGAGTTTACATATTTTTAGAACAAAGGACATGTGTGTAACAGGGAATAAATTTTTCAGCCCAGATCATGTCTTTCTGAAATCTCAGAAGTGGGAATGCGGGGTTGTGAGGTTGTAAGGCTCCTTCCCTTTTCACCCACCCCTCTTTTCCCTTGAACAGCCTACAAAGCCCACCCAATTACATATGTTAGCCCTAATTCCCCAGGGTGTTTGTACCCCTGTGGTACCCCAGGACGACAGGAGGATACCTCATTGTCACAGCAGCTAGCAGCCTCCAGCAAAGAGGATTTGCACACTTAGTCCTGAATGCACACCAGCACCCTGTGGAGTGAGCTGGCCTGTCCGTATACCAGTGCTGGCCCACAGTGAGGTGGTATAACCATTCTGCATCACAGCCTGGCTGCTCTCTGGTCAGGTCCTCCTCACTTGGCCACCTAGCCACATTCTCAGATGATTCAGGGACCCAAGAGGGGCACGTGTGAGTGTGCATGAGGGAGCCAGCAGGGACTGCTGGCTGGGAGGACAGTAATCTGATGAAATGGAGGCCAAGAAAAATCTACCCATAAAAACCCCCATAACTAAACTAAACCAAAAGAAGAATGGAAACTGCTTAAGTAAGGGAGAGTTACAGACATATATGTTTTCCTAGTTATCCTCTCTAACTACAATAGCCAGACTATCTGCACTGGAAAATATCTAATTTAAGTAACTTAGCCTTCCCTGGAAACTCATTAACTTCAAGACACTCATGAGACAAAGGGTTCAGCAGGATGCAAGAAGCTCAGAGCAATTACAGTAGGCACAGTACAGGCTCTCCTTTCTCTTCCTCCTTCCTATGCTTTTAGGGATCTATACCAGTTTCCAGAAACCTCATTTGCAGGCTGGTTAATCCATAATTGTCCCTGACATGTTTGAGACTGTCGGTTCCCTGACAGGTGGGGATCTCTACGCTGCTCAGACTAGCTGCTCCTCACCTGTTGGCCACACTTTTATTTCATGGTATGTCTGCAGCATCGTCACGCCGTTCTCCACTCTGACGCTGAGGCAATACTGTCCAGCATCACTGAAGGTATGGCTGAGGTTGTAGCAGGAGCCATCAATCTCCACCAGATGGCATTTCTCACCTTCGAGTGGAATGCACTCGGACTTTATAAGCCAGCATAATGCCAGTGGTGGGCTGAAATGACAAGAGCGAAAAAAGAGGAAGGGAAGGGAATAATTTGGTGAAAATTTTGCAAAAATCTCGTCAAAGAGCTGATGAATCACTTGGTTAAAACAGAATAATGATTTTGAAAATAATTAAGTTAATCTCAGTATGAATAGAGAAGTAATTAACTGCACAATTGTTTGGTTTATAGCATCTGTCAATTGAGAAAGTTCTTTGTGATGCTTCTATAAAAGCAAACCTTTCAGCTGAGAGCTGAATACCTGTGTGGGTCATAGGTGGGCCATTGTATGTAGGAAAACCTGTAGTCCTCCAACGAAGATAAAAGGAGTCTTTTTTCCCCCCTGTGCTTCCAAGGCAGTATAGGTTGGTTTTAATTTGTTCTTCTCACATAGAACTCACTGTCTGTGTTACTGAAGCACACCCAAGAATTTTGTGATTAATGTGTGTCCCCCCCCCCCAGTCAAAACTGGAAAGATTGTAGGATGAGCTCTGTACAACAGATTAATAGCTGGAAATGGTAAAGAAATCACAAGATCTCCCTTACAATAACAAAAATGGGTTTATTTGCTATCAAGCAATCTAGGTGCAATCTGCTTTATGACCATGTGTCTTCTCACCATGTCTAGTTGATGCCTTTTATTTACATTTTCAGACCCTTGTCCTAACTGATTCTGCTTGGACCCACCTTATGTACTATGGACTTTGATTCTGACAAGAGATAGAGCTTTTCTTTACTCCATCTTATTAGTATTTTGTTTCTTATCTCTGTAGGACATTCTCTGCTAAAGAAAGCAGTATGTTTATGTGTTTACCTGATTTTCTTTGATAACCCATTTCTCAAGCCTTTGTCATTGCTTCTCTGTCATAAACTCTTATTGCATCAGTCCCAGTGCTGTGGCTAGGAGGTTAGGTCTCTGTTGTGGTTTAACCTAGTAGCTTGCTGAACACCACACAGCCACTTGATCCCCTCCCACCCCCCAAGTGGGATGGGGGAAAGAATTGGAGGAAAAAAAAATATTTGTGGGTTGAGATAAAGACAGTTTAATAGGATAGAAAAGGAAGGGAAAAGAATAATAATAATAATAATAATAATAATGATAAAAATATTAGAGTATGGAAAAGAAGTGATGCACAATGTAATTATTCACCACCTGCCGACCGATGGCCAGCCAGTTGCCAAGCAGTGTCCCCCAGCCAGCTTTCACCCTGGTTTATATGCTGAGCATAATGCCGTATGGTATGGAATATCCCTTTGGTCAGCTGGGGTCCCCTGTCCTAGCTGTGCATCCTCCCAGCTTCTTGTGCACCCTCAGTCTACTAATTGGTGGGGTGGGGTGAGAAACTGAAAAGTCCTTGAGTTAGTGTAAATGCTGCCTAGCAACAACTAAAACATCAGTGTGTTATCAACATTATTCTCACCCTAGATCCAAACCACAGCACTACAGCAGCTACTAGGAAGGAAATTAA
Organism: Falco punctatus; assembly: GCF_963210335.1. NCBI lineage: Eukaryota > Metazoa > Chordata > Aves > Falconiformes > Falconidae > Falco > Falco punctatus. Next base: position 32,934,050 of record NC_137583.1, on the reverse strand, counting down.
CTCTATCCCAGCTGAAACCAGGACAGTCTGGCAAACATTGTCCAGCCTAAAACCAAGCCTGCTTTTAGGGATCTCATGTTTGCCTGTAATACTGGTATGCCAGTTCCAGTTTCCACTCCTGCCAGTGTGCCATTTGCTTTCTGAATGCAACTGTGCTGCTTTGTCTATTGGGACTATTTTTACCTTTGGCAAATGATTCTGTGTTGGGTGCTGCTCGCTCCATCCTACATCCATAATAATAGTCCTGCTTTTTTTTTCCTTCTTTTTTTTCTTCCTTCCCTCGCCCTTTTAAACCAGCATTAGCCTAAACAGCTTCCAGTAGCAGAACTTGAAAGTGTCACTCCTCTTCAGAATAAATTACTTCTGTGGTCATGAAGTTTTTATGGTGAAAGGTTTCTTGAGTATTTGAATAGTATTTAAAATGCTTCTGCCATACAAAAAAGCTCTGATGTGTTCTAAATACTGCAGCCTGTGAGAGTTCGTGCTAGGACTGAGGTGCTCATGGCTCTCCCGTGTTCCTATAAATCTCACTGCATGGAGCCTCTCTGACTTAGTCATCTTGTGGCAATCTTAATTTTGAGAAAATTATTCCCCAAACCCATTACTCCCATGTGCCAGTCAAGGATTGCTGCTATGCAACAGGACTCTGAATGCAATTTAATTTAATGGTGGGGAAACTGTTCAAGAAGAAAATTCAAAAGGAAGTTTTAAAATTTAATTTTCCCCACTATCTTTCTCTGGCTAGTTTTCTTTTAACATTCTCTTTACAAAGATAAAAAAATAACATTTGCTTTACTTGGGAGGATTCTACTTTTCTGAAAAGATGCAGGCTCTTTCAGGCTTTTAGAGTTCATGGTATTTCAAGCCAGGAAAATGCAATATCCAATAGTATTTTGCTCAAAGGAAATTTCTTTTTTGTTTTAAGAAACACTTATGTGGGGTGTAACCGACTATTTTGAGGAAAAACTGGGTAAAACCCCTGAAATAGACAATGCTTTTTGGGGAAAGAAGTTGCGTTTGCTACTTACGTGCCATTGATATGAAGAGATAAACTCAAGTTTTCCATTACATGAGTCTCTCTGGAGCCCACTACATTAATACTTTTAACAGCATCTGAGAGGAAGAAAAGAAAGCATGTCACACTCCACATGTAAACTTACAGTTCACTGGAAAACCAGTGAAGGTTTGTTTTCATAGACTTTGCAGATTTCAGCTCCATCAGTCCCACAAATAATACTTGCCTCACACCCAAAAAGGAAACCTACCGGTAGAGTTATAAGACTTCTGACTTTTTTTGTGATTTCTTTTTAATGTATAATCAACCACATTATTAATACTTTGCATTTTTACTTATGTATTGATTTACTCCTGAAGCTGATCAAATCAATAAGACTTTCCTAGTGCTTCTTTTAACTAGTTCATTTTTTAGGGATAGCTGGCATAAACTAAACAAATAAATACTCTGTAAGTTACAGTAAACATTTTGTTGTAAGTTTTAAGTGTATGTGAGACTTTTACAAAAGACAGTAAAACTTTTGGTAGATGAAAAAAACCCAGAAGGTTTTATATATTTCCCCCCATTTCCCCATTTTTTTCTGTACTAGAAAAGCACAAAGTCCATTTTGCAATGTAAACACTTCATTGAACAATGTTGACCAGTTCTTGCATGTGAAACAATGCTTAAGTTGTATTATCAAGTTAAAGCTAGATTCTATCTGTACACATATAGCAAGTTCTGTTTTGAGTATGCATAATGTTTCGTAATTACCTAGCAGCTCCAGAGCAGTGGTAAAATCACCAGTTTTCTGCACCATTTCTTTTTCATGCATGATGCTTCCAATTTGCTCCCATTCAGCTATGACTTTCAGATGCACTGTGCGATTCCCCATGGTAGAGCAGTTATAGTAGACAAAGGGTTTCTTGGTAATCTGATAAACTCTACGTGCAACACGGAAAGATTTAGAATCAAAATTGCCTTTTATCAAGTGCTTGCATATTTCTGATTTAAAAAGGGAACAAGCTCTTATATATTTTCTTTATAGACAATGCTACAGTTGGCTGTGACTTTAATTCTACTTTATGTCCATATCAATAAGGATTAATGTCTGTGGCATTACCAATAGAACTATGATCAGTATAAGGTCCAGAGTATATTTGTGCATTTTTAATCAAAGAAAATAAAGACAATGCTAAAACAATTAACAAAATGGAATAGTCAGTAAATTATGAAAACTACCTTTATAGCAGGTGGACTATAAGCTAACTGAAGCACTGAGGTGGGAGGGGTGGAGGAAAAAAGAAAGAAAGAAAGAAAAAATGTAGTATTCAAAGACTAAAGCTTACATCTCTCTTTGCATACACTTATTTGTATTGGACATATATTTGTCCCCAGAAAAGGAAAATACCCAAATGTCCCTTTTCATCCCTACTGCCAAGTAGCTTTACCCATGGTTTTGTTTCTGATGGTTCTGAGCTATGTTGTGGTCTTTTCCCCTCCATTTTGTTATTAGGTAAGCATTAGGTGTGTGTTAATGTGTACCTCCATATTATTTGAGACACCTATCCACTTCCCAAAGCTCCTCACCCAAGCTGTGGTATATTATGGGTAGCTGGTCATAGTAACAGCTACTTACTGCCTAACCGCAAGACAGCGTACTCTTCCGTGTTCCTTAAGTGCACAAATTATGCACATATTCAACAACAACAATCTGCTAATGGAGATCTGCAGGCATAACGATGTTTTAAAATAACAATTTACAATAAGTTACTTTTTCCAGTTTGTTCAGTTCGGTTCAGCTCATTGCATGTATAGCAATACACCAAAGCATACATTTGAACAAGAAATTTAGGTCTTTAAAATGTCACCATTTCATGAGTACACAGTGACTTCCATGCCGAAGTTTTCATAATTCACCTGGCTGACATATTAAGAATGTATCAATTGACAAAGACGTATGCTTTGTCCTATGATTTAATCAGGATTTCTCTGTAGATGAGCAACTGAATCAGAGCCATCTTGAATACTCATTAAAGGAAACAAAGTAACCACACCTACCCATCTCCAAAATCCCAGGTGTAGACAAACGATGCTGACTTGAAGTAATGACTTGGGTCATGAAGACAGAAAGAAATCCGGGTTATGGCGCCCACGGAGGAACTGGAACCACGCGTGATAAATCTGCTGTCTTCTATCTGGGCAATGGTGAGATTCCCTGTGATAAATTCTGCGGAATAACAAGGTGGAAAAAGAATGACAGCATGCATCACTTTCATAGCATGCTCTGTGTGAGTATCAAAACATTATTTAAAGTGTACTGCATAAGTCTTTCTGTATCCTAGTCCAAATGGTTAAGTGTATTTGTAATATTACTCAGTGTTGTTACATGTGTTAGTGAGGCAGAGAGATTAAATACTTATTTAGGGTTATACAATGGGTCATGATAAAGCTTCTAATAGAACTAAGAGAAGTAATCCTGGACCAATTGAGGTCAATAGCAATTTTTACTATTGATTTTAAAAGAATTGGGATTAACATAAAGTATCTAGATCAAGGGATTCAGAATCAAACTGGTATACACACCCTTTGTGTTTGGGGTGCTGGTTTTTGATTGGATGGTTTGTGGGTTTTTATGGTGTTGTTTTTTGTTTTTTAGTTTTAGCTACTTCCACAGAAATGAAAATTTGACTATTATGAATAACAGATGTGCTGTATGTATCTTGTGAATACAGAAAGGGTGAAATTTTGGTTTTGATGTCTGTAAGAGAACTTATGCTCAAGTTTGTTTATAAGGACTAGTAAAGGCGCATCTAAAAAAACTTCTCTAACCTATGAATAAAGACGTATTATGATGATACACTTATTAGCTCATTATAACATTAATGGGCTATTAATTACCAGTCACAGACTCTTACCTTGTAAACAATTCCTTAAATCCGGTTAACTGTTATTTTCCTGATGCACAATTAAGAATCACAATTACCACTTCACAACGGGGCTGGTAATGCAGAACTAACCAGAGTTGTTATTTATATGAATTATTGGCAATTACGTTGGGGCCTCTGTGAAGCCCTGGTGGGTGCTCTGGCTTGGGGACAGCAGAAGGGTACAATGGAATCTTAACTTACACAGCTAAAGAAAGTTTCTATCCCTTTTGCTTGCGGCATGAGAACATGACAGTGCAAAGCGAGAAAGGAGTAAGTAGATACTCAGCAAGGCAGCAGCTCTTAACAGAGAAAAGATCTCATGTATACTTTTATAAAGACTTATGCAATAAGCTTGGTGTTTCTCAAAGAAAAATCTCAATAGTTATTCCCCAAAATATCAGCTATATCCTATGGTTAGCTCTTCTGTCCTCATGCACATCTTTTTCTTTGGCTAGGAGCTGGGTCTGTATTGGAGTGTGTAAGTCAAACACTAGGACATGGGGCTGAAGGGACATGGTTACTAGTCTCTGAAAGATGGGGCTGTGTGAAGCTCTCAGGTGTTACTTCATGTCAATCCCTGTATCAGAGATTAGGTTAACCATATGGTACCATTAGTCTATTTATAAAAAAAGATACTCATATTTATGTTTATGAATATTCCCAAAATAAGCCAAAATTGCACTTAGCGATATTTGGTAATGCAGCCATGACTTCACATCCAATTTCAGTACACTCAGTCAGAACTTCCAAAGAAAATGTAATGGCTCTGTTGTGCTGATGGCCTGAGTTTTTGCTATGTCATGCAACAGGGAAAATCAGTAGATTGTCACTGCTGCTGGTCATCCTAACTTTAGGACTAGAAATGCTGCAAAGCAGTACAGGGAGCATTGTTTTAGGAGTCTGGATATCGCTGAACAATGTTGATCTGTGAACTGCAGCTCTTGAAGCGCCTAGTTGCTAGTTCAGTCTCTCTAGGTGACAGACAGGAAAACATGGGCAGGATCACTCTTGCTTCCTGGATGTAGATAAACTACAGTATGGCTCAGTTAGTACAATGCCATCCAAACCTATATTCCATGAAAGGGCTACACAAATCTAACTCTGTTGGCAGAAGCCATATTTATGCCTGGCTTTCATTTTTCTGATGCTAGCAAAGGCAGCAAGCATCCTGATGTACACCGAATTCCGGAAGACATAGAAGTTGTAAAGCCATTTTACCTGTAAATTGAAGCACGGTGACATTTCTAGCAATCGGCCGACATAGCCAACAGTTTCTATGAGTCACCCAGACAGATACAGGAAAAGTCCCAGGAAATTCACTGGTCACATTAATTACGGAGTTAAACTGCTGCTCGGATTTCTCTATCAGGATCAGAGGAGCATAAATCCAGTTAAAGTGATACAAGTTTGATGCAGCACTGTCATTCTTCATACTTAGACTGGCGTGAACAGTAGCTTGAGCTCCCGTTGTGACAGGACCATTGTTGGTTATTTCCAGACCATATTCCTCTGTGGAAATCAGAAGGAAAAAAACCCAACAAACCTTATTGTACTGCATTTTTTAGTTTGTTTATTTACACAGTTTAAGTAGTCAGCTGTAGCTATGTGATTCACAATAGCAGTCTTTTTTTTTTAAACATATAAAAACCTGGAACAGAAACCGTATATATGTGTTCAAACAAGTAGCATAAACCAGCATGTTAGATTGGGTCCTAGAAATTTTAGTAGTATAAGGGAGCTTCAGCCTAGAACATCACAAAAACTTAGATAAGGTTTTATAGGCAGAGCTGGGTACTGGTGGTAGGGTCAGTGCCACTAAACTTCCAGCTACCAGAAGAAAGTCAAGCTCAGCTCCAGCCTGCCCCCTAAAAAATGAACTTCCAAAGTCAGGCAAGATTTCATCTAATAGATTCCTTTGTCAGCTCTGTTGGCCAACACATCTTTCCCATTTTCCTCCTAGCTGAACAAAAAAATCTCAGTACCAGCTTCTGCTCTATGGTCCACCATTGACTTCTTTTCCAGGAAGAGACCAAAAATCCCAGTGTAAATGAAACTTGTACCATGCCAGAGGGCCCTGGACAAGCTCAAGAAGTGGGCCCATGCAAACCTCATGAGCTTCAACAATGTCAAGTGCAAGCTCCTGCACCTGGGTTGGGGCAACCCCCAGTATCAATACAGGTGGGGGGATGAAGGGACTGAGAGCAGCCCTACAGAGAAGGACTTGGGGATACTGGTGGATGAAAAGCTGGACATGAGCCAACAATGTGCGCGCTCGCAGCCCAGAAAGCCAACCATATCCTGGGCTGCATCAGAAGTGTGGCCAGCAGGTTGAGGGAGGTGATTTTTTGTGATGGGGTGGTAAAATAGTGGAACAGGTTGCCCAGAGAGGTGATAGATACCCTGTCCCTAGAAACATTCAAGATCAGGTTGGACAGTTGGAGATGCACCTGCTCATTTCAGGGGTGTTGAACTAGATGGCCTTTAAAGGTCCCTTCCAACCCAAACTCTTCTGTGAAACAACAAGACATGAGAATTGCAGGACCTGTGATAACTGAATCATCCCTGCTACTCTGGATTGCTTCTCTGCCATGTTTACACAAGCTGCTTCAGCTCTTACAACTACTGCAATGGGCAGAGTGGGAGTGAGGTTGGGTTTTATGGCAAGGATGCAATCGATTTTTCCAAAAAAATAACAGTGCAAAAAGATTAAGTGACCTGCATGTGTTAAAAAGAAATGAAAACAAACAACCCCGAAACAAAAGGAAAGGCAACAATCACTGGAAGTTGTGAATTGGGGCAGAGCTGGGAACAGTATCTGGTTGTTTGCCTCCAACGTGGAGGATGTTCCCTCCCTGCATCAGCACCCTGCCTGGCTGTCCTCTCACGGGCGAGCAATGGGGCAGTGCTGGGCAGAGCAGCAGGGGTTCTCATGCTGGTGACTTTCCCTCTCCTCTCTTTCAGCAGCCACCAGACTGCTAAAGGGGATCTCAATACTGCGGATTCAGAAGTTGCGTTTCTCACTCATCCGTGACCCGTAACGTCGAGGGAGCACTGGGGTCAGCTCACCCCTGTGCTGCCTTCCCTGTACCCATCAGTTTGGGATGGCGTGGAATCAGAACCCAAAGCATCTACTTAGTGCCTGCATTTTATTTCACAGATCGCAGGTGCTGAGCAAACCTGAACACAAAAGGACTGTGAGAAAAAACTGTAACATTAGTGCCTGAGCAAGAACTGCACTGGTCCCATTTCACAGCACAAGGAGTTCAAATTTTTGAGTTAATAGAGAAATGCTGGCGATTTGTTGAAATCTGACACAGGTTTCAAGTCTCTAGAAGATTCAGGCAACTCTCCGCATTGTTCCAGCGGAACCTGGGGAAAAAAACAGCCAGCTACCTCACGCTTATCTAGCACTTCTCCTTGGAGGTTATCACGGTGCTTTACACACCAGGGCTGAAGCCCAGCAGCTGCAGCGGTTGGAGATTAAGCGGCTAACCCAAGGTCGCCCAGTGAGCCACTGGCAGAACAAGCCATTTCAGACCAGTTCTGGGATTTTTTCTACCTTCACCACCTCCATCTGCAGAATGCAGCGCGGCGCGGGTACCGTGGCCGGGGGCAGCCGTGCCCCCCGGCGCTGGGCGGGCGGAGCGCAGCCTGTGGCTCGGGGAGCGTGAGGCAGCGCCAGGGCTCCCCGGGGTGCCCCAGCGCCGCTGCCAGCGCCTGAGGAGAAAGTCTGCGGTGGCCGGGGGGTGCTCGGAGCTGCCTCCATCCCCTGTCGTGGCCAGCAAGCCCGGGCACGGACCCGCCGCCACCCCACAAGTCAAGCCCCTCACGCCCGAGGTCTGCACCCCCCCCCGCCCGCTGCCCGGGAGCCGCTCGCCGGCGGCGATGACAGCGCAGACCGGCGGCCCCTCACCTGCCGCCGGGGCGGCGCGGCCGAGCAGCAGCAGCACGCAGGTCAGCCCCAGCATGCTGGGGGCGGCGGCGGCCACGGGCAGGCACCGCCGGGCCGGGTCCGGGTCCGAGTATCGCCGCGCTGGGGCCGGGCGCTGCCCCCGAGGCCGCCCGCGGTACTGCGGCACCGCCGTCCGCGCCCACGGGACGCTCCCCCGCGGCGGCGCCCAACCAGCCTCTCCCAGGGGAAGTTCCCGCGGGGCTGTCGCCAACGTGATGGGCTGCTGCGGAACCGCCGGGGGGGGGGTGGGGAAGGGAAGGCAAAACAAAAAAGCAGCAAGCACGAATGCTGCCCCTCTGCGGAACGGGCAAGCGTTTAGGAAAGAGTTTGTATTGCGGTTTGGTGGCTGGCACGGCAAGGAGAACGGTATTTTTCAGGCTCAGGTGCCGTGAGGACGCCCGAGCGGCTGCGGTCACCGCCCGCTCCGCGCCCGCGGTTCTGCCGGACCCCGTCCCGCCCAGCGGCCGCGGGGGGCCCGCAGCGCGGCTCGCAGGCGCAATGCAGGTTTTGTGTAAGTAGTTCTCCGAAGACCATTCTTAATCCTAGTTGCCTTTTTTTTTTTTTTTCCTTTTGGTGCGGATCAGGCCCCCTCTGCCGGTTTTGCTCCCGGTTCCGCGGCTTGTGCCGCCGCTTCCCTGGGGCGCCGCCGGGCCGCGGCTGCAGCGGCGGGAGGGGCCGGGGTAACACCTCGCCCTGCTACCGGCGTCGCGCCCAGCGGCCGCTGCCTCAGCGGAGACCCCGGGGCTGAGGGGAGGGACGGGGCCGGCCTCGCCTCAGGCACCGCAGGAGCTGGCACCCGCCCTTCTCGTCGGGGGCGAGAGCGGCCCAGCAGGGCAACGGGTGGCCGGGGGCTGCGAGGCCCGCGGCGCCGGGGCGCGGCGAGGGGATGGGGCGGTGCCACAGGCCTCAGCGCCCGCCTCCGCCGGGGAAGATGCGCGGGAGGCGGCGGCCGGAACTGGGCTCAGGCGCTTCCGTTGCGCCCATGCGCTGCCGCCGACCTCCGGGAGCAACAAAGGAGGGAGGTGGGGGGCCGAGGCCGGCCGGGCCCGTGGAGCCGCGGGGTGAGGAGCGCCGGGGGCGGCGGCGGCAGCGCCTCGGCGGGGCCCAGGCCGGGGCGCGGGGGCGGGGTGGAGCGGAGCGGCGGGAGGCGAGGCCCGGCGCGGCGCAGCCTGCGGGGCGGAACCGGCGTGCGGCGGGCGGGGGGAGGGAGGGAGGGAGGGGCCGGAGCGCGGCGGCGCGGTGCTGGGAGGCCGCGGGCCGAGGACGGGAACCGGGAGGGCTGAGGGCCGCGGCGGTGGAAGTGTCGCTGCGGCCGTTCATCGGTGCCCGTGTTCACAGGGCGGGTGCCTCGGCGGGGATGGGGGCGGCGTGATGGCGCCCTGGCAGCGGGGAGCGACCCGGTGGCGACCGGCCCAGTGGCGGGGAAGGTAAGGGGGCGCGGGGCCCGGCCGCGGCCGTACCGGGCGGGGGTGTCTGCGTGGGCCCCCGGCTGTCGGTCGCGGTGGGCGCTGCCGGGCGGCTCGGCTGAAGTGAGCTGCCGGGAGAGCGCCGAGGTCAGCGGAGAGGGTCGGTTTTTCAAGCTGATTTTTATTTCAGTGACTCAGACCAGCAAGGCAGGCCAGCTGGCGGTGGCGGGGCAGCTGGTGGCACCTCAGGGAGCGAGTCTTGCTGAGGTATGTCCCAGGGTGGCTGCGAGGTTGGGACCCGGCTGGGGGGAACTGGTGTGGGGTATTGGGAGCATCCCTGGAGCAACGAAACCGAACAACGTGTGAGGTGTGAGGAGCCCAGTGTCTGCTTGTGGCTGGCAGTGCGTTCCTGTGACACTGACTGCGGGGTGCTGCGTTTGTCACCCTAACTAAACGTGACAGTTGTGACGATGCGTCCTCTCCGATACTTCAGAGTGGATGTAGGTGGTGATGTGGTAGCTGCTGTTAACCAGATGTATAAACTAGTAAATATTTTTTCTTTTTTTTTTTTTTGTAGGTGTATTAGGTTTGCTTTTATGTACTGAAAGCTGATCCTTCGTCCTCCAAGATGGCATTCGTTTCGGCACAAGGACCTACGGTGGTGGACCAAACCACTTTGATGAAAAAATACCTTCAGTTTGTGGCTGCTCTTACAGATGTCAATACACGTGAGATACTTTTTTTCTATGAAAAGCTACAGTTCTTCAATAGTTTTAACAAACATTACGGTATTGTTCAGACAATTGATAAATGTGTGTTGAATTCAGTTTAAATTTTATTTGAATTTTGATTTTTGAAGAAGCAAAGTGATGAGTAATACTTGCATGAGCCAAAGTGAGCAAGCTGTGTGCGTGTGTGGTTGTCTGATGGTTGGTTGTGAGAACTGTGTGCCTTATAATTGGGCAGTGATAGCTAAACTGATAAGATCTGATTGCTTCTTTGATCAATGGACCTGGTGTTTTCCTTTGTGATGTAGTTTTGATTTTAACTTTTTTGCTTTTAATTTCCGTTTTCAGCTGATGAAACCAAATTGAAAATGATGCAAGAAGTCAGTGAGAATTTTGAGGTAAATAAAACAACAAAACCAAACCTAAACAACAAAACCCCACCAAAAGCCCCAACCTTCTGAAATGGCAGTCTTGTGATTAATGTATGTTGGTTTGATTTCTGATATTACGTGCTAAAAATAGTATCTTGTGATTTATCAATGAGTTACAACAATATAAGTAACTTCAGCTTTATATTTAGTAATTAGCTAGGTTGTTGAAGAATTACAGCATCTGGACTTAGCTCTTTCACTCTCTAATCTTTATTCAGTAAGCAATTAAATTAAGGTGAAGTAATAGATTTTTCTTCTATTTTGTTGAATAATAAGTAGTTTTTATATTTAAAGCTTTCTTTTATTTAGTTATGTATTGTGCCCTTGTGAAGAAGAGGACCCTCTGATTCCTCTGAGTTCCGTAGCATAGGGAGGGAGGATTTGTCAGATGCAGAATCTGACATCAGGAGTGGCGATGTCTGGTGACATCTTTTGTGTAGTGTTGGACCATCAAATTTAGATGAGCAGCAGAAAAAAAGTGAGACATGTATTAAACCAACCTTGTCTTAGCAGAATTTATACTTAGTTGAATATTTAGTCTATGTCTGTTCTGAAATGATAGAGAACTTAATACTTTGTAGAAAAAGTTCAGGGTCTCAGAATCACTGTAATTATCTCTGTATCTAGTTTTTTAGTCATACTGCAATTTAAAAGGAGTGCTACCACTATAACACATTCTGTCCTTACCTACTTTATTTGAAGTGATCTTGCGTAATCTGTGATATGGAAATGTAAATACACGTTCTAGTCCTGTTTAATGTCTTTAGTTATTTTTAAGTAAGCTTCACATAAAGTTACATCCAATGAATGCTGGATGTTGAAAGCTGTGCCAATTTTAGTTCTTCCCAAGTTATCAGTGGAATTTCCTGTCCAGTGAATTTTTTTGTTTAGTTCAGGTTAACATAGTGGAATAAAAAAATTAGAGCTGGATAACTGTATTATAAAACAAAACTAAATTAAAAGGCTTAATCTTTTCTTAGTGTGTATGAGGAAATAAGTAGATGTCTATGACAGTTCTGCATCTATATGCACATGGTGTGAGCAGAGCTTCATATTACCATAAGTGACTACCTAAAAATACCCCTCTGGAGTTTTGTATCTGTTTAAGCTGACCTGCCATCTCTGAAACAATTTGTTATCTGACTAAAATAATAGTTTTAACAGCTTAGACTGTTGATCTGTTTAGAATTTGAAGGCTTAGTTGACTCTCTTTGCTCTTGTCTTCAGTAGGGTAGAACTTAATATTTGTTTTGATAATGTTTTCTTGGAACTCACTTGTTACTGTAGTGTGATCCTCTGTAAAGACATCATGAATTGACTTATGCTGAAGTACAGTTCTACTTGTTGGAAAATACTTGAGGGAGCAAGAAGAACCACTAAAAAAGTTTTAGTTTCCTTTTTTCCTCTATAGGTTGTGGGCGGTATTGTTGTATGTTGTTATGCTAGATGGTTTCTTTACATTTTCTCGTTCCATAGTCTCCTTATTAACTCTTCTGTATTGCCTGCTTCAGCTTCCAATAGCTATGAAGTTCAGCAGGTTTTATGTTTCACGTCAAATGTTGTTTTTTTTAATTTTCCTCCTCAAAAAATGGCTGTTTGAAAATGAGTGTTCAGGTTCGGTTGGCTGCATTAGTGATCTGGACGCCTCTCTGGTTAAGGGTAGAACTGAATGTGGATTGATCATTCTGGAGGACTTGAAGGGAGGTTTAAAACTGAGGTGCTGCATAGTTTTAACCACTTGACAGTGTCAGTTTTTGGTCTAGTTGTTAGGATGCTGTTCTGGGCTAGCAGAGGATATTGCTCTCTAAACTAGTTTCTGGATGGAAGCGTGATAGTTTTGAGTCATGTTTTTTAGAAATTACTTGTTTCAGAGCGATTTTTTTCCTTCTCCATTTCTTGACAAGAGATTCTGGATTCCAAATGGGGAGAAAGGAGTGTATTCATTGTCTTTTCAGCCTCTGTTTTGGAGGAGAAAAAACTTCCAGAATCAACCTCTATTGCTGCTTCTGATGTTTTTGTGCCAGCAGCATAATTCTGAACTTGGGTAGTATAGTGGGGTTTTTTAGTTTCTTCTATGGTTCAGAACAGCAACTCATAGATATCAGTAGTGCAGCTAATTTTATGCTCTTTGCTGTTTATCAAAGATATTGGGAAGAAGCTTTCAGAATTTAAGCTGGGCTTGTGAAGGTATACTTCTCTTTCAATGAATTTGTGAGCCACTTAGCCAGAATGTGGCAATACCTGTTTAATTTCTTGTTAGAAACTTTCCTTCCTTTCTTCCTCCAAAGTAGGACCAATGTCATGGCATAAAGCTGGGAAGGTTAGGAATCTTTCAAAGTTGCAAAGATTATAGGGGAGGTGGAAGAGAAGATAAAGACAGACTTTCTTTGGGAAACCCTTTAAGGTGAAGAGAAGATGCTGGTTAATCTGGTGTTGATAATATCCTGTCTTACATTGTCATGGTTTAACCCCACCTGTCAATTAGCTCCCCCCCCAGCTGCTCACTTACTACCCCCCAGTGGGATGGGGGAGAGAATTGGAAGGGTAGTAGTAAGAAAACCCGTGGGCTGAGGTAAAGACAGTTTAATAGGTAAAGCAAAAAATACGCACACATGCAAAGGTGAACAAGGAATTCGTTCAGCACTTCCTATGGGCAGGCAGGTGTTCAGCCACCTCCAGGAAAGCAGGGCTCCATCAAGTGTAGTAGTGACTTGGGAAGACTTAACTCCAAACATTTCCTTCTTCTTCCCCCAACTTTATATGCCGAGCATGACGTCATATGGTATGGAATATCCCTTTGGTCAGCTGTTCTGGCTGTGTCCCGGTTTCTTTACCCCCAGCCTACTCGCTGGTAGTGTGGTGTGAGAAGGAGAAAAGGCCTTGACTCTGTCGAAGCACTGTTCACCCTCTGTTCACCCCATACTAGCTACTATGAAAAAAATAAACTCTGTCCCAGCCAAAATCAGCACATGTATTTAAAATGTTTTTGTGCCCTTGCTATGATATCTGTCTGCTTTCTTAAAAGCCCTTGGAATAAAAGCCCCTTTATTTGGACAGTGCCTAGTATAATATGATTTATGGTTGTGTGCTATGAAAAGTTACTGCAAAGTAGAGAATAGCAGTGGAAATCTGTAAAAGGAGGAGGCTTTATAAAATTTTTATGTTGTTCAAGGAATAATGTGAAATGCCTGTATAGATTTTTCAGAATAATGCTGCATTCTCATTTGTACCTTTATTAACAGACCAGTATGCTTCTGTATCACAGATGCTTCAGAGAATTGCCTAACAGCATATACATAAACTACAGCCGAGATTCCAAATAAACCTCACAGTGGCCAAGTTAGGTTTTCTTTTAAGGCAGATAAAGCTTGCTTGTCTAATATTTCCAGTAGTGCAAGATAGTTTTCACAGTGGAAAGTAATGCTGTCAGTTTGGGTGATGTGTGCATGTACACATATTGCAGAAAAATCTAAAATCTCAATTTAACAGTGGCTGAAAAGTCTTGGGAGTCCTAGAGCAATGAAATGAGAGCGTGCCTGTCAGTCTTGCTTGTTCAAGAATGTCTAAAGCGCTTTGGCTTTTTCTTTTTCCTCCTATTTAAACTGGCCATGTGTTATGCCCATTTTATTTTCCATGTGAGATGACAGTGTTAAAGTTAAAAAAAATCATATTACAGTCCATTGGAATTGAAGGAAAGACATTAATTTGTATTCACTTTTGTTTGTTTCATGAATAGTTCATGAATAACACTCTGTAGTGTGTTAGCAGACACGTGTAATCACTGAATCTATTAAAAAGTCACTGAAAAAGTTTGATAGTGGCTCTGAATGTAATTTAGTGTCATCTGTGTAATTCAGATTATATCTGTCTTCCCATTTTTGTTTTTTGTTTTTTTTTTGTTTTGTTTTGTTTTGTTCTTAATTAGAATGTGACGTCATCCCCTCAATATTCTACGTTCTTGGAACACATCATCCCTAGGTTTCTCACCTTTCTACAGGATGGAGAAGTTCAGTTTCTGCAGGAGAAGCCAGCACAGGTAAACTGTGTGGAGCATCTCTTACCTTTTTTGCAATGTGTATGCCAAACTACTTGTTCAGTGAACTACTTGATTATCCTAATGAACCAATTTATGTATGGACTTTGTGTTAAAAATAGATCTGTCATTTGGAGTGAAATTGAGTAAGTCCAGTTTCTAAAAAAGTTACTTACAAACTTTGCAAATCTGGGCTTCTACGAAAAATGAGGAAAAACAGGTGAAACAGAATTGGCTTTCTCACTGGAATATAACAGAATGTTAGAAATTTATGAATTTACTATGGGATGAAAGGCAAACGTATGTCATTAAATACTTAAATTGGACTTTAAGAAACTCAGTTTTTTAACTGTGAACTTTTAAAATTTGCCTTATTTACATTTGTGGGTAGTAGGAAGAATTATTGTATATGTTTATGTCCGCATAAAGTAAAATGGCTTTTTTTTAAGCATGCAGAATTATTAAGCTGAAAAGATATTGCAACCAATTGTTGGTTTCTGTGTGCTTTTGAAAAGTTCTATCATATCTTTATTTTCTTGTCTTTTTTTTATTTTTTACAGCAACTCCGAAAGCTAGTGCTTGAAATCATTCACAGGATACCAACAAACGAACATCTTCGTCTTCATACCAAAAATATCCTGTCTGTGATGTTTAGATTTCTAGAGGTATTTTTATTTTTATTTTTTCTCTTAAAACTGTTTCAGGTTTGCAGAAGTTTTTCCTCTTCTTTCTTGATCTCCAAAAATTGCTGGGGCTAGGATTTCAAATAGCTGTTCTTCTAGAGCAAAGGTGGAAGGGCATTCTATTTACGCTTCACCAGTGTGGTATCTTATTGCCTACAGGTTTTCTGCATGTTCTGTCCTTTGGAAACTTGGATTTTCTCATGCTAGATAAATTTCATTCATGAATGTTTTTCTGGGAGATACCTTATTCTAGAGAGTTTGTTTTGTTTCTTACTTGGAACTGAAAGAGTGGTCATTTGAAGCTCCGAAAAAATAACCTGCTGTACGTGGAGGTGTCTTGGTGTGTAAATAGCCCCACTTGGGTCTCACTGTCTGTGGGGCAATAGAAACAGGTCTGATGGTATAGAGTGGTTGCAACTTCTGGTTTTTGTTCCAGTAGGAATGAATTTAATTTTAACCATACTCTTTAATTTAATTAGATTAAGTTGTATCATAGGAAGGGTATCTTGCTTATGCAAATTCATATTACTGGGGCACTTGTAGGTTGCTGAGTTGAGTATGATTTTATGGAGTTTTTAAGTACTTAGGGAGTAGTTGAAGAATGCAGCAGTAGGCTCACTAAAGATTCTCATTTTTTCAGACGGAGAATGAAGAAAATGTACTGATTTGCTTAAGAATAATTATTGAATTGCACAAACAGTTCCGACCAGCAATCACTCAAGAAGTAGGTCATAAATCTTGTTAGATGGTATAGAACTTACTGCCATGCTCTTTGGAATTGTTATTTTGTTCAGGTGGGTAGGTGGGTTGGTTTGAGTTTTCCTGCTGTTCTTTTGTGTTGGCTGATCTGTTGTGATAACCGTATATTTAATTTTTTTTTTTACTGTAAAGTAAAAGAGGATTGGATAGTGCTTGCACCCCTGGGAAAAAACACAAATTGTTAAAGCCGAGTTGTCTTTGCTTTAAGTGTTCATGGGCAATATAATTAGACTAAGTAATAAAATTCCCACAGAAGGCAAGAGAATTGGTGCCTTTTTAATTTGTGAAGAGAAAATCCTGGAAAAATAATATTAAATTCTTCCCCCCTCCACCCCTTGCTTCTGTCTTGTGACTCATGAAAGGAGTATTTGAAAGTGTGCGTTTTTATTCTGTTGCTTTCTTTACTTGCTTTTCTCCTGGGAAGACTTTGTTGGTTAATAGTAATTTTTTCTAATACTTTATTGGAACTATGTTGAGATGATAAGTAAATTGGATTCTTTCCAAGTGCGACTCAAATGAATATTGGCACAACAGAAGGAAATAGGAGAACACTTTCAAATTTTTTCAAATGTAATGAAAAATATACTGTAGTGGTGACTTAAGATTTTATGTGATTATACTGTTAATATAGAGATTCTAAAATTGTGATTTTTTTTTTCTTTATGGTAAACTGACTTCTTCCTTCTTAGATCCATCATTTTTTGGACTTTGTGAAACAGATTTACAAGGAACTTCCAAAAGTAGTGGTAAGCGTTTTATTTCTTAAATTGCCCTTGCTACAGTCAGAAAACTGGTTTTTATGTCTTAATTTTATCTCTAAAATATATTAACGTAATTACTTTTGTATTTAGTGATACAAAGTAAATATCATTTTAATACATTTTTTTAAGAAAAATAAATTAAAAATGGATAAATTTAGATTTTGAATTAGAAAAACGTGTTTCTAGCACAGTATTACTAGTATGAGAAAAGCGAGGTAAACTTAGGTAATTAAGCACTGGTCAGTTGACTGCAGCGGTGTCCATGTTGCCAAATGTTGGAGTTTTTTTTTTTTGAGGGAAGGGCGAGGTGATGTACTTTGCAGCAGATAGAGCTCTTCAGCGTGCTTGGTGTCTGTGCAGAACAGCGCCTGCTTTTCCTCACTGGTACAGAATATCTGTTGGGAGCTTTTTCTTCAGCAAAAGAACCACCTTGGTGGGGATGCTTTTCCACTTCTTGCTGTAGCAGCAGTGAAAGATTGCAGGGTATGTGTGTAGTCCTGGTACATACTGCTGTGTAAATGTCCTGTGCAGAGAAGAAAAAACTGTCTGCAGTAAGCTGTGGGGAAAAAATATATGCAGGAATTCTAAGGGGATAAATGGCCTTTTGACTGTTACTGGCATTATTATATTTTTCCTCTGCTATTTGCTTGTAGAATCGGTATTTTGAGAATCCTCAGGTGATTCCAGAGAACACAGTTCCTACTCCTGAAATGGTTGGCATGATTACCACAATTGTGGTGAAAGTAAATCCTGAGCGAGAAGATAGTGAAACAAGAACAGTGAGTATTCTAACTGCTCTTTAGCTATGAGACTGTATTGCAATACCCCAGATCACAAGGGCAGGTAAAGATAATAAGCTTTCTTTTTGCTTGTTTTTCCTATCAAGATTTATTTGTAGAAGCTGATTGAAACTTTCCATGCATTTTCTATTACAGGATTTTTATTTAATGTAGTACCATATGGTTTTGTGCTTTCAAAATATTATTATTGCTAAATATAGTGCTATTAAAATGAGCTGTTTCTTTAAAAAGGTATTTGGAATACTTCTTTGAATTAATAATTAAACTGTTTATAAGACACGTATTCTTTCTTTCAGCATTCTATAATTCCCAGAGGATCTTTATCTCTAAAGGTCTTGGCTGAGCTACCTATTATTGTTGTTCTTATGTATCAGGTTAGTATACTCCAGTGTTTTGCATATAAATACTTTCTATTACTGAGCGGCTTGTGTAACTTCTGCGAGCTAACATATCAGTAAAAATGAACGCAATATATTTTTGAGATTAAAATATGGTCTAAAAATGAGCTGCTGAGATTTCGTCATTTTTTCTGTAGCTGTCAAGTAAGTTGACTGCAAGGGACTTGTAAATTTCTCTAATTATACCTCTCTTTTTGTTGTTTTCTTTTTTTTAAGCTCTACAAACTGAATATTCATAATGTAGTAGCTGAATTTGTGCCCTTGATTATGAACACTATTATAATACAGGTTTCTGCTCAAGCAAGGTAAGAGCGTTTTAACAGTGTTTTGATGATATTTGGGATAAACTTCTTAGATGTGCCATGCACTATTGCCCAAAATATTTTTGTCTTATATCTTTTGATCTTTGATTTTAGTCTTACTGCTTTTAATCTCAAAAGTAGCAATGATTATTTGACTTAAAATTGTCAAAATTTTGTAAGCGAAGTAATTGGCAAATCTGAATATTCCCATTATATGGCATTGATAAAATCCATAGTTGTGCAGTAGATACCAATTTTTTATTTGGTTATGCTTTTTTTTGAATGAATTTCTAAATTGTAGAGTTTTTATAGTTTCTGACAGAAATCCGTATTACCAGAAATAGCATGTGACTCTTGACAGTACGAGATCATATTAGCTGGGATACTTGCTGTTGGTTAATCTTTACTATACCACCAGTGGTGTATTTTTGCTCTTCCAACGCATAGCTTAGGTAGAGCCTTGTGGTGTTGCAGATGACGGGTGCTGCTTTTCTTGCTTCACAGAGAGGTTTCTAAGGAGCAGCAAGTGATGCTGAGCAAGGCAGCAAGAGTAAGATCTCTGTCTTTCCCTGTCTGCCCGAATAATCTGAATAAGTGGTTGAAGCTTGAGACAGACAGACAGACAAGGCTGTGGGAGGGTGTATTGCTTGGAGGAAAAAAATTGCTCTAGTTAGGGGAATGGAGCCAGATGCTTGATGCTAATGTATTGGCTTGGCTTTCTATAGAAAGTTGAAAATTGTATGGCTGCCTCAGGGCTGTGCATTTCTACTTAGAGCGTAATATTCTGGGAATTTGAATGGCAGAGAGCTTGTTGAAAGTGGGCTCTCCCATGATGATTTTCTTCCATTATGAAGCAAGAACCTCACTACAAGGTGATGTAATTTGAAACTTCTGTGGATTTTCTGAATGAAGGTATTAAAAAGGAGGAACAAAACTGTAAACACTGCTCAATTTTATTTCAGGCAACATAAACTTTACAACAAGGAATTGTACGCTGATTTTATCGCTGCTCAAATTAAAACATTGTCTTTTTTGGCTTACATCATAAGAATTTACCAGGTAGGTTGTGTTTTTTTAACTTTATTACTCTTAGTGCAACAGATAGATCTCTAGTTAAATTAATGGTAGGCAAGTGACCACCATGAGGGCATCGGGGATTGGAGGGAAGAGCAGTTGTGTAGCAGATCTGAAGACGGGGCTATACTTGGTTGTCCTTTCAGAAGGATTCTCATGTGAATGCAAACTCAAAATGTGCCATTCCACCCACCCCGGGCACCTATGGAATGGCTATTGTATTTTGGTTTTAGAAGTACTTCTTAAAGAGAAATGAGTGAATTTTATGTGAATGTTATTTTGCAAATATAAAGCAAACCTTTAAAATACAATGTCATAATAATTGTATTCATGCTATTTTTTGTTATAGGAATTGGTGTCTAAGTACTCTCAGCAAATGGTAAAAGGAATGCTGCAGTTGCTCTCCAACTGTCCAGCTGAAACAGCACACCTTCGGAAGGAGCTTCTGATTGCTGCTAAGCACATCTTGACAACAGACTTGAGGAACCGTATGTAGTACTTATTTTTAAAAATGTATCTATAAACTGGAAAGATTTCAACTATTTCTGTGTATTTAAGAGACATACTGCTTATTACTTGTTTTGGACTATTACATACTTTTGATTATTTTGGGGTGTGTGATACTTGTTTTGTCTTTTTTCTTTTTCTTTAAAAAAATTATCATCTGAATAAGATTGCATACTGCTGGCAGACTGAACGAGTAGCTTTTCTAGTTTTCCAAGTATCTGTTGTTCCAAGTAATTGCCATTTGAGGATAAACTTTTGTGTTGGTTTGTAATTGTTCCTACAATTATATGGATACTTTAAAATACCTGTTATTTTATGTTATATATATATATATATATATATGCCATTGTACCTTACTGTGATGTGTTTTGTGGAACTTTGCTTCTGATTCCTAAAAGCGAGGGTGGAGGTGAAACTGTACTCGCTCTCTCCACTATTATCACTGCAAAGACCGCCCCTGTCTAAGAATATCAGCAAAATGTGGTGTGTACATAAATATTAGATGGAGGTTTTAAAACCTGGCTTAGAAGATAGAATTCAAATTGAATTTAGAAACTTACCTGTTTTCATCCATATTAAGCCATTTCTTTTGAGAATTTTTACTGATGTGTCCATTTCAAAAAGCTAGAATGGTTTGTATGGTGTTTCTGAAATTCTAATGACTGAACGTTGTGACCATTTCTTAATTTCAGTGCAAAATATTCTTAAGTTACAAAGTTTAAGGAGAGTTCTATCAGTGGTCTGGTGTAAACTATTACTGCTTGCTTTGTTTTAATTTCTCTTGCTAGCTCACATTAGGAGTCACAGCACAGGAATATGAATGTTAAATGTGTTCAACACACAAACTCAATTTGCATTTCCTTTGCTTTTTTTCATTGTCAGGATTTGTGCCTTAATCTCTTTGCTAACACTAAGTGCATCTAAGACTGTTTTTTCAGAGTGGTTTGATGATCAAAGGTAGTTCCTTTCCAACCATCTTTTTGACTCACCTTATTTCTCCACAGTATTATTTGCTGGCTATGACTGAATTTATTCCCACATCATGACTGCTGTGGTGGTTGCGTTGTAAAATAATGGATTGTCTTTGCTCCCATTCTTAATTTGCTTTTTCCACTGTAATTTTTTCAGATCTCTGCCCTCCTCAAAAATCAGTGCCAGTGCTCTCCTTTTCTCTTCCTCTGTATTTTTGCAGAATGTCACATTCTCTTAAAGCAAAGACAGCTACTATCTTGTCCTTTTCGTTTAAGTAGACCTCACTGATTCCTTGTCTATTTCAGATTTCATTCAGGAAATGATGAATTTTTATCTTTATTATTGTTTGGAAATCTGTGGAGAATGGAGGCTGCTGGATATTCCTCTTTGTCTTTATTTGTCTTTTTGCTTATTTTTTACTAATTTTTAGCTTGTTGCGTTATTTGGAGGTGGGAGCAGTTAATCCGTCCTGTCACTTCCATCATCTGCCTTCAGGGGGGAGCAACCTAATCAATTCTGTGAACCTGTTGATTTCTGTATTTAAAAATCACATGCCTCTTTGGTCTTGCTTTGCCACTTGATTTTGTTTTTGAAATCTTCCTTTTGTTCCTTGGACACCAAGTTGCATGTTGCTGCAAGTTGCTCCTTATATTTTGGGATAGAGCTTGTATAAGATGCCAGGCAAAATTGAGTTGTGTTGTACAGTGTTGCCCAAACTTGTCCTTTTCAGTAGCTCATTCGTTAAATTTTAAAATTTCTGCAAAGTTGAAAATAAGCATTTTTTTCTCTTTCCAGATGTAACTGTTTTTGTAACATCAGTGCTGTGGCTTTGCCTGTGTACTGTGTACTCAAGGGGCAGGTGTCAGTGGAGTTCATAGTCACAAGAGGTTAATTGAGAGTTTCCTTGTAACTGACACTGCCTTTTATAAGCTTCAGGAATGAATTTTATAATAAAACCACTTTTCTGACTTAGGTATAAATACCTAAGTTGCATGATTTAATGCTTAACTATCTTATTTTGATTATTTCTTTTGCCAATCATTTTTTCATTGCTTTTTCTTTTTTCCCTTTATTTTTTTTAAATTACAGAATTTATTCCATGTATGGACAAACTATTTGATGAATCTATACTAATTGGCTCTGGATATACTGCCCGAGAGACACTGAGGTATGACAAAGTTTGGAGTGCCTGCCACAGCTGGTTTCTTTCAAGGTTTACCAACATTTTAGGGTCCTAAATCTTTGCTTTAAATAACTAATTTTATTAGATCATAATATTCGAATGGTTTCTGCTGCTGTAAAGAGTGGTGGTTCTTTAACACTTTTGATGGCGTAGCATGGTAGTGTGAGTGTAGGGCAAAATGAGATAAATGGGTGAATGAAAATTATTTCATGTTTTGAATTACAGAGCACAGCCACAACAGTGGTCACAATGAAATCAACTCAGTGTCTTCCCAGTATTTCAAGAAATACATCTTGTGTCCAGTGTAAAATCTGAATGAAAGTTTAAACTGTTTTATCAATCAGTACCTTAAAACTTACTCATTTGAATTGAAAAAAAAAAAAATGAGGAGTATACTTACTTGCTGTGTCTCCAAATGTACTAGTTTTTAGGTGCTTTTGCAGACCAAATTAAAATATATGAACTGGCAGAATTGTTTCCTCATACTGAAGTATCAAGTGTACCTTATTGACAACATGTATTAGATTGAGAAGTATCTGCTAGATGCTTAAACCTGGTATTTGAAAAGAAATTATATTAAAAATTTATCAGGTTTTGTAACTACTTCTGAAATGAAGAATCATCAGCAGTTAATTGTGAAACAGCTTACCAACACTGCTTAAAATGTGGCTTACAACACACTAATTTGCTTTTAATTGTATGTAAATGAAAATATGTGCTGGGGATGTTCAGCAGTGGGGGAAGAAAGATCAGAGAGGTAATATCAGTGTTGTGGGATAAATTAATGAATGCATCTTTGGTTAGATTGTACAGGTTATAATTCTCTTGTGTAATTGTAAAAGCCGTGTGAGCTCTGGATTTGCATATAAAAAAGGTAGAAAATCTGGATTTAGAATCTTGGAAATAGCTCTAGGCAGTAATTATTGGTTAAGTCCAATTAACAACAATTTTAATTGTCCTCAATGTGTTTTCTTCATTTCTTGTTTTTACTGATAGACCTCTTGCATATAGTACACTGGCAGACCTGGTACATCATGTCCGTCAGCATTTACCACTCAACGATCTCTCCCTTGCTGTCCAGTTATTTGCCAAGAACATTGATGATGAGTCCTTGCCTAGCAGTATCCAGACAATGTCGTGCAAGCTTCTGCTAAATTTGGTAGACTGTATCCGTTCCAAAAGTGAACAGGAAAATGGAAATGGTAGAGATATCCTCATGAGAATGCTGGAGGTATTGATTTAAAACATTCAATAAGAAGTTGAATATCCTATTTTATAGTATGTTGTCAATCTCATTTTACTTTCTCCTTTCTTCAGAAATGAGAGTATATAGAAACAGTCTGCATACTGTATTTCATTTTAGTACCTCAGAGAAGGGTTTTTAAAATGCTGTGCAACAGGGACCATCTCTCAAGTATAGCGGAGATGCTTTGCCAACTCAGCTTATTCATTCAATGACTTCTTTCAAAGAAGGAAATGATGTCTGTGATGCTGGGGGTAGCTTAACTGTTATTGTTATTTAAATTTTTCTTTTAAAATTTAGTTGTAATCTTCCCTCCCCACCCCTGCTTAAGGGTATGTAAGAAAGGTATTCTTTAATGCCTTCTGTGTGTGTGTGTTTTGTCTTTTTTTAAACCCTGAAAGAGGATTATTTCACAGGTCCTCGGCATAGCCCAATACAATGTGTAAAACGTGAAATATTTGTACTCTGAGGACCTACTGATCCTTTTTAAGGATCTTTTTTATATGGAGGCTTTTTTTCGTGTTTTTTTTTTTTTAAATCAGGGATGCACCTGAAAAGCTGGCCTCCCTGGTGTAGTGCAAGTGAAGAAGCAATACCTGTTCGCTGTAGCCAGGTTGTTAATGGAAAAAGATTGTGTAGTGTTTCTTCTGCCATAACATGAAGATACACTCAATTGTAGAGTAAAACACTTCTAGGGTGAATACTGGTTTAATAATCTCATTTTGGGATGCGAGAACATGGCTTGAAATCTAAATCAAACTGGTGTTAATGCTTTAAAATAACTGAGGAAGCTGTATGGCTGGTTGTTTTGGAAAGGAAGATGTAGGAATTCTGAATGTCGTGGATCCCCTGCATCATTGACGCTTCTCTGTCATTGACAGCCTGTTGTGGTTCTGAATGCACCAGGGAAGCGATTTAGTCATTTTAGTAATTTTCAGATTATTTGGTATTAACTGTGACCTTATTTTTTTCTTAAGGTAGCAGTAGTTTAGGGAATGGCTTTCATCCTAAATACAAAATACAAGTGACAGTGCAAGTGAAAAATCTGGATAATATGCATTGTAATGGGACCTTTATTCCAGATTTCTTGTCCTGGAGTAGCTTTCTCGTAGGGTTGTCTTCCAAATAAACTTGTGCTTTTTCCCCCTACTTTTTGAAAAAAATCTGTAGTGTTGCACAGTTGTTTTTTATTTGATAAACAAGTGTTCGTTTTGTAATTAATATGTGAATTCAGAGAAGATACATCTAGGGAAGAGGGGGGTGTACAGAACTGTGGTGGTAGTTGGGAAATATCTGAGCAAGCTGAGTACATCTAGACTTTAAAAGCTGGGAAGTACAGAAAATTTTGAACTGAAACCTTGTACAATATGTCTCTTGTTTAGTATTGGCCAAGTGGCAGGAATGTTGGGAGACTGTTCTGCAAGATTGATTATTGCTTTCTAAATCTGATATATTGCATAAAACTAAAACTTAACCCTATAATGAATACATCTTTGAATACATCTTACATATGTTACAAATAGGTCTGAAAAATTTGAGGCATTTATGCTTAATAGTACACATTTTTAGACTGAAATATTAAGTCTTATTTTAAAAAATGTATTCAGATAGCTCTTCATTTTAAGTTAAGTGGAATTGTAGAGAGATCCAATTTTAGTTGATGGTTTTACTAGTTTTCAGCAAATATTTTTACTCTTGGAACTTGTTAAAGGTAAGCAAACTACTTTGTTGATACGCTTAATGTTTGCAGTGATCTGAATGACTTCAGAAATGGTCATAAATCTTACTGGTTTCGGTCTGCTGAATTGAAGTATTAGTATTACTAAATTCAGAATGATTTTTGAAGAAGAAACTTACTTTTTGTTTTCTTCCCCCTCCCTGCTTTTTCATTTCCCTTCCCTCTTTGTGCCTTAGGTTTTTGTTCTGAAATTTCACACCATAGCACGGTACCAGCTTTCTGTAATTTTTAAAAAATGCAAGCCACAGTCTGAACTTGGGGCTGCTGAAGCCGCATTACCTGGAGTACCAACAGCAGCAAATGCAGCACCTGTTCCTGTTCCATCTCCTGCCCCAGCCACTCCAGTGGCCCCTGCACCAGTACCTGTATTTGAAAAACAAGGGGAGAAAGAAAAAGAAGATAAACAGACATTTCAGGTCACAGATTGTCGAAGCTTAGTAAAAACTTTGGTCTGTGGTGTCAAGACAATCACGTGGGGCATAACATCATGCAAAGCTCCTGGTGGTAAAACTGCATCTATTTAATTACTTTTATCTTTTGTAATTCTACAGTTAAAACTCCCTAGCATGAAAGCAAATAGTATTTTTAATGGTTAACTACTGTCTTATTCTTTATCTTTTTTTTCAGAAGCACAGTTCATTCCCAATAAGCAGTTACAACCTAAGGAGACTCAAATATATATAAAATTGGTAAAATATGCAATGCAAGCTTTAGATATTTATCAGGTATGTAACCTGGCTGCATAGCACTCTTATTTATACAGTTACTGTGTGTTAGATCTTTTAATAAGGATTTGTTTGTCAGCTAGAAGACAAATTTCACATGTAGTATATTTTCATTAAATCTTCAACTTCAGGACCACAGCTATTAGGAAATTACATGAATTTTGAAGTACTTATTGCTTGCAAGGAATAAATTATTTTTTTAACGCTGTTATTGTCTGTGTTTATGCAGGCAGGTTAGACTGGAAAAAAATGGTCTTTCACATAGCGGATTAAATCTTTTCTTCAAAGAGATATTTTTTGTATCAGTTGAAGCATTCACGTGGCTGTGTTTATGTTCTGTAGTTAAAGTAGTGATGAAATGCCAATGTACATGATCTGGAATTACGTAACTTTAGAAATGCACTGTGATATCTCCTGCTGTAGTTGTTTTCCACCCTGACTTCATGGTTTTAAAATCTGTGCTGAAAACTCTTTATTTTAATATTTTCATTGTCACTGTTGGCTCTTGGCCCAACTTCTAATTGTATGGGGCTTGCATGTGAAACCTGTAGTATATCAGGTTTTTCCAAAACCTTTTTTTAAGAGTAGTGGGGGAAAAGTTATTCAAATTCTGTAACCAATATATGTGTTTTCTCAATTGCTGTAGGTCCAAATAGCAGGAAATGGACAGACCTATGTTCGAGTAGCAAATTGTCAGACAGTCAGAATGAAAGAGGAGAAGGAAGTTCTCGAGCATTTTGCTGGTGTGTTCACAATGATGAACCCTTTAACTTTTAAAGAAATCTTTCAAACTACTGTTCCTTATATGGTGGAGAGAATCTCAAAAAACTATGCTCTCCAGGTATTATGTTTTTGTTTACTTTTTTCAGATGATAATAAAGAGCACTTAAAAAATAGCTTATGCCTTGGAAGTACACAAGGCTGGGTTTATAAATGGTAATGTTGAAATCAGCATGCAAGATTTGAAGCAGTCTATAAAAATACTTTGTAAAGATGGGTTTTCAAAAACTTTCCAGATTAAATGATGCAATACAAACATGAGCACTTCAGTTTAGAAGATACGAATGGACTTTATTCTTGAAAAGTATTAACATTGTGGAGTTCTTTTTTTCTTCAGGTAGTGTTAGTGTTCTGCAGTTTTACAGAACACTAGTCCTATAATAAACATTAAACTTGAATACCTAAGTAATATGCATGTTTGTTTTCCATTGAGAATAAGCTGAATCACTTGGGTAGCGGTCGAGGTGGGGAAAGAAATCTGTCTTAGTTTTTTGTTTTCAATTGGTAGTGCATTTATCCCTCTGTTCCTTTCATTACAGCAACAATAACTCTTGTGGTTTCCTTTTACAGATTGTTGCCAATTCCTTCTTGGCAAACCCTACTACCTCTGCCCTCTTTGCAACGATTTTGGTAGAGTATCTTCTGGATCGGCTGCCAGAAATGGGCTCTAATGTGGAACTCTCCAATCTGTATCTCAAGCTGTTCAAGTTAGTCTTTGGCTCAGTTTCACTATTTGCAGCTGAAAACGAACAAATGCTGAAGGTAAAGGTCATTTGTGTTAAAAATAAAAAAAATATCTGTTTTGACTTAATACGTTCTTCAGATGTGTGAAGAAATTTTGTTTTACACTAACATTTCATAGTGTTTTCGTGTTTGAACCACTGTTAGTGATATATCTCCATTTTTTCTAAATGCCCAGTACATTGCCTTATTTATGAGATAGTTTCTGTGAACGTTTGCTTCATATTTGAAACTATAAAGTGACGTACTAATTCTGAGTATTAATGACTGATACGTGCTTGTGGCCTGATTAGGATTACCACAGACCTGTGTAACTTCATGGTCAGGATATGCTTATCTTCTTGCATGTTTTTTCCCCTTTGTTTCCATATTAATTTAAGACTTTTGCTTAGACTGGAATCACTTTTTTGTGTGTTCGTGAATCTTGTTCATTCATGTCATATTCGATGACATGTACCTCTCGAGTCAGTTATTTCTGTGCTTTTAAGAAGTCTAGGTTAAGGAATGCTATTCTTTTTCTATTGACAACATATTGCCTGTGTATTCCAAGGATCTATTTATGTTGATGAGGTCATCATTAAGTGAGGTTAGAAATACTGAGCTTGAAGCTAGTGTGTTTTTAATCATAAAAGTAACAGCTGCCTATATCCAGAAATAACTGAATGCTGCTCCTTCTCTCATAATTTCTCTCTATTTCTCTTCTTCCAACTTAACATTTCTGATACAGGTAACTGTGTGATAATTGTTTCAGTGCTGAATGATTTGTTACAGTAAGTTTAGTTCAGTTTTCTGTGCAGAACAGAGTAGGGACTACTAGTTTCCAGATTCTTTGAAAGATAAAAGTAATATGAAGGAATATTCATAAGTAGTATGAACCAATATTCATATAATCTTGCTTAAATTCTTCTAGTTTGTCATCAGAATCAAGGTCATTAGGATTTTATAAGCTGCAAATACAATTTAAAGAGTGCGATTTACTACCTTCACAGTCTGATGCTTCTGTTGTGGGTGTTTTTTTTGGGGTGGTGTTTTTTTTGTTTTGTTTCCACAGGATTGATGATACGGGCCTTGGGTAGACAATTTAATCGAATGATGAAGGCTATTTGCAGTATTTGCATAGCAGTATAGAAAGCTTTTGGATGTTAATAAAATCCAGCATTGTGTCACTGTTTGTCCCTGATCCGTGAGAATCCTTGTCTTTATCAATTATTTTTAATGATTCTTGCAAACTGTTGATGTCCTCTGTTCTGAAGGCCACCAGTTTCATAGCTGTTTTTTTACTTGTAAAAGTTTGCTTTCAAAGTAAAATTTTAGCATTCACGAAAATGAAGAATTAGTGATGAAATTAGATCAGTAGTAAATTAATATTGTGAAATGTCTTCTCTTGTCATTCTGACACTTCTTCTGATTTCTGCTACACGTCCCTAGGTTCTGTGGAGCAAATATTTTTCATTGTGTCAGATTTACAGTATTTTTCGTTGTTCTAATGAAGTTATTGCTGGAAGTAGCAAGCAGAATTGATCATTTGGCTAATATGAAAGCAGGGTTTAACTAATTAAACAGTGCTCTAGGTTCTTGATACCGTTCAAATACAGGTTTACTTTTCAACAATTCTTCAACAGCGGTATAAAATCAGCATATGTTGTAGTACTTGGAATAGCGGAAGGTTTTTTATCTGAAAAACTTGTTTCATGCTAAACTCTGCCTGATGATGATAAAATCGATCATTTTTAATCTTAAAGCATATTTTTTTTTTTTAGCCACATTTGCACAAGATTGTGAACAGCTCTATGGAACTTGCACAGACTGCCAAAGAGCCTTACAACTATTTCCTGCTGCTCAGAGCACTGTTCAGATCTATCGGAGGAGGCAGTCACGATCTGTTATATCAAGAATTCTTGCCGCTGTTACCAAACTTACTGCAAGGTAGAGCAATACCTTCTTTCCCCTCCCCAGTTTCTGATCTTTTTGTGTAAATAGTAGTAATAAGTTATGTTATGTAATTCAAAAACCCTTAAACTGAAGCCCTAACCCTGACAAGTAGGTTCTTATTTTGAGCTTAGCAGTTGATTATCTTGAATGTGGCTTGTTTTCATTTACTGTCAGCTGCTTCAGGCTCCATAGTTTTGGCTGCTTCACAATTTCTGCTGCTTGTTTTTCTGCTTTTCATTGTGGGGCTGTTGGTTGGGTTTTTTTGGTTGGTTATGGGGTTTTTGTTTTTTTGTTTTTTTTTATTTTGTTTTTTTAAATTTTTTGCTTTGTTAGCGTAAAGCATTGAGGGGTAAAAGTAATAGGAGAAGCAGTGTTGCCAGGCCATCACTAGTTTTGTGGGGAGGACCTTACAGATGAGCTCTGGTGGTTCTGTACTTGAGGGTGTGTCAGTGCACCTGCGAGTGCATAATAAACACAAGTAGTGCCAGTTTGCAAAAAGAAATGGAAAAAACAATCGGGTTGATTAATTGAGGATATGTGCTTGTAAGGACTGTGTTCCAGGGATACTGAAGGTGAGCAAGGAAATGTGGAGAACTACTTAAACCTGAGGACAAGCTGGTGGGAACAATGCCAGGAATGTGCAATTCTGTGGTTCCCATCTACAGCTGTAGGGGCAATTTTTATTGTAGTTAGCAAATATGTATATTATTTGTAAATCACTATGTAAAATATATGTCGCTGTAGAAGTGCTAGCTAGGCTTATGAAATATATAAAATCTGGATGGGGAGAAAAATAAGTTGGGGAACGTGTTTGGTCTGTATGGGGCAGTGAATGTACTTGAACTCATTTAATGCTACTTTTCAGGATTTCAGACACTTCAGAAACAGTTTGTTCTGTGTGGTTTTTTTTTTTTTTCTGTTGATAACAAGGCTGAGGTTTGGGTCAAATAATCTTTTTCTGGTTTTCATCCCCTGTATTCAAATGCTACTTTCTTGAATCTAGTATTAAATTTTGGAATATTCATAGATGATTTTTTTTGTGTATGCATGTACCTGCAAAAGCATTTGCTGCATAACATCCTTAGATGTAAGTTATATTTATGGATGATACTGAATTTTGTAAATATGTTATTTAGAGAGCTATAAGCTTTACAGAATTTAAAGATGTCAGGTTATTTTGAATTTAGGAAATACCAATTTTTAACAATAAGCTATGGACTGTCTTTTTCCTTTTGAGTGTATAACACTACCAATCATTTTCAGGACTTAATATGTTGCAAAGTGGCCTTCATAAACAACACATGAAAGACTTGTTTGTAGAGCTCTGCCTCACTGTGCCGGTTCGTTTGAGCTCATTACTGCCTTATCTGCCGATGTTGATGGATCCCTTGGTGTCAGCTCTGAATGGATCTCAGACCCTGGTTAGCCAAGGCTTAAGAACTCTGGAATTGTGTGTGGATAATTTGCAGCCAGACTTTCTGTATGATCACATTCAGCCAGTGCGAGCTGAGCTAATGCAGGTAAACGTGTGGTTTCCCATTAGACCACAAGAGGTCATTGATTCGCTAAATATTATTAGAAATGTGTGTGAACCTTTGGTTATAAAAACTTGAAAACTCTGTCATGAGAACCATACAGTTTGATTTGTATGTCAAAGGCCAGTTGGTGTTGTGCTGCTAAACTGAGAACTCTGAGAAATTTAAAAGTGAATTAATAATTTCTTCTATACCTCCTGTTAAGGGGTTGAAGTTAAGACTTGGGACTCAAATAGCAAGAGTATTACTGTGTTTAAGATGAGCTGGTACAGAAAATGATTACAATTCATTAATTTTTTTTAAAAACGAGAAAAGCTAATTACCTTCAGCGTGTCATGATTGACAGCTATATGAAGTCTTACATATACAGTGAAGATGATGTGGTTGAAATTCGGAACAATGTTTTAAATGTGGTTATTTCCCCTAATACAGTGCTTGCATATGCTTTATCCTTTAAATATAATACTTACTTCATTTGCTTTTTATATTTAAAATCTAGCATTTTGAGGTTAATTCACTTCGGCCTTAACTGGCCTGCCTTTTTTTTTTTTTTTCTTTTTAAGAATTCATAATGTTGTTCAATATTAGCCATAAATGTGAAACTTCATTTCAGTGTGGCAAAGATTTTGTAGCCGATCACAGTAATCTCATCTAAAACTGCATTTAGGACAACCTTGTTAACAAGCGCTTGATTGGTTGCAAATTGAGACTGCTTTTATTCAATATAGATAAATATTTTCTGGGGGTTATGCAGGATCAGTTACCCAGACATAATAATAAGCGTTTTCCTTGACTTTTTTTTTTACATCACAACTTGAAAAATTATGAAGTGTGACTGGCCTGACCACGTAATGTTTAAAATACTTACAGGCTTTGTGGCGTACACTGCGCAATCCTGCAGACAGTATTTCTCATGTGGCTTATCGTGTACTTGGTAAATTTGGTGGAAGTAACAGGAAGATGTTAAAGGAATCGCAGAAACTACAATATGTAGTCACAGAAATTCAAGGACCCAGTATTACAATTGAATTTTCAGACTGTAAAGCATCCATTCAGCTCCCAATGGAAAAGGTAAGGGCTTAAGTTATTTTCTGTGCTGAGAAACTATTTTACTCAATTTTCTTTTATTACAGACTTTTTGGAAGCTTGTTTGCTTCTGAAACCTTGATAAAATATGCGGTATGTCTGCCAGTTCCAGATATGAGTTAATGAATATCTGTATTACAGAATTTACACAATTGAGAAGTAGGTTTTAGGATCTCTTGCATACCTGATTTTTTTTTTTTTTAATATTCCTTCAGTTAGACAAAGAGATTTCTAATTAATCTATGTTGTAATAGAAAAAAATAATCTAAACTCGCTTATGCTTTTTTTGTTTTTGTTTCAAATAATTTTTGAGTTGCTTTACTTGGCAGGTAAAGGATAAAACATTTTGGAAATGACTGCAAAGAGTTTTTTTGCATTTTTACCACATAATGCTCAGTTGAGAGTCTCTGTGTAAGGCAGGTGGATCTACGCTAACTTCTTGCTTCATTTTGACATGCAAAATTAGCAGAAGCTTGCCAACTTGTGCTTTCTTTATTTTCCCTTTAAACCGTTTTATATGTCACCCCTGAAATAATAGGTTTAAACATGCTTTTCCACTTTTACAAAATGATAGGATAGGGAACTAAAGTGGCACAAGTAAATGCTTTCTGTGCATTTTTTTTCACCTTCCTAACTTTTGGTGTATTGCTTAGATTAGGAGCAGAAATCTACTCTAAAACCTCACTATTTTCTTTTTGAAGCGTACCAAAAACTTACTGTAGAAATTCTTCAGAGTTGATTATTATAACAACTCCAGAGATTTGGTTTTGTTTGTTGTCTCTAGGTTGGGTAAGTACCACTTACAGCTGCAAAACCACATTGTACTTGTACTGGCTTTCATCCGACCACGTCAATGCATCACAAGTACTTAGGTCTCACTAATTACAGCAGTCTAATCTGTGTCTTAACTCTTGGGATCTGAAAGTGAAGCTGGATCTGAGTTAATTTGGCCTGTAGTTTTAATACGTACCTTTTCAATTTCACTTTCATAAGTAGGTATGATCTGAAAATAGTAAACAATTTTCTTTACAGGCAGCTGGCTCTCTATGGCTTCGTACAGCCAACAGGCTTAAAAACAGCTTGGAAAAATGATATTTAAAATGCAGATCAGCTGCTCCTCTGTACTGAAACTGATGACTTGAACACATACAGATACTGTAATTGCTGACATTTTCCTATCCCACTAGGTTTAATTTAAACCAAGTTTTCTGAAGTATTTATACATCCATGTTGGTTAATGATATGGAACAGTCTTCAGCTTCTTGGTGTTGACTGACAATGTTATCTGTTGAATACTTTGTATCTATAAAAAGGAAATGTCAAATTGAAAGGCGTGGAATAAAGTGAAAATGAGAAATCCATGTTTTCTTTCAGTGCTTTGGTAGACTTCTATGGTCTGTGTAAAACTCATTGTTCTTTTCATTGAGGTGCTGATAAATTTATTCAAACAGTGATGGGATGACAGTTAAGTCAGTGAGTAGAGAGATAGTTTTCCTTTCAAAGAAGGAAAATGCCCACTTTATAGGAAAGCCTTTTTCTGCATAATCCTCTTCAAGCACGTATGGTTAGATTTTATTAACAGTTGATCAAGTATTGAAATTCCTTATTTTGCGTGCTCCAAAACAATTCTTACTTTTTTTTTTACTTAAAGCTTGTCTCATTTGTTTTTAATTTCTTCCTTTTTTTTTTTGGGGGGGGGGGGGGGGGGAAGGATAAAAAGTGTCTAGCTGTGTTTATGTATATGCAAAATAGAAATTTTTCTTAAAAGATGTACCCTCCATTTTCATTGCTTTCATATTTTAGGCGATTATTTGAATTCTCAAATGTATTAAATCTTGCAAAGGAAAATGAGTGCTATTCCCATTAAGTTAAACGGTGTTTAGAAGTTGCTGACAGGTACATTTCATCATGTATGATGTGGCTCTTAATTTGCATGGAAAAATACAACAAAGTAATTTGTAAGATAGAACAGTTTTTGATACCATTTATATATGTGTATAAATGCGTTGTATACCTGCAGTGTATGGGGATTATGAACAGCAATTATTGCTGGAGGGAAGGTGAAGAAAATTTTCTTGAGATGGGGAGAGAGAATGAAGGTGTAACTCACTCATGACTTCAAATGCTTTCTGACTGCAGAAATAAATGTGTCTGCCCTGAAACTTTGCATTTATAAAAGCACAGCACATGCCATAATAGTTTCCAGTCCACACGCTCAGGCATTCTCTGCATTTCTTAATTTAGGCAGTCCAAATTGTACATACTTTTATAGTTACTTTTAATATGTATTAAAGATGCTGTTCCCTTGATTAATCACCTAATTGTAAATATTAAGAACAAGAGGTGTTTGGTTACTGCCTGTCTTGTTTTCATTACAGGCAATTGAGACTGCTCTGGACTGTTTGAAGAGTGCTAACACAGAACCGTATTACCGGAGGCAAGCATGGGAAGTAATCAAGTGTTTTTTAGTAGCTATGATGAGCCTGGATGATAATAAGCACGCATTATATCAACTTCTTGCGCATCCCAAGTATGACAATTCTTTAAACATAAATGTGTATGTAAAATTTATAGTGTCTTTAGAACAACTTAATATAGAGACAGTGGTTAGTCTAGGCAGTGCATTCTTCATGGGATTTTTACCTACTGGTTTATCCTGCTTCCTTCTAGATCACTGCAGGACTTCGCAATAAGAGGGGTTTTGTCAGCACACTGTGTAACGCCAATAACATTTTTTAATGTTTCATGCTTTAGTTTTCTTCCTCTCATCACAGTCCAATGTATTATCTGTTACATATGATCAGACTTCAAAAAATTTTTTAAATTAATTTTAGCTTATTTTATTTAAGTAGTTGGAATATTCTGGTGCTTAATTGTGGTTTAAAGATTAACATTGATTGTGACATTTTGTGTGTTCATCTGACTTTTTACTAAAGTGAAAGAGATAAAAATTGAGTTTCGTTTAGTGACCAGACTGTAGCGTAGTCACACACATAACCTTGTTTGTCTTAGTGTAGGGGCTTTTTATGGAAATTTTTTACATCTTATACAGTTTTAGTCATTGTTACTTATTGAGTTTATTGCTTTTAGACAACTTTGACGTCTTTGCCCACAAAGAGTGTGCTGACTTTGACTTGCAGTGTAGTGTACGTAACTAAAGAGTATAGTAGCTTTTATAATTTGGACTTGTTAGACTTGACGTAAATATAGTTTTGCAGTGAATAGGTTTTGTTGGGCAGTGATTTGATAAATAATGTTTCAATCTTTCAAGATTAAAATCAAATGTCATTTTAAAAAAGGGAAAAATGTCAAAATATTGAAAATGACATTCTGTAATTGAGTTGCAGTGTGATGCCTGTATACCTATTATTTGTAATATACATGGCTTCTTCTGAACCACTGCTTTAAATGTTCCTGATGAAATTGAGCTATCCATCATGTTTGAGACCAGTGGCTGACAAAATTAATACGGACCAAGTGAACTGGTCTAGCTCTATCAAAATGAGGGGACAACATGAGGTGAGAATTTAGATATCGAGAGCAAAAATCAAGTACTTGACAGTGCTCATGGTTGAGCTGCCAATACTGCAGTTTAGGATTATAGCAACCTTAATTTTGTCTTTCAGCTTTACTGAGAAGTCCATACCCAGTGTGATTATTTCACATCGGTACAAAGCCCAGGATACTCCAGCTCGTAAAACGTTTGAACAGGCATTGACAGGGGCATTCATGTCAGCAGTCATCAAAGACCTGAGACCTAGCGCTCTGCCTTTTGTAGCCAGCTTAATCCGCCATTACACAATGGTGGCAGTTGCTCAGCAATGTGGTAAGTGGAATAGAGATTGTGTGGACTGGCGTCAGAGGGTGGAGAAGTTTATACTTTTTCTAATAGTAATTTATTTTAAGAAAGTCATGATATTGCAGTTGCTTCTGGGTAGATACGTTGTGTTTTGTTTGATGGCTGAATTACATTTTAATTCTTTTGAGCAGTAAAAAATCATTAAGCAAGCTTTAAAAAACAATTAGTAACCTAAAAATACTTCTAAAATGCTACATCAAATGAAATAATTACAACTTGGAACAGTTTATATTTCCAGAGCATTTGTGTAACTTGATATACACAGTTACTTTTGCAGATGGTCTTTAATTGGGTTGTTTTTACTTGTGGTATTGGAGGACCATCAGAGGAACCAAGTAAAAGTTGGAGCGCTGCTGTGGCTCATATCTATGAATAAAACTTTTTGTTTGCAGTTGTACTGTATGACAAGTAATTTGGGAAAAGACATACTATAAGCATATCACACTTCGTTGTCACATTAACGTAACTTGAATTTTTGTGCTTCTTCATTTTAATTAAATCTTCTTGCAGTGCATAGTTTAGTGCATAGAAGAAAATATACAAGTAGATGTAGTAATTTTTTTTCTTCAAAGTGTGAAGAATGCTTTACAATCCATTTATATGCAAATAGACACAGTCCTTGCTGGTTTTGCCATGAGCTAGTTAGAACAGTAGTAATATGTAATTGAAAGACTGTTCATATGGAAATATACGTTGTTTTATCTCTCCTCTCCCCCTTTTTGTCCCCCCAATACAAATTACAGGTCCTTTTTTGCTACAGTGCTACCAGGTTGGAAGCCAGCCTAGCACAGCCATGTTTCATAGTGAAGAAAATGGGTCAAAAGGCATGGATCCCTTGGTGCTTATTGATGCCATAGCAATCTGCATGGCATATGAGGAGAAGGAACTCTGCAAAATCGGAGAGGTGGCTCTAGCAGTGATATTTGATGTTGCGAGTATTATCTTGGGTTCAAAGGAAAGGGTAATATATTCTGTTTTAAATATATATGTTTAAATGATCTTAATTTCAGCTAATAGAATTTTGCTTCTAAAATTTTGGAGACTACCAGTGAGCTGAAGAAGCAAACTAATACGTTTCTTTGTTTCCAGGCTTGTCAGCTTCCCTTGTTTTCATATATTGTGGAACGTTTATGTGCTTGCTGTTATGAACAAGCTTGGTATGCTAAACTAGGAGGTGTTGTGTCAATTAAATTTCTTATGGAACGACTGCCGCTAATTTGGGTCCTCCAGAACCAGCAGACTTTCCTGAAGGCGCTTCTCTTTGTTATGATGGATCTAACTGGAGAGGTATTTAATGAATGAATTATATCAAATAGTGAGGGGGGGAAAAAACAATCTGTGTGAATTTAAGAACAGAAGAACTCTTGCTAATTTTGATTTTACTTAACTTAAGAATGTATTGTATCTGTGATAGATAGGAGTGAATTTCAGTAATTTTTACTTAAACCTTAAGACGAAGTTACAAATTACATCTGTTTTTTCCACATAACTTTGCCAAAGTTGTTGGAATTACACTTGCTTCTTTCAGCGTAGAGATGTACAGATCAGTGAAGGAACACTAGAGTTGCTGTCACTTGCATGAAAAACACTGTGGTTTTTTCTTCTTTCTGTGTCTAGTTTGAAAGCTGTTCATCTTACAAAAAAGCTGTATGTAGTTATAGATACCTAGAGAGTCAGCTGCTTGACCTTTTCTCAGTTGTGAATCATATGGTGACAGTATTGCCAAGGGTTCCAGTGCCTGAGTTTGTTTATGAAATTGCGTTGCGTTGCAGCTCACAGTTCTGGAATGATTGGTGGGAAGACTAGTTGAATAATACGTGTTCTGTTTAAGCTTAAATGTTTTAGCCATTTGCAGAGGATTGATCAAAATCAGATGCCAAGTTCATTGATGAGTAGTGTGTAGATTTCTGATCTTAGATCTGTACTTATTTAATAAAAATGATCTATAATACTTTAGGTTTCCAATGGAGCAGTTGCTATGGCAAAGACCACGTTAGAACAGCTTTTGATTAGATGTGCAACTCCTTTAAAAGATGAAGAAAAAACAGAAGAAATCCTAGCAGCACAGGAAAAGTCTTTCCATCATGTAACACATGACCTTGTTCGAGAAGTAACTTCTCCAAACTCTACTGTGAGAAAACAGGCCATGCATTCATTGCAGGTACTTGCACAAGTCACTGGAAAAAGTGTCACGGTGATTATGGAGCCACATAAAGAGGTGAGCAGAAATACTGGAAGGGAGTTTAAAGCTGTTTACCCATTTGGATTTGCAAAATGCTTTTCCGAGTATGTTTTCTCACAGTAGTGAATTAAGTTCTTAGTGCTTTGGTAGCATGTGTTTGTCATTTGCTAGATTTCGTTGTTCTAAAATACACTGTGGCTGGGGTAGTATAGAGGTTCGTACAGGCTACGCCTGACTACTTAGCCAGTGTTTATAGTGTCTTCAGGTTGATTTACTTCCCGAAATTATGGACTGCTTGTCCTACCACCAATCAGACATAGGCTAGGCCAGGTGGATACTGCATTTTGAACCTCAGTTATGTGTTACTTTCTAAATGTGAGGCATGTTGCTGTGTCTTGCCCTATCCAGAAAGAGACTATAAAGATCAAAGCTGGTTGAAATAACTTCTTGCTGAATATTGTTAAAGGTAATAGCATTCATTCTCTTGACAGACAGGTAAAAACATACATAAGCCATAAGGGCCACCACAAGGTATGAAACTATAGGTGTCATTGTTGTAGTTTGGGAACATACAGAGGAGCCTCCTCTAATTCATACCTTATTTTGCTAAAGGTGTTTATGGAGGACAGTGAGAAGTTGGTGTAATGGAAAAAAAATTGCATGAATGTTTTAGTTTTTCTGATGTTTTAGGAGCTTAAAATATTCTTGTTTCCTGAGCCGAACATTTGAAATGTCTAAGTCTACGAATTTCTTTGTTGTTTATGACGTTATGTGAAGTTAATAAGTATCATAGATCTGCTCACAGAGAATATGTATTACATATTCTGTAATGATATGTAATGTAATTACAGATACTGAGTTGTTTTGCTAACTTACTGTGAAATAAATTAGTTTGGAGAAATACTTTTCTTCTTGCTTAGTGATTTCTAAAGAGTTACATCTAGAACCACGATAGAAACTTGCATCCATGACTAATGACGACTTAGTGGCTAGGTCTGTGGGGTCATTTGAATTGGCTGCTAATTCAGTAATCTAAACTATGCTGTGTAGGTTCTCCAAGACATGGTTCCTCCTAAAAAGCATTTACTTAGGCATCAACCTGCAAATGCCCAGATTGGCCTGATGGAGGGAAATACATTTTGCACAACCCTGCAACCCCGATTGTTTACAATGGATCTAAATGTGGTGGAACACAAGGTTTTCTACACAGAGGTACTTTCTTTTTATGTTGTCATATTTTAATGTAGATACTTCAGTAGTGATGGTGTTAGAACTTTTTGTTAAAAATACATATTTTTCTCTGTGTCTTTTAAACTTTCACTGAAATGTTAAGAATTTACCTTTTGAAATGTGAGCTGAGGTCTGCCTTTACCTACGATGTAATAGCTCTGAGCTAAGCAGGGTGTTCTAATGTGTGTGAAATATATTAAATGAACTTTGGTGTTACTCCTAGTTTAGTAGACCTAACTTTCACATTTAGGTCTTATTTAAGAAATACACTGTACATAAAATAAGTTGTTGTACCACCAAAACATAGATACAGTTTGTTAAAGTTTTTTGCATCTCTAACACTTTGAGTAAAATCAGGTATAAAACTAGCATATAGATTTAACTGAGAGAAACTGTCTAGTCCCTTGGTTTCCTAGCAGTCTTGTCCAGATGTGAATTTAGAAGGTCTTTGATACCAACAGTAATAGCAATTAACAAAGCAGGTGTGGGGTATAGTTGTCAATGCAGAGGATCCTCTGGTTTTGACTTAAGATGAAGACAATGTGCTGTAGGTGAAAAAATGTCTGTAAAAGTGAGAGTGATACATTGGTATTGTGAATGTGAGTGTTAAGTGTTCTTGAGTATAGGTGCAACCTGGACATTGTCAACTTGCATGACTTTGTTTCAACCTGTGCAGTGTTTTATATATATGTGTGTGTGTGTGTGTGTGTGTATATATAAAAACCCATATACATATATTGAAAATACTCGCCTGCAAAGAGGAGAGCCTCTGGGCAGTGACCCATGAGCTTTAGAATTCATGGAGACATTTTCAGCACGTTTTCTCCCTATTAATCTTCTGCCCTCTTGCCCTGCTCCTCGTATTTGCAGTATTATTACTGCCATTCAGGAGGCAAGTTTTTCTGTAGACCTTTGATTGTATGAGCAGCCTGTTTGCAGATAGACCACCTAGGTATTGGCCAAAAAAATGCAATATGGCTAACTTTTGCCTGACTTTTCTGTGTTGGCAGTGCTAATGGACTCTCTTGCCTCTGGATAACCACCAGTTTTCATGGGGACTTATACCCTAGTTTTGAGTATAATTTTGGCCTGTTGGTGAAATTTGGAGGTTGATTACTCTGTGTAAACTTGGCTGTTTGAGGAAACAAGACTCAAAATGTAATTGATAATACTGTTTCAACCATGATTCACAGTGCTATGCTAAAATGATTGTTTATTTTTTTCCCTAGTTGCTAAATCTGTGTGAGGCTGAAGATGCTGCCTTAATGAAACTACCTTGTTACAAAAGTCTTCCATCGCTTGTACCTCTTCGGATTGCAGCCTTAAGTACGTAAAACTTCCTAAACAAAATTTGGTGTGTCTTTGTGAGAATGGGCAGTCTTCTTCCCAAGATCAGCAGAAAACTTGAGCGCTTGAAGACTGATGACTGCTCTCTAGAGGACACAGTTTAATGGAGAGAATAATGGGAAAGTATCGCTGCTTTCTTAATGGCTGGTACTTAGTTTCTGAAATGAGCCCCAAATATTTTTAGACTAATTATGTTATACAGTATTAAGAAAACTTTAGAACACTGTTAATAGAGTTTCCATTCTTTTACTGTTTTGTGATGTCTGTTGCTTTTGGCAAAGCATGCTATGCTTTAGCTGTCTGTAATTTGAGATGCAATAAAAGAAACTTAAAGAGAAGAACTGTAGAATTAGGGATTTTTCCCCCTCTCTTTTGAAATTAACAAAGAGAACAAATTTACTTTGATATTCGCAGATGCTCTAGCTGCCTGCAATTACTTGCCTCAGTCGAGAGAGAAAATCATTGCTGCACTTTTCAAGGCACTTAATTCAACAAATAATGAACTGCAGGAGGCAG
This sequence comes from Falco punctatus, assembly GCF_963210335.1. Lineage (NCBI taxonomy): Eukaryota > Metazoa > Chordata > Aves > Falconiformes > Falconidae > Falco > Falco punctatus. Next base: position 32,893,223 of record NC_137583.1, on the reverse strand, counting down.
GAGAAGCGTGCATGAGAAAGGTTAGTATATTAAACCAGTATTGCTTTTGAGGCCATTGTTCTCCCTGCTTTACTTTCTTGTTAGAAAGCTTCTTGGGAAAGTTCTCTATGGGAAATAATGGCTGCTCTGTTAAGTTTTTGTTAGTGACACCACTATAATTATGTTTTGGTCAGATGTGGTTTGGGGGGGGGGGGTTGAACTTAACCGTAAAAATTTCTTCTGGTTGAAATTAAGCATTATAAGCTCTTGGACAAGGACCATGGTAAGTCTTTCAATCTTTCCATCTGTCCCGTCTTTTGGTCTTTCTGTTTGTTGGGTCTTTGTAAATGTATCTTCTTTTCTAAAGTAAACAGTGTTGGTCCTTCCTAGCAGTTTTGGAAATGTGCATGCCTGGCTTTAGTGTAAAAGCTTTTCTCATGTTTCTTTTTTTTGTTCCCAAAAGAAGTGGTAGAAACCTCATAGTTGGTTTTGGAAAAGTAAGCAATACAGCAGGATTAGACTCTGCATCGCAGTATGGCAGTTAACCTTAACGAACAGGACTGGCTGTACTGGTTAAGGTCAGAATCGGCATCCTTGTGTGGTGCTACATTACACTATCTATTCTGTGGATGCTAGGTTATTGTGTTAAAAAACCCTGGAAGGATGGTGAAAAGGATATTCTCTCATCGTGGTTTGTTGTCCAGTAGGTATGCCTAATTCTCGTTTAGCAAGTTTTTAATACCATTCTTATAAAGACAGAAAACAAAAAAAAAATATCCTTCTGACCTCCTTGTAATGATGTGTAGATTGACTGGCATATAACAGGGAATATTTGCTCTGTTGCCTTCAGCCAGATTCACAGGCAGTTCTTAATAAAGCAGTGTTTATAGCTGAACTTAGAGCTGTAGCAGTTTTTCAATCCATCTGTAATTAACATCTCCTACTTGATTATTTTATGGAATAACCTACTGTGTGTCAGAAATGCTTAAGTGCTTCCCAAATCCATCTTGCCACTATATGTATTTCGGGCAATAAACATTGTTTAAACTATTGCATTTTAAAAATACAAATGAAAAGAAGAAAAATCAATTTAGTGGAATTACTTTTGTGCAAGCTTCTTAAAATAAAGTCCCCTCTCCGTCTGTATCTTAATCCTATACTCTCTTGCAGTTCTTGGAAGGAGCAACCATAGAAGTTGATCAAATTCATACACACATGAGACCATTGCTTATGATGTTGGGAGACTATCGAAGTCTGACACTGAACGTTGTGAATCGTCTGACATCTGTCACTAGACTTTTTCCAAACTCTTTTAATGATAAATTCTGCGATCAGATGATGGTAAGCTCATTCAAGTTTTCTTTAGGTCTTCCAGAAGAACGTTTTTTTTTTTTTTTTTTTTTTAGCTTACATTTGTATTGTTGAAGAGTCAACAAACAATTCAGTACTGGCTCAGCGTATATATTGGAAGTAAAAGATTTTTGTTTCACAGTTAATAGAAAAAAAATATCCTTTTAAATATTTTGACTTAATTTCTAAAGAGCTGCTAAACCAGAAAGTTAGGATACCTTTTTTTTTTTTTTTTTTTTTTTTTTTTTAGCGAAGACTGATTATGCTAAGGTCTGCTTGGACAAGTTTATCTTTAAACAAGGTGCCAGCAGCATAATATACTAAGGAAACCCTTGAAAATATATTTTACTTCCTAGTGTGCTAATTATAAAGTGGTGGAAGGTATTGCCCTTCTTATTCGCAGTTTTTAAGCTGTGTATGTGAATTCTTTATCCGTTTCCAGTGATATTTAAATGTTTAAATGCATACATATCAAGCAAATAATTACAAATTGTAAGTCTATCAGACTTCAGATTTTTCTGACTTTTAATGTACGTACTCTTTTAACCCCTACTTTCTTGAATATGGAGAGGACTTTGCAACAGTGAACTCTTTAATCTGAGGGAGTGAAAATAAATAATCATTTTGCCTTTTGTTTCCTTCAATCGTTTTTGCCTCTGTTGCTGCTTTTCTTGTAGCATATGCTGTCACTTGCTAAAATAGAACAGTATAATTAGAACAATACTAATTATCCTGTCTTTATAGCAACACCTGCGTAAATGGATGGAAGTTGTAGTTATTACACACAAAGGTGGACAACGGAGTGATGGAAATGTAAGTTAATGAATGCTTTCATGTGGGAAGACAATAAATAAATAGTATTAATGTTTTGGAATTACACAACTCAGTTGTAAATATTTTCATAACTGATTACATACTTATGTTTTGTTACAAACTAATGAACTTACATGTATATTGAGTATTTGATGCAAATCTTAGCGAGAGGAGCTTCTTATCTGCTGACAATTTACTTTCAAGCCTGTTCCTTACAGGTTGGTGTGAGAACAGCTCAATGATTTTTACTTTTTTTTTACTTAGGATTTTCTGCTTAGAAATCTGTTCTTCATTGGAATGGCTGATGAGCTCAGCAGCATAATCCCTCTCTTTTCACTAATATGTTTGATGTTCATAACATAGTATTCTGACAATTATACAGAATAATGATATAATCCTAGTTAATTTTAAATCTAATTTTTGAAAACCAAGTTCAATATTTACCAGTTAAAATCACATTAAAATCTCTCTCCTATCCGTACTAGTGGCCTTAACGGTGAGCTGTGGGAAGCTGATCAATTTTCTTACAAATGGAAAATAGCACAGCTTAATGACTACGCTGTGTGCTCTTGGCAATATGGTACTGAGGGCAATTCCTGCTTCAGTGTAGTTTCACGTAGATTACCGGAAGTCCCATAATTCTATTAAGATTTTATTAATAACTTACATTAAGTGTTGAGACTTATTATTGACTAGGAAAAATTGGCAGGAATTTTGTTCATGTCTTTGTTTTTCAAATTGGAATGAAATTAGATTGGTGTTTTATTTCCCTCAAAACATGGAAATGGCTTAATGGCTTTTCAGTACTCTCTGCTGTCATTGCAAGGAGAGCTTTTAAATCTGAATTAGGTCATTGCTTTGTATTTGACCTAGATGTTCTTTAATGGAGTAGAATTTGTTTCTTATGTTTTTAAGTTAAACAGAATTTATTCAGATCGGAGTAGTTCTAAGGCCTTCATATTCTTATTTTGGGATTCACTTTTCCTGAAATGTGGTGAATACAGATACCTTGCAGATCTTTTTATAGCAATAGTCTTTTAAACCACAGTGTGACACCTCCAGAACAGTTTTTAGTTGTCCCTAATTCACATTGAATTGTGAATTCTTCTGCTTTTAATGTTTTCGGTTGATGTTTTATATGTAGTTGTGTGTTCAGTCTCCTCTAAACCTGTAATGTTTTCTTAGTGTTGGTTTAAAACCTAGGTATGTTGAGGGTGAGGTGCACACCAGACTCTTCAGAAGGAAGCTACTGTCGCATCTTGAGAGAGGAGAGAAGTCTATGGAAACATTTTCAAATAGAATTGCGTGACTGCAAAGCTGATTTGAAATACTACTTTTTTCCCCCCAGTTGTTGCTCTAAAGCTTCCTTAAAAATAAAAACTCTAGGAAACTGAAGGAAGGCACAGACAGTGTGGTCTTAATACCATTGCTGTGACAGTCTGTGTTTGCATGTCCGTATGTACAGTGTGCTGTTTCTGTAATTGTACCTTCTAAATGTGGGAAAACTGGGATGGCGGAACTGGTGGTCAAAGTTGCTGTAGCTGGCCTTTCACATACTGCGATTTCTTTTTGTCCATAGTGAGATTCAAAAATCTGTGGTAATCACTTAAAAGCAATGTTGGGGAGTGTACTGGAGTAGGTTTCATCGTTCAGACTGAGTGAGTGAGCGATTAGATCTAGGAGATGGTAGGCATGCTGTGGAGAATGGAATTGGTCAGGAAAGCCTTGTGTTTGCTAGCTGAAACAGTAGAGAACACTGTTACGATAACTTTTTTGATGTAAAGTGTTTTCATTTTTTTCCGTTGGCACTTTATGAAGGTGCCATTTGATGATGCTGCTGGTGGTGGTGTGCAGTGCTCCGGCACAGTGCAGGCAATGGCTAGTCAGCAAGGCTGCTAAATGAAACATTCTGAAAGTCTGTGGAATGAGTTTTCACACGTAAATGGCAGTTCTAGGCAAACAAAGAACTTCAGACATCTCTGTTAAAAATGCTGCATTATAATTAACAGCTATTGTGAAGATCCACATTGATGCCAGAATAACGAAGTTCTCCGTTCACCTAAATAATTTTGACAGTCTTACTCTGTTCCTGAGCTGTAACTGGGCTGTTTAGAGAAATGAACAAATTAAACCAGAACATATTAAGCAGCGTTTAAGATTTAATCCATTTGCTCAATGAATGAAATCTTTGATTTAAGTCCCTTCTTTTTCTCTTCCCTGTCTCCCCAGGGAAAGGCATTTTTTAGGTCATGTCTGGGAATTGACAAAAGTTTTGAATAGTTGGTTGCCTCTGACCGTCCGGCTTGTGAACAGTGGCACCGCAGTGGAAATTCTGCTTTACAGTCTGTCAGAAGGACTTTATAGCTTGGTAGTTCAAGCATTGAAAGTGGTTTCATAACTGATGTTGCACCAGTTTGTCTTTGAAGATGCTAAAATATTGTTTCCTCTGACTTGATAATCTCTACTATCTTTTTATTCAGTATAAATATTTGAGAAGCTATGTCTAAACAACATACGAGTAGAAAAAAGGATGCTTTCCATCCTAATTCTTAGGAGAGCAATTCAGAGCATGGGAGATGCTCATTGTTTCCGTTCTTTCAGTCTGAGATGAGAAAATAACCCTCCTGAAGTCAGTTTCTGTCTGCAGCCTGAAGAATAGCATATCCTGATTTGTTAATTTATTTGATATTTTTGTGGGCATTTTCTTTTCATGCTGTGACTTCTGTTTTGGTTCAGCCTGCCGCGGAGGGGGTAGAGGTGAGAAACTCAGTGGAGGCACCAGGAAGTTCTTTGTTGTTGTGGGTTTTTTTGTTCGCTTGTTTTTATTTTTTATTTTTCCTTTCTTTTTAATTGTGGTTTGTTAGTTCAATTGTTGTGTTTTGGGCAGAGTGCATTGTGCCTTTGAGTGCAGTGCTGTGAATTGTCTTCTCTTTGTCTGTGGCAGAGCTGTTTTGATAACGTTGCTGTTAAGGATGTTAAGCATGTTAAGCATGTTTGTACTAGGAAGAGCAGGATTTTTAGTTTCTGTGAAGGCATACGTACTTTCAAAAGATTTTATATGCGTTCTCAGTGCTGCACTTCAATCCATGAGAGTAGTTTTGTGGGGATCTGTCTAGGCAGATCATGTTTAAGGAGTGGGGCCTAATACTTTGTTTCTAAATTCAGTTGAGGAGATGCAGTGCACTTGGTAATATTCTTTTGTATAATGCGTACTAGAATTCAGTTTCAGAGGGATGGTGAGGGTGGATGTTTGGGTTTTTTCCTTTCCCTTTTCTTACTGAAGGAAATTCACACTCAACTGAAATATAGTGCCCATTTAAATTACACTGAAAGAAACCCACAAAATTATTTTGAACTTCAGAAGAATTTAATACCTAGTGGAAGAACAGAACTGACATTTCTTTGAAGTAATCAGCTGTTTGCGAGATATACTGAACAGTGCTGTGAGAAAGCTGTCTGTCTTTTTCTTTGTGTCTAGTCTGGGGTTGCAGGGTGTGTATGAGAAATTAAACTGGCTTTTTGATGTATGAGCCACTTGGTGTACTGCAGTGAGCACTCCATAACTCCCCATCACCATTATCATTAAATAGTGTTTAGCTCTTATCTGTAAAACACCACTATACTGACAAAGAATATAAAATTAAACCATGATGTTACAAGGGGGGAAGGGCAGGCTTTCACAAAATCAATTTTCTCCGTACATTCTGGTAAGTAGATGCTATATGTATGTTAAACCTTTGCATTTGGTTGCTGGCTACGCTAATATAGAAGGGGAAAAAAAAAGGTAGGGTATGTGATACTGTTTTTACATGTTTAGCTGGTAATATTAATTTAATTGTATTTCTTTTTACTTGTAGGAAATGAAGATTTGTTCAGCAATTATAAATTTATTCCATCTGATCCCAGCTGCCCCTCAGACTTTGGTTAAACCTCTGCTGGAAGTTGTTATGAAAACAGAACGAGCAATGTTAATTGAGGTAAAAGTGGAAGTTAACATTTCTGACACTTCTGCTTTATGGTATTTTTAAACGTTAGTATATAATAATTACAATATTTTAGGAATGGTGTAGAAAAACATTTTGTGTAATGAATAAATAAATGATATTCTCTTCAAGCGTTTTAGGAGGTGTTAACATTTGTCTTAGACTACTGACAATTTCAAAAAGGCACTTTTAGGAAATTCTCATCGTAGGTGTTCTGAACATTTTGTATCTGCATAAATGCCAAATCAAATGGATTTTTCTGCATTCTAATAAATGAGTAGAAAATACTCTCTACTCTGCGTTTTTAATTTAAGCTTTATGAATCTTCCAGGCTGGCAGTCCATTCAGAGAACCATTGATAAAATTTTTGACGCGTCATCCATCCCAGACTGTGGAGCTGTTCATGATGGAAGCCACTTTAAATGATCCACAGTGGAGCAGAATGTTTATGGTAAGCTGTGTGGGGAGGGGAGCAGGAGAAAGCCCTCATCTTCACAAATCTGATGAACAAAAATTTTTTCATCTGTTCCGTGTTTTTTTCCCTCGGTGACCTGGTAGTCCTTAATCATGGTCTTACTCTGACTGTAGGATGCCAAGTCTCAGTTTTTTATTTGCCCTGAGATGTTGATTTTATACCTTTCCAGATCATGTAGGATTATTACTAAAGTTGTAGAGGTTATTTTTATGTATGTGAAATATAACCTCTGCAACTTAAGGGAGGAATATAAAATCTACAGGATGATATAGACCTTTGGTATTTTTGCTTTTAAAGGTTGTTATTAAAATTATGTCTTCCCCTTCTGCAGAGTTTCTTAAAACATAAAGATGCCAAACCTCTACGAGATGTACTGGCAGCTAATCCTAACCGATTTATCACTCTGCTGTTACCTGTTGGTACCCAAGCAGCTGTTAGACCTGGTTCTCCAAGCACTACCACAATGCGTCTTGATCTGCAGTTCCAGGCTATCAAGGTATTCATTTATTCTTGTTTGTCTCTGAACTAGATAGTTAAATCTCTTTAGCTACAAGCCTGTTACGTGCAGACTTTCAAGTGTGTGTATGTGTTATAGCTCATAGAAAAACAATTGTAAAAATGTGAACTGTTTGTAGTCAGTCACTGTAGGAAGGGAAAGAAGACTCGAGGCGAACTATACTTTTTTTTCTTAAAAATCAAGTAAGATACAAGAGGAAAACATGGCCACAGAAACATCTTTTGAAAATAAGAAATTCCTGTAAAAATCAATATAGACTAGTCTTTATTTGACTTTTTTAAAAAAATATTTAAAACCTTTGATTTTGACCTTAAAAAAGTGCTTTTATACAATTTTTTTCTACTGACAGATCTATTGCGTGTTGACTGTGCATTTGTCTTGTTTTGCTTTTGACAGATCATAAGTATTATTGTTAAGAATGATGAATGTTGGTTAGCAAATCAACATTCTTTGGTGAATCAGCTGAAACGTGTTTGGGTGAGTGAAGCTTTTCAGGAGAGACATCGTAAGGAGAATATGGCAGCAACTAATTGGAAAGAACCTAAGCTATTGGCTTATTGCTTACTGAATTACTGCAAGTACGTAAAAACATTTATTTCCTATAGCTTGCATATATTTTTAAAATAAATTTTGAAAATACTGTAAAGGTGTGTAGGGGTACTATAAAATGGTTTGTAGTTATTGAAGAGAAAGTTTAATATATTTTGTAATACTGCCGTTAGCTCTAAAACCATGCCTCTGACACTGCTTGCTCCTGCCTGTGCTCATTTAAAACCAAGACTAGTTTCTTTATCAAGTCATTAGCATAGTAGTTTGGCTACGTATTTTTTCACAAAGCTTTTTTTTAATGTTCTTTTACAGAAGGAATTATGGTGATATAGAGTTGCTCTTCCAGTTGCTTCGAGCTTTTACAGGTCGATTTCTCTGCAATATGACTTTCTTAAAAGAATACATGGAAGAAGAGATCCCCAAAAACTACAGTATTCCCCAGAAACGGGCTTTGTTCTTCCGATTTGTAGACTTCAATGACCCAAACTTTGGAGATGAGCTCAAAGCCAAGGTAACGAAAGCAATTAAATCAAAGAAGCCTGGAATTTAGGTTTAGTTTTCTTCTTGGGAACAAGGGCAACAAAACTTGCTTACTTAAATGTCAGTGAGTTGGATAATTGGCAGAGTCATTTAGGTGAAAATATCATACCTGAAGAAGAGTGATAATAAACAGAGACAGCAATGTATCTTGCTTTCAGTGCTGACTACTTCAGATTACACTTTCTAAGAATCTTTGCCCTTTGAAGGGGGAAGGGGGGGGGGAAATCCATGTGTATCTGTTTCTTTAAGGTTTCATGTATCACTGCCTTTTGTAAGGCAGCGAGTGTGTCTAACATGCAGGTTTGCATGTGAAGTTACTTGAATGTTGACTGCTGTTAGAAGAATCCAGTAGTTGAATATAATCGTTTTTTTGTTTGTATTCTGTAGGTGCTGCAACATATCCTGAATCCGGCTTTCCTGTACAGCTTTGAAAAGGGAGAAGGTGAACAGCTGTTAGGACCTCCAAACCCAGAGGGAGATAATCCAGAAAGCATCACTAGTGTTTTTATAACAAAGGTAAACAAGGATTGTTTACATTAAAGTGTTGGAAAATTAAAACAAAAAGTTGTTTCTCTCATTTGGCTTTTCAATCCTGATTGGAATTAGTTGTACTATTTCTAAACGCTACGATCAGGTATATCAAATCACATCATAATTTTGAACTGGTGTGAGATCCCTCAGTCACCATTAGGATTGGACTTCAGTTCATGGTACCTTTACAACTTGAACGTCTGTCTTTAGAAATGGGGCTTATATGGCTGTAATCCCAGTCTTTTGCATAAGCAAAGATTTCCACGACTGGACATCAGTATGTTTGTAATCCACATTGATTTTGTTGAACCAGTTAGGAGTTATAAAATAGGTGTTGTTAAAGATGAGGATTGTGGGGGGGGGTTGTGTTCGTTTTTTTTTGTCATCCTCCTGTCGTCGTCCCCAGTAGGTTAGCACTTCAGAAGTTCCTAGATGTGCTTGTTATTTAAAAGTTCTCAACTCAGGAGGTTGTTTTGTGGGTATTATACTGAGTAAAAAAAGTGGTATACTTTATTAGTCTTATTAAAAACTGCTCAAAAAGCAAAAAAAAGCCTATGACTTTGCTTTTATAGATAATAAAATTGGGTTTTTTGTTTTTCTGTTTTTTTTTTTTTGTCTTTTTTTTGTCACTGTTCTTTTTTCTCCTCACCTTTCTCCTCTCCTCTTGGATCATCCCTGGGACTAGGTACTTGATCCGGAAAAACAGGCTGATATGCTGGATTCTCTCAGGATATATCTCTTGCAGTTTGCAACACTTTTGGTTGAGCATGCTCCACATCACATTCATGACAATAACAAAAACCGGAACAGCAAACTACGACGCCTCATGACATTTGCTTGGCCTTGTCTCTTGTCCAAGGCTTGTGTGGACCCAGCATGCAAATACAGTGGACATTTACTTTTGGCACACATCATTGCAAAATTTGCCATACATAAGAAGATAGTTCTGCAGGTATTGACTATGGGCTTGTATTCATACATGTAAGGGATGTTGATAAGTTCTTTAGTGGGCTTTCTTTTATTTAAAAATGCAGAGGAGAGGGTGCACAGTAGTTTGGGATACTTAGTTTACTTAGTTAAAAAAAATAATACATATATACGTACTTTGGATACTTGGTTAAATTCGTATGCAACAAAGAAAGAAGCAGCAAGCCAAATATTAATACAAATTTATTTGGGGGTAGAAGAGTATAGAAAGAGTTTTGATGGTAAGGGAAGAAAGAGAGGGTAAATAGGACAGTGAAAAGTCCTCTTGATTGAATTAGGAAAATTGGTAATGCTTCTTCATTTTAAAAAATACACACATTTCAGTTGTGGTAGAATGTGGGGACCGAAGGAAGACTTGAAATTGCACAGTGGAGAGGGAGGAAGAAAAAGGGAACATAAGGGAAACAGAAATATATGCTGTATACCTCTCATAATGAAGTATCATCATGTATTTAACAAATTATGGGCCTTCAGGAAAAAATGGTGTTTAGAGAATTGTGTATTGTAGTTTCTTTTTCTTTATAAATGCTTTATTTTTGAAAATATGTGTAATATTAATGTTGATCAGAATCTTTGCTGTTTAGGTTTTTCACAGTCTTCTAAAAGCTCATGCTATGGAGGCCAGAGCTATTGTCAGGCAAGCGATGGCTATTCTGACTCCGGCTGTGCCTGCTCGAATGGAGGATGGACATCAGATGCTGACTCACTGGACGCGAAAAATCATTGTGGAAGAGGGTCATACAGTTCCACAACTAGTACATATTTTGCACTTGATAGTACAACATTTCAAGGTACTTGTACGAGTTCTGGCAGTCACGGTATCTCAGATACCAAGAATGTTAACTGCAGTTTGCTTAGAAAACTATAATCTGATTTATATGGTTTATCTTGAAAAGGCATCAACTGTCTGCAAAGCTATTTATTTAAAACTGAAAACTATTAAAATTAAGCAGCAAGCCACTTATTAAGCTTTATCACGATTGAAGTTAGAATGTTAGGTGAAAGTCTGCAAGGTTAATTCATTGCACATGCATTAGCAGTGCTCTTTAACAGATCTGTGAAGATTCTTTAAGTTGTTTAAAAAAAGTGCAGAACCATATTCTTTTCCATCCTCCAGTAATTCTTGTTTATTGACTTTATATATTCTGTGGGGTTAGCTAGACAACTTTTATCTCCAGCTAATGTATGTTGCTGAAGTATTAAGCAAATGGAGGAATGCTGCAGAATATCTATATAGGAGTATTTTTGAAACAGTGTATTAAAATACGTGAAGTAACAGCTACCTAATATACATTTAAGTCACTTTTCATGAATCAATGCCTCAGTGCTTTTTGAAAAAATATCTGAGTTCAAATGTGAGTTGTAGCTCTCTAAAAGGATCAGCAAAAAATTGGAATGATTGGTCCTTGAGAAAAATAATGTATTTTCAAAAAAAATCTTCATTTGGGTATATGAAACCAGTAGTCACCACTGAAAAATGTTATTTGCAAAACACCAGTTACTTTTCCAGATTGCAAAATTTGAACATGGTACAGATTTAGCAGGCTTTGAGATTAAAGACACTTTTACCGTTTTGCTTTATATTGGCTCTGTTTTTGTGTAGAATTTTATTGGTTAATGGCTAACATGACTGTGAAACCTTCTTTTCAGGTTTATTATCCAGTGAGACATCACTTGGTTCAGCATATGGTTAGTGCCATGCAGAGACTGGGCTTCACTCCCAGTGTTACAATAGAGCAAAGAAAATTAGCTGTGGATCTTGCTGAAGTAGTTATTAAGTGGGAATTGCAAAGAATTAAAGACCAGCAGGTAGGAAGTCTAAATAAACTGGTAAAGATTGAACTGTTATACAGTTAAACGCTTTTTTAACACATACATTTGTGATATTTCAGCCAGATTCAGATATGGATTCAAGTGCAAGTGGAGAAGGAGCAGGTTCTGCCTTATCTGCTGTTAAGAGAGGGTTGTCTGTGGATTCTGGCCAAGAAGTAAAACGATTCAGGACAGCTACAGGAGCAATAAGTGCTGTAAGAGAAAAATTTTGTTCAGACACTCTGAAATTATAACCTGCATTCACTAAGCAATTTAGTGCAATTTTTTTTTTCCACCTAGCTCAAAGCTCCCTGAATTGAAAGTTAAGGTTTTAAAAAATATTTTAAATTTGTTGTACTTGTTGTTATCCTTTCCAGTGTTGCTTATGGTTTTTGTGTTTTGTATACCTGCAGGTATTTGGACGTAGCCAGTCCTTGCCAGGAGCTGATGCGCTTCTTTCCAAGCCGATTGACAAGCAGCATACAGATACAGTCGTGAATTTCTTGATTAGAATTGCTTGCCAGGTAATGTGTTTATTCCGATATGCAAATACCAATGCGGGATTAGTAGCCAAACCCATAAACACCTCTTTTCGTAAGAGTCCTTTTATGCTTGGATTATTCTAGTGTTTGTGTACTTTATATTGCTAAAAGGTCAGAAACTTTAATGTGAAATTGTAGAAGTAGTAAAATACTTCTGTTTTAAGGAGGAAAGAAACTGAATTTGGTAAAAGATTTCTGCATGTTTTTGTCACAAATGATGGATATTATTCAAGAGAAGTATGCTTTAGCTTCTTATTGTTGGCATTGTATGTTTAGAGCTTGCCACAGGGAGTGTGCACTTTAAAATTAAAACTTCAAATGTGAACAGTTGCAATCCAGATTCTGAAATTTCGACTCCATTTTACTGTGCTATTGATCATTTCTAGTATTTTGTTTATTCTTTACTTTCTTTTTCAAGCAAGTACTATATCAGGAATGACATGATTGAAATGAACATGAGTAGTAGAATTTGGCTGGAGCCAGGCAGACTTCAAAAAGTGCCCATAAGCGTTTTTTCTTAATTCATTTATGTATTTGCCTGATGCTGCAAAGTATGCTTGTTCTATTGCCTAGATTTAACGGCAAAAATATTTTATCCAAAAACTAGAGAGTTTATAATAGGGGAAGACTATGTGAATTACATTTCTAAGGATAATGATTGTAATTGTGTTTTCAAGATCAAATACGTGGAATTACTTCTTTTCACGCAGCATGTAGGACTAAAGCTTTTCACCATATTTTGTAAGAATTAACTTTTCTAGAGTGGGGAAAATTAGCAGGGTGTAGCTCAAAGCTGACAAATTTTATGGCTTCTCCTTCTGCAGCAGACTCAGCTGGTAAGTAATGCGGGATTTTATACTCTGCAGTCCATTGCACAGAATAGACACGCTCTCGAAGTATGAAGATGAATTGAAGAAAGAGCTACGTGTGTTTACACATACCTTGCAAACAGAAAAGATTAACCATCCTGAGCATGTTCAGAGTTGTAGTGTATGGGATTAAACTTTTTTCAAAATATACCTTTGATGGGTGATTTGGGGTAATTAGCTAGCACTTTAGACACCAGTACTGATGTTTACTTGTCAGCTTTTTATGTAGTTAAATACTCTGTGACTATACTGATAAAACTATGTAAGCTCATCCATTTCAGAAATAAGAAATTATGTGCTTGCTTGGAATGCATAATGAATTAATGAGTTGGTTACAAAAGGGTGTCATTATGTTAACTCTGATTAATTGCTAGGTAAATGACAACTCAAACACTGCTGGATCTCCTGGGGAACTGCTGTCTCGCCGCTGTGTCAACCTTCTGAAAACAGCTTTACGACCAGACATGTGGCCAAAATCAGAACTGAAGTTGCAGTGGTTTGATAAGCTGCTAATGACTGTGGTAGGTAACATTCTAGTCCTGTAGGTCTTCAGGTTTCACTAGCCCATACATTGACTGAATACTAGCGATATCTTGATGCTGATTTTTACAGTCTTGGTCTTTTCTTCTTTGTAGTGAACTACATAATCTGTTAAGTATGTGAATTGTATCGGTGGTTATAATTTGTATAGCTGCAGTACTTAAAACATTAAACTAGACTTAGAAGCAGGTGGAGTAACTTCCTGAATTACTTCAATTTTGAAATAGGTTGTAGTTTGCTTGTTTGGATGGTGGTTTTTTGCTTTTCTGTTGATAGAAAGTTTTACATATTGAGATTGCTTTTATTGGTTCTTGGTTTTCTGACTACATTATGATTATATGAAGTCACTGAAAGGCTGGCTTCCTGTATTTGGTGCTACAACATATTTTGTTTATAATCTCTGTGCTGGTTTTGTGCTTTTTGCCATATAGTGACTTTTTTTACACCTATTTTATTTGTATCATGCTATTTAATAGATTGGTAAATCTTACAGTGTTAAATTTTTAGGAGCTCCCTTGATGTCGCTTTTCTGTTTCTTTGAATAAAGGACTAATATATCCTACTTCTGTAAATTTTAAAATCTCTAAGATTACATGAAAATTTGCTGTGGCCTATTTTTTTCAAACTATGATCTGCATGTGCCATACTTCAATAGTGCTGTTGTCTTTATGGAGATAGTTCTTGAAAGGAAGGGCAAGTACGCACTTTCATCCTTTTCTCCTTTCTGTTGGAAGAGTTTTTGATGTGGCTCCATTTGTTGTGGATTTACAAATGTTCAGTGCTCCAGGGAGCTCATATTTGTTGCTTTACTCATCTTTTCCCAAATAGTGTGCAACCTGAGTGAAAATTGCCATTAAAAGTCATAATTTTTTTCCTGTTTATGGCATTTGATAGCCTGCAACAGGAAAAACCAGAGTCAGTTCTGACCATTGTTGTGCAAGGATTACCTCCTCCTCATCTTCCTCACTTGCACAGCTGCAAGGCTGTTGTAGTGCCGGTTGATGGAGGCCGTGCAGTAACAGCAGTATGACTTCAGCAAAGCCATGTGCACTGAAGACAGAGAAAGTTGTGAGTACCTGTGTGCTGGCTGCTGAAGAAGAGCTGCATGTTACCCTACAGACCAGCGTTGGCCCTTGCTTTCCCAAACAGAGGTGAAGATGGTGGAGGTGTGAAAATAACATTAGAGCATGCAATTTGGAGAGTTTTATGCTACCAGAATGTGAACTGCTGTCGTTTTCCTCTGCCTTTTTCATACAAATCTTCCAGTTTATCATCTTCCGTGAATTTGTGGAAGGTGGGCTAAGTGTGCTGCATCTAAGAGTGAGCCAAAATCAAAACCTAGCCCACTCCACTTCTCCTTTGCCCACCGCAAAACAAACACGTCATACCAGCCATCAGACCTGAGGAAGGTGGTGGTTGCTGATGTTTACTTAATACAAGGATATGAGCCCTTTGGAACAGGAATTTTATATCTTGATTTTGTGCTATATGGCATTAGTTATATAAGAGGCTCAGAAAAAAAGACTAAGGCTTCTGCAGGAAACAGGCTAATTTACTGTCTTGATGATTTTGTAGGCTTACAAAGATATGTCCAGAGATGTTTTATTTCCTTTTTTTTTTCCTTTTTGTTCCAGATATCCCCTTTTCTAATCTTTAAGCTATAACTTACCACAGAATACGCTGTCTTAGCTCTTCATGGAAGGTCTGTCTCTGAGAGATGTTGACAGGGAGATAAAACACAATCCTCTGTTGAAAGCATTTCTAACCACAAGGTTGCAGGCAAATTTTCAAAGTGAAGGACCACAAAAAACACCAGAAGGAATATACCTGTAAATGCTTAAGTAACACTTCCGTGGTTAAAGATTTTAGAGCACCTTGTATTTTACAGTTTTATATTGTGTGACTTAATCAAAAGATTGATGTAAAACATTGCCAGTGTAGAAACCTCAGCCTTATTACAGCTTGTCAACAGATTTGATATGGATTTACTAATTGTGTAATACTTGATGATTTCCCCCACTCACTGCCTTTTCACGTGTGTTCTCTTCAGGAACAACCCAATCAGGCCAATTTTGCCAACATTTGCACTGGCTTAGAGGTCTTAAGTTTCCTGTTGACTGTGCTGCAGCCCCCTGCTATCCTTAGCAGCTTCAAACCCCTGCAACGAGGCGTAGCAGCTTGTATGACTTGTGGAAACACCAAGGTTTTGAGAGCAGTCCACAGTTTGCTTTCTCGCTTGATGGGTATTTTCCCTACAGAACCAAGTATGTGGCATTTTCTTCCTCCTTTTATCCTTTATTGCTGCATAACATAAGTGATCAAGGGAGGGGTGAAGATACTCTTTGGAATGTGCTAATACTCTTGTTTTATGATTCCTGCATTTAATGGTCCATTTTAGCTTGCACTTTCAACCTCTGTTTAAAAAAAGAAAAGCTGAAATAAGTAATTGTGTGCAATACATTATCCATTGACATAAAAACTTAATAACCTGTGGCTGTCATAACTTTGGTTCAAGAAATGCATGCTATAAATTTAATGTATTTTTGCTATTATAATTTTTCAGTTTCAGAGGTGCAAATCTTTTAGTTGCTAAGCTTTGTTTTCCTAAAACAAGGAAGGGAGATAGAGTACAAAAAAGAAAGATGACAGGTAGTGCGCCATGTCTTAATATGCACTAATTTAGGTAATCCTCTCTCTCCAAAAAAAATCACTACTATAAGACTTCTCATCAAAATGAGTTATTCAGAAGTAATGTTACACTATTATAAAATACATATTGGTTGTATAATAAAGAGGTTTATATAAATGAGGGATCTGCTTATGTTACTTTGGTTTGTTAGCAAGATAAAGTTCTGGTCGTGGTATAGATGACTCTTTGTTCACAGTGTAACTGTTCCTTGCCTGTGCTGTGGCTAATGTTACCAAAAGTAAACACAACTCTCTAAACTCTGCAGGTACCTCAAGTGTAGCTTCCAAGTATGAAGAGCTGGAGTGCCTTTATGCTGCAGTTGGAAAGGTTATTTATGAAGGACTTACTAATTATGAAAAAGCCACTAACGCTAACCCTTCTCAGCTCTTTGGTAAGTTTCCCACATCTCTACAGATATACGTGGAGTGCGTATTCACGAATATGATCTTTGTCATGAGCTTTTATTCTCCATAAGGAAGCTGAAATCTGTACCATGGAGAGGAAGCTGTGGGAAGCATTTCAGGCTAACTTGAGAGACAAGCTTGGGATGTCTTTTCATCTGTGAAGAAAGGGATTGGGGGTTCATTGCATTCTGTCTTCTGTAAGATTTGGGAGCAGTTATTGGAAGTGGGGAGCTGCAATTGTGCCAGATGGAAGCCTTCTGTATTTAAAGGGTATAGGAAAAAGGTGCAGCATTCAGATTAACCAAAATATAAAGTAAAAGTTACTGGAATACTGGGTAGTATTCTGAGATGCAGTAGAATATTTCAAGGAATCTGTGTAAACATTCTTACATTTTATTGCCTTACTCTTTTTCAGTTGTTTTTAAAGTCTTGTTTATCAGCTGATTTAAATAGGGTAGGAAGATTTGTGTATATATATAGATCTTGAGTTCTCAGTAAGTAAGAAATTACAAAAATGCTATTTTTTCTTGAATGAGCAAATCTGAGTTTTTAGCATATGCCATTCTGAACAGCTGAAATTTTCCTTTTCTTGTTCTTCATACTTAGTTGCTAAAAAACTCAGCTACATAATACAATGGCAAAGATGTATTGCAATAATACAGTTTGGCCTGGAACTGGTTGTGTTGGTAATACAGACCTGAAATTGCACAATTTTGGAAAACTTGCTGATTTTAATGGCAAATGTCCTTCACTATTCTGCTCTGTGATTTGTGTAGATAGTTGTAATTTTGCTTTGGGAATTGCCTATTTGTCAGATGTCAGGATGTGCTATACAACAAACTAACCAAGAAAGATGTTTCTTACATTTTGTCCAGAGCTCGCTTAAAAGCAGCACTACAGTCTGTCAGGTGGTGCACATCTTGGTAATTTTGTGTTTGAGGCTGAACTTTGTGTGATGAATTTTGTACACATCTGAGCACAAAAAGAGATCAAAACTTTTGAAGCAGCCATTCAACGAACAAAGCACACTCCTTTAAATATTGTTGTAGGCTTTTGTTCAATTGTGAAGTTGTAGTAAGGAAGGGGATAGCTGTAGGTGTTTTTAGAGGATGTAGTTTGGCAGGATGGGTGCACTTTTAAAAAACGGTTAAGTATTTTAAAGCATATATTGCTAAAACTGATTGGTTTGCACAAACATGGATAAGCTTATGTTGGGATAGGCATCGTTAGCAACTGTAATTTGAAAGGACTGGGATCTTGTAGGCATAGTGCATTCGTAAACTGTGCTGAAACCAGCTCTTACTGCAGATTGAAAAAGTTAGCTACTGAAACTAATAAGATTAGAAACCCAGGATTGTGTAATGTTTTTATTTACTTGATTTTTAATTACTAAACCAAGGCCTATTCATGTAAAAGTTTTGTTACTTTTTGCTGCTAAAAAAATGTGCAATATTAAGAGTAGTTTAATTTTGCCTGGTTAAATCTCTCTCTCTCTTCCCCCCGCCCCCCCTCCCAGATGTTGGAAAAGTATCTACTCTCAACGCCTCTATTTCTGTCCTCCCTTTCTTCCCCTTGACCTCCATCACATGCTTTATACAGACTTCAAAATATATTGATTAATGCAAAAATAACTTTTTAGTCTTAGACTAAAGATTAAAGTTGAAACTGAAGTTTTTCTTCAAATCTGTCTTCATTTATAGTGTTTGTAGCTTGGGTAGTCCCATGCTTCCTTCATGGCAGGACAAGACACCGCTTGAATGTTTTTCTGTACTCGTCCATGAAATGAGAATATCCACATTGGAAATCTCTACTTTTCTCAGGTCATGCTCAGTAAAAGTTTTACTTCATTAAGTGTTGTTTTTAATTATAGGTACTTTGATGATTCTGAAGTCTGCATGCAGTAACAATCCCAGCTACATTGACAGATTGATCTCAGTTTTTATGCGATCTCTGCAGAAGATGGTCAGGGAACATTTAAACCCACAGGCTACAGCAGGAACAGCAGAAGCAAATACAGGTATTGCACTATATAGTTTAGGGGTGTCAGTTATTTGACGTGTTGTAAAATATTAAGATCCCTTCATCCTAAAGGGATCCAAATGATTTTGTAGATTTGTGTGCATTATTACATATTGAAAAATAATTTGGCATTAGTGAGAAATACTACTAATGTATTGAACGATAAAAATGCACTTTGAGTTCTTGTTAGGTGCTTACTATATCAATTTCAGTATTAACCCAAACACTTCAGTGAATGATTAGTGAATATTTGCTGAGCTACAGCATTTAAGAATTTCAGTATTTCTATAAAGAGTTTATAGTGTTGAGGGGAGAGGGGCTGAATTTTTTTTGCTTATTCTGTGCTTTTGCTTTTTTTTACTCCTTCCTATTGATAACATTGGAACAGCTTTGTGAAATGAACTTGTTGGAGCTGATGCTTTGTTTTTATCTTAAAATAGCTTCTTCACTCTGTACAATTCTGTCATCAAATGGATTAGGGCGTGAGTCATTGAAAAAAGTCAGATGTTCTTGTAGAAGAAAATCCAGTGCTAGTAACAAGAACTGTAATTTATTAATGAATAAGCTACTGTAGAAAATACTTCGAAAGAATTGCACTGTTAGATTCCCAGCCCATATTTTAAATAGGTAAATGAGAAAATTGCAATTTTTATTAATAGTGGGAAACAGGTGGAAAGTTACTAAACTTGACAGATAAGCAAATCAGGAAACTAACAGGACAGAATAGGTTTGCTCCATCATGGAGTACTTCTTTCACAAGTTTAACTTTAGTTTTTCCAGTACTGGGGTTCTGTAACGCCTTTTACCAAAGATTTACTGAAATGAAACCACACAGGCTTGCCTTTAGAATTTTGAATGGATTTGGGTGTGGTTTTTTTTTTTTTGAAGGAGTCTGTCTCAGTTGTTCAGGAACGGAAAGTAGTTGTTCTGAAAACATTATTTTTGGGGATATATTTCCAGGTAATAGATATGGTTGTTGCTATTTTTAAAATTACAGTAGCTTACCTTGAAAAAAGTTTTACTAGGTGTTTTATATGCATATACACAATTGTAATCCTTTGTTGTTGTTTTTTTATCTGTAGCCGGTACAAGTGAACTGGTGATGCTAAGCCTGGACCTTGTGAAAACTCGGCTGGCTGTGATGAGCATGGAAATGAGGAAAAATTTCATACAAGCTATTCTGACATCTCTCATTGAAAAATCTACTGATGCCAAAATTCTTCGTGCAGTGGTAAAAATAGTGGAAGAGTGGGTGAAAAACAATTCCCCAATGGCAGCTAATCAGGTAAATTGAGAAGATAATGCTCTCAATTATTGAATAACTATAAGACATTGTTACAATTCATCAGTTTTTGACAGGGTTATAAGTATCTGTTGTGTATATTTAGATGCACTTGATGAGGGTTGGAATATTTTGCATCTCCTGTAAAAGTAACTGGATTTAAAGATACTTGGCATTTTATAGGCTTATATTAGGTGTTTGATCTCAAGTGCTGTTTTGCTGAGTACTTGTTTTAAAGTAGAAGTTTTAAAATATGTTGTACATTAACATGGATGAAGAGATTCTTCAGGAGGAGGAGGAGTAATGCAGGTTTAAATTGTGTTGTTCCTGTAACGTTTTGTGGCTTCTCAATTTGCTGTATTTTCTGTTGGAGTTGGTTACGTGACAACCTAGTGCTGTATGAAAGGACCTACACTTTTTACAAATATACGTTAGATTTTTGTAATAATTGAACTACTTAAACCTGCTTTTAGTTATGATTTTAAAATTCTCTAGCATATATTAGAAGGATAAATGCTTGAGTTATTTAAGAACTATGACCTTCTACCAAGCTATTCTTCAGTACTTCAGAAGTGAAAGAGGGATATAAAGGATGGCTGAGGTGTACTTTGAATGTGCCAGTTCTCTGCACATTTTAAGATGAATTGACAAAATTAATCATGTCTTCTTTTAACACAGACACCTACTCTCCGGGAGAAGTCCATTTTACTAGTGAAAATGATGACTTACATTGAAAAGCGTTTTCCAGAAGACCTTGAATTAAATGCCCAGTTCTTAGACCTTGTTAACTATGTCTATAGGTAATTATAGCAATTAATCATTTATTGCAGTGTACTGGTTCATAGTTTTTACCATATATGACCTTTATGACATATCATCAGTCTTTTTAGGTCTGAATTAAGTGGTGTCTTCCCCTCCCAGAGGAAAAAAAAAAAAGCAAAATCAGTTCATTTCGGTGAGACCATAGTATGCATTACGGAAGACAGTTTGAAAATAGAAATTCATTAGAAAGGATTTTCTTTTTGGATCCACTAAAATATATTTACTGCCCCAACCTCTTCCTTTCTCAAGATACTGGGGCATCCTTGTAGCCGATTGTATTCTAAATGCTGCGGTAACAGCTGAAATCTGTCTTTTCACATTCATAGGGTATAAATAATTCTTCTTTTCTTGGAAATTTGTTGTAAGTTATACTTTCAAAAGAGTTACTTTGCTAGCTGTTAGGTTTTGTAACATGATGAAATAACTCAAATAATTACCTTATCAACAAGTGCCAGGCATTTAATTTTGTGCTGACGATGCACAGTATTTTGAGTTACTGTTTGCTGCTGTTCTGTTTGCTGGTTAACTGTGGAAAGCCCTGGTGTGGACATGGTAGTCAGAATATCATTTGTCATTTCAAACAGAATAAAGATATGGCTGAAAGTGCTTCACAATTATGATAAGATTTTATCCTGAAAGAGTTTTTATGATATATCTGTGTCATATCTTGTGGGCTTCTACAGAATATCACCTCTTTTGATTTTTTGATGTTATATACAAACTCTAGAAGTCTTCTCTCACTAAAGTCTCTGTCATTTAATCTTTGTTCATTTTAGGGATGAGAATCTTTCTGGTAGCGAACTTACTGCTAAACTTGAGCCAGCATTTCTTTCGGGTTTGCGTTGTGCCCAGCCACTCATACGAGCCAAATTTTTTGAGGTCTTTGACAACTCTATGAAACGTCGTGTTTATGAGCGCCTACTTTATGTGACCTGTTCTCAAAACTGGGAAGCAATGGGAAATCACTTTTGGATAAAACAGTGTATCGAGGTGAGGAAATTATTTGTATCAGAAATACAACTATAATTAAAGAATTATGTTTTATTCCCCATTTTGCTCGGCTGGGTGTAAAAGCATTGTGCCGTGTGTGTCTTGAAGTATGCATTATCTGTATCAAAGCTAAAAGTACCAAGTCTGCTGCCTCAGATACTTCCTGTGCTGCTTAAAAATAAATGCAGTGTCTAAATTGTGAAATGCTGATATTTGGAAGGTGGCTTTAGTATTAACCTTTAAAATATATTTTTCTCTGCAAAAAGCTTAATGACCAGGTTTATACTGCTTAAGAAAACCTATCTCTTACAAATTATAGTAATTATAAAAAAAATACACAAGAATTGTTACAGTGGATGACTTCAAAAAAACTGTTAAGGCTAGAGCGTCTGCTCTGGCGGTATGACAGTGGTTAGGTGGGATTGCATTGAAATGAAATTGCATTTTTGGCTGGCTTATTTAAAACAAGATGGGATCACCCCCACCCCACATTTCTTAACAATCTGCATATTAAAACATGACTTCAGAGTGACTGTGAGGATAACTTTGTACTCTTAAAAGTATTAGAACTCCTTCTGGAGAGATAAACCCCAGCATTGTTGGTTTTGGATTTCCCTACGCCCCGCAACATTCACTCTGGGAGGACTTTCATTGTAACGGTGAGAGTTTGTATACATTAGCGGACTGGGGACACTAAATAGGCATGTTAAAAAGTACCAAATACAGAATTTAGGCATAGAAGATTCCTATTTCTTCAGCATTTTCAGGAGAGATTTGAAAACCAATCTTGAAAGTATAGTCATGAACTTGAAAATGGTGACAAAATGCAATCAGATTAAGATGAAAAAATATTAGTGTATTTATTGAATGATGGTGATAAATAGGCCTTAGATGTATTATTGCAAATTTTATCTTACTGATAAATATTAAACAATAGTGATGTTTTCCTTGGAATACTGCAGTTAACTGTGTATTTAGAAACTCCCCTTGCTTTTTCTCCTTGCTTAGCTCCTGTTGGCAGTGTGTGAGAGGAATACAACGATTGGGACAAGCTGTCAGGGTGCTATGCTGCCCTCTATTACCAACGTTATCAACCTTGCTGACAGTCACGATAGAGCGGCATTCGCTATGGTAACCCATGTCAAACAAGAGCCTCGTGAAAGGGAAAACAGCGAATCCAAAGAGGAGGTAACTTACAGAAAGTACAGTAGAAAAATCTTTGCTGGTGTATAGCTTTTCCTAGTTTCTCATGTAGTAAGTTTGGAGAATATGTGTCCAAGGTGAGGTGCACAGATTGTTCAGTGTATCCTTGTTTAATACATTGTATTTTAACCAAGCATGGGTTTCTCAGAACTTGCATCCATTCATTTAGCCTTTTCTTTCCTATAGCACTCTAGTAATATCTGAACCTGAAGAACTAACAGAAATAGTGAGACCTGAAATAAGTTGAGTGGAAGGCTATCTTGTATTTGTATGGAAAAAAAGCAAAAGTGTGTAGAAAATTATCTGCAATCTTTGATTTGTTTACTTCTGTATAGGATGTTGAAATAGACATTGAATTGGCTCCAGGAGATCAGACCAGTACACCTAAAACTAAGGAACTTTCTGAGAAGGACATCGGCAACCAGCTGCACATGTTGACCAACCGGCATGACAAATTTCTTGACTCTCTTCGAGAAGTGAAGGTTGGTATGGGTGGTTGGTTTCTTGACAAAGCACTTCAATACTGAAATCTTCAAACTGATCTGACATCCCTTCCCCCCCCCCCCCTTTTTTTTTAATCTCACACTTTTTTTTAGCTGATTTTTTTAATGTAGATATCTCTTATAATCTGATGTAATTTCTTATTTGCATAGGGTAAAAATTTCTTAAGCCTTCACTTAATTGCTAGTTGTTACTGTATCCCTTTCCTACCAAACTTCAATTTCATCCTACTCCACCTGTAAATGTATTTTAACTGTTCAGTTAAGAAAATAGTGATGGCAGAGACAGGGCAGAGATCAAAAATGTGTATCAGCATCTTGCATTGAAATAATTTCTGAGAAAATAATTTTAGCTGAAAGCTATGTGAAATAATTCTCACAATAGTAACAGCTCTGTCCAATGAAATTGATCATACCTATTACTGAAGTAATAAACTTCTTTCCTATTTTTTAAATTTTAAATGGTTACAGCAATGCATCAGAGTCTTGATCAACATGAAAACAGGATTAAGCTCTTGTTACAGTAGTCTGTATTGCTAGAGGAAACAACTTTTTGACATGTTGGTTGGAAAAGGCATTTGCATTACTGCTTAAACAGCTGTCTAACTCTGAACTGTTTTTCCATAGTACTGAATTGTATTTTTGCCATTTATATACATCTCTTTCTTTTTGTTTCTAGACTGGAGCATTGCTGAGTGCCTTTGTTCAGTTATGTCATATTTCTACACCATTAGCAGAGAAGACTTGGATACAGCTTTTTTCACGACTTTGGAAAATCTTGTCTGACAGGCAGCAACATGTGAGAATCTCTCTCTTCCCACTTAAAAATTCCCCTTTGTAACTGACTGTTGTCCCAGGAAAATGTATTTGTGTCATAAATGACTTGTTCACTTGCTTTGAGGAGTTTGCCGTTCTTTGTGACTAGTGAATGCTGTATACCTCTATTAATACATCTTTTTTAAAAAAATAGAGCCCTTCAGTGTACGAAGAGAAATACTGTTATCAAATGATTGTTCCATGTATTAACAAGATTTTAAATCTAAATTAGAGAATTGAAGAATCTGATTGAACAGATAACTATTACTATGTTTTTTTCTTCTAGGCTCTAGCAGGTGAAATAAGTCCTTTCTTGTGCAGCGGTAGCCATCAAGTACAGAGAGATTGCCAGCCGAGTGCCCTGAATTGCTTTGTGGAAGCCATGTCACAGTGTGTTCCTCCCATTCCCATCAGACCTTGTGTCCTGAAATACTTGGGTAAAACTCATAACCTCTGGTTTCGTTCTACACTGATGCTGGAACACCAAGCCTTTGAAAAAGGACTGAGTCTACAAATTAAGCCTAAACAGACAACAGAATTTTACGAGCAGGAAAGCATAACTCCTCCTCAACAGGTAGTGTTAGAGTAATTGAAATACCTTGTGAAATGAGAAGAGAAAAAAACAGTGATAGTGTAGTGCGGTGGTACCATAGAGTCATATTTTTCCATTTAGGTTGGAAAAGACCTTTTAAGGTCACTGAGTCCAGCCATAAACCTAATGCTGCCAAGTCCACTACTAAACCATGTCCCAAAGTGCCATATCTACCTGTCTGTTAAATACCTCCAGGGATGATGGCTTCACCACTTCCCTGGGCAGCCTGTTCCAGTTCTTGACAGCCCTTTCGGTGAAGACATTTTTCCTAATACCCAGTCAGTCTCCCTTGGCGCAGCCCGAGGCCGTTTGCTCTTGCCCTGTCGCTTGTTCCCTGGGCGCAGAGACCGACCCCCCCTGCCCACAGCCCCTGTCAGGCAGCTGGAGGGAGCAATCAGGTCCCCCCCGAGCCCCCTGCTCTCCAGGCTGACCCCCCCCAGCTCCCCCAGCCGCTCCCCACAGGGCTTGTGCCCCAGCCCCTTCCCCAGCCCCTGCCCGGCTCTGGACACGCTCCAGCCCCTCCACGTCCCCCTGGCAGTGAGGGGCCACAGCTGCCCATAGTATATGAGGTGCCCCCTGATCAGTGCCAAGTACAGGGGGACAAGCACTTCTAAATCTTTGTATTTAGAAGCTTATTAGTGTTGATTTTCTCTTAATTCAGTCAAGAAATTCCTGTCCTTGTGTGTTTGTGCATACAGACACTTGCAACATTGACTGCTTTGTGTCTTGCCTACTTCTCATGCTTTTCTTTCATCTGTCACTGATATTTTCATATTTTTTTCTCTCTTGATCCCTCTTTTCCTTTTGTTTTTGACACTAACTCATTTTCTGCAGCACTGTAGAACTACATGAAACCATTTCTGCCCCTAATTTTAAATCTTGAGTAGAACTCTGTGTTGTCTGTCTCCCTTAGTTTCCATAATCAAGTCGGTTGTTATGGCCTTAAAGAATTATTAAAGGTAAACAAAATTGAGTTATGTGTAAATAGGTGCTGTTGTGTTCAGTGGTCTGTCAGGTATTTATGATCTACTTAAGCATGTTTCTGATCAGCTGAGGAAGCTGAATATTAGATTCTTTTTACATTAAAAACTTAGTTGTTGGTTGTTTTTGGTTTCTATGGTTTGATCTATTGGGGAAGACAAGCAAGAATCAATATACAAGCCACAGGTGGGTTTTTTTGTCATGTAATGCAGCGTTGTCCTCAGTACTTGGTTGCTGCTAATTGCTTGCCTTCTGGAGTTTTTTCCATGTCTTTCTCAATTTGTCTCGGTGTAGAACGTGTGGTTTTGCTATCTACTATGCTTTATAAGGACAGCTTGGCTGTGGAGAAGTAAGTGTGCTTAACATTCTAGGAAATACTGGATTCCCTTGCTGAGCTCTACTCTTTGTTACAAGAAGAGGATATGTGGGCTGGACTGTGGCAGAAGCGCTGTAAATTCCCAGAGACAGCAACAGCTATTGCCTATGAACAACATGGCTTTTTTGAACAGGTACGCTCTTGACATTAGAAACAATTTGAGTAGTTCTACTGTCAGAATAAATATTATGGTCAGAAAAAAATTTCTGAATATTAATAAACAACTTCAGTATTCTAAAATAGAAAGCACTGTAGCTTCTCTGCTGGCTAAAGTAGTAGTTTAAAGGCCGTGTAATAACTAGATAAGCTGAGATTTTTGAACACATCTGTCGTTTTTTCCGTAACATTTGTAAAGCTGCAAAATAGTGACTATATTCAGGAATGAATTAACACACTACACTTTTTTTTTAAACTTAGACTTTATAAAAAGTTTTCTTATAACTTTTTTTTTTTTTTTGTAGAGGAAAAGTGTGTTGAGTTAATGTGTATATAGCAGGTGGAAGAATAAAATGGTTTAAATTTTATTTAGGCACAAGAAACTTACGAAAAAGCAATGGAAAAGGCTAAAAAAGAGCACGAACGGAACAATGCTTCTCCTTCGATCTTTCCTGAATATCAGCTCTGGGAAGACCACTGGATTCGGTAAGACTTTAAAGTTGGTGTAGAACAACTATTTTTACCCTGCAGTTGAAGTAAAATACCCTGCTGTTTAAAACATTAGTTACGAGAATAAACCTAGCTGAGGACTTAGCTCAGATACAGGGGAAACTTAAAGGAATAAAAAAAGCTGGTTTTTACTCCCTTAACAGAACCTCAGAAGTGATATGCCTGAAGTGTTGTAAAAGTGTAATTTGATATTGGTGGAAACAGACTGGAGCTAAAATTTGTTTTTCTTATTTAAAATGGTTGTTCTGGGAGACACAAAATGCAGCTCTTCCCTGTTCATAGATTTCTGTATTATAACTGGTAATAAAAAAAAAAAAAAAAAAAAAAAAAATCTTCCCATCTGGAGAAGACTTTTACAGTGCTTGCAGAGCTGTTCATAGACAAACAACTATGCAGATAATATTCTGATATACAACATTTATAGTCACTTTTGTTCAATTTTTATTTTTTTTGTTAACCAAATTGACAATGCTTTTGATTTTCGTAGTTGCTCTAAAGAATTGAACCAGTGGGAACCTTTGACAGAATATGGCCAGTCCAAAGGTCATATAAATCCTTACCTAGTACTGGAATGTGCATGGAGGGTCTCAAACTGGACTGCTATGAAGGAGGCTCTGGTGCAGGTGAGCAAGGGCTTTTTATGCTAATATTTAGTTTCTTTCTTCATTTTACTGATTACATTGCTAACAAGTCAGCATTTCAGTTCATTTCACAGACACAGTGAACTGCTCTTTGGAAGTTATCTTTGATGTCCCAGCGCACAGCTGGGTGTTTTGGCAACTGAACCATGTAATTTCAACAGACAAACTTGATTCTCTTTTTCTATCCGTTTATAAAGCTGTACTATGTAAAAAAAATTTAGCCAGGGCAGGTGAAGGACAATGTGCGTTGTAATGAGTAGCTAAAAAGTGACAAATGCTTGTCACAGAAGTGTGTGCCAGCAGGGATATGTGGAGAAACTTAAAATGGGACCCTTGCAAGTATAATGTGTAATTTAAAATAGTGCATTATTGGGGAGGGACATTGTTTTTTTGTATTTTACACCTTTACAGGAACAAATGTTCCTTTTGTGAAAGGGAATAAAGTATGAAAACACATCTATTATCATACCTCTGTCTGTGGGCAACATAACTGTGCTTCCAGGTGTAAAAGGGCAAAAGGCCATCATTACCTGTGGGGTGGGTGGGTGTTTTAGCACCTGAAAGGCAAAGCCAAAGCGTTCTGAACTGCTCCTGCCCAAACCTAAAACTGCTAAACACAATTTATTCTGTTCATCTCCACTGCACATGAAGGGAGATTATCACCTGTATGAAAACGTGAGGGTCGGGGACTGATTAGCTGAATTACGTTACATACCTTGGTATATTTGAGGAATATTTGTAAGGCTGTGTTTCAGCATCCTTGTTAAAAAGATCCCTGAAAAAGTAACATATTAAATCTCAGTTTCAGTATTAATTGGTTGGCGAGGCTGGTGTACGCTGCAGATTATAGCAGTAGTTACTGTTCCAATGAAGAAAGAGACAAATTTGTGGTTGTTTGTGTGGTGGGAAATGTATTGGGATTACTTGGCGCATGCTGGCTTTCATGTTTCTTGGGTTTTAGAGCCCTGCTTAGCAGAGGTGTAATAGGTTTGTTTTTCTTTCCGTAGCAATGTTTGTCTGTACTGTCTGTCCAGGGATTGCTTCCTGTATCTGTCATCTTTTGCTTTCTTTTTAAGTACTCAAATACTTTATTACTGCAAATTTACTGCTAGATTCCTAACTTGATTCTCACTTTGAGTACTTTAGTTCCATTTAAAATGAGGTTCATTTGATTTTGCAATGTATCCATTACATATTTAAAATATCTTGGGAACACTAGAGGTTGGAGCCAGTATGGTCAAGACTGGAAACTGGAGATCTAACAAGAAATGAGGGACAGGAAGACCAGGTAATGAACCTCAGGCAGTGAGCCTGGGATTAGGAAGCAATGAGAAGAGTATGAGGTGAGGATGAAGAAGGCTTGAGGAGTGGCAGGGATAACTGGGTAAATAGACTGAAGCAAGAAGTTGAAGGAAGTGATTTCCTTCGAGAAAATGTAAAAGGACTTGGTAAAACCAGCGGAGGGGAGGGAGGCATTGAATTAGATGTTGCAGGGTGCGTCAGTGGGACTGGCTGTGCAGGAGACAGGGTTTGAGTTGATGGACAGGGAGGCAGATAGGGACCTGATTTGAACAAGTCACTGAATTTTTCAAATCACTGATTACAGAAAGGGATGGGTTACTTCTGGGGGAAAAGTACTTCGATTCTACAACTGGGTTTATAAAGTAAATAGAATTATAATGCATAAGCGCAAGGGCACACCTAGTTTTTAGATGATTGACTTTCAAATGTGTTCCCAAAACAATTTTTTGTGTGTATAACCTTTATACTAGAAAGCATACAAGTAAAAATGGTGAGACCAATTAGAAGCAAGAGTAGGCTTTTGTGAAGTGACACTGTTTAAATCTACAGTCTTTACCAAAAAAAAAAAAAAAAAGGCTGAAAAGTATTTTTATCTTAAATTGTGACAGTTTGTGATAAGTTTTTGTGCTAGAAGTAAATATAACTATTGTAAAGACTACTATATATATACGTTTATGACAGAATGCTGAGGCTTCCAGATGGCACAGCTAGTAGGAGTTGTTCCCTCTAAGTTCCTTATTTGATGCTCTGTGGAATCAGAAAACTTGAGTTTGGAATTTTCTGATGTTCCAAGGTTTCCTCAGAAGCACCGATGATTATACTTTAATAGTTTAACACAAAGTTTACAGAACCATAAAATGGCTTGAGTTGGAAGGGACTTCTGGAGGTCATCTGGTCCAGTGCTCTGTCCAGAGGAGGGCCCCAGTACATCAGGTTGTCTTGCCTAGCAAGAGTTTTAGGATCTCTTAAGAACTGAGATGCCACAGCCTTTCTGGACGTATTCTTCATCTGAAGTAGCATCGGTTTGCCTTATATGTTGTTTTAGAAAACAGCGCAGTACTTGGCTTCTTTTGTTAGAAACTAAGGAACTTGCATATGGCAAGTGAGGTAGTCACCATCTTCGTTTGGTCATGGAGAATATGTATTGTTTGTTCTTTCCTGCTGTTGACCTTCCTGATTCATTATGGAGTTCGTTATTGTGTCCTGCTTGTAATTCATTTTTCTGAACAGCACGGACTTGTAAAACATTTAACTTTCCCTTTGTCCTTTCCTGGGTTTCACTCATGAGACTGTGTATTCTGTGTTGTGTGCTTGATGAATGAATACTCTAAAGTTTTGGCTGTTACAGAACAGCTTGAAGGTGCGGGGCACACTACATAGAGAAAATAACACTTTGAAAGATTTGAATCTGGAAGATCTATTTTCTTTTGGAATATAATTTATTTTTGTGTGTGTGTGGATAAAGTTAAAATGGCTAAGGGAAACATGCTGTAAATGAATCCTCATTTTCTGAGAAGATGCAACAGAGAGAGAATACATAGGCAGGTACTTCTATCTGAGCAAATTTTGATGAAATCTTACACATGCAAAAAGCTGATCATATTTAGGTAACTTGCTCCTTGTCTTCTCTTAGGCATCTTCTCCCCAACTGTTTTAAGAACCATCCCATGTGAATAAGCTGGTATTGTTCTTGAGGTTATTATAAAATGTTAGGCCATCTCATGCTTCTTGGGGCAAATGACAGATTTGTGCATTGGAGTCACCTGTAGATTTGTCTGGGGCTTCCCCCCCCCCCCCCCCAACTTCATATGCAGTATCACTGTTCTGTAGTGTGTGGTTGTTTTTTGTTTTTTTTTTAATTTTAAGGGAATATACCCTCTTTTCATGGTGCGTAGAGTTGTTCACCTGTGATTACTTAATGTAGAAACAAACCAGATGTAGAACTGCAGTTTGGAAGTGAGGATACCACATTCAATCACAAGCAAAGGGGAGCTCGCTGATCTTCATTGCACTGTTGCTACATAGTGTGACATTACTGGAATGACTCTGGTAAAGATGCCAGAGTTTGGAATAAGAGGGTGAATTGCATATTAAAAATACAACCTTACTGACAAAGCTCTCAAGCAGAGTCATGGGCAGTGTTTTTTTGTATTGCAAAGAGCCAGAAGAATTAGTTCCTCACTTAATTAGTGTTTATTGTTTCATCAGTACTGTCTTTTGAACCAATACCTACCAATTAATAACATTACATGTCAAATTGACAGCTGACTGTTGAGTTTCATAGTATTTGCAAGAGATGAAGCATAATTATGAAAAAGGCTGAGCATCCTTTAATTCCAATATCTTTCAGGATTAAGTTCTTGTATACAAAATATCCTAACAGCATGCTTCTTGTGACAATTTAGTCTCACATGATAAATATGCAGAGTTGTGTGTGTCTCTTACTTTCTCCAAAATCAGACTGAATATTACATTTTAAAAATGTAGTATGTTTACTCTTCTGTAACGTTTTCTTTTATCAGAAGGGAAAATAGGTAGATACAATCAGTATGTTTTACTTTAAAGGCTGAACCATGTAAACAGTAGAAGTTGTTTGATTAATTAAAGGTAGTGTTGTCTTTTGATGGAACCTAGATTAAGGGTGTCCAACCATTGCAACGTTTGAATTGGATGTAGTACTAATGGTTCAAATTAAATAGGTGTCTCTAAAGATGGATTTTATTATTTATCAGCCCATGTGAAGCCAAATCTGTAAGCAGCAAGCTGCATATGCTACAAAAAATATAGGTTATATTTACATTTTAATTAACTTTCTTTGTCCTTAAACAATTAGTATTTTTGTCCTATTTAAGTGTGCAACTTCAGTGGCTAATTATAGAAATAGTATTATTTGAGAAACCTTTAAAGCCTAAAATAAGAACTGTGTTGTACAGTACATTATAAACCGTGAGTTTGAACAGAATGAAATACTGAACAGAAATTGTGTCTGACAGGTTCTGGTTTTGGAGATCTGCAAGTTGAGTAGAAGTGACAACCCCGAGTAACTGCTGATATGCTTCAGCTGCAGTTATATTAAATGAGATATTTTCAGTGATGAGACATTTACTAAATGACTAAGGAGAAGATGCTGCTGAAATCATAAATGGAGCTTTTGTGGCTCTACTCAGATTCTTGTAAAAGTTTCAGGACATGTTTGCATAAATATTAGGATGTGGAAGAATAATTGAGTCTATGCTGCTATAGTTGCTATTCTGGTTTTATTGATATCCTTTAATGTGGCTGTTTTTTATCAAGTTCCATGGTTGATTCACAAGAGAGGTCAGAAGGATGGCAAACATGTATCTGTTTTCTTAAATCTTTGTGAAACATTTTTAATAATCTGTCTATTAAAGTCGAGCTATTAAAACAGCAAGTGGCCTTTGATAGGACCCAAGACTCATTTCCGTTTGCTCACATTGCCATTGTGTTTAATGATCCAGTAGATAATGTAATAAAGAAAGAGATTATTTTCACTGTGTAAGTGTAAGATTGCTACCTGGCAGTTTCTCTTTGCTGGCTCAGGCATAAAAATCAGTTGAGGATAACAGAAATAACAGTTGTAATGGTTAAGATAGAGTATATCAACACAAAGATAATGCAGAGGGATTTCTGTGTTGCATAT
Organism: Falco punctatus; assembly: GCF_963210335.1. Classification (NCBI taxonomy): domain Eukaryota; kingdom Metazoa; phylum Chordata; class Aves; order Falconiformes; family Falconidae; genus Falco; species Falco punctatus. The sequence continues at coordinate 32,860,792 of NC_137583.1, read as the reverse complement.
CAAACCATAAAGGGTTTGATGTAAAGCGGAAGAAAAAGAAGGGAAAATGTTCTAGATTTAAGACCTGCAGTGTCAGCTAGGGAGCATTGGCTAAGTGCAAGTTTACTGTAAAATACAGAATTTAGTTGCTAGACCATTAAAGTACTTTACTGTTTTTAGTTGCCACGTTTCTGTTGTTCCAGGATTTTAAGAAAAATTTTAAATTACTTTAGCACTACAACCTGACTTTGTACCTGCACTTAGAAATGACTTAAAAAATTATTAACTGTTTATTTTCATGAACTTAGTAATGTCCTAGAGCAGGCAGGTAGGAAGTATAATACTGGCATAATGTGCTGACAAATGGGGGCGCGGGATCATGTGAAGTGAGAAGTTGACATTACTTGTTCTGGAGCGCCTGAAGCATTTCGGAGGTAGTATGCGTTATCTGCTGAGAAGCATCTTTTTTTCTTTATACAGGGTGAATTGGTTTGCAGTGAGCTTCATGCTCCTGTTGCAAGACTGCTTTCAGCTTGCTCAGCTGTCTGAACGCTACAGTTGCCAGTGTAAAAATACCCTAACAGCAGGTTGTATGCAGGCATTTCTACTCTTGTGCTGAATTTGCAATTTAGGTGCTAGCCTGCCCTTGCCAATAACTTTGAGAGCTCAGACTCCTCTGATGACAAGATTTGTAGTAGTTTAGTCTGGTATTTTTAGAAAATGAGTGAACTTTAATAAAAAATAAAATGGAGTGTTTGCTTTTATATTATAAAATAATTTTTAAAAGTCTGCGTTGGAGTATGAATGATCTTTACTAGACTCTTTTCCATTTCATTACCAGGTGGAGTTGAGCTGTCCAAAGGAGATGGCATGGAAAGTGAATATGTACAGAGGATACTTAGCAATCTGCCACCCCGAAGAGCAACAGCTTAACTTCATCGAGCGGCTGGTAGAGATGGCGAGTAGTTTAGCTATTCGAGAATGGCGAAGGCTTCCTCACGTAGTCTCACATGTTCATACTCCCCTCCTGCAGGTAAGAATGAGAAGGTTTTTATTGCCAGTTGTTTTTCAGTGGCAGGCTTCAGAACTTTTAGTAACTGTAAAATATTTAACTGTGTAGGGCTGATAAGTTTTTCATAATGATATTTTTTTGTTAAAAGTTGCAGAACGTGCATTTCAATTTGGATTCCTTTTAAAGTTTTTGTAGTTTACTTGAGACTGTTCTGTTTGTAGCATGCAGCGGTAGCTATCGAAAAATAGATCAGATGGCTCATCTTTTTTTGTGGGCTAATACATAATGCACTGCAGTACTTGGAGATCTTGAACATTCATTGGGTTTTGAAGTGAGATCCATTTTGGGTGGGTATATTATTGCATTCTGTTATTTGCAAAAGTTTAGCTCTTGTTACTGTTGAGGGAACCTTTCATGTCCAGAGGGGAAATTCTGGAAAATCTCAGTGCAACACAATCTGGAATTTCCTAACAGGGATGCATGCACTTCTTGATGGGCTATTGCTTAGAGAACGATGAATGAGCCTTACCTGTAGAAATGCAGAGGACCTTGCGTTCTGAGTCTGTTTGTTTGAGCTGATAGAATACCACTAGAACACTTCTTGATGAAATTTAATTCTTTACTGCTAAGTCTTCACTGATACTTCAAGTTTTTCCTCCCCTAAGAATGGCAGTATCTGCAGCTTGAAAGGATTAGTCTTGCTAAATAAAGTATTTAAGTGCTTCCAGATATCAATTAAAACAAGCTTTTAGAATAATCTAATATGTATATATCCCTCATGAAGAAATGATAAATTAGTCAATGACTGACAGAAGTACAAATGTATGCAGTTACATGCATTTGCACTGCAGTAATTACTTTTTTTTTAATATCAGATAGTATGTGATTAAATACCTGTGAGAAAATTAAATTTACGTGATGAATGAGTGTAGGATGAAGGTTAAGGTATTGTGAGAGCTGATACTGAGATGATGGTAGGAAAATACTACTTTGCTTAATTTATTTTGTTTCAAGAGATTTCACTCTAAATTTGGACTGCTGCTGCGCTTTTTTTCCTCTCCTTCCAAATAATTATCTTATTTGCTTGATTAACAATGAATACAACTGTTATCTGCCAAGTGGTAGCTTAGAGAATACTACATTGGTTTTACTGTACTACAGGTAGTTAAATTCCATTAAAGTTTGTGGGCCTTTCCTTCAGGTTGTTGAAATTTTAACAAAATGTCTCCTGCCTTTAAGTAGGTTTGAGACTACTGCCATCTTCTGTTTGTTCCCCTCATTAATTTGAGGATAGTAGATACCAGTGAGAAACCATTCTAAACTTATTTCTGAAAGCTAAGGTGTATGTGGAATAGCTTAAAGTAACACCTTCAGAATCATGTAGATGGTATTTCTGTACATGCAAGCTTCTATCAAGAAGTCCGATCATGACCAGTTCTGCTGAAAGTTTTGAAGTCAGTATTTTTACTTGATCCTTGTATTTAGCATGCATGTTTCCTTGCACTTTTCTGTGATTAGGGTTGATGTAGTAAGGTCAAACCTGTATGCTAGAATTTAATTCTAACCTGTGGTTTTATTTAAGTGCGTGTGGGGAAGAGGATGGGGATGAAGGGAAAGTGTACATTCCAGTAAATTCTTTCCTCTGCTGTGTTGTGTTTGTTTTGTTTTGTGGGTTTGGTGTTTTGGTTTGGTTTTGTGTGTGTTGGTTTTTTGTTTTTTTTTTTTTTTTTTTAAGAAAAAACTGCCTCTTCAAAGGAAGACACTACCATTTGAGGGGCAATTTGTGAAAGTATTTGCAGTTCAAAATAAAAGGATGGATGAGGGAATTTTTGTCTTAATATAATGAATGAAAGACACATCATAGTTACCCAAAATGAAACTTAACAAGCAAACTTAACAAAACTTAACAAAAATAGTATCATAGGAAGAAAATATTAAGTATAGATCAGTAATGTCTTTTTACAACCCAGTAATGTTAGGGCACTTAGGTTTTATTAGGCATGCATGAAATAAACTGCTTGGTACTTTTACTCCATCCCTGGAGAAGGAGGGAGCCTGAAGGTAGGCAGGGACCTTCTGGAAGCATGTAAGAAAGTACTTTATGGCACCTTTATTTTTTTTTTTTAATAATTTGCCTATTTATTAGGACTAGTGACCCATTCATATAAATACTGTGCTGGTGATTCAGTGGATGAATTCAACACTTCAGGTCAATGACTGAAGTGTTGAATTAATCTCCTGGCCTTTTTGCTATTTTGTTAATGATTGTTTAAAGGTCATTTATGCAGCTAATAGACAGCTCCCTAAAAGAGCATAAACAGTTTCATCTTTATTTGATCATTTAAAGGTGGCATCATTCATAGAGATTTTTTCTAACGATGAAATTGGCCAGCTTGTTTTACTATCCTTTATGGTGTTTATATTGTTTAATGTTTTCTAGGCAGCGCAGCAAATAATTGAACTTCAAGAAGCAGCCCAAATAAATGCAGGATTGCAGCCAACTAATCTGGGGAGGAACAACAGCTTACATGATATGAAGACTGTTGTAAAGACTTGGAGGAACAGGTTACCTATTGTGTCAGATGATTTATCCCACTGGAGCAGCATTTTCATGTGGAGACAACATCATTACCAGGGTAAAACTGCCTGGTCCAGCATGCATTCATCATGTAATTTTCCAGACAACACATTGTTTGAAATAAGTTCTTTTAATGTTTTTTTGTTGTTGTTTAAACATACAGGAATGGTTTTGATTTTGACAAATGTTTGTTTTTATTAAATTTCCTTTGAAATGTTTCATTATCTTAAGTCATCATTTCATATGTATTGCTGTGTAAGATATTGCTGTGTATATAATTTTAATTTATCATGACAAATGTTGCATGTTTTATTTCTAGCCATTGTAACTGCATATGAAAATAGTTCTCAGCATGATCCTAGTTCCAATAATGCTATGTTGGGAGTTCATGCTTCTGCATCGGCAATTATTCAATATGGAAAGATAGCTCGAAAACAAGGGTTGGTCAACGTAGCTCTGGACATCCTGAGTCGCATTCATACAATTCCAACTGTGCCCATTGTGGACTGCTTTCAGAAGATTCGCCAGCAAGTTAAATGTTACCTTCAACTGGCTGGAGTCATGGGCAAGAATGAATGCATGCAGGTATGGTAACTTTATCTCTGAAGTGGGTGGAACCTGGAGAATTACAAGGGCTATCAGATACATTGATTTAAATAAACTGCCTGTATACAAAGCAGGCTCTAGTTTTCTTGGCCATGTTATACCGTACATAGAGTGTTGTTTTAAGTAATGCTGTTAGTTAAAAGCAGTCATTGTCCTCTTTGAATGGAGTACTGTGAATACATTAAACGTTAGCTGAATAAAAAATAAAGTGGAAATACATTTTTTTGAATCTTACAAGATAGGTGAATAGAAGGGACTTTGAATATTAGATTATTTACAATAGGAAGAAACGCTATTGTAAGACTAACTGAAGCTCTGAGTCAGTTTTAAGTGTCTGACTCGTGAGTGAGGGATGCTGGCAAACTGAAGTGAAATTGTATGTGTTAAAAGGAAAGGAAAAAATGTGATGGTAGGCAAAACCCACTGACATAAGATTATAAGGTCAGCAAACTGGGACCTTATAATAATGTAACATAACATAAAAAAACAAGACGGAAAAGGTAGCCGATCACCTGATGAACATTGTCTGTAGTATCTGATAGTTTTGCGTAGGCTGGTGGAAACTTAAAATTGTTCAGTCCAGATTTTTTAAAATGAAAATGAAATACTATAAATCTGTGTTATTTAAATTTCAAGAGAGTATTTTGGCTATTGTTTTATGGTGCTTTCATCTTAAACCTTTCCATTTTAGAAGGCTTTTCTCACTAAAGCTTTTTTAATAGGGTCTTGAAGTTATTGAATCAACCAATCTGAAGTACTTCACCAAGGAGATGACTGCTGAATTTTATGCATTGAAGGGAATGTTCTTGGCACAGATTAACAAGTAAGTATGTTGGCTGGAAGAGGCAATGGCACACCTCTGAGAAAAATGCAACTGAAGTATTTCAGCACAGTATTTGAGCAGGAAATTCCGTATGTTTATACAATTTATCATAGCTGTGCAAGAAAGTGAAAGTATACATGAGAGTTCCTTTGTAGTTTGAAGATGTAATGGTTGGTCGTATTTCTAAGTATTGTAGGAAAGAACTAGTTAAAACAAACATTGCACCAGTTCTTTTTTGGAAAGTTTTGTATTTCACCACCACACCACCCCTACTAGTTCTGTGAATACTTAGACAAACTGATGTCTAACTGACATCTTAGTGTAGTTGTCAAAAGGAGATTGCTTTATTTATGCTCTTAATGTAAATACCACATGTAAAACCAAGGAAGAAAAAGTTTAATCTGTAACCAATTAACCTACCTCTTTGTTTCTCTCATTTCTGTTTGATTGTCATTGTATATGTCCCTTTAATAGCTGCAAGTGGTCAAGGCATAGGAACATGTGTGGTGGCACAGTTCAGAGTGCTTAGGTGAATCTGGAGTGTGATGCAGTATGGAAAGGCAATGCTAGTTTCAGATAATGGAATTGAAAACACTGATGTCGTGTGTATTGGAGACATCTTGCATTGTGACAGTTAAACACCTAGGTGAAAGCCTTGCTTTCACTCAACTACTTTTGTAATATTTTTGATTTATGCAGACAGGCATCTTGCTGTTTTGAGGAAGATCTCTCTTTAGTTCAATAAACAAGTATCTCAGCAGTCAAATTTTATTTGGTGATGCCAAAAAAACCCTTTGGATTTCAACAGCATTTAGTATGCATGGTACTTAATGGCAGTATTGCTACGTGTTACATATGGGTGGAATAATTCCTTTACCACTACGTTGTGGATGCTTACAGAATAAAATCCATCAGGTTTTAAGCTGTACACTGCAACCTCACATAGCAATTTAAGTCAGGAAGTGATGAATATCTTCTTATGTGGATACAAGAGAGAATTTTAAATAGGCTGAATGCAATTACTTTGATGGAAAGTGCAGTGGGTTTTTTTTATGGCCATAAGTGACCTTTGTTTCAGTGAAGGTGTAAAGAGAAGGAAGCGTACCTCCCCCCGTAGTCTTTTAATTTTTTAAAATGTATGCAGATAAAGTAATAGGCAGCTAAACTGTCTCTATTTGTTCTTTTGGGACAGAATGGATAAAGGATTCTGTTTAAAACATGGTTCTGATGTACTTACAGTTTCTTAATCTTACCAAAAACGTACAGGCATTTTTTAGCACTGCAGCTGAGGTCGGGAATTCAGGTCAGCTACAGTTAAGAACAGTGGCAGCACTGAACCTGCGAATGTGTGCCTACTATCACCTGTGTGTTGGCTATATACTGGAAGTTAAAGGTCACCTCTGCTCTGGCATCTCCCTGTGCTGCCCATTTGCTGAGCAAGGTGTTAGAAACCATTTTTAAAAAGTCATCTTGGGTGTCAGGAATGATGGATTGTAGAGGAGAAAAGAAAGCAGACTGAAAAGCCCCCTTTTTATAAAGGGGAAGTAATGGTACCAAGTCATCTTATCAGGCTGCTGCTGTGGTAGTTCGCTGCAAAACCTGAACCTCTGAAAGCCTCTGAAAGCAAGTAATGTTAATGTAACATAAAAACTAATATATGCTTTGACAGACAAAGTTACTTTCTTTTTTACAGTTTTGCCTTAATAGTTATTCTAATTTATCACTATAATCACTGTAATTCGCCAAGGTAGTATTTTTATAGAAAAAATACATTACAGTTAATAAAAAAAAAAATAGTCAAACAAGCCTTACGTTACTTTTGTATGGCTTATTTCAACGCTGCTTCTATAAGGGAGAAGCGGTTTCTATTAATACAGAACCTTGGAATGCTTTAAAAGTGTCTTCATTTCAGTAATGTGAGTTTTCTCATCGTTTATTTTTATGCCTGAAAAGTTACATAGGGTCAAGGGCTGCATATATATTGGATGAATAATGCCAAATCTTGGACTAGAAAACCTTGAGGAAACCTAGAGAAGACTTCAGAAGTATCAAAGAAGTAACCTTTTGGTTATGAAGAACTGTGTGATTAACACACATTCCTTTGCTTTTCCTGTTAAAATAAGCTTTTAAAGCTGTGGGGATGAGGAACTGAATTTTTGCAGATAATGTTGATTGTAAATTCTCTCATGACTTTGGTGGGAGAACAGTTAAATAAAATATAGTCCTCCAAAAGAGCTGATACAACGTCTTCCCAGTGTTGTTTTTTCTTACTCCCTTTTTTGCTCAGCAGAGGAACAATTTTTAATGCATTTGCTTTGTCTTTTCTTGTGTTATCATTCACTCTTTTTTTTCTCCCGGTATCATTGCTTTGGGTGCTATTGCAGTGCCCTGGAAATTTTTACTTTTTTTTTTTTCCAGGAGATATCAGGAGGTCTAAGATACTTGCGTAGTTGTTTCTGTTATGAAGCACTTTCATAGGTGCTGAACTTTAAGGAAAGCTAAGACAAAACAATCATAAGGGACCTTACTAGAGAACTTGATGTGAAAATGTAATTGAGTACCCTATCAGAAATCTGTCTTACATAGTGTAGTAACTTTTTTGTTAATGTAAAATTCATACTCTTATTTGTCACAATGCAGGTCTGAAGAAGCAAACAAAGCTTTTTCTGCAGCTGTGCAAATGCATGATGTGCTAGTGAAAGCATGGGCAATGTGGGGTGATTACCTGGAGAATATTTTTGTGAAAGAACGTCAGCTTCACCTGGGTGTGTCTGCTATTACTTGCTACCTTCATGCATGTCGTCATCAGAATGAGAGCAAATCAAGAAAATACTTAGCAAAGGTAAGACCTAGATTTTTTTAGAAAGAATTGGAGCTCCGCCCCTTCGGAAGAGGCTGGGATAATGGTCAGTGTCCACATCTGTGCAGTTAGAGAAATAGCACGTACTGATGGAAAGCTGTAATTTAGGTAGAAAATCTGCATATGGTTGCTGTTGGGTCACTGCACGTAACTCATCTTGGGTTTCTCTACTTCATTGGGATATCTGGGGTTTTCTTTAGGTATGGAACCTTTTTGTGGTAGAAAGGGGACAAAACACATCCAGCATTTCTACTATATAATGGGGTGAAATATCTGCAGAAAGGCATTCTTTGGTCCTTTAAAGTAACATTATTTGATGTGTGTTTATCATTACTATGGATAATTCGTAGTAACTTTTACTTAAGTATTGCATTTTATTTCAAATATGCCTTTTCTGTAAATTTTTACTGTAATTCAACAAAATTTCATCCAAAAAAGCTCTTTGTAGTTAGTATTGTGGTTACTATGGACATATTCAATCTCTCCCATGAAAAAAAAAGCTAAAAAATGGCAGCAGACTGTGGAAGACAATCTGTTTCGAACATGAAACAAACACATTTTTTTAGATTAATGGTGGCCTCAGTAGTACTCTGAAGTTTTATTATTCTCCCTGTCTGGTTGCATAACTGTTAGTGATTTTTAGTCAGTGCTTAATATATTTGCATTTAAATTAAGCTGTAGGAAAGGTATCATTAGGGGTGGACAGTTAAAATAATTAAAAACAACCAAAGAAATACTCAGGTTCTGGTGTCAGAGTTAATTTATTTGAACAGCATATTTTACATTCTATAAACACGCCTCATTTTCCACCCCCTTCCCTACCAAATACCCAAAGAATTTGTGGAATGCAGTCATGTTCATTTACTTTTTTCTATCTTGTTTCATAGCAAGTAGTACACTTATATTTATTTTCTATATCCTTTAAATATAATTTCTAAGAGAAAAAATGACATTGGCCGGGCATAATGAATGTAAGTTCTTGTGCTTTAACAACTTTAATGCTTGCAAGGACTCCACTAAAATGCTAATAAAATACCTGTGTTTTTTGGGCATCATAATGATTGATGTGTCTTGAATTTAAGCGCTGAGATGTCGTCTTGAAATTCTCTTTTAGGTTCTTTGGCTACTGAGTTTTGATGATGATAAGAACACCTTAGCAGATGCAGTAGATAAGTACTGTATCGGTGTCCCACCCATTCAGTGGTTGGCCTGGATTCCACAGCTGTTGACGTGCCTGGTTGGCTCAGAGGGCAAACTCCTTCTGAACCTCATTAGTCAGGTATGGAAGATAATCGCTAATTCTTTATTGTCTGCAATCTTTGTTTTCAAGATGAGAGACAAAGATTTTTCAAAGCAAATTATGAAAATGCCAAGCTTTAAAAATGCAATTGTTTGAAAAAAACCCCACCACCAAACAACAAAGGCAGTTTCTCTCTAGAATATTTTAAATTTCAAAGTGAGTGTTACTTAATGAGGTTAAACCCAGTGAAGTTGTATGCCATATGCACATAAGGCGTTATAGCTTTCCCTCTGGAGTTGTATTTATTAGACTTTTGTGAACATTACGGAACATATTTAGAAATACAGAGTTAAATGCTTGTAATGCAGGAGTAGGGATAAAGAATTGTTAACTTCAGTGACTAAAGGGCAAACTATTTCATTAATTCTTTGGGGTTTATTAGACAATATTAAAAAACAAGGCTCTGTCACCATCAGAAATGTTTACTGGGGCTTTGTAAGTTTTCACTTGAAGTTTAGCATGACAAACAGACAAATAAGGATAAGGTTTAAGGAGTTAGATGAAGAAACTGAACTTACTTCCTCGATATGTACCTCTGAACTGACAGATACACATTTTGATTAGTCTTGCTTTGGAATTTTAAGAATTTACTGTCTTTGCTGTCTGTTTTTAAGCAGAATCGAAGAATAGAATTTATACGTGTATGTCAGTTTAAAGTTGGTTTAAGCATGTCTGTAGACTGAGGGAGAATAAGTGACATCTTCTTGTTAATGTGTTTTTAGATGCTGTTTTGGTATTGCTTAGTGTGAACGGGGTTCCAGCCTGGGTTCAGAGATGTTAACTGTTCATGGGCTAACTTCAGCTGTGTTTTAGCGTGTGCACAACCTGGGAGCATTTTGATGTTTGCTCATTTGGGTTAATGTAAAGCAATAGCGAAGTCCTGTTAACATACAGGTGAACACGCAACGACGCTGCAGTAGCCTGAACCGCAGGTCACTCCTGCCTGCAGTGCTCCACTGGTCCCTGAAAACTGGCAAAGGACAACTGCTGTGCTGAATTCCTCACAGTGCTCCTTTCCTTCCCCCCACTCTTGATTTTTGGGATGTGGACTTCATGATTCGTGTAGGTCCATTCCAACTCAAGATATTCTGTGATCCTGTGATATCCAGCTGCTTTTATACTATCTATCTCTTATCCTTGCTCTTTCAGAGCTCTGAGAATATGTATTTTTATAGAGAGGAATCTGTCCATCTGTGTTTGCATATGCATTGATACTTGTGTACACAAATCTAGATAAGTATGTGTGTGCATATGTATATGTATGTTTCCTTCCCTCTCTCCCTAACATGAAAATGAAACTTTGAAGAGGCGATGTACCCAAACAGCTTAAGAAAGCAACGTAGCTAAGTCAAAATTTCTGATGTGTATGGCTTGATACTGTCTTGCAACACCATGTGCTTGGCTGTCTACTGAGAGCAGACAGAAAAATATTATTTCAGTGACTTGTAGACACTTTATTTGTTGAGATCTGTATAAAATTTTAGGAGTGCCTACTCAGAAGTCCTGCTGTAGGACTTTATGAGCTTAGGCTCATAAATATCACAGATATTTTTGTTACACTTCAGGTTCGTTGAAAGAATATAAAATAAAAAAGTACCAAATTTTCAGTGTTAACTAATTTAAAACTCTTTAAGTTTGCAGAAGTACTAGAACCTAAACCTTACAATTATCTTCCAGTGATTTACTCTTGAATTACACATGAAGCGTGTGTGTGTCAGATCAGTAATCTGCCACGAATATCATATTACCGAACAGTTAAATGCCATTGCAAAATTTCTACCGCTTACCAAGCCCATTTGGATGGAGAAAGAATCCCTGGTTTAGTAAAATTGTAGCTGTAGAAGCCTCTAATCATGTCTTCAGGTGTGCTCTGTTGTGGGTAGTACTTAGACACATTGTTTCTTTCCTTTAATAGATACCGAGATTTACAGATTTTAAAGGGGATGCTGAATGTTAGTATCTCTTCAGCATTTTTTTTTTTAATGGAAGCCATAAAATCGTTTTTTAATCCTTGGGTGAAATTAGTATCCCCTTAGACTAAGAGCCACAATTGGGTGGAGTGAAGTTTCTCTCTAATGGGCCTTTGTATCAAGTATCATGGGGCTTGCAGGGAATTGTGGCCTAACTTAAAGACTAACCACTGTCATGATGTCTGTTTTTCTTCCATTACGTGCCTGAGTAAGATCTTTTGAGCAGGCCTGGCTGGTACTCTGGCATTATGCTGTTTTCAGGTTTATCAGGCAACGTGATCTGGAAGCCCTCGTTAGGGAATGCCTTAGCAGTGTCTGTAGGGAGTTACCATTTCACCCTCTTAAGAGTTTCTGTTACTGAAAGAATCTTTAAAACAAGGAGCTGGATTGCACTCAATTACAAAGAGAGCCTGTACATGTTGGTCTGGTCTAGAGTCAGTTTTCCTTAACTGAGAAATATGTCTGTGTGTGTCTCCGAATAGGTGGGAAGGGTCTATCCCCAAGCTGTCTACTTCCCCATTAGGACCCTCTATTTGACCTTGAAGATAGAACAGCGAGAGCGCTACAAAAGTGGTGAGCTTGATCATGATGAAATTGTTTGGGTTCTTTGTAACTTATTTTGAGCTTCACCTGATTTTATTGGGAAAACTGATTCTCTAGAAAACATAACCAATTTATAAAGGCTAAGGGAAAAAAAAATCTTGACGAACTTTGCTTGTATTCATTTGTTCCTGTGAAGTTAAATGTACAGATGGCTTGAGCTGTCTTGAATTTTCTTGAATAAAATATTAACCAAGTAGAGTTCATTCCCGTGTCAACTTAATTATTGAGAATTACATATTCCTTACTGGATTTTTATCTTTAAAAATTGGTGGAGAGAGAGAAAATTCTTGGATTACAGGTACAGATGAGCATCATAGTTTTCTGAGATGTTGTAGTCTAATTTTGTTTGAAGGCATGAACCATGTGACATTCAGTTTCTTTTCAAGTAAGTCCAACTTTTAAAAATAGTTTCACAAAGGATGAGTTCATGTAACTCAAGTGAGGGAAGCTGCTTTCCCTGAATAATCTCCACTTTAACGTTTCCGTAATAACTTCTTAAGGTGAATGTTCAAGTGAAGTTAGCATCTAAGTTTACAGAAAATAAAATCAATTTAGGCTTTGAAGAAATGTTTGGGAGGTGGGAAGAACATTAAACAACTTGTGCAACATCTTTTTTTCCAACAAGTCCTATTTCGATCTGTTATGTCAAGTGATTCCACAGAATTTCATCGTTCTTTTGTCCCATATAATTTTCTGGGAATCCCAGGAGTGCACTTGAAGAATTCTCCGTTCTGTTCTGTGTTCTTTGTTATGAAGTGCATTGTTTGTTTAATTGCCTTTTCACTTGGGAATTGGTTCACTAAATTTTGAAGGACTAATTAAATAATGTCTTATTTTTCTATGAGTACTCCTTTGGAGGAGGAGGAGATGCCCACATACCATAATACTTCACTACGTTCATATCCAGTGACAGGCGTTTCTCTGCCAAATTCTTGATACTGCCACATGCACATCTAAACCCCCAAATATTTCTTTCTAAACCCCCCAATTTTTCTGAATTTCCGTAGGTAATACATGATTAATACTTAATGCAAATCTAAAGCAAATTCTTTGAACAATTTATTTTACTTCATGAAGACATGTCTCAGGTTTATGAAAGGTAATTTTTATGTTTTTAAAATTTTTTACTTTCTAGATTCTGGGCAACAACAGCCAAGTTCAGTTGGAAACCAGTCCCACTCTGCCTCAGATCCTGGCCCAATCAGAGCCACTGCACCAATGTGGCGATGCAGCAGAATTATGCATATGCAGCGAGAATTACATCCAACACTTTTGTCTTCTCTGGAAGGGATCGTAGATCAGATGGTCTGGTTCAGAGAGAATTGGCATGAAGAGGTATTTGGCTTTAATACACCTTCATATGTATGTATCACTTAAGGAAAAGTTAAATGCAAAATATTTATCTAGAGTTATTTTTAAACATTAAAACATAACTTTGTTTTGATTAGTAAACTGATGTATTTGTAGAGCTGATGGTTCTGATGGGCGTTTTAAGGAGCATGGTGATTTCTGGAAGAAATGCAGAGGTTTCCCAAAACTAATAATTAGATGAATGCCTCTAGGATTTAAGCTGTTGCTTGTACTAACTCAAAATTTATATTCTTACTAAGTTTCATGGATACCAGTTTCCTTCTTCATCTGGTGGTCTGTGACAGGTGGTGTTAATTGTCTGAAGTTTGAATTATAACAGGGAGCAGATGGACATGCCACTCTACTTTTATTATTTGCCTCAAAGTGTCGGGCTGTTAATTCTGTCTACCTAGCACAGTGTTTGTTTGAAGAAGGATTCCTCATATCACATCTTTTTCTAATATATCACAAAATATGATATCTAAAACTTAGCTGCTCTTAAAAGAGCAAGGTGTACTTTGGGGCATTTCTGCTGCTCAGTTTATTTGCGGTGCTAATAAGAATCAGTGCGCTCATTGTGACTGACCCTCTGAGGCAATTTAAAAATACAGCTTTAAATAAATGTTTCTGAGAATAACTTCACTATATAAAATGCAGCGCAGGTATAAATACTTGATGTCAAATCAGAAGTCCTGATTTTCCTGACTCTCTTCTCTTTTTTTAATCCTTAGGTTCTTAGACAACTGCAACAGGGCTTGGCAAAGTGCTATTCCGTTGCCTTTGAGAAAAGTGGAGCCGTTTCAGATGCCAAAATCACTCCTCATACTCTAAATTTTGTCAAGAAGTTAGTCAGCACTTTTGGAGTAGGTCTTGAGAATGTCTCTAACGTGTCCACCATGTTTTCTAGTGCAGCCTCAGAGTCACTAGCTAGGAGAGCACAGGCGACAGCTCAAGATCCTGTGTTCCAGAAGTTAAAAGGGCAATTTACAACAGGTAAATATTTAAAATGTTTTTTTAAATGATACTTTGAATTTCCAGAGAAATTTCCCCCTTCAGAGTTCAACTGTGAAGACATTCTGCTTTTTTTATTCTTCTTCCGCTATTTTTCTTAAGAGAAAATACAGAAAACAGCACCTTTCTGTCATTCAGCAAACCTTAAATAGTTTGTTCCAGTTTTCTGTGGAGTAGTAAAGATAATTCAAATGAAAAAACAGATGTTGACATAAAGAATTAGTATATTGTTGCATTTTTATTACCTAAAACTGTGGTCACATCACATACGTGTTTAAAGATAAATTACTTCACTATATTTTTGCAATTTGTGTAGAACTGCCTGCTATAGATGAGGGACGATAATGATCTCTATTTTACAGTGATGCCAGAATTTAATGAAATTTTTACGCCAGAACTCCAAACTGACAGTATTATGTGAAGTCTTTCAAAACAGCCTATTTCTGATGAGTAAGATTACTTCAGTGTTTTGGATAACTAGATTATAAAAATCCTATTACACAAATTTACATCATTGTTAGGTAAATTGAATCAATAACTTTAATCAGATCTAATAAAAAAGATAGTTAAGGGAGGTAGCTTTTTTTGCTTCAGTCGTTTTTATCAGTGGAGTTATGTGTTTGAGTATCTAATGCTGATTTAAAATTCTAAGAAAAGGTGTACGGTAGAGCATGGTTTTGATATATTGGGAGAAAAGTGTTAAGGCCATGTGCTATATGTGACAGGAAGTGACACCGATTGGCATCAGGGTATTGGATTGATAGAATTCTCAGTTTTGCATAAATTCCTATCAGAACTACATCAGGTTTTACTTAAAGATAACTGTTTGACAGAGATTGACAAGTGGATTTATGATGTTTTTTCAAGCATTTTACTGATACTGTTGTGAAAATAAGTGAAATGATGGGAATCTTGTGAAAGTAACTCATTTGTAGGTATGGCCTACATAGCTTGTGCACACTGTGTATAGCATGGTGTCCTTTTTTGAGACACGAGTTGCATGACAAAAGATAATGAAAGCCTTGAACCATATGATTAAATTTTTAATGGATGAAGTGTACTAGGAAGGGAAATGGAAGTAGAAACTTTGTGTGTGTCTTTAATGGGAGCATACAGGGAAGAAAAAAATAATTGGGCAGTGATTAATGGAATGAAGTTTAACAAGTCCAAATGCCCGATTCTGTGCATCGGATGCAGTAATACTGGACACAGTTGGGAGAGGAGTGGCTGGAGAGCAGCCCTGCCGAAGGGGATCTGGGGGTGCGGGCTGGGTGCGCGTCAGCAGCATGCCTGGCAGCCAGGAGGGCAAATGGCATGTAGGGGTGCATCAAACACAGCGTGACCGGCCGGTCTAAAGAGGGGATTATCCCGCTGTATTGGGTGCTGGTGCAGCCTCACCTGGGGTGCTGTGTGCGGTGCTGGGCCCCACCATATCGGGACGTGAAGGTCCTCCAATGTGTCCAGAGGAGGGCAACAAAGCTGGTGAGAGAGCTGCAAGGAATGTCCTGTGAGGAGCAGCTAAGGGCTTCGGGCTTGTCTAGTTTGGAGAAAAGGAGTCTGAGGGGTGGGCTCATGGCTCTCCACAGCTTCCTGCGGAGGGAAGTGGGAAAGGGAGGTGCTGATCTCTTCTGCCTGGGATCCAGTGATAGGGCACGTGGGAATAGTTCAAAGCTGCACCAGGGGAGGATTAGGCTGAGCATTAGGAGGGATTTCTTTACTGGGAGGGTGGTCAAACACCTGAGCAGGCTTCCTGTAGAGGTGGTTGATGCCTCAAGCCTGTCAGTGTCTGAGGCTGTTGTGATGTAACCCCAGCCAGCAGCTAAGTTTAAAAAACCCAAACAAACATTCATAACTGTAACGAAAAGGAGAGGGGGAGAGAGGAATAAAACCCAGGAAAAACAAAATGAGTGATATACCATGCAGTTGCTCACCACCTGCTGACCGATACCCAGCCAGTCCCCAAGCAGTGACTGGCAGCCCCTGGCCATCTCCCCCTAGTTGAAGCTGATATACTGTGCATGATGCTCTATGGTATGGAACACCCCTTTGGCCAGTTCGGGTCAGCTGTCCTGGCTCTGCTCCCTCCCAGCTTCTTGGGCACCTGCTCACTGGCACAGCACGGGAAACTGGGAAGTCCTTGGTCTAGAGCAAGCACTGCTTAGCCACAACTGAAACACCAGTGCGTTATCGACATTATTCTCATGCTGAATCCAAAACACAGCACTGTACCAGCTAGAAAGAATATTGACTCTATCCTAGCTGAGACCAGGACAGAGGCATTTGGACAATGCCCTTAGTAACGTGCTTTAACTTTTGGTGAGCCCTGAATCAGTCGGGCAGTGGGACTACATGATCGTTGTAGGTCCCTTCTGACTGAAATGCTATGCTCTGCATTTAATACTAGTTTGGACTTGTTTTTCATTTTTATTGTGGTTTATATGTCTCTACATTGCAGCAGTAGTATATAGTCACTTTTTTATGGCTGTAAGTGTTGTTGATATGCTCAGGTTTTGTTGGATTTGAGTTATTTTTTTTCTGTCACAGTATCTCTTTAGTTTCTTTCCTTTGAGTGTTACAGAGATCAGGGGGTTTGGAAGTTATAAAGGAAAACTAAATACAACACCAGGCTCAAATCTGCAAAATCTAAAGTAATGTTTCAGAGTGTTTCTAGAAAAACAATTAAGAAAGTTTAATTAATTGCAATTCAGTTACAATTTTTAGATAAAAAATAGAGAGGATTTTCAATTTTTATTATGATGTATATTTTTTGCATATCTTTACGGTATAAATGGTAGTTAAGTTTTTCAGGTTTGCTATCTGATCATAGCATTTACAAAGAATCATATGGAACAACATATAAAGCAAAGAACAGTAACATAGACCTGGGCATAAAAATCCTGTAAGTCATAAAATACAATGTGTTTCTTAGTAAATTTTAGTTTAATAGTAAGTAATTGCTTTCTGTATTTTTTTTTGTTGAAGAGTTCATGTTTTATTTTTTGAGTATGATTAAACATTAATGTCTACAAGATTAAAATAATTATTTTGCTTGGTACTAGATTTTATTTTATTTTAATCTAATAAATTAGTGTTTTAATCCACAAATGAAGTGTAGGAAAACAGAAGAAATTAAACTGATAAATGTACTTAGACATTTTTGTAATTTAATTCATTATGCAGAAAATGAAAGAAAGTCTTGTATTAATTTTGTAATAGCAGTAAAATGTGCATAAATAAATTAATAGGATTGTAATTACTGTACTGAAGATAGCAAAGGTGGCTATAACATAACGAGAAACCATTTGTAAATCATGCCTGCCATGTCCTTTTGTCACACTAGAATGTTCATGTTTATTTTTTCTGATTCTTAGTACCAGTTGCATTTAGATGATGGACAGCTAATTACAGCCATTGCCTTCCATTCCAAAAGTATCCAAGCTGAGGAGCTGTCTTGGAGTAAACTCTCTTCTTCAATTATTTCCAGATTAATGTTGGCAGCTATGTTTTATAGACACTTTCAACTATGTTTGGTTGCATAATAATTTCCATCAACATCTGAGTTGCATCTTGATTCCTGTTTGGAGCCACTGGGGACTCTTGCACCATTTTTTATATTCTAAATACTTTGTGTGCAGCAGTCTGGACCATTGGAGCTTTGATAGGTCATCTTTTTCCATCCTAATGTTAAATATTTTAAAACCAAATTTTACTTTGAATTTTTTTTCCCCTGGAACTTCAAATGCATAGTTCTTTGACCATCTGTTCTTTGTTCCTTCTCTCCTTTTCTGCTAAACCTTTGACATCAAAGAACAGGCAAATGCTGAGAAATGCTCCCTTTGAGAGCTCTCTCAGCAGTGAAAGGAGGAGAAAAACTGCCTCAATTGTTCTTTTGTGGGCAGATGATAGTTTAGAGTTTGGATTGCTTCTTTCTGCAACCATCTCTCCACTCAAGCTGAATACTAATGGAAAATTCCCAAATATACCCTTAAAGGGCAAGATAACTTTCTTGGGAGTTTTGGCACCCAGCACAGTGAATTCTTTACTGTGAATGGAAACTCTGTAATCGGACCAAAGCTTCTTGAAGACCTAGTGTGTCTCTGAAATGTGGGGAGAGGGCAGGGGGAGAAGTTCTGTTAATAATTTTCAGCTTTTTAAAAGGAATATTTGGTTTCTTTTTCTCGAGACTGAGCATAGCATCACTTTGGTAGCTCTATCTTTACTTCCCTTCTAATTTTTAGATAACAGGATATTATCCAGAAAATCCAGATCAAGAGATTTGAGTTAGCATCGTATTTAAACTTGGTCTGGTCTTTGTGTCTTGGTATTTTGGAGCTGAGCGATACACCAGAAGTCCTGCATCATATTGCTGCTTACCTGTCACTGGGATTTTTCAGGTTTGTTGGTGCTTTCCAAAAGTCCTTGTGAGGTTGCTTTCTCAAAGTTTCTTTTTACAGAGTGTATAAATGTCGGAGTAATAACTTCAAAAGCAAGACAGCTTTTCTTTCTTTGAGAATGCTTGGAACTTCTTCGGTATCATATGCATAAATAATTTGGGTTGGTCTGTGAAGCTAAGCTTACATTTCAGTCCTAAGTGGCCTCTTATATGATTGGCGTCTTGTCTTTTTTTAGTTGAAGATCCTTGGGTCATGATCTTCAAGTGTGATCAGGGTCTATCTATAGTCAGAATAATTTTTAAAATCTTGCAAATGAACTATTGCTTGCTCTGAAAGTGTTAATTGCCTGGTACTTTTAACTGATTAGAACTATTTTCTGCCAGTGTAGTAGAAGGTGAGGTAGGGGGGATGAGGTGAGGTAGAGGGGGTGTTAGCTGCTAAGTCTTGATTTGGAGGTATTTTCTTTGTAATGCTATGTTCGTGTTCTGTAGGTCAAGGATTGGGGCACAGGGGCTTGCTACTCTAATTTTGCTTACTCAAGTGTATTCTTCTTTTGCGTTGCTTCATGATAAGTGATGCTACAGCCCTTATTCAAAAAGAATTAAGCTTTATGTATTGTGTTAAGAACCACAAGGAGTTTTTTTAGATCTGTCTCACTGACAGGAATATTGTGCCCCCTGTTCTTTTATTGAGAGTGCAGCATTTGGCAGCATTGAGAACAAAGAGCAAGCTGCTTCAGTTGCAGTCTGTGTCATGCTCTTCTGTGAATACGTCAATTAAAGATGAGGAGGTAAACTTCCTATTCTGTTTAGGAAACGATGGTGTAAGTAGTAAGGTGTTTTAGACAAGCATGTGTTAGCTTGAGAAATATGTTCTCCAGTAGTAAGTACTGACAAAATGCATTTGTTTGAAACAAAAACACTATTTATATAGATGTCTGCAAAGCAAGGGGACTTTGTGCACAAATAATGCCTAGTCTTGTATTTCCCTTTCATCCAGCTGAAGTAATTTTTCTTCTCAGATGGGTTCTCTGTCACATGAGCAAAAAGACTAATTGAGCTCTCTGTTTTTCCTGTCTAGCATTGGGAAACAAAACAACAAAAATCCTGAAATAGGCATTTCAACAAACTAGAGCTATCCTTGTGGTTAAGTGAATGTTTTTTTTTTAATAAGGAATATATATTTTATATATATATATATATACACGTATATACACACACATATATAGATAGATAGATATGTGTGTATATATATATATATGCATATTTTTACTACTTTGGTGAGTCACATTAGCACAAAACCTAGTTGCAATTTGGGGATACTTTCCTGCGCTTCAGAGATTCAGGAGATAAATTATTCAATAATTTTCTCACTTTCATGAAATGATTTACTCCCACTGCTCGCTAGAGGGTAGGCTTGGGATTATAATAAGAGTGTTTTACACTGGTACTGCAATAGATGCACTGCCCATACCACGTACAAAAAGAAAAAGGAATATTACAGTTACACTGATTTCTAACATCTGTAAATATGAAACTGTATTTTTCATTATAGACTTTTTTCTTACAGAAATGAAAAGGATTTGGTATGTGCTGTTTTTTGGTCTAGTAGGCTTAAGATTTTTACTGAAAGCTTTTAGCTGTGGATACGCAGTGAAATACATTGGGTTATATATCCTCTAATATTTTGTTTAAGTAACAGAATAGCAAAATGAAAGGAATCCTAGGCTGCATGATTTTATTTGGTAATAGTATCCTGTACATGTAAAGAAAAGAACTTGGAGAAAAAGAGTGTATGTATAGAACGATATGAACTGTCCTGGTTGAAAGAACAAATGTTCTAAGCTTGTTTGTAGGAGTAGGTCTTGTGGATAATCAGAGTTTTGAGTGGTTTTAATTGTGGTTGAAAAAAACTTGTATATGCAGTAATTACTGTACTCATGTACTTAATTCACTGTTGGCATATGTGCAGATAGATGCTTGTAGCATATTTATGTGGTCAAATTAATTTCTTCTTTGAGCAGCAGTCATGACTCTCTTGCGTTTGTTGCAGGGGTGGGTGGTATTTTTTCCCCCAACGCTTTTTAAAAATTCAAGTCTGTTAACTTGTATGACTTGGGATGCCATAACAAGGTTTACAGAGAAAGCAGGTTATCTTCTAATCCAAGTGTGTTTAATCTCTCATTGTTGTGGTACTGAAGTGCTGAACCATAATTTTATGCATGTGGCTTATGCATTTCCCTCTTCTGGGAAATTCAAACAGATTTATTTATTTGTTTGTTTGTGGTGTTCTGAAACTGTAGTGAAAGCAGTGTTGAGAAGATGGCATTGATGTTGTCCCAGAAAATGGTTGTTATTACAGTTGCAATATATACAGAATTATTTGCATAGTGTGTTGAAGACCATGTATTGACCTTGGGAAAGTTCTTCCATTGCTTGCATGTGGGCTACAGGAGGTAGTTGCATGCTGCAACACTGTTCGGTTGTAAAGGAAAGAGCAGGCTGTTTGCATAATATTGTAATTTTTGCTTAGGCTGTCAGATCTTTTCTTCCTGTGGTGGCACGAAATTGTTAGCTAAGCCAGGAAAGAATAAGGAGAATTTTCTTGCATCTCTGCATAGGAGAAAAATAGTAATAGTAATTTTACTACCTGTCCTGCACTCGCTTGCAGATTCTATGTCCTATCCTCAGTTCAGGCTCTTTCATCCCTTTTAAAAGCAAAAAGCCTCCGCTGATTTTAAATAAATAATTCACTTAGTGAAACAGGTAGAGAATGACAGTGCTAGACTTCTCCTCTCACTAAATGATCTGATCTAATCTAATAATTTCAGTTTGTTACTGCTTTCTTACTATGCAATCTCTCTGGTTGCAGTAGTATATATACTGCTGAATACAGTAGTAGTATTGAAAATTTTCACAGGATATTTTTCTAATTTTTGCATGACTATTGTCGCGATGGAGGGAAGACACAGTCACTCAATATGAGTGATCAGCAGACTTCGTTTATTGTACCTTACAGTCACCTTTTATGCCTTGTTATAATTAGCTCACACATATTACAAAAGTTAAGCACATTATTGGTTAGTTGCCTAAATATCAAGCCTGCCCCTAGTTTCTCTTCTGTAGTTATCTGTTCCCACCTGCAACATTCTTTTCCCACCACAACCTTCCTGTTATATTTTTGCTTTACTTCAGATAAGCTGAGAGCGATGTGCATTTTTGTCCAGCCAGCTGGACTATGTGTATGTGACCCTTTTCAGCTAGCCAGTTATCCACAGACTATAAAACAGGAAAATCTTAAGAGCGTCATTGTTTACTAAATAACAGTATTTTAGAGCTGTGTACAGAAAAGAGGTAGAAGATTCTGACAGATTTAAGTTATATATAATTTTAGGACTCTACTACAGGATTTTATACATAGATGAAATATTGAACAGCTCTTCTACACTATTGAATTTTATAATTTGTTGGTTGTAGTGTTATTGCTGTTGTATGATCCTATACTGATTATGCTCTGATTATACTGATAGTGCTAGATACTAAGAAGGAAGTTAACTCCATCCCAGCCAAAACCAGGACACACTCTTCCTTGATGACTCCTATGTCTATTCTGTGTTTGTCTGAACCTGCTAGTTTTTCTTTGTGGATTCACAGGTAGCCATGTTTCTCTGCTGGACTTGCTTGGTAGTATGCCTCCCCTTTTTTGTGTGAATTGCTGACTGTAGTAGCTTTCCATTTGACTACAGTATTTGAGATCAGTGTGATGCTATTCTACGTAAAAGGTGTGTGTGCTATATGTGGGACTCATTAAAGTATTTCTCTTCAGGGCATGTGCCTGAAAGAACCTCTTTCAAAATGCAAACTTCAGACACTTGGTAGTTAAATATACTATGTAGAATTTTAAACTCTGAGGATGTATATGTATTTTTTTTCTTTTAGACTTTGACTTCAGTGTGCCAGGGTCAATGAAACTTCACAATCTTATCTCTAAACTGAAGAAATGGATCAAAATTCTGGAGGCAAAAACTAAACAGCTTCCAAAGTTCTTCCTCATAGAGGAAAAGTGCCGGTTTCTAAGTAATTTTTCAGCTCAAACTGCAGAAGTAGAGATACCTGGAGAATTCCTTATGCCAAAGCCAACACATTACTACATCAAGATAGCAAGGTAACCTAAAAAATAGCCTTGGTAGCTGTAATTCTGAAAACAGAGAAGAGAATAAAAACTTCCTCCATTTGTCCACTCTGCAAAGTAGATGTTATATACATTTAACTTATTTAAATTACGTATCTAGAGTCATACTTTCATAAATGCCTTTTTTTTAATCTATCCTCCTGTAATTTTACATTGCCTCACTAAGGAACTGTACTGTTACATGAAGAGTATATTTGATTTTCTCTTATGTTGATACAAGTTGATATTAATTCTTCTGTTGTAGTCAGCAGAGGCACTATTCTTCAAAATGGTGATAAAGGTCTGATCTAATGATTAATATTGCTCAAGAATTGTGTTTTCTTAAATAAAAAACAGAAGAGCTTTCTTACTACAAAATAGAGACCACAGGCTAAAGGGATAATAGAATTGTACCTTGTAACACACTTGCACTGCCTTATTTCTTTGGTGGTTTTGTTTGTTTAATATCAGAGGAGATTAGCTTGGATGCTTTACTATCCTTTCCTTCCTGATAGGTTTATGCCCAGAGTGGAGATAGTTCAGAAACACAATACTGCAGCTAGAAGACTCTATATTCGAGGCCATAATGGAAAGATTTACCCATACCTCGTAATGAATGATGCTTGCTTGACAGAGTCTCGTAGAGAAGAGCGGGTGTTACAACTTCTTCGCCTTTTGAACCCCTGCTTAGAGAAGCGGAAGGAAACCACAAAAAGACATTTGTTTTTCACAGGTACTGGAAAGAGGTTTTATGTTATTTTTAAGTATGTTACACTCAAAGATTGTAAATGCTAAAGTTTTTGATAGCTACTAATCGTTGATACTGAAGTTTTTGAATATTCAGAAGGCAAATTCACATCTGCCTAGGTGATTAGTCTTTTCTGACATTGTAGCAACCCTCTGAAGAAGTAAAGTTGATTGCATGTGATCTAGGGTGTTTTTAAAAGAGCTTATACACATAATTTGTGGTATAAAGTTCAGTTGTGAATAACATGCATAAGGCAGAGGCATGGCTATTGGATCTGTTGCTATGGTAATGGGTACATGTCCTTCAGAACAAGCATTGAGAAACAATTGGAGAGGGACAGGACAAAACTTTTTCTCCCCAAATTGCAATATACAGATACTGAATTTCTTTTACCTCTTCCACAGAATGCAGAAGATTTTTTTTTTAGAAGTTTGAATTTGATACATAGTTTTTGGATTCTCTGATGTGAGAACATATCTCTGTAATTTTTCAAGTAAATTAAGTGTTCACTTTCAGAAATAATATATACTGATTGGTTAGTGTGCTTCATAATAGTTGAACTCTTCTGTTCTCCAGATACTAAGGCTGTTGGCAAATTCCAGCTTACAGCTGTGTAGCTGCTTCATATGAACGTATAAATACGTTTCATTTTAGAAGGTCAATGAATCACTTCATATAAACGAGTTCTGTACATTGCATTAGTTGGTCCTAATAATCCTTGGTTGGTGAGCAGGAAATATGTTATGGATAAGGGAAACCAATCAAAGACGCTAAGGCAAAGCTGCTGCTTTGCTGTTGTCCTTTCTAAAAGTGCTGAGATCTGATTTTAAAGAATTATGGTTTTATCAGTCCCCCCTTTTGGGCTAATAGTATCTATTGATATGAAGTTGCTTTATGAGCTTAGGTGGCCAGATGATGCAAGTTGCACTTAGCTAGAGACGCATATTTGAGTTCTAACTTTAAAAGACCAAAATGTACGACCCAAAGGATTTGTTATAACAAAAGATAAATATAGTATCTCTACATATGCAAAGACAATTTTGCATCACAGTAAGGTCAAAAGAACAGAAATGCAGTGGATAAAGCCTTGAAAGATAATGATAAACAAGGCCACTGATGCAGAAATACATCTATATAACACGATTATTAAAGTAATACGTTTTCCTTCAGAGAGCTGTTTTTAAACTATAGTGTTTGCGGAAATAATTCTGTATCTTGGTTAGATACTATTTGAAAGAAACCTAAAGAACATTAATTTCTCTGCTGGCAGAGGTTAATGGAAGTAGACCAGAAGAAATTGCTCATTAACACCCCTTCTGCAGAATGCATTTTCTTCTTTAAGATTGAAGAAATTACATCAAACAATTTAAATGCATTTAAACAACTTTTCCCTGTATTTCTGAGGTTAATTATTACAGCTTCTGAGGGAAATGATGAGAGAACAGTTTTGGTGGTAACTGGAGATTGCTGTCAAATAGTACAAACTGTTGCTGGACAAGCTGGCTATGGAAGAAGCCTTGTCTGTCTCAATGTAGGTGGGGATGCACGTAGGATTTAGTTGGATGGTACATCTGTTGAGCATCACGGAAGTGAAAATATGGGTTTTGCAACTTTACTGCTCATCAAGGAAAAGCTCTGTGGCTTTTCTGATTATTGAATTATTTTCTGTGTCTTCCCTATGTTGTTTTCAAATAGCGTCATTTAAATGTCTGTTCCTCAACTGCGTTCAGATATTTTTCCTTCAGTTTTTCTGAATCACTTTAGATACCCTATTGAGCTAAGTAGTTTTGTTCTTCAAAGTCATTTTTATTGACATGATGCCAGTGTCATGTAATCAGATATTACAAACCCATTTGCATCTGAGAATAGCGAGTGCTGAATTTATTTTTTTGCTACTGTAGTTGCTGTTTCTGTTAAGATGAAAAAAATCTGCTATTAAATTTCTTTTTAACTGAGCTTGTGAATTAGTTATGAATGTAGTAATAAAATTTTTCTCTTCATATACTTCAGCTGATTATCACAGTTGTATTTTAAGGGCTGATACTTGCATGCTAATTCTTCTCTTAATATTTGGGTTATGGATTAACTGTTTTATTTTGCTCTTCCCCCACCCGCCCTGCCCTCATCTTCTCTTACCCTTCTCACATTACTCCTAGTCCCCCGTGTTGTAGCAGTTTCTCCACAGATGCGTTTGGTAGAAGACAACCCCTCTTCTCTTTCCCTGGTGGAGATTTATAAGCAACGCTGTGCCAAGAAAGGCATTGAGCATGACAACCCTATTTCTCGTTACTATGACAGACTGGCAACTGTCCAAGCACGAGGGACTCAAGCTAGCCATCAGGTATTAGAATATATAATGAATTTTATTTAATCAAGGGCTTTTCTTGAGGACTGTACTATAGTGTGTCCAGCTCCCCTCTCCCCCTGGACTCTTCACCTCTAATTAGGTGCAAGACAGATATTTTTTGCAGAGGTGGTGTTTTGATTTTTTTGGGGTTTATTTTGTTTTTGCTTAATGTTTTCTTGGGAACTCTTATATCTCTTTGGTATTTTAGATTATCTTGGAAAGCTTCAAAAAAGCTGTATTCATTTTATTCTAGGTTGTTTTGTAACTGAAACTGTAACAGACAAGGCATTGGTTGGTTTTTGACCCTTTTGTATAGTGCTTTGAAAATAATGAATTGATAACATGGGAAACAGCATTCCTGATTTACATAAGCAGTTACAGCATGGTATGTGATTTAGGCTTCCCCATCTTCTTCTAATGTATCTCCTAAAATTGCCAGTGGGTTCATTTCATCTGAGTCAAATAAAAACAGTTGAGTTATCTCACCCTAATAAATGATAGTACTCAGAAAGAACAAAGGCCCCTCTCTCTGTAACCTCCACCAAACTTCCAATTGTGATAAATAACCTTATTTCATTTTTTTTTATCTTAAGGTTAATGCAAATTCTTACATAAAATGCCAGTCTCATTTCATAAATAGCTATTAGAAAATACGTAGTATACATGTATCACGGACATAATTTAAAGAAATTATCTTTTCAGTCTTTCTTCGTTACAAAGTAATACTAAGCGTTACATAACATTTGTTTCAATTTTGAGAATTTTTCCTTTAGGTTATGAAACTGTTTAACAAGTGTTTAACTGAAGTCAGTATAGTTATCGTGTGTTCTGGTGTAATAGAACAGATCCTAACCTTTTCTAATTAATTAGGCTAGTATATGCTACTGTACTTAAATATTTTGGTAGACTGCAAATGTTTACATCTAGGGAAAAAACTGTTGCACTGTGTACAGTTACAGAAACAGTTGAATACAGCTCTCAGCTTTTATCTTTTTGTACCTTTGAGGTAAATTTGCTGTAATAATACGTGTTACAATTTACCTACTGTCTTTCCTTATCTTGAGTATATAAAAATCCTTTACCCTATATATGACGAAACCATGCAGGCAGCCATCTTTTAGGTTGCATGCTTTGTAGGTCCCATGTATAATTTCAGATGTTGCCATTATGCTTAAAATGAAGGATTTTGGTTTATTGCTGCAAAATGCATATCCAGCTTGCACTGAAGCGAGAAAATAGTGAAGTATGTTTCGTTAGTTTCCCATAAGAGTACAACATTGTGAGTTGAATGTCTCTTTAGCTCGCTTCTGTTTTTCTTGAAAGTCTTGAATAGAAGATACTTGAGTCTCAGGTTTTCTGACATGCCTGTTTGCAGTTTTCCTACTTTTAGTGGTTTTACTTAAAATGTAGTCTTTTCAGCTAAAGAATATTTTCTAGCTGTGCAGAGGATGGGCTAAGAAGGTATCGTGTGTTTTGACAAAGTTGTCAGGAAGTAATGTTGGATTGAAAGTGTCCAAGTTCAGGATGTTTTTATTAAAATGGGATACAGCAGTTGAGAAAAGTTCGGTAGTTGCTTTTGGCATATTTGTCAGTTGCTAAGAAGTGTATTAAAAATGATCTCTTTCAACTAACATTTTTCATATATAGGTTCTCAGAGATATACTTAAAGAAGTGCAGAGTAACATGGTGCCGCGCAGTATGCTTAAGGAGTGGGCTTTACATACATTCCCCAATGCTACAGATTACTGGACTTTTCGAAAGATGTTCACTATTCAGTTAGCTCTAATTGGCTTTGCAGAATTCATCTTTCATCTAAATAGACTCAACCCCGAAATGCTGCAGATTGCCCAGGTATGCTTTAGTTTGTTCTAGATGCATGCTGTCATCTTTGGTCAAATGAAAATCTGGACAGTACTTTTGAAATGAGTCAAAACAGTAATTTGATATATATAATTGCATTTCAGTAGGCTTTTCATTTAGATGTGATTGCACATCAGGTAGGTAGTAATTTAAACTGCAGTCCCTGTGGACATCAACTCTGCCTTCTGTGGTGAGGATTTAGAACTTTGTCTGTAAAATCTTTGTTAAGATAAGTGGAACCGTTCATGTTTTGGATGCATTGGAATTGTTCATGACTGATAAGTCTTTTTAGTCCTCCTTCAAATATACTGCTTTGAATATATATCTGTGTCAAACGGGTTTCAAAAAACCTCAAAAAATTCAGAGCTTCCCCTTTTCTTAAAGGGGAATACTCTTTTTTCAAATACTGTTCCCTTTTCAGCATTGACATCATGGCAAGCTACAGCTCCTATTAATAGTGATTTTTTTCCTGTACCATTTAAACCCAACATTTAA
This sequence comes from Falco punctatus, assembly GCF_963210335.1. NCBI lineage: Eukaryota > Metazoa > Chordata > Aves > Falconiformes > Falconidae > Falco > Falco punctatus. The sequence goes on along the minus strand of NC_137583.1, from coordinate 32,832,686 downwards.
AATAAGGTTTGCCACCTTAGTAGGGCAAAGGTGGTATAAATTAAAGTTGTAATGTCATTTTAATGCTTTGAGGGCTATACTCTGCATAGCAATTAAGGTTCTTTAATCCCTCTAGATATGCGTTCAGATGCTTACCCAGAGTGAACAATGCATAGAGAATGCTTGCCCAGAGCTGGGATGCATAGAGAATAGAAATCTGTCTATCTGCATGACTCCTTACAGACGATACTGCAGAAGAATCTGTTCCTGAAGGTTGATATTACAATAATGTGTAAATGCCTTTAATTTTAACTTTTTTGCTCAAAAACTGACAGAAAGAGTGAAAAGCTACTGCAGTACCATTTGTAGTCTGAGTATTAACAGGAAACAAAGATTCAACTTCTTTTGGTTTCATTAATGAAAATCCGTTCCTTTAATTACTTTTCCAGGACACTGGCAAGCTAAATGTAGCTTACTTCCGCTTTGACATTAATGATGCTACTGGAGATTTGGATGCCAATCGTCCAGTTCCATTCCGGCTTACACCAAATATTTCTGAATTTCTTACCACCATTGGGGTGTCTGGTCCGTTGACTGCATCTATGATTGCAGTAGCTCGCTGCTTTGCACAGCCAAACTTTAAGGTTTGTATACCTTTTGAAAGTTTGTTTGCAGGCATGTTATGTGTAGCAATTTATAAACTAAATAGCACTTCCCTGGTTGAGGGAGAAACTGAACAGTCAGTGTTTTACTTTTTTTTAAAATCTTACCCTAAGGTCATCACAAAGGCCAGCTGAGATGTTTGCAGTTTGCCTTATTTGAAAGAATAGGAGGAAGACAGGTTTAATTTGACCCTTAATTTATTTTTTTTTATCCAAACATGTTAATTGAGGCTGATTGTTTCAGTTTTGTAGCCTCATAAATCTGTACAAATTCTGGCAGTGGTAAATAGTAAAATGACAAATTTAGAATCTTCATAGTAGTTTGTGAATAGAAATGTGTCTTGACCCTTTGTTAGCAGAATAGAATGCTGAAGATAAACTGTTACTTTGATGTATTCTAGCTCTTCACAGTGTGTAGTTTTCTAAAGAAAGTGTCTGACTTCCTTTTAAATTCTAATGCTTTCCAAAAATGAGGTACCTTGCACTTAGGCAAGCAATTTGCACCAGAAAGACATTGCAAAGAGTGTACTGTAGCTGTGCTTGAGCTAGTTACTTAAAAGATGGAAAATAATCTGTGATTTTTTTTAATCTATAATACAGAAAGCTGTGTTTAAGAATATTTAATAATTTATCATTTACCTTACAAAGCTGTGTCTATATGTGCAGATGCATTTGCTGACATAGCCTGTAGTTTCTACATCTGAATTAATGTTGTTGTATGCCCAGTTAGACTTGCCACATCATTTTGGTATGGCCCCACCTTGAGTACTGGGTACGGTTTTGGGCACCTCCATATAAGGACATCAGACTATTAGAGTGTGTCCAGAGGAGGGTCACCAAGATGGTGAAAGGTCTTGAGGGCAAGACTTAAAAGGAGTGGCTGAGGTCTCTTGGTTTGTTCAGCTTGGAGAAGGCTGAGGGGCGACCTCATTGCAGTCCACAATGTCCTCAGGGGAGGCAGCAGAGTGGGGAGGTGCTGATCTCCTCTCTCTCTGGTGGCCAGCAGCAGAACACGAGGAAATGGAATGAAGCTCTGTCGGGGAAGTTCAGACTGGACATAAGAAAAAGGCTCTTCGCTAAGAGGGTGGGCAGTCAGTCAGAACAGGCTCTCCAGGGAAGTGGTCATGGCAGCAAGCCTGTCAAGAGTTCAAGGAGCACCTGGATGATGCTCTTTGTCATATGGTTTAGTTTTAGGTAGTCCTTTGAGGAGCAAGGAGTTGGACCCTGAGCCTTATGGGTCCCTTCCAGCTTGACATATTCTGTGATTCTATGATTTCTTGAAGATCAGAGTGCAGGTGCCCATTTATTTTTTTTGGTCCTGCGGGTGCCCAGCTCAGTTCAGGCATGTGGCGCATACTGCTTTAGATTATCTGTCTTTAGACTTGAGAGGGATGCTTTTAACTCTTTCTACTTTTATCTTCTTTCACAAATTTCTATAAAATATATTCAATTTGTGTTTTATATATGTTGCCCTAATGTCTATATGTGCAAACAGTGAGTTTGACTCAGACTGGATACCTAAAAATTTGTTTTCGAAGCTCAAGGCAGTTGGAGTTGACAGGTTAATGTCAGTAACTCAACTCAGTGATGAGAAGAAATTGGAAGCTATTTGTTGCAGGCATTTCTTTTTCATCCAAGGATAGAACTGGCCTATATATACGTATCTATATGCGTGTATGGATTATATACATATATACCTGTGTTGCAGTCAGTGTTCTTCCCTGATTGGCAGAAAACAGTATTCACTGAGAGCATAATCAGTGTGCCAAAAATATCCTCAGCTTTGCAAAGCACTCTTGATCTTTGGACAAGACTTCTGTGTATGTATGCATGTGTGTATGAAAAGTCATAAATTTAGCAAAGTCATTTAAAAATAGAATGTATGTGACTATATTTGTGTATGAACATCTTAATATGTTCTAGTTCACGCTTAATATGTTCTAGTTCACATGATTTTTCATTTCTGTAGGAGTCATTGTGTTGTGTTTTGATAATGAAAGCTTTTTATGAAAAGAAATACCTTGAGAGGAAATAGTAAAGACAGTTGGAAGCTGCACCCATCTTGAAAAGACCAAGATTGCGATGTTGGGACCAGAAGTGTCAAAATGCCATTGACTAAAATAGAGTTACAATTCTATAGTCCATGATGGTTCTTTGGATTAAATATAATAGTCTGATTTTTCTCCTTCATATAGGTTGATGGCATCCTAAAAACCGTGCTACGGGATGAAATAATTGCATGGCACAAAAAAACACAAGAGGATACTTCCTCTCCGCTCTCAGCAGCTGGGCAACCCGAAAATATGGACAGCCAGCAGCTGGTTTCACTAGTTCAAAAAGCTGTTACTGCTATCATGACTCGACTTCATAATCTTGCTCAGTTCGAAGGAGGAGAAAGCAAAGTCAACACTCTGGTAGCAGCTGCAAATAGCTTGGATAATCTCTGTCGTATGGATCCTGCGTGGCACCCCTGGCTCTAACTTGAAATTTTCAATAGCTTTTTTTTGCTGCTGTTTGTGGTGTGAGTCATATATTGTGTTCAGAAAATGTGAAAAAAGCTTTCCAGACCATGGCTTACCTGTCACACTGCATTTTGTCAGTTTTCATTTTAATTGTGTTTACAGTAATATGACAATTTTACTGTTTTAATTTCATGAGGGGACACTTCCTCCTGTTTAAGAAAGGTTGTTTAATATGCAACAGTTTTCACAAATAGCTTAAAATGAAGAGCAGAAACTTAAATAATGTACAGAAAAATCTTATTTTGTGATGAGGATCATAAAACTAGCACTGTTAGATTTAGGGTCTGCCATTCATAATAACCTGCAGTATATAAATTTTTTTATACAATAGCAATTATTAAAAAAAATACAGTATTCCCAGTTACTGAATTTTACTTTGTGGAATTTTACTTAATCACTGTCCCTTCATTATACCAAATTGAAGGCACAAATAAATACTCTTCCTTTACGTTTGCTTCAAATTTACACAAGCGAAGTTGGTTTGTACAGAGAATTTTGTACCAGATGTATAGAGGTGACTTTTTGTTAGGCACTGAGAAAATTATGATCAAATTGTGCTAGCTTTTCTTGGAGCACAAGCTATGTACAGTAAAAGTGTAAACAATCTAGAGTATTTGGTTTAGTTGTGGACAGTGTTTGCAGGGGGGGTTATAAAAAGGATAGAAAAAATCATTCTTTGATACGTGTATTTGGCTGTAATAGGTAAAGTAAAATCTTACAAAGTTCTCTTTTCTTTTTTCTTAAAGTTTAGAATTACAGTAGCTTCTTTAGAATTAATCAGTTTCTTTGTAATTTAAGAAAAGATCAGTTTAATGTTTCACTCATCTTTCTGTTGTGTTAGCATTTTTATAAAACTTGGGTGTTGAGAATGTTAAATTTGTACAGAGTGATTTTTTCAAAATAAATATTTTGTAAAACTCTTTGTGGTATTCATTTTATTTAGAATATTTTTACTGTTATACTATGGACTAAATATAAAAGACCTAAAAGCAGGTGTGATCTTTAATAAATGAAAACAGCCTGTATTTTAAAGGGTGATGTCTGTATTAATGAGATATGGATGTGGTGTTCTCCATGTATGGTATTGTATTTGTTTACATAACAGCTGCAAATAGGAGGTATGTATATGACAAACATTTCTTCACTCACTGTACAGTCTTTCTTCCTGGCCAGTCAATTAATGTGTTAACCATTTGTTTTCTAGAAGTCTTAATTTAAACAGAACGGTCTACTTCATGTCTACAAGAAATTCAGCTTTTAAGTAACTGTTCAGAGGTCAAGGTTATATCTGCAGATGAACTCTAATTTGGGAATTTCTGCTATTCTCACAGAAACTAAGATTATCTTGATTGATACAGCAAAGGGTGGGTCTGTCTTTTTTTCTTTTTTAATTTATTTAAAAACAGCAGGTTCTTTAGAGGTTTCAGAATAACATGAGAGGCATAATTGAAGTTAATCATCACCATTCAGTGGTGTACTGTCTGTGAATCTGATGACTTTTCCTGGGTGGGTGATCTCACCTGCAAATTAACAGATGAACAATGCCTAACATACTAGTTACCTGCAGATCAAGGCTTGCAGTAGGTGCAACTGTAGTCAAGTCATTATTTAAAAACAAAGCAACGTGTGCTTTCCACAGGTCTCTTGCTGAGTTGCAAAGACCTGTTCCTTTCATCTTAACAGCAATTAGCAGAACCAGTCAATTGATATGAACTTGAGTGTCATCATTATGCAGTACATGTCCCTCTACTGCTCATCTTGTACAACACTTCTGCTAACACCATAAGCAGGACTGAAACTGATGCAGAGAAGTGAGGCTGATGGGCAGAGGTCCTGTATGTGTATGTATATACAAGTGTATATATAAATACACAGTTTTCAGCCATGACTGTCATATGAATTCAAAATTGTTAAGTTGATGAATTTAAACCCATTTGAAGTCAAGTGTTAAATATGTTTTTATTGCATCTTCGGCTGAAGGCATCGCTTGGTCATGTCAAACAGATTTTAGGTATCGGTTATTTGCTCAGTCTTCATTACCTTTGAGGTGGGATATTCCACTGTACTGGGCATGAAGCCTTGGTGGTTAGTACAGAATATTTTGCTGTATGTTAGTTATGCATAAATGTTACAGCATGTGCCAATTAAACATAGTATATAGGATAATGTATAGTTTTGCTAGGTTAGTTTATGAATTTGCACCTGTTTACTTGTTACTAGTCAAAGAGTACACCTAGTATTAAAAATGAAGATATCTGGCACTAACTTAAATGCGTTTTTTTTCTCCCTTGAGATATAATATAATGCTATAGTATAGCAGGAAAAATAAAATGCAATTTTGAAAATGTAAATTAAGATAGTATTGACTTGTAAATGAAAAGGAGAGCTTTTATTCTTAGCTCTCGTAAATGAAAAGTAAATGTGCAATACTGAATTTATGGAAAAATCTGTATTTTCAGAGAAAAGTCTGGAAAAGAATGTTTCATTTTTGTTGCAAAATACAGCATGTTATTATGGAACAGTGCTAAATTTAGTTTATCCTGTGTAGGTGTTGTAATAATCTAATCCTAGAAGTTTTGGAATAGAAAGCAAATTGGAAATAACTTGTTCGCTAGCTTAAACTGCAACTGTAGTAATGCATTATATGTTTCTCTGAAGTTATTTCACTTAGAGGATTTCCCTATTGCAAGTTCCTTTTCCATTCTTTCCTAGGTGAGATGGACAAGAGTTTTTCCCAGCTGAATCACTACTGCCTTTCCCATTAGTTGGTTTGAGGACCTTAGCAAGGGCAAAGGGACGCTCATCAAGCAAGTCATGACTTCTTCTCTGGGTCCAGAAAAGCCAGTAGCAGATAAGGTCCAGCAGAAACATGTGGTAAGCATTCAGCCATCAAAAGTTCAAAAAAGGATGGTAGCCAGCTGGTTGACCCTGAACCACAGCTGTGTGATGACAGGTACGGCTGATCAGTTTGTGGAATTTGCGATGCAGGCATTTAGATCGAGGGGAGCAAGCCATTCTACTTAACATAGTTCTGTATGTGGATCAAAGGATTAGCTGTGGGATTTGGCCAGGAGGGAGAGTTTATTACTCTCACCAGTTCCTTTTTGTTCTAGATAATGCTTTTGTTTCCTTGGATGATGAATAAAGCATGGCCTTTTTATTCCCACACTTGGTTTGTGTGTTCCTTATGTTGAAGAGGGGATGATAGATTGAGTCATGCTGTATGCCAGTATATACAAGTGGAAGCTCACGTACATGAGTAGTAAGCACTATATAAGGGTTTGGAAAACAAACATATGATTTTTTGGCAAAGCCTTGCTTCCTTATCAAAATCATGTTGGCAAGAAGAATCTGAACTTTCTTATAAAACAACACTTCTGCATGTGTCACAACATACTGTATATGCAGTCATTCACAACGAAGCTTGGGAATTGAAGGGAGTTGTTGGCTTCCTTTTATTGAAGATTGTAACGTTTGTAGCTGTGGAATATGGCATATGCTGCATCAGAGGAGTTGCAGTATCTTTTCCTTAATCATTTGCATATCTTAGAGATGTCTGACTCTGAGAGATGACAGCATTCTCTGAAAGGAAGTCATCAGGTAGTTCAGCTGCCTTTCTGTTCATGATAGAAATCATAATGGAAAAATTATAATGTAAATTAAGAGACAAACTTTGTTGGTTTTAGATTTGTGACATCTGTCTTGTTTATTCAAATATACTCTAAAAGGAAAAATGAGGGAGCAGAGCTAATAGGGAAGAGGTAGTTGTTTTAATAAGGTCCCTGATGGTGTCAATGTGCAAATGTTAATGCTTAGTTCTCTCTTTTTTTTTTTTTTTTTTTCCCATGAGTATATGCCATGGATTTACCTTATTTTGAAAGAAGGCTCAGATGGTCTTAGCCCAGATTTTTACCACTGGCTCCAAGGAGGTAAATCCTGAAAGCTTTTACTTACACAAGTGCTCTTCAGAGTCTGGAGGAAGTCTTCTGATGTACCTTGTATGATCAGCACCTGTCCATTAGCAGGTAAGTGGTTTGACAGTACAGTATAGGAAGCTCACACGTGGCATGTGTCTTAGCTGCATTTAATTTATGACTTTAGATAAGGGTTCGCTCTGTCTTGTTATTTCAGATATATGCTCAATATGCATCTTGCTGAGCAGATACTTGAAAGTGAAGTAACATTAATTGTCTATTCACTCTGAGTGCTCCCTTTAAGGTTTCTTCCTGCAGATTAGATATTACACAAAAAGAGCCCTTGTTATTACTCGGTAAAATCAAACGCTTGAGAATTAAGAGAGATTGAATTTAAAATTGTCTCTGAAATAGTGTGCATGGGCATTACACCATTCTTAAAATTCCTTCTGTTGTGGTTCCCCCCAGCCTCCCCCCCCCCCCCCCGAGTCCTGGACAGATTTGGCTGGATGTTCATGAGGATAACTAGTGACAAGTCCTTGACACCAAAGTTGTGCCAGCCATATTTTAAGTCTGTATGAAATGCATAGAGATTTGTATGTTGTGGTAGACTTGTACACACATACCTGTCTTGGTGTGAAATGGACTTTATGGTAGGTCACTCAAGTGACAGCAATACTAGCAACTCAGAAGCAGATTTGGCATGAAAAACTGTAGACAAAAACGTGGGCTGTGGGTTTTACATGGAGATAAATAGTTGTCAGGTTTCTCAAATTATACTGTATTACTTCAGTCTCCTGATTTTTTGTAATCACGTTTTGCTTTGTTTTTATTATACGATACTGCTGCAGTTTAACCATTTCTTGTTACAGTCTGCTTTCAAAGTAGATTATCAGAATTCATTTACTTAAGTAAATTACACTCCTAAACAAAATCATTTAACATTAGTTGGGTGTTATAAGTCCACCCTCTGAAACTGGTATGCAGCTTTCCTCTCTTTCCTCTCCTGTAATTGGACTGTCCATGAATTGTCAGATACAAAGAGAAAGAGCAAGAGATTAGTTATTACTGGAAGAAGATGACTCAAAGCATTTCAGCAGCAGACAATGAAAGCTCTGTTTCGTAATGGCAGTAGAATAAAGTTGCTTTTAAGGCTCCGATCGGTTTCAAATATGATGTATGAAATGTTCTTTTGTGGTGTAGAAACCTACTCGGGGAGAGGAATTCACACTCACAGGAGCTTTTAATCAGCTCAGTGTGGGTGCATTTCACATTTAAGAGGTTCAGGAGAGCACATGTGAAATAACTGATGTCTCGCATGCCAGTTGTCGCCGGTTTTTTGGATGTGTCAGGGTCCTTGGTGTCCACATGTGCAGGCACTCGGCTCACTCCAGGGTGTTAGTTCAATGGTACCGCTACATGGGGTCTCTTATAAGACTCAAGGTGCTGAATTGCAAGGGAGGAGGGGGGAAGAAGTCTGTGAAATTAACGCAGAATTTAATTTCTTGACTGTAGCCTTCTCATTTACTCTAAATTAGCATTCCCATTCCCTGAGGCTTTCAAGGAAAGAGCATAGGAAATGCTGTTTCTGTGTCAGCCACGCCATATCCCCTCCCCGCTTTCAAACTTCTCCTTTCCCTATTATAATCTAATTCTTTACTCTTAGAAATCCTGTGTATCTTTCAGTTACCCCACAGAAAATGCCACATGTGAGTATACTGGGCATAAATCCTGTGGTCTGGGTAGCAGGGGCTGGGCAGCCTCCTGTGGGGAGGAGGCTGCAAACCGCCCTGTGCCGGTCACAGCCGGTTCCTGCTGGTTGGGAGCGGGTGGGACCCGCCTCCCCTCAGGGAGTAGGTGTGCTCGAGGGCCAGCGCGGCTGTGAGGGACCGTGCAACGGGTGATCCGTGCAGAGCAGAGGAGCGGTAAGAAGCGAAGACCTGAGGAGAAAAATGGAGAAAAGAAGCAAAGAGTGGCTGAAGGGCCCCATTTTGTGCTGCCCGTGCCCTTCTGCAGGGATTGGGAGTGACTGGAGTCCACGGCAAAAGCAAGGGAGCCTGAGGTGAGGAAGCAGGAAGAGATGACAGTCTGAAGCAGAGCCTGCTGAAATGGGAGGAAAGGTGTTTCTCCAAGGTTTGTTTCCCTGTTTGGTTTTTTTCTTTTTCCTCTCGATAACTGAGTCAGTAATTAAAATTTTATGTTAATTGGCAATAAATTAAATTGAGGGAAATTCCCCCAGTCCAGAATGTTCTGCTGATGACTGTAAGCAGGCAGGCAAATTTTTTTAGCTGTGGTAACATGCTCTGATGGCTGGATCTTGTACAGCCAGGACTTTGAAGACATGGTCATGGAAGCTCATTAAGGGAGACTTTGGTGCTACAAAAAGCAGTAACTTTTTTTTTATTCATCTGGTTGGGTTTTGGGTTGGATTTTTTTTAATTTTTTTATTTTATTTTTGGTTGTCATGAGGTGATTCTTTTCCCTCTGGCTCCACTGGAATACTACATGTCGTTAATACGCTCTTGGAAAGTCTGTCTTGAGTGAGCTACAAAACTTGTCCTGCCCTTGTCTAGTCCTGAAAGATTGTATCATGCTTCTTGTAAGAAATAAGGTGTGAACCCTGCAATCATGGCAAAGTTTCAGGTTGTTTGTGGGGTTCTGATGTCTGTGTTTCCAAGGGAGAAGCAACAACTAGTGTGGGTGCTTTCTCACATCCTCTATTTTGGCAGTGTAGTGTTTTGGATTTATGAGGGCAAAACCCGTTTACTTCTTGTTTTGTTCAACAATGCGAACCTCGTTAGCTCCTTGTATGAATATGTATCTTGCCATTTAATTGGTGCTGGTTGGATTTCTTGGAAGAAAACTATAACTGTCCCAGAAAACAGCTATCATAATGAAGTGCTGATAAAAGCTCTTTTCCAATGCACCTGACTCTTGTGCTCCTGAACATGGTGTAGACATTTGTTATATTTAGAAGCGATACTAGCTTTGGCTTTTAAAATTCTTGTGCCCTACACCGTTATACCAGACCTCACTTGCTGCCTGCAGCCTAATTTTTTTTTTTTTTAAAGGATATTTATCCAGGCTCTTAAGATGCTGTCAGAATTGTCCCTTAAATCAGTCAACCACTGCTTACCCTCAGTCCAACCTCCATGAACAGTTACAGTACCAGCTATATTAAAGAAGCTTTCTCAGTCTGTTATCTGGGAAAGGACAGAGACCTTTGCAGGCTCTTTGTTTCTCTTGATACTAACACATTAATTATTGTCTCTCTCCACTCGTTGCTGCTGTTGGTAAGAAGTTGGCATTAAAGAATCTATTCTGCTTGTTCAGCAAGAGTTCTCATCAGTAGCAATTTATAAACCACTTCACAATGGGTCAGTATTGCTTAACCATCTCTTGAAGCAGTACAAGTGGCACAGAACACAGAACTGTTAACTGAGGTCTGGTGGTGTCACTGAAATGTTTCATTGTGTAATAGTTATCCCCCTCCCTTTCTGTAAAAAAAAAAAGTAGAGAAAGATGCAATATTAAAATACCATTATTTAAGTGCATGCACTATTGTGAAGGCTATTTTTTTAACATCTTGTGCAATAAACTGTGCTATCCTTTGTATTGTTTTTGTTAGCTTGAGCATGTGAATCTCACATCTTTGTGAGATTCTGTAGAGGACTGGGGCCAGGACTTCAGGATTCCTTGTCTAACTCTGTGGGTGACAGACACTCTCCAGTATGAAGTAAGTGGGCAGAAAGATACAATGATACTTTTGATATTTTGCGGTGTGGTGGTAGTTGTAAAATGTACTTGCTTTGTAGTCCTGGGTGAAAAAAGCTGTTCTCAGTTAAAATAATCTTATCTTTATTGTTAAGGTACTGCAATCTATGTGGTCCAAACTCAATTTTGATGGGATTAAATGAGTTTTGGGATGCTTTCGTTGGGACAGTGTCCAAAATTCTGTTATCCCCCATAGCCCCTTTACTCTCTTCTCCCTTTTACTACATATGCTTGGCAACAAGTAGCAGAGACTAAATGTATGGCCATGCAAGATACATAGAGGGTGACTAGGTCACAATAAAAAAGTGGGGTTAGATGAATGTGCCTTGCAGGGTATATCTGGTTTCCAGATGTGTAGCTAGGTGTGTCCTGCGTGAGATGTGTTGCTCTTGCTTTAGCCTTTGGAAATTTCTGGAGAGCAAGTAGTATTTTTTTAGTATTGCATATAAACTCTTGGTGGAAGTGTTGGGTGGGTGAGTGGGATTCTGACTTTGTAGAAAGCAGTTAATGCTGGATGTGATTTGTAACTGCAGTGGTTTTCTCTGTAGGCAAGAATGTGTGGAGAAATGTATGAAACCTTGGTAAAGGATTTACCTGCTTATCTATGCAAATAGCTTAGCTTTAGTGCTCTTCTAACTTGAACTTGAATGTTACCCAGAATCAAGATTCTCCTCTAAGGACCCAAAACTTCCTCTTGTGGTCGCACTTTCAATTCAAGCTAGCTAATTCTAGTATGTCAGTTGGCATAGAGCTTTACTCATGCATGTAATCCCACAGCCCTGCTTCAGAATTATGTGACATTCAGACAAACCAGGCTAGTTTTGGAGAAGTCAGTCTGACAATAGGTAACTTAAACCCTACTGCAAAGATGTAGTCTTAATTGTTGAGTGTAGCTATAGACACTAAATGGAAGACCTTCAGGACGTTATGTACTGCTCATGAAGGTTCCTTAATTGACTGCAGTGGGACAATAATTTAATCCTTAACCTGTGAATTAAAGACCATATAGCACAAGAATTATCATGTACACCAGTCCAGTCTTCCACAGCTCTCAGTTCAGTTCTTTCAATGGAACACCTTAAACAGGCCTGTCAAAATATGCATTGTGATCTTTTGTATTGTGGAAGTGGTTCTAAAACTGAAGACTTACTAAACAAGACACACTAGGAGGCTGAAATAGTGGCGGCCTATCCTCTGACCATCTGCTACCTGGTTTTGATCTGGTGAATTTGGAAAAAGACTCGGCCTTCCTGAGCCTTTCGGAGCTGTGCAAAAAATAAGTATCAGTTTGGGGGGAAATGGCGACTTCCTTGTCTCTGCTTTGGCTGCTTCACTAAACCAGTATGTTGTGAATGAGTTAGTGATTGAAAACACAGAAATGCTTGTTTCGTTCTCTTTGTGACAGATGCGATTCTGTAGAGCTGTGGGATGGTTTAGTACAGATATGAATTCTGTTAGGCTTTCAGAACAGGCTATTAGTCATGCAGGGGAAGTTATCTATTAAGTCCAGTTTACCTTTCTTTTGGACATATTTTTTAGGAGTTGTGTACTATGTGATTCATCAGTTCTTTTCTGTGACCTGAATGAAGTCCTTAAAATAGTGCTTTGTTGCGGTAACAGTTTCATACCAGGGCACTCAGCTTCATTTGTTGCACTCTTCTGCAAATCCACCCAGAAAGAGATCTCGGCTTTGATAACTGCTTTTAACCCTAGATGTGCCTTCTTTATGAAATATGTTCATAGACTGGTGCAGTAGTTGTTCTTCAGTGGGGCTGATTGAATGTGTGTGTACCTCAATTTAGTGTCTAACCCCCCACATCTTAACTGAAATTTTTATTCTAGAAAACTTTTAATAGCTTTTTAGGCGGTTGCTGAAGAAGACTGGATACTTGGTTAGGCTGTGTTTGTGTAGCTCTTGGTATTTGTTGCAGCATGATAAGCAATGCTTGCGAAGAGGATTTTGACCGATTTACAGTCGTGTCTTTGTAAACTAAGAACCACAGATTTCAGGGGGTTTGTTAAGAGCAACTTACAACTTTTCATTCCAGATTCCAGATCACTGGTATATTTCCTTTGAAATGAGAAATATTACCTTCAACTTCTCAGTGTTTCTCTTAATTTTAAATGTCATTTAGTCAAAGAATAGTCAGGAATTTGCTAAAGAACAAAGTAGCTTTGTCAGATTGCAGCCTTAAAATTCTCCCTCCTCTTTATGCAGAACTAAGTGTCGATGAAGAATTGGTATCATCCATCGACTGCAGTACATCCTTAGAGGAATGCAGCTGAATTAATTGTAACTTGGTTTGCAATGCCTTCATATAAGGACTTGAGGGAAACTGATGTCTGTTAGCTAGGGCACAGGCTGGGAAATTTCAAGATCTGTTTCCTGTGTTATTCTGCCTTTGGCTTGCTTTGTCATGTTGGTCAAGTTACTTCACTCCCGTCAGCTTTTGATTTCTCTGTCACTCTTTTGCCTTTTCCATAATGGCAAAAGCTTGAACGGTACCTGGCACAATTGAGAGGCCCAACACAGGACCATTTCTTTAAGTGTCCTTGCTATGTAAGTAATATGTTACTATTCAGCTAGGGTTATTTTCGTCACCCAGGAGCTAGATGTAGACACAGAAAAGAAATGTTGCCCCTTTTAGCAGAGGTCTTCTGATTTAATTTATACATGTTAGTTTAGCACTTCTGAGGTATAACACTTCTCCTATAGTGGAAGACAACACAAACACACAAGTTAATTGCTTTACTTGGAAAATTTTTCTGTCTGTATTTGTAGATTTAGTTAACAATTATATTCCTATTTTCCCTGAATCAATGGTAAGAACTGCGCACTTTGAGTTGTATGATTCACCTTTCTACATGCTTATAATATTATTCAAAAGTAGCAAGGATAAATGCTGTCAGTTGAAGCAGTAGATTACAGAACATGAATCAGTGATAAAAATGTGCAAATGGACCTGACATGAGTGGTGTAGCTGAAATATTATTTCATGATTGCTCTTACGGATTTGCAGTATCTGTCCCTGCCATCTTTAATGGTTAGCTGTTCATGAATCAAATACAATTTCAGTCAAGAAGCAGCATGCCAGTGGGAGGATGTGTATGAACATAAATTACATAATTATTATTCCACTTGCTTTTATGCTTTTAATCGCAGAAGAGCAGAAGCCTGAAGATACAAAATAAACCTTAAAGGTCACATAATTTTAAACAACAGCAGCAACACACCAACATGTGCCCTGTAAAATATACAAAGATTAATAAAAGAGTGACTGGGACACTTCGTTATTTATTTTCCTCTTTCATGATCAGCAGGCAATACTACTAAAGCAGTTTATCATATTTGCTTACTCTAAGTCAATTCTCAAAGCAAAAGCTGCAGAGAACTGGAAACTTACTGGGAAAAGGAGATACGTGGATGTATCTCCTCTTATTAGAGGAGAAAAAAAGGAGGGGATTTTTATCTGTATTTTCTTTGGACAACTGTCACTGTGTGATAGATGTCTAACCTGTTGCAGTGATGTCTGCCTGAATTTGCAAAAAGCCTGAAACAACAGGTCTAAGGTGAAAAGTGCTTCATCTTCTGTAACTGGTTGCTAACACCAAGGTCAGTCATGGATTTTGTTAGGTGTCAGCATTGTGAAATGTGTCCCTGTTTATGAAAGAAGAGCAAGAGCCATGCAGCTGGTTCTTGTCATCCATGGACAGTTTATCCAGGCTGTAGATGTTGTCCTGAGCACAGATGCATGGATGTGTATTAGGCGTAATGTGTGTAGTGATAATAGAGGGTCGATAATATTTTATTTGCATTTCCCACAAGTGGAATACATCCCAGGGCTTGTTAGGGGAGATGGAGCACAAGAAGTTTCCACAATGATAGTGGAGTTTTGTGTCTTCCTCAAGGGCAGCTCAGCTTAGCTTTCTCTAATTTTGAAACTGTTCTAAACCGTATCATGGTTATACAAAAACTTTTTCCAACAAAGGAGCAGTACTTTCACTAACACAGAATACAATATATTTGGTTATGTTTGCCTTTACTTTTAGTATTTGGTGGGCTGCAGCAATCACAGGTCATTGCATGGGATGTGTCTGGATCCCATTGCACAGAAAACATCTGGTCATTTAGCTTAGAAAGTATCATGATCTCATGGAATTGTCATAGTAGTCTTGCTGATCAGTATTAGTACTCTGAACCTAGTTTACTGTCTCTCATTGTGAGTTATTTCACTCAAGGTCCATTCAGAAATGGATTCCTGAACAACCTGAAAGAAGAATTTATTTTGTAGTCAGAGAACAATCAAAATTAAATTCATTCTTCCTGCCTCTAAAAGGATATTTCTAGTCTTCCTGCCCACCCCCCCGGTATATTTCTGAGACTTAATCTGCCCTGAAGCCAAATACAGAAAGCAAACTAGATGTTTAGCTGTGGGAGTGCAGAGCTTTAGTGTATCAATAGGTGTGGCGGAAAAGTGAGTCTCTTGCAGGAGGTTAAAAGCAGTATATCTTAGTCTGTAGCCACTGGCCTACATGAGGAGTCATTCTGGGGTTTGTTGTGGCACAGTTTGTTTCTTGGTGGCTTTTTGTTCTTTCAGGGAGTGATTTTTGACTATTTAACTCATTTTCCCCAGGTCTTCTAGATAACTGCCATTCATACCTAGCTGAACCTCATTGGTGTCTATAAACTATGACATACCTGTTTTGCCCTGAACAAGACAGTGTGAGATGCCTGAGCCACCTCCAGACTTGGAAGCAATGTAACGTTGCCCACTGGATGATCTGCCCAACCTAATTCAACCTGACGAAGGGTAGGGCTTATTAGCTAAGGCAGAGCAACAGGGCAAATTGGCCATAATGCTTTCAGAACTGAAGCTGGCATTGCCACATTGCCCTGCTCTGAGATGTGCGGGTGTATTAACGCAGCCATAGCCTCCCTGTGGTGTGTGAGTGCAACTAGTGGGTGAGGTTTTCCAGTGTGCACTGCAAGCACCCCAAGGTTTTGCTGAGTGTCTCAAAAGGGCAGAGAAGAAACATACAGAAATTTGATTTAATCAAAGATTACTGGTCAAGACGTTAATGACTTTGTTTCACTTCAGTGTGCCACAGCTGGGAACAGGCATAGCTCTTGCTCTTCCTTTTTATATGACCGCCCTTCAGGGTCAATAGGAATGGATTCCAGTTATTTTCTCTGCAAGAAAGGAGCAATTCTTGGGCAGAAGATACATGGCATGTTAATAAAGCTGGCTGAGGAGTTAACTTCATTGGAGAAAATGACCTAGGAATCTTATTTATGTTACTTTAATTCTGTATACATCACAAACAAAGAAGCCATAATGGAAAAACAGTTTTATCAATATGCTGTGTCAATGGTATGGAGATTAAGGGCATCTGAATTCTAGCATAAGCACAAAATGTTGGACAAAGTACTCATATACAGTTTAATCCTTTAATCCATGTAGTAAATAAATGTTTTTGATGTGAAACACAATCACTTTGATTACAGCAGCAGAGGGGAATATTTTTTCTTCTGCTGCTTTATGTAGGATAAATAGGAAAAAGACTGATGGAGGTTTGACAGATTAAGCCTTGTAAATATACTCTCTTCCTGTCCTTTAGACAAACTAATCTTTGGATAAGGGCACTGTTATTAGCAGAATATGCCATGGCTCAATTCCTTATCACTTATCTCTCAAGTATGATAAGTTTTCTTCCAGAAGTTTTGTTATTGATACAGGATAATGTAGTATTTTTCTGAAGCCCTACTCTTTAAAGTGGTCTCTGAATTGATAACTTCAAGGTCATGATCTTGTACATTTCAGTACTTGTCTCAGTCAGACTTCAACATGTCATATCACAAGACCACCGTATACTGTATGAAGTCAGAGCTTACCCACTCCATATATTTATAATACATGTTAAAATATTTGGGGATAAAATTCTACCACACAAGGTAAAAAACAGGTCAGAATGTCAGCAGAAACTGGTGAGAAATACAAAGCCACCTGCATTAAAGCATTTCATTAGTTCATTCAAGTTTTATGAAATTGTTTTGTTTTCAGAAAACAATGAAATGGTTGTTTTCATTTAACCATTTTAAAATTAAATGCATATTGATTTTTTTAAAATTATTATTCAACAGGACTTTAGAAAATTTTTGATGGGGTGCAATTGGGATGTTCTCAATTTTACAAGCATTCCATTTCATGTCAACTTAATACCAAACCATATATTTTTATTTTTGAAAATGGGAAGCAAATGGAAAAGTTGTTTTTTTCTTATAGTGCTATTGTTGACTTGTATTTGCAGCTGATATTTTAAGGAACCTGAAGTTGTTACTGCATGCCACTGGGCTACGTTATGCTTTAGGGCTGTGTTCCTTGGGCTACCCAATTAAAATAATTGTGATTCTGCTGCAATGATGGGGGAGCAGATCACTGTAATTAAAGATAGTGAGTTATTTTGCAATTATGAATTTGCTGTAGATTAAAAAATATATTTTCAGACTGAGATACATTTAGCAAAGACAGACAGAATTTGAGAAGATTAATCCAGAAAATGAATCCTTATGCACAGTGAGTGAAGTGTGAAGTTGAAAAGTAGCATTAACTAAGTTAGTCGTATTCCCACACTATATGGGGGTATTTTTGTGGTACATATATAAAAATGAAAGAGGTGAGGAACATTGTGGTGCTTCATTCTAAGCTTCCTAGTACTTGCTATTGATTATCAATGGTAACAGTATCTAGAGTTCCTATGGCAGAGCTGCCTTCCACTGGGTGCCATACAGCACTGGAGGTTTGAAAACTCTAGGGATAGAACTAATGGTTTAAAAGTGGAGAACTTAAACAGGATGGATTGTAATAATCTAGTTAAATTAATTGAGATCTAAATGGGACAGGCCTTTAAACATCTCCGAAGTAAATATTGGCAGGGTTTAGGGGGTGTGAGCTTAGTTTGTCCTTCAGAATTACTTCTTAGCATCTCTGTTTTATGTTTGCGGTGTGGCTCCTTGAGAACTTTTGTTTATTAGTTACTCATTAATTGCAGTGATGCAGTTCTGACGTCTCATGTTTATTCTTGATTTGTTTTAGCCTGTTTTCTTAGAAAGGCTATTGAGCCCCTTCAATTTTATATCTAATGTCTGTGCCAGACTTTCTGTCTCGGTTTTGCACCCCAAACCTGTTTTCCTTTCTGAAGTTTGGAAAACATCCCAGTTCACATGTGGATCCAGCCTTGCTGGCTATGGGGAGCTTATTTAAATTCTAAGTTATTTATTGTAATATCCTTTTTCTTGAACTGTGGTAGAGCAGATTATTTCCATTTATTTTGCTTTAAAGGAAAAAAAACAGGATGTGGACCAATTTTTTTTAATATGATGATTAATTTTACTTTGATTTTTGCATTATCAATCCCTTGTGATGTCTCAAATAGGTATTTTAAAGTATTGAGTTTAAGCTCTTTGTGGAAGAACTGTCCTTTTCTATATTTACATACTGCCTACCACAGTGGAGTTTTTATTCATCCCTCTGTGCTATCCCAATGTAAATAGTAAAGCGATGATGCATTTTCCTCAGAAATCCAGAGGGGCTTCTTAGTACTTTTTTTTAATTTATTATTTTTTGTTAAAATGTAATATTTTAAGTCTGATTTTTCCATCCTACAAGCTATAAATCATACCTGTTTACAGATATGTATAGAATTCTGTAGGCTAATGATTTGAAAGTGCTATCACATGAAAACAATAGTGTCGCACAATAGTTGACTCCCTTAGGAAATTACATAGCTATCTCAGTACTCAGAAGGTTTAAAACTGTCACTGCTTGGTAAAGATGAGTAATAGCAATCCTAGGTGTTCTCAGCCTTGAGTTTTAAAATTGTTTTCAACTCTCAATGCAAATGTCCCTTTCAAGGTGAGAAATGTCACACCAGAAAGGCAGCAAAGTTTCCAGGCAATTACACCGGTGAATAAATGTGTATGGATTCTTGATAACTTCTAAATAAGTTCTTTTAAAATAAATAATAATAGTGAAAAAGACAAGGGCCTCTTGTAATTTATGTATGGCTTGACTGGGCTGTAGAAAATAAGGCATTGACTGAATCTGTAAGGCTATTTACTGATTATTGAAATCTATAACGGATTTATTTATTGGTGTTGTGCTAAGCTTGCCACTACAGATCCAGCTCTGCAAAGGCTATCAGGTATCATGTACTGACATGATGTAATCTTGGTCAGGGACATGCAGAGCCCCAGATCCAATTTTGAATTGCAAACCAATGTAATGGACAGGAAACCATCCACAGATTAACTCTTGTTAATTTGAGGGAATACGTAAACAGTAAAGTAGAGCATATATAAGCAGCAAACATGCCTTCAGTTTTGTCTTGCCTATAGCTTGCTCTCTCCTGTGGACAACATGAAGTCTTATACAACAGTCTTTCTCATGTTCATGTTATGGCAGGAATTTGGCTACCTGTTCAACTGATGCAAAAAGCCTGCTTTTGTCTTTTTTTCTGGCAGTTTTAGGAGGTTGAAAGACAGAGATGCAGAAAGGGGAATGTTACTACTGTGATTACTACTGAGCAAATGAAGATTAGTATTTCAGAGGAGAGAAAGGAATTTGCTTAATATATGTTGTGATTTTCATAATTTTCTGTTGACATATGATGGTTGTTTGATGAACACCCAAATGGTAACATGTTCATATTCAGCACAACTAAGATTTAATTGCCCTGTTGCCCTTGCATAATATTTGAAAACAAAAAATTTGGATCAGAGAAGTTACATGACAAGTTCTTGATCAAACAATTTGTTTCTGTGAGAGTGGGATTGGAACACCTGAGCTTTGTCTTTGGTTGCATATAGAATAACCATTTAAATGCTGGCTCTGCTATTGAATCGCTCAGTAGTGCTGGACATAGCTTCATTTCTGTGATTAGTCCCCTCAATGTTTCTACTCTACTATTTGTAGTCTCTTGTTGCATCATGTGAAAAGGCTCAGGTTAGATTCCCCGCTGCAGCAGCTCAGCTTCTATATAGTTTTCACACTTGGTGCACCAAGACCAGCTTGGCTTCTGAGAATGTGCAGATTGCTGAATTTCATTTTTTTTTTTTTTTTTTTTTTTTTGGCAGGAGGCTGAAATGAATGTAGCTAATGCCTTTGTATCCTCCCCAATAATTTTGTGTCTCCTTGGCTGTGAAGTAGAACACATACTGGATGATGTGCTAATGCTGAATGAATTAGGCTTCGGGGCAGCCTAATCGTGGAAAGGCTAAACACAGTGTGCCCAAGCTGTTTCGTGTTCTGGCTCTGGCAGCACAGCTGGTGTAGGGCCACTTTGGGTGTCTTTCAGACGGTCCCACACTAAGCTGTGAGCACACCTGAGTGAAAAGAGGACAGGTCTTCTGAGATGAAGATAGGTTTTCAAAAAGCAAGTGAGTGAAAACAAGAATCCTTGTATGTGAGAAAATATACTTCCTTGAAACTATTATTTGTAACCATTTTGAAAAATGACTTAAATCTCTGTTTATCAAATTCCCTTATACTAAAGAGAACTTTTATTACTCCAACAATTATTATTATTTAATATGAATTTGAATTTTAAATAACCCATTTCCAAAGAAATATGTAAACTTGATTGTAATTCTTTTTCCCATCATTATCCTTTAGGGAGTATGTACATAGTGTGCCTGGAGAAACCTGAGGGCCCTCTTAGTAAACTGCTAGCTATGCTGCAGAAGAAAGGGGGTGTGCTTAAATTCTATACAAATGGCAGAAATAAATCTGGTGCCATTTGGTATCAGGCATAGGTTTGTAGGCTCCATGAAAGAGAAAATATTTTTTTACCATTGTAACTCTCTGAAGCATAGCAGATAAAAGAGCTGAAAATACAAATTTAAAGCAACTTCTCTTTAGGCAAAAAGCAGCAAAGGATTAAAGCGGGTAAAAGTAGTATATAAATGGATAACTGGAGAAAGGCAGTTCTGTGAATCATCTAATACAGACAACTGTCAAAGATACGAGGCTCTACAAACATTTTTATCTAGTGCTTTATGGCTGTGATCTGGAAAGATTCTCACACACATGTATAACACGGAAGCAATTCCATTGCTTTCAGTGAGTTAGGAGCAAATGGGGCAGCCATATGTGAATATGTTTTCAAGCTTAGAGCTATGAGACTCATTCTTTGTGCCTGTTCAAAGCATCCACTGAAGTCAGTGAAAATTTGGGCCAGTTGGATATTTCATCTGGAGTTCATTTGGAGCAGTCTTATAGCAGAACTTGTATTTCCTTTCAGGATGTAAGTCATAAAAAAAAGAAAAAAATAGGCAGCCGTTTCACCCCTCCACATGGCTTATTCGAGACAAAATACATTCTGATAACTGCTCATGGAGGCAAACGTCAAGCAGACCGTTGCTTAGCCTGGAGACATATATCTTCCCAGTCCTGTAGTTGTAAGCAGATGATGGCTTCAGCAGATTGCTGAGACAGAGCTATGAAAATATAGCCAGCCAAGCCTCATGCTAATGACAGTGATGTCTACTGAGGGCAGGCTGAATCTCTTCTTGGAAGTTTCAGTTTGGGCTTCCTGACCACATGGTGAGTATCATGAATGGGTTGATGCTAGTTTAGAAACTTTTTGTCCTGTATCCTCCCTGTCTGGGGTGGGCACACTTTTCCTATCTTGTATTTAACAGCTAACCACTCTCCACTCTGTCCCAAATTTGGCTTGGGATGGACAAGCCCTGGGTAAACTTGGCATGGTGGGGTAGTTTGAAACAACGGGCCAAATATGGTCACTTGCTATATTATTTGTAGTACAGCTGAAAAGAGTGAATATGTTGATGTCTGGTTATCTCTAGGTTCCTCTGATCTAGTCCTGAAAATTGTAATCATGATTTCAGTTATGACTCTTACCTTTAAGGATCAATGATGTGTATAAAGCTGCAAACTCTTTCCATTATAACTTAACAACAGAGTAAGATCTGTCTTTTTCTTGGAAGCCTTTCCTTTCTGACTGTAAGAAACAAAACGTTACAAAAGTATTTTTTCCCAGAGGATTAATTTTCCATTAGGTATTGATACACACTTGAAAAACAGCACCTATCATACAAACATCATTGCTTACCTGCCAATTATGTATAGTCGTTTAGTTTAGAGCCCATTATACACTCCTACCAAGAGTAGATCAGCACCATACATCTATGAAGCAGTCCATTGATATGGACCTAATTAGATTTTTATCAGTTTTAGCTAGGTGTAACCATTTCATTATAATTGACCTGAATTAGTTTCTACAAGTCTCCCTCATTAAAACATATAGCACCTGTGCTAATGGGTTTTGTTTCTATCAAGATATAATGAGGACTGGCATATCTGCATATTCTCAGAGCGCACCAAGAACAGAGGCAAATACTCCATTTTATTACCATCTGACAGAGACATAATGATTGCTGAGAAACTCATTACCATCATATTATGCAATGATTTAACTTGAAAACCTTGCTGTGCTGCAGCCTGGCAGTGGTAGAGCTCTTGGAAATGCATGGTTTTTTGTTTGAATACTGTGAGCTGAGCTGATTCCCTTCTTCCCCATGTGCCGTATGCAGTGGATTTGCTTTGCAGATTTCCAACTGATTTTGAGTGTATTTCATTACTGTGCTGTGTAATTAAGGAGTACCACATGATAAAACCACAGGTAGGGCAGGAAGCTTGTACAAAAGATAGAACTTTAAAAATATTTTTTCTTCTCTCCCTCTTTTGCACACCCCCATAACGCTGTGGTTTAATAGGTAAGACAGCCTGGTACTTCCTCTGCTGAGGCAGCCGGTGAAAGTTCTGCCTGCTCTTGGTCAACTATTCTGCAGCTTTGCAGATACAGACAGGCACGTATAGATAAAAGCTTTTCAGCTGTAATTTGTGTCTTAGTTCTCTGTGCAACTTGCCCTCTTTTAAATGCTACTGCTGAGCTGATTTCTTCAGAGCTCAGCTTAGTGCAAAAGACCATGACAGAAAATGTCACTGAGCACAGTTTATCATTTGAACACTAAACCCCTCAGTAATGCAAAATAATGCAGTTCATCTGGGAAATGCTGGTTGCAGTGTCTCTGCCTCCATGCTAGACTTGAGACAGGGGAGTGTACTGATAATTTGTCTCTGTCACCTGAGATAAAAGGTCCTTAAATACACTAAATATCTGTACGGGAGTCAGGAATGCCGGTTCTAAACCCCCTCTAGCCTGTTTCACAGGTTCACATTGAGGTTTAACATTTCACTGTGTGTGAAGGGGTGGGTGCTTTAGAGAGACGTCCCACTGCACTTCCTTACGTTGAGTGTAATACTTCTGTAAGGAGCCAAAATTCTTGTACTCTGGCAAGTACTCATTAGCTTGAATTAAAAGTTTTATTGTTTCAGTACTGCTTCTGGAGAGAAACATCCATATTGCAAATTACTCGCCAATTAACAATCTCGGTGACAGTAATAGTATAGAGAAGAAGATAGAACTTATTTCTGTCCGAGCCAGAATAGATGTTTCTAGTGCAGGATTCATGGTAGCAGTGATTAGAAAGACAAGTGCATTGTTCTGGAAGCAGCGTTTCCATTTCTCCTTTCAATGTGTGGCATTCACAATGTTGAAATATGTTAAAAAACTCATTCTTTTGTATATGTATGTATACAAAAATACACACTTTTTAATGGGGGGATGGTAAGAGAGCTTTATCACTTCGTAAACTTTTTAAAGTTCCAGAATTGTTTAAACATTTTGAATTTCAAACATTGAACAGCTCTAACCAAAAAGCCAGACTGGATTCATGTTTGAGGTGGCACTGATATTTTAAATTGCTGGACTACTACTTCAGCAGCTTTGATCCCTGTGAAAATAATTTGTTCATTTACATAAGTTCAGTTATTAAAGAAACATACAGAGTATTTACACAGATGTAATTTATTTGGTAAGCAGGGAGTGACTCGGGTAGCAATCTTACTTTAGCCATTTAATTTCAGTACCATAAAGTCAATAAATAAAGACTATTCCAGCCTGTCCTTCAGAGGAAACAACCTGTCTCCTGTGCTGGTAGAGAGAGACTAAATACGGATGCCTAAAATGAGACAGTTTTTTGTATTCGGCAAGAAAAATGATGGGGATGTTTCATAAACCTTCTGTTTTTACCTAATCAGCAATGAAAACTTTGCAAGATGGTGACTTTCAAGATTTTGTTCAGTCCTGAGCTTGCTTTCCTGTATGTTAGTATTTTCCCATCCCCTTCCTTTCTAAACTTCTTCCTCTCTCTCTCTTTATGAATGTTAGAGAGCAGGTTAAGAGATTCAAATGTGTGCTGAAAAAGGTAACGTGAAATTGATAAAATAGACTGTTCATACCTAAAAATAGATGGAAAGCTTTCTCCATATTCAGTGTTTGATCATGTAAGTAGTTTAAGTGTGTTATGTCATAGAATTGTAAACACAGTATTTCACCTGGGAGAACTATTGGTTTATAGAGCAGGCTTCCCAGTTGGAAAATGAACCATATGGTGCATATGTCAAACCAAGGGAAGGAGGTAAGCCCCTCAATACATAGAGTTAACAGATTGACTCTTTAATTAAGATCAGATGTTGCCTACCATTAATCAGATACTCGGGCAGTCTATTTATAGTTGCCTTGATCCTTGGGTGTAAAGTTGTTATATGAACAAATTTCTCCACTTGCCCAAAATCAATTGAGTTTCACTGATGTGAATTAATGTTGAACATGATCCTTCGTCTGTGTTGGGGGAATTCTTGCAAGTGGAGATGAGAACCTATCTGGACAAGCCATCTGTCTGCTGCTGATGTGGCTGTAAGGTTGTCATTCTTGTAGGAAGACAACACATAGAGCAGCAGGGAACTAGGAAGACCTGTGCATGATACAACTTGTTTCTAGAGTGCAGAAAGGATGGGATGCCTTAGTTCCTCCACCTGCCTGCTGTTTCAATCTAGCTCTTTGCTCTTTACTGTTCTTGCAGCCTCTAGAAGGCACCAAGGCACTTCAGTGTGTTGCCAATAGCTTATTTGCTCTCAGAAATATTAAAGATTATTTTGGAAAAAAACATCATGTGCATAAACCAAAGAGACAGAAAACTCCTTGGTGGTCTCCAGATGCCATCAGCTTAGGCAGTAAGAGAGGGAGAGCCTTGACTTGTCTCTTACCTCTTAAAGAGATTCTTTATAATACAATTTGCACAGTCCTGTGCAGCATACCTCTTGGTTATCCTTTCTAATAAGTTTCGGTTTACGTCCTCATGCAGTCCTGCCCTGCATTGCTGGTGTTCCAAGTCAAGCAGTGAATGAAGACATTTGAGGAGAGGATGCAAACTGATTGTAAAACTTCGTTTTGTTTTCTGAATACATTTAAGCTGGCTGCACTTGGCTCCTCCTCACAGTGGTCCAAAAGCATTTGGCACATTGTGTCAGCCCCCACAAAAGCTGGGCTATACTTCTCACACAGTATGTAGCATCAAGGTAGCATTTTGTTATCACTAATGTCATCAAAGAATGGTTGGTGGGGTTTTTTTGGTAGTGCAACTTATGAGGAAAAGGGAAGAATACACTCCTCCAAAAGAGTCTGTGGATAATAGTTACGAGCCAAGTTTGGCACTGGGGCCACGAAGACTTTCTGCAGATCACAGCATTTGTTTTTTCTGTAGCTTTTTTGGCTAAGGTGATCACTCTACCTATGTTGTATATCCATGTGTCTAGAGTGTGTAATGCCGTAATAGTTTTTGAGTAATGAGTTTTCCAACAGTTGTACACAGATTATTTTTTTCTAGCAAAATGTAGGATTGCTGTCACAACGTACAACTTTGAAGCTCAATTGTTTGCCCATCTTGCATGATTCTTGCACACAATTTTATGTTGATTTTATTGACTAGAAAAAAATAAGGTCATTGCACAGTGAGGCATTGAGCTCATTACTGATGTTGTAAAGGATTGTTTTTCTTAAGTAAGTACAAGGATATTGATAGCTAAACTATACCATGTGTTTGTTTTGGGTAAACATTTTGCTGTAATTCAGTTAATGAGAGGGATCTTAAAAGCATTGGACATGTCTGCATACTAATAAGAGGTTATGTATGCTCTTTAGTCCTAGATATTGGAGTGGTTGAAAAAAGGTCATTTAAGTCCAGCAGAAATTTGTTTACCATGTAATTATCAAATGTAAAAAGATAATACCCAAAATGACAACCAGGGTGCTGACTTTGGAAACCCCCTGTCTTTGAAAATAAGAGTTGTGTTCATTCTTGGGTTGGAAGACTAGTATATTTTCATGCTGTAAAAAGAAAAAAAAGTCCACATGATAGAGAAAACAGTGAAAATAAATATAGCTGTGCAAACCTTAAAAGGATGAGAATTGCAGTTTTCCAAGCACAGGTTTGTGTTTGCAGTGTTTGACTGAGGTTTTCTTTTTTTCCACTTGAACTGTAAGCAAAGCAGGAGGTTACTCTCTAGTGAGCAGTATTTGGTGTGGCAAAGGGATATGGAAGAAACCAAGTTGTGGTTTTCCTGTAAGAATAAATTTGGGAGGAAATTCTTTCACATGTGTTAATTGTTCAATCCATATTCCAGAGTTCGGTAAGTGATTCTTTCCAGTAAACAAAACCATTTTTTTTCTCCTGTCTAAAACCATAAGAGGTTTTCTAAGTAGTATTATACACAGTAACTCTTTAATGTAAGTTCTTACCTCAGTGGCTGTGTCTGCTCAGCCAAGGGAAGCCCCAGCACCAAGCCTTCACATTACTGATCATGAGACTGAAAGAGCACCTGTCAGTGTGGCAGTGCGTGATGTGCTGAGGCTGGGGGGTAGCATGTCATAGTGTCCCACTTGCACCAGTTTCTGTGCTGCTACCAGCAAGCCCACGGGCAGCAGCCAGGGTGTGAGTGCTGTGCCTCTGCACAGTCTCCCTGGGGCTATAGGTATAGAGCCAGAGAGATAACCAGCAGTGGTGATTTCCCTTGGTAAGTGGCACACTAACAGAACAGCTT
The DNA here is from genome assembly GCF_963210335.1 of Falco punctatus. Classification (NCBI taxonomy): domain Eukaryota; kingdom Metazoa; phylum Chordata; class Aves; order Falconiformes; family Falconidae; genus Falco; species Falco punctatus. The sequence continues at coordinate 32,805,813 of NC_137583.1, read as the reverse complement.
CTTTTTATTTACTGAGTTTTCATTAGTTTGCTCTAGAGGAATGTTTTATAAGTCAGTCAGAAACTGTATGCATGAATCTGATAAAGCAAAGGCCTGTACTTGCTGTGAAATATGAGCCTGAATCAAAACCCTCTTGAGCTCTTGGAAGTATTTCCATTGATTGCAGCAAGCTTGGATCTATTCTTATTTCTGTGAAAATTCTGTAATAAATGAGGCTGCTTTAGGTCATTGGGAATGAAGGATAGCAGCTGTAGGTAGTGTTATTACTGTGGTGCCAATAGTCTCCAGCTGTATTAGGGCTATTACAAGGTGTCCATGGGAAATGGTTCTTCTTGTGAGGGAGTGATGGTTTCAGAGTTCTGTAAGAATTTTTTTTGTCTTTTCACTCCTGTTTTGTACCAATTTCTCTTAGGTTCCTGATTTTTTGTTCTTCCCCCGCCCCCCCCCCCCCCCCCGGCCCTTGCTGTTCCAGTCACCCAGGGAACCAGTAGCTCATTAGATGCCTTGCTGGATTCCAAAGTTTGTCTTCTGAAATGGTATGGTGGGTTGACCCTGGCTGGATGTTGGGTGACCCCCAAAGCTGCTCTATTGCTCCCCTCTTCAGGTGGACAGGAGAGAGAAAATGTAACAAAAAGGCTTGAGATAAGGGTTGAGATAATGACAGGGAGCGATCACTTGCCCATTACTGTCACAGGCAAGCCAGACTCGACCTGGGGAAATTAGTTTAATTTATTACCAATCAAATCATAGGAGGGTAATGAGAAATGAAAATTAAATCTTTAAACACCTTCCCCCTCCCTTCTTCCTGGGCTCTACTTCACTTCCCATTTTCTCTCCCTCTTCCTGGCCAGAGGCGCGAGGGGATAGGGAATGGGGGTTGTGATCTGTTACTCACATGTTGTCTCTGCTGCTCCTTCCTTCTCAGAGGGAAGGTCTTCGCACTCTGTCCCTGTTCCAGCGTGAGGTTTCTACCATGGGCTGCAGTCCTTCATGAACTGCCCCAGCCTGGGTCCCATCTGTGGGATGCCCTTCAGGCACAGACTGCTCCAGCCTGGGTCCCCTGCAGGCTCACAAGCCCTGCCAGCAAACCTGCTCCAGCCTGGGCCCCTCTCTGTGTGGCTACAGGTTCCACCAGGAGCCTGATCCAGTCGGGGCTTCCCATGGGGTTACAGCCTCCTTTGGGCGTCCAGCTGCTCTGGTATGGGTCTTCCGCGGGCTGTGGGTGGATATCTGCTCCGCAGATGAGGAGATGGACCTCCATGGGCTGAGGGGGACAGCCTTGTCTCACTGTGGTTCTTCATCACAGGCTGCCAGGGGAAACTCGGCTCTGGTGCCTGGAGCACCTCCTCCCTTCCTTCTGCACTGACCTGGGTGTCTGCAGAGCTGTTGCTCTGGCATACTTTTCACTCCTCTCTCTGGCTGCCATTGCTGTTGTGCAGTTTCTTTCCCCCTTCTTAAATATGTTATCCCAGAGTTGCTGCCACTGTTGCTGATGGGTTTGGCCTTGGCCAGTGGTGGGTCTGTCTTGGAGCCGCTGGCGTTGACTCTGTTGGACATAGGGGAACCTTCTAGCACCTTCTCACAGAAGGCACCCCTCTAGCCCCCTTGCTACCAAAACCTTGTCATGTAAACCCAATACACCTGGATAATTTATTTAGACCATCAGCATCTTGCACGAGAGACTTTACCATGTAGCAGTCTTGGACTCTTATCAGCCTCTTACGTAAGAGAGTGTGTTTGGTAAACAGCGGTCTGTAAAATACTGTGTCTGAATACTCTTACTAGAACGTACGTCCAACTTTCCCTTAGTGGATAAAGTGCTTTTGATACACCTAAAATTAAATGTTTCTCCTAGTACATTTTTGCTATCTGACAAACACCTTCTTCAGCTATCTAACTTAAAATATATGTAGCTTCTTCTGTCCAGTCTTTTGTTTTTACGTTTTTTAGCAGTGATGCTGGTACAGCTCAGAAACGCTTGATAGCTAATTGCTGCTGCAGGACCATCTGAAGGGCAAGCACAGAAACATTGGTTGTTAGCAAGCCTTCTACCAAGTTTTCAGGAGTCACATGATTTGAAAAATGTCTCTAGCATTTCCTCTCCCTTCTCTTGTGAAAAGTTACGTTATGAAGAGTTTCATGCTGTAAAAAGAAAAAAGTCCACATGAGAAACCAGTGAAAAAAGAGTAAACAAGCTGAATAATTCTATTCTGTCTTCCATTTAACCACAGAATGTGGTATAGCAGGTAATGGTCCTGGTGATGATGACAGTATGCCTTGGCTCCAAAATAATAAAATCAATTCAAAAGGGTATTGAGGACTCTTCAGTGGTCATTTTCTCTGTTAAAACAGGTGTCAGTTAATGCCAGGAACAGTAGATGGCTTTGATGATGTAGAGACTTCTAAATGAGGAACAGGAATAAAACTGCTAGCCATTTTGTAGATGTTTCTATGCAGACTTTCAGAAGTGTCCGTTTGTCATTGTTACTGTCTGGGATTTGGGTCAGAAAAAATATCCACGCCTTTTTGCTAGTCTTCTTATGGACTTGATAATAAAAATAGGTACTTCAGTCTAAATCTAAGAAATAATGGCAAAATAAAATGTTTGGCTACAGCTTACAGTTTGATGCCCACCTCCTTGAAACAGGGCTGATGTTTTGGAGTTTGTTTGGCTTTTTTTTTTTGTTGGTTTTTGTTTGTTTTTTAAATATAAACAATGTTGTGGTTTGCACAACCGGGTTTTACTTTGTCCATTACTTCAGAAAAATAGCTTTAAGTTTTCAGTTGTTTATTTGCATTTTTAAATGCAGGGTGTATTCAGGTCATACTTTTCCTTCCCTTTCTTTGGGTTTCTTTTAGGTCTTTGACAACACACAAAATACTGTCAGGCAAATTAGAACAATATGAATTGTCATCACTGGTTTTACTCTGTCAAAAACAAAGCATGAGGTTTTCCAGGCACTAGATTATCTTGCTTTTCTTATAATGTTGCCTTTATTAATTTGAACATTGTAACAATAAACTAGATAAAATGTCCAGGTATATTTGCATATGTATAAAAGAATTTTTTGACAATAAAAATCTTGATAACTGAAATGACAGCCAGCAAACAATTACTTTTTCCTTAGAATGAATTAAAAGATAAATGAGGCTGTGTTAACTAAGCTGTTTTCTCTGGCCATTTTGCTGGTAAATATATTCTGTTCTGAGTTTTCTAAAGCAACTAACTGGGGAACAAACTGGAGTGTTTGGCTTTGGTTATATCATGTCATTCAAATTCCAGAGACAATGTAGATGGATCTAAAGTAGTAATAAGAAACCCAGTTATGTTATTTATAGGCTTCATACCATTGAGGTTCTTGGAATTTAAATATGGTGCTTAAGTACTTTTCCTTGCCCGATCAACGTTGTTTTCATCCGTTTCTACCGCTGCCTTGTGTTTGATCGAGTTGCATATAGCCCCAGAAAGCTCTGTCCTGTGACTTAATTTTTTTGAAAGTTTGGCTTCACATTCAAAGATGCGTGGGTTCAGACAAAGTTATTTTCTAAGTTATTTCAGTTTCACATGTCTATGTCCAAATAGGATCCTCTGAAATCTGTTGAACCCTGAATTCAGAAATATTTGAATTTGAAATCTGAATGGAATGGATAGCAACTGTTCAACATTTGATATTGGCTTAGCTAAATAAGAGAAAATTATGAGAAATCAACAAAAAACAAGTCTTCTTCCTTGCCCTGCCTCCTCGGTCCAGTTCTGTGCAGGTTGTTTTCAGTGGTGCATATTCCCTTCTTTACTGGGTTTGGAAAACTTGCTATTTTGATTCCTGCTTGGTCTGCCCAGTTTGAGAAACTGACCTTAATATATCAATGAAGATGACAAACACTCTTTCCCTAGCATACACCCATGGAGATGCCTGATGGCCATTTGGATGAAGCCCAGGCTCTTGTAGTGGTTGCCTGTGGTGAAAATCCAATTGCTTTTGTGCATAACAGACCTCTGGGCATGGATGGAGCATGTTTGCATGCATCCAATTGTAGGATCAAAACCCTCAATTAGCTCTGCTTCAGCTTTTGTTAGAAGCTGATCTTTCATTTGCATGGACGTGCTTTACCACTGTGGAAGTGTGTAGCTAGATCACATGAGTTTGCAAACAGCCCAAGCAGAGAGGCTGTAACCACCACATTCATTCGTGCTCTTGTGACACAGTAGGAACTTTGCAGCCCACCCAGCTGCATGTGTTGCACCCAGCCTTATATATACACGTAGAAACAAAGCTCGTCTGTGTCCTTCAGCTACAAGTTTTTTACTGACCCTAATTACCCTTATGATACAGTGCCTCCCTTCTTGTTGTTTTGTGGTCCTGAATTCACGGTTCTGAGGTTTGCACGGTACTGACGTTCACGGTCCTGAACAGTTTGCACCGTTGAAGAACCTGCATATTTCAGACTAGCTTTCAGGGAATGACTCTGTTGCACTAGTTCAGTGGGGGAACAGTGAGGACAGAGGGGGTTTGCCCTGGAGCTAGCATTTCTGTAACAATGCCATTAATTGTCTAAATGATAGTAAGTACAGTTTCACATGTACTTTGAGCCAGCATAAGTAGACATTACTGCCAAGAGCTGCAGTTCAACCCTCCCTGTGCCCCTGGGTACTTTTTCCCTTTCCAGATTTGCTCTCTTTGGTGAATTACATTGTTTTCATTTAGGTAAGTTCCCTGGTCCACTTCCCCACGTGCACACACAAATACTTGTCAGCACAGATGGAGTGGAGCTGGGAACCTGAGGGGAGGGCAGGATTGCCTCTTGTGCTGCTTGTTCTAGCTTAAGCCAACTTTGTGTATGTGAAACTACTGCCTCACATAAAATAATGTTATTTTACATCCTGCTCCTTTAGTTCTTCACAGGGTTCCCACTTCAAAGTGCCTATGCTGTAGTATCTGGTTAGAAAAGCTGCAGTGAGAGAATATTTTTTATGTATTAGAAGATGGGCTTGGTTAATTAGAATTTGAAAAAGGATTGGATCTTCTCTCTCCATTCCAGAAGTCTAGAGTTTATTGCAGGGACAGAGTGGGGGAGGGGTTCTGGAGGCATTTAAAAACCCCAGCATCCAGATGTATAGAATCTCCTGGATTATTAGCTTTCTTTTCCGAGCAGGTTTATTGGCTGGTCAACACTCTTGACTCTGTGGCAGCCAGTGCAAATTTAAGTAGATTTGGAGTTGTTCTGTGCTATATACAACTGTTTCTTCTCTGGCTTTGGATTTGGGAGGAAGGAGGAATATGGCGTCAGGCCACCTCAGCTACCTGTCTTAGCTGAACGTGTGTTTCCTTCCCCGTGGAGTACTGAAACACCATCTGCTTTCAGCATGGCGATCCCTGCCAACTGGAGAAACATAGGAGTTCTTGGACAGACAGTGCATTGCCCCATGAGCTATGATCGCAAGGTGGACCTTTTTGGTTTGTCTCTTTGAGCTTGCTACATGGTTAATTCTGCGAAGGGACCTGCTCATTCTTATGCAGGGCCATCTTTACTCAGTTTTACCAGTAACGTCACTGCAACTCAGATTTAAGTGGCCAATTTTTTAAAAGCTGCTACAGTCTTTAAGCTCCTAATGACTCCTAAAACATGAAGTGAATTCCTATTCACTGAGACTGAAACAAAAAGAGAGCTCAGTTCTTTCTCTACTGTGTGTTTTTTCTTGCCTTTTCATGGGTGAATTATTATAAAGGAAGCCATGTATCCATGGAGACATGCATTATTATAATGATAACTGGAAGAGGCTTCCTGTTGAGGAAATAATAAGTGTATCCTGGGTTGAATAAACTCCAAAAGAGAGAACTATCTCCTTCTGCCTGTCCCAGCATGGTGCCACTCTGCAGGAGCCCTGATGATTTCTATGTAGAACACAAGGGAGAAGGTGCTTCTCACAGCACCCATCTCTGGCTGTGTTGGGGTCTCCAAATGGAAACTCACGTGGGTGGTAATAGAGCTGGGAGATGCATTTACCTCCCTCTAGGTCCCATCTGCTGTCACTGCTCGGGCGGGAACCCTGGCAGTGCTGAAGTGGTACAACAGCACAGCAATGGGGAAGTTATGATGAGATGTTACCCATTTGCTGTGAGAAGGCTCCTGGCTGCTATGGGAGGAGAATGGCTCTCAAGGGAGATATAATCTGTGAGTTTAAGAGAAGCAGAGCTTCTAGAATAGCAACCACTCAAGTGCTTTTCTCTATTAAGGACTGTTTTAGATGTAAGAATGAGAGGGAAAGCTTAGAAGGTTCCTCTTTGGTTCAGTAACTTGCAGCAGCAAGCAGCCTGGCCCTCAGTCCTCTGACTCAACTGCGTTAAGGCCTGCAAATGGGGAATGGTGGTAGACAAGGCAGGAGGGATAACTATGTGAAAACTTTGGTAAAATTCTTCCTGCTTTCTATGCACATTTACTTTTTTGGTGCACCTTTTGGACACTTAGGGTCATTTGCTGAAGACTGTTTGCCCAGGGTTGTAGTAGGGGTTTTGGATTTTGTTTTAAGTAAGCTGGGGAAACATATCTCTTCCAGCAGGAAGAGCAGAGAACCATGCAGAGTGTATGGCTGATTGAAAAAAAAAGAAAATAAAATTACAATAATTAAAGGAAATCACTGACCTTGGATTAAATGTTGCTGTCAGCTGCTCAGAGCATGGAGCTTTGCATAGCTTTGGGGTGATTATGCAGATCAAATGCACAACCAACCAGAAAATAGGAATTCTGTTTTGTGAAAAGCTAGAATCATGCAACAGTACCATGACAGCATCTCTGCACCCCGGGTGGCAGGGACAGGACTCCTTCAGTCTGTATCAATAAGCCACACGCATACAGGCCAATCAAAATTCTCCTTCGTTCAAAATCCTTTTATTCTAGATAAAAAAATTTCATGGTTAATCATTATCATCTTGTTCCCTTGCTAGGTAATTAGTATTGCATTGTTGCTTTGTGCCTTTCCCTATGTTCCCTTCATGTTAGTGAAGTTTAATTGACATTAAAAGAAGAGGAAATTAAAGGGATTTTAATCAGTTGGTCTGTCCTATCTGTTTTAAAAAGAAAAGCTGGAGTAATAGAAAAATAGGCTGGTGTCTGTGCTCTCTTATCACCCATTTTGCCATTCATTACTGAATTGATGAGAATGTCTGCTTTGCATATTTAATCATATAACTGATTAAAACACTACAGGGATTTCTTCCTGTTAGTGGGTCTATAGACAATGCTATAGATGGTCAATAGGCTTTTGCCTAACTATTACTTTAACTTTTTTCAGTTTTCACTCAGAAACCAACACTGCGAGTGAAAAATGGATGCTTATTGTGGTTTTCTCAAAACATCCATTGATATCTACAGCAAGGCTTTATGTCATAAAAAGCTAAATAAGAAAATAATGTTCTTATCTATGAGAACTCTTTAAGTGCATACTTTAACACGAGAGTTTGCTTGAAGTTAGTTATTTAAAGATTTTTCTGAATTAAGACTTTGGTGCATTAAGCTTGCAGAATCTACAAATGCCTAATGTCTTAATTATAAACTGATTAGTAAACTTCCACTGAAGGCAGCGAGAGAGTAATATAGGTCACAAAAAGGATATTTTTAACTATATTAAATATTCAAATCTTGAGAAAAATTTAAAACAATCTAAACAGTAAGTCCTTTCTGGAATTTGGCCCAGCAAATAAAAGTTTAATAAACTTTAATGACCTGGATGAAAAGAAAACAGAAATTGGTCTCATTTTTCTTAACCAAAGCTGCTGAAGTAATCTTACTGTTTTTCAGGGTTTCTTGTAGTGAAGAGCAAATACAGATTTTAAATACAGTATTTATTAGGTTTTCTTCTTTTCTGGAATTTGCAACAATAAATAAAATCAGAGAGCGTTTTTTAAATAGCCTTGGAGAAATTTTCTAGAAAAATATGAATTCTGCAATTTGTGTGCACTGTTCAGAGGTGAACTCAAACATGCCTCTACCAGACAATTGATACAAAGGAAATTGTTAGGGACTTCAGGCTGTACACAGTGGAATAAGCAGGAGGGCTCCTACTGATTTCAGTGTGCTTGGAGTCAGGCAGTGGAAATGAGATCCAGGCAGTTCTCCAGTGCAAGCTGGTGGCAAAACTCCAATTGCCTCTCTAGGGACAGGTTTTTATACTAGATTTTACTAAGACTTCATATCCACAAAGTTTTTATCCTTGAAAGAAAAGCAGGAGATGCATCTCACTGGGTGTCTGCAATTGCTCTTTAGGTGGAAAGCACTTAAATACTATAATCAGGTCTGAATTTAGCAGCCTGGTTGGTAATGGGAGATGGCCTTCAGGAGCTTTATTAGTCATGGTTAGGAGATGGAGTCATTTGGGAGGAGGTGTCTGCAAGATCTGACTGTATGGAATCTGCAGAATGACACATTGGCGGGCATGTGATGCGTAAATGGTGTATATGGAGAGGAGGCTTCCTTGCTTATATCCTCTTACTAGCTGTGCTCGTTCACCTACATCTCAAAATCATGGATGTGGGTAGATGTGTTCTGAATCCCAAAGGGCAGTGTTTCGATTTCATATTTTGTTCCTTTCTATTCTTGGCATGTGATAGCAAGTTGGACAAACTGCTTATAAAACTCAAGACCCTCCCCAGGATTTGTCAGATCCCTGAGCTAAGCCTTTCTAGGTCTCAGAGTAGCTTCCGTGAGTTTCCATGCACCCCTGAATACCAGTGACTGTTCTATCTGTGGTGAATGTATTAGAGGGAATATTTCAGTCTCTTCTGTAAAAGCACTTAAAATGGAAAATTTGCATAGCATCTGTTTTGGTTTGCTGTCCATACACTAATGTTGGAGATGATCTGGGAACTGACAGAAAATAAGTAGTGGGTTTTTTATCTTCATAATTTTGAGACATGCTGTCCAAATAGGATACCCAAGCTGGTTCAGATTCCACTGATAAATTTTTTTTTTTTGTTTTATTTTTAATAAACCATGGGTTGTTCCTTTGTCTACTTGTTGGTAATTATGAGAATAATCATATGTGGCTGTAATTACTCCTATGCTTAATTTTCATCCTGGTTAAAGGCAGAAGGAATTTATCAAAGCAAAAATGGAAATTGTTTTGTCCAAGATAGGGAGTCACGTTCGTGCATGTAAAGAAGTTGGCTGACAGACTATGAAATGCAGGTCTCTTCTGGGAGGCCTTTAGCCATTGTGTACCTAAAATAAAATATATTTACATTATAATATACGTTCCTCTCAGGTTTTATGTTGGGTGTCTTTTGGAGAAATCTTGGTTTTTTGAGGGACACAGTCTGCATGAAAATCTGGTACTTCTAGGAACATCTGTGCCTTCATATTACAGAAATAACTGTGTCTGTAAATGAAAGAAAGCAAGGACAGGTGTAGTGTGGTTCTCATGGGTGTGGGATGATGCTTTATCCTAACAGTGGCCATTTGCACTGAAAAGAGAAAATGTATTTACTGCTACTTTATTTTCTTCAGCCTTCAATTTGGGAGATCCTTACATGATTTAATTTCAGGATCTCTTTATAAATACTGCCCTGGTATGTGAAAACATGGAGGCAATTTAAAAATGTCTTTTGTGTCTTATTGCTACAGTAGTGTAGGTATTGTCTAAGCTGCCTTTAAAAACTAGCTTATGTATCTGGAGAAGTATAGTGCCAGCGGTACAGGGGTAGTTATAGGCTAAAAAGCCATCTGAAAAGCAAGTAAAAAAGTAGCAACAGAATTCGTTACAATCCTTCAAAAAAAGACCTTATATCTACTGTTTTATGAAACATGATGCTCTAGATAGCACAGAAAGGAAAATAAACTTCCACTTTATCAATCTGCCTTTGTGGGACTACCTTTAAAAGGCTGTTTGGGATGGAGGTGGGGGGAATGCTTCATGTGTAATTCATTAAGACCTGCACTAGAATACAGACAGGAGCATTCCTGTAGCTTTTTGCTGTTTCTTTTCGAGTGACTGCAGTCTCTAAGGGGAACATGGGCACCACCATTAGCAGGGGATGAAGAGAGCTGTGTTGCTTTTCAAAAAGTGGACAAATAGAATACCTTGGAAAGGAGATCTGAGGAGAAAGGAGACTCTGACCCATGCACCTTTGGTTAATGAGCCATCGCGGTCCTGTAATAGTCCCTGTAATAATTCTTGAATAGGACTGTTTCCTCGCAATGGAGTTGAAGGACATTGTACATCTCCAGACTTCTCTTTCCCTTCTTGTCCCTGTCTTGTTTCTGCATTCAATAAGCAGAAAGCTTTGCTGCAAATTGACAGAAGTCCCAATGGTTTCATAGCAATCAACAGCTTCCTGCAGGCTTTGCAGGGTGCCCTGATGTGAGGGCTAGAATGAGCAATTCAGTCTGCACCGATGGCTGGGTCTGCAGTCGTTGCCTGAGTGCACTGACAAAATCAGTAGGGTCTCTTGTCGGACCTCGGGTGTGATTTCCCTGTGGAGAGGCTTGCTCCCTGACACTTCACTCTTTTAGTCTGAAGTTCTCTTTATTTATTCTGGGATAGGAACCTTATAACAAAGACCTCATGTGCCAATTTATTTTAATAGATTAGACCTATAGGAAGCCATTAACATAGGACTACGCTGTGTTAAAGCCATCAGCATTACGTGACACAGCTTTATCTGCCCCTTCATAGCACTTCAGTAGGGAAATGCATGACAAGGAGACAGTGAGCCAAAGGGAGATGTACTCTTGCAAGTGCAGTTCTTTGGAGCCTAACCAGTTTATGGCAATGGTGATATGACTAGGTGGCCTTTGGTAGGGAAAGAGACTCAAGAGGAGACTCAAGAGGACTGGATTGTCCTTCTTAACCTGTGTTGCTGTGATGTTCTTTGCAGTGGACCACAAGGGGGAGGTAGATGCTGCTTTATTATCAAGGAAGATAACTTCCAGCAAGGAGATGTGAGTGATACATAAGGGCAGGGAGGCTGTCTGGCCAGAACCATAAAACCCAGACCTATGATGAGCTGCTAAAGCCTCACTCTCATCTTCACCTTTCAGTAGTCAGACTCATAGTGTTTTCAAACAGTAAACAAATGTGTTACCCATTTCACAGCTGGACAACCTCAGTTACAAAACTATGATGTGAGCTGACAAGGATTACTGAGGGGAGCTCGATGACAAGGCACTGGATGACTGTCCCTGGCTCAGGGTGGTCTGTATGGGGCAAAGGCTCTTTCCTTGTCTTGTCCTCACACTCACTTGATAGGAAATACCTGTATTGTTGCAACATTTGTCATATTGTATGTTACTCTGCTGTTCCTCAGTGCTCTGTTCCTCAGTCTTCTGCAGTCCTTCTGTATCAAGTGTTATTGATATTTTTTTCAGCTCCTCCCACATGGTCTCATTTGCTTAAGCAGTTTTTCTGTGCTTGCTTAGAAAGCTGTGACCCTTCTGTAATCCTAGTGTTGCCCTTGGTTTTCAGCAAAGAAGAGATGAGCACATATTTACAACTTCACATAATTATATTTTATGATAACCTGATGCTAATGTGAACACCAAATTTAACATACGAATCTAATTACGTACTTCCTGTTGAATAATGCATGGTAGTAGCAGTCATTAGCTTTGTACTGTCTGAGAATGCAAGGCTCTTCCATTTGTGGAAAACACATAAACAGAAGACAAAGAAACAAAATCTTCTCACAAGGTTGTCATTGTTCCTGTCTCCCAAATCAGAAGCAGTGTCATAGTGAATCAGATTCCCAGCACTGAGCGCTCCCTGGTGTGCCAGATACTTAAAAAGAGGGTGTAAAACATGTTGTACTAGCTAGCAAGTCACACTAGCTTCTTTGAAATCACTGGTTGACTAAATGCCCATCTGGTCTTGAAACATGGTTCTCTGCTGATGTGGGAAGTGGAATGAGAGGAAACAAAAAAATCATGTTGAGGCTGAAGGATAGATAGAATGAAAAGCAGTAAATGGGCCAGTGCTCTCTTGGTAACAGCACCTGTTTTGGGTTGACCACTTTTATAGCACTCCACAAAGTGTCTGGGCACAAATATTTCCAGGTTCACCTGCAGATTCAGGTTCAGGACTTGGTGTGAGGTCTTGATATTCAAAGCTCCTTTCATTAAGGAATCTTCCACATGGGAAAGGTAAGAGGAGGAAGAGGAATTTTCTTTGGGAGGTAAAATCGTTGGTTCAACTTAAGCAGAATGCAAGACACAAGAACCACAGAGCTAGCTCACTAATGAAATTTGATAATGGACTGCAACATTTTGACAAGGCTATCAAAACTATTGTTTTCAAATATCTGACCCAAGCTGTGGATACTGAGTGTTTCTGCAAATCCAGGCCTTAGTATAGGGCTATTCATCAATTTAGAGGACTGAAAAGTAACTCTGCAACAAGGGGAACTTACAAAATGGAATGGAATAACATACCAAATGTTTCCTCATCTGTGCCTTAGCTGCCTTCTCTGTCCCACTGGTGTTCAGGAGGCAAAGGAAGAGACTAGTGGGGATCTTTTCCTTAATATAATCTCCCAGCAGGAGGGAATTTTCCTCTTTAGCAGGCAGAGACTGGGAGAGAGAAAAAGGCATGAAGAAGGTTAGCCTTACCCCCCCGGTGGAGCACGTATTTAGTGCTGGCACTAGGAACAGGAGCAGGATTTAATTCATATTGGTTTCTTTTGTCTGTCCTGTGGCAGTCACATCCCACTTATAAACATCTGTATATTCTTATATTCACTCTGGTGGGATTCTGACTTGCACTGTGGGAGATCCAGGTAGCATCATGTACCTTGGTATCCTTCCCGTCTGTCAGCAGAGCTTGATGGTCCAGGTATCTGACAAGCCAGCTACTCCGTGGCCCTGAGTAGGTAAAAGCCCTAAAGGAGGTATGAGTGACTGCCACACACAGCTAAAAGTTCGAGAGCATATTGTTACGTCTGTCAGCTTGCACTGGGAGTACCAGCTGCCAATACACAGCAGCAGAAGCTCTGACTCACTATTGTTCTTGTTTCTGGCAATTGCAGTATATTTGCAATCACCATTGGGCTAATTGTTATGAGAAGTGCCACTCTACTTCACACATCTGATGTGTGTTGATTGTAGTTTATAACAGAACAGTTTATAACCTTCTGCTTCTTGTCTGTACGAAAGGGATGTTTCTTTTCACCCTTCTGACACTTGAGAAATTAAAAGCTGGCTCAGCTGGGGCTGTGCATGATCTTGGGCCTCTCGTCTTCTATCATACAGTTCCCTTTACTCCTTTGGGGCAAGCTGTGGAAATAAGGGTTTGCTTATGTGAATAAATGTGGTGAATTGTGCCTTCAGGTTGCAAAGGTGATAGTCTGAGTTTCTGAGTTCAGAATGTATGTATAGTTTTCCAGGCTCTGAAGGTGCAAATCATGGCACCTGAAGTCAACTTAATGTGATCTGTGTGGGGTATGGGCATAGCGGGAGTGTCAGTCCCTTGAATGGATCATCTGGGCAGAGTGGCCTCTGTTCAAAGCACTGCAATCACTGGTGGTGCTCTGAGACTGTGGCCCGGCCTTAAGAGGATAGGAAGGAGGATGCTCCTGGCTACTGTGCAATTTACAGACTTGCTTTCACAAATGTGTCTTTATGATGTGAATGTATGAAAGATGAAGGTAGCATAAGTTTGGTTGCTTTTCCCTTGAGCTGAAGGCTTATTTATGATTTGCAGGGTATGAGTGGTTTGGGAGAGTTCCTTATGCTTTCCTTTTTCCTCATGTTCCTTCTAGACCTGCATAAATCCTAAACCCCAGGCCTGTTTGGCACTGCGCAGGTGCATTGATTAGATGTGAGTCAGGTGGGCTAGGCTTGGGACTCTGCCGTGCTGATGTACTATTACTGTCTGTCTTTCCTGTGAGTTACTGCTTGGCTTTGCTGTTTGCTTTTCTTTCCGATTTTGATAAAATGTTTATATAGAAAAAAATATATGTAATATGAATATACAGTATTATGACCTTTCCTTATATCTATAGACTGACTAAAAATGGTCAATAAGATTTACTTAATGGCAAAAGTAAGTATCTCACTGATTCCAGGGTTGTATTTCTGTCTAGTATGTGCAGGTTGCAGGGTGAGGGTTTTTGTGTGGGGCTGTTTCACTTTGTGCTTACGTTCTCCCCTACACATCTACTCTCTGGTATTTTGGATAGGTTTGTATCTAATCTGAGAAACTAACTTCCTCTTTTGGTAATTTTTCTCTTTTTTTTCTTTCTTTTTTTTCCCCCTCTTTATTTTCTCCTAACTGAGCAAGAACAATTTTGCCTTGCTCAGTGTCAGATCTTTGGAGAGGAACATTTTCACTATGGTTATTTGAGGATTTTAAAGCAGCAGTTCTGGGGCATATTTAAAATTAATATTATTTTCCTGCTGAGAGAAGGAAACGATGTCTGTATTTTTCTGTCAGATGGCTAAACTCTCTGCCTTCCCAGGCTGAGACTGCTTGTGTCTTTGTTTTGCTTTTGTTATTGCAAATGCTGCTTTTTCAGACGACTTTTGTACTGGTCAGTTTCCCAACGCAAAATTTGTTTGCCAGCCCATAGTCATCCTTACAAATGAAGCTATGCCATTTAGTCACAAGTGATGGTCCCCACATTTAGTGTAAAATTGAGACTACCTACTTGCTTTTTGCATGTCGGCTTTCTTTGCTGTGATTGCTGGGCTTTGTGGGCACTGAGCAAGGGAACAAGATACCCTTTGCTCTGTGAGAGGTTTAAAGCATAAGTCTTGTGTCGGTGACCTTTAGCAGCCTTCAACATGAATTAACAGGCCACTCTTTCACCACAGGCTGAGTGAAATCTCTCAAAATGCTGACCTTGGTCTGACACTCTTATGTTCTGGTGGCCTCAGCCAGTCCCCCAGGGCTCTGCAGCCAGTGCCAGGCAGGAGGCTGTGAGTGTTTTACACTGATGAGCACCTTGCTCATGTACTTGCATGGGGAGTGTATCCACGAGCAATCGCTCCTTGAGATGGTAAGGCCATCTTTCACAGGTAGGCCTGGCTGGACACTTGACCTCGCTGCAGCATAGCTGTGCTTGGTACCAAGGCACTTTCTGCTTCTGGACCTCTAGGGACAAAATTGCCTCACTGAGGTACACTGTATGATTAATAAGTGTCCAGGTAATCACTGAACTTTAAATAGGAGACAAGGTGCTTTTAATAATTTTAGCACATGCTTAAATACTTTTGTGAATCTAGATTTTGATTACTTTAAAAGCCACATTTCCTTGAACTCTTTGAAAGTCTCTGGGGCTTAGCTGAATTTAGCTAAGTTTCCAAGGGAGCTAAGACCACATGCTCTGATGCCTATGAAAGTTCTACAAAAGCCTACCCACCTAAGCAGAGTATAATACTAAGGATGAAAAATGAGATGTGTGTTTAAAATCAAAAAAAGTACTGTCAAAAAGCACACTAGGAGGCTTAGCAGTTGTATGAAAGGAAAAAAGTTGTGGAAGAGAATGGGTCTGGTGGACAACATCATAACGTATTTCTGGGAAATGGCTTGAAATGGCATGCAACAACATTTTTCTAATCCTTCAGGAGCAGAGAAAAGCCTTTCAGCTCACTGCTTTTAGTACTTACATGTTATGGCTTGGCTTTATGCTTATATCCCAATAATTTAATATTTAGCTGAGCGTAAATGTCTTCGGAAGCAAGAGGGTAAGAATGGCAGCCTGCAGTCTGGAAGGCTTGGTTTTTTAGGCCTGATTTTTCATTTGATTTTTGAAGGTAATGAAAATGCTCTTGATACATTGATAACCAGTAGCTGCTTTGACCTTCTTAAGTAAGAAGGATGAGTGGATGTTCTTCAGAATGATATCTTGCACGTGTACAACTCTTCTTTGGATGATTTTGTCCTTTTTCATTCATATGTCATATGGGTAGCTGAAGCACTGCTATTGTTTTGGAAGATGAAGAATATTTTCTTTCCAAGTTATTCTGCTTATGCTACTTCAGGTGATTTTTCCCTAAACAGATCAGCCTATTGACTTTCTATCTGTGTAGTCACTAGAAAGAGGGACCGATCCTTGTGAGCACTGGAGGATAAACCTGTTGGGCTGAGAAGCAGGACTCTGTGTTAGAAGTCAATACGAGACTGTTGTCTTGTAGTCCATAATCCGTTTAATCTCATCTCAACACACATTACTATGTACAATTTCCTGTGGAGTCATTGGTGTTTGCCCTGAGTGAGGTTTGTATATGGGCCTTGTAGAGCAGGGATAGCTGAGCAGTGGTGTCTTCTGCTCCCTGAGCGTGGGGTCAGGGTCTGCCCCTGTGGCTGAAGTAGGTGCCTGGTCCAAGGTTCACTGGTTTCTAATGGAAATCTTAATTATTTGACTCCCAGTTATTCTTCTGCTGTCTTGGCAAAACTAGAGAAAAAATCACTGGGTGGTAGTATTTCCGATATGACAAACTTACTTAGCAAGTTTCTATTAATTATTCCACAAAACTTATAAATTGACTCTGTTGTTTTCTTAACCTCAAAGTAATGAAGAAATTCTGTCTCCATTCCAAACCCATATGCACAGAGACTATTCCCTTATGGAAATAAGGAAAGCAGTGGGCAAGTTTTCTTTTTACAAGTTCTCTAAAGGAATTTCAAATGTACCACACTCCTAATATATCATCTGGGGGGAGGGGTTATTTATTACTCTTCTGGGGATTTTTGTTACTGTATTACTGCTTTGCACCAGTAGCTTTTGGAATGTTGTCTTCATGAACTAGTGCTATATTCCCACTTTTCCATCCTGTTTGCCACAAATTAAGACTCTAGTTAAAAATCCACTCACATCTTATGTTAAATGTTTCCAGCTGAGAGACAAATCAGGCCTGTATCATTTTGATTTGGTAGCCGTCAATGTCATTATCCTCTGAGGTTCTTCTTGTAAACTGTGACCATGATTGTTTTGTAGCTATTGCTTTCAGACATGCCATGTACTTCATCTGTCAAAGCCAGGAAGTATGTCTTAGCCTAATTATGATGTTTGTGAGGAACAAACTAATCAACTGAGTTCTAGTTTATTATTTCCAAAGATAGACTTAAATAGATGTATGTATAGAATATAGTGGCTCTTTGTGTGGTCAGGGGAGCTTACAGTAAAACTTGGGAGAGAAGTGGCGTGTGGATGTTACAGCTCTTGCTGCTGTTTTATTTCCAGGGCTGACCAAAGGAAACGGGTGAAGGACGTTTCAAGTTTTGCCCCACTTTACTTAACCAGGCATGTTTTCACCTGTGGGGTTTTTGAGAAGGTTAATATGCAGCACTTGTCTGTGTCAAGAACTGCCTACAGTTCTTACAGTTGATGTGGTATAGACAGAAATATTGACCAAGGTTTGTTTTTGATCATAAAGATGAGTTGATTTCTGGAGGTTGATTTCTTTTCCTGCTTGTCTTTAGAAATCTGCTCCTAAAACATCAGGTTGCTCTAAGATGAAGAGCCACTACCTGGCTGCACGTTGCTTTGTTTTACATGTGGAACCATGAAATAGCACCATTAGATGAATAAGGTATTATTGTTTATCTGTAAGAGTGGCAGGGTTCGAATAGTTGTTGGTCATGTGTTTCATAAGGCTTTGTGGAAGTGTCCAACTTGGGGATTTGGCCATTGCATTCCCTAGTGTCACAGAACTTCCTCTTCTTCCCTGTACGTTGTGAGGAGTAAGTGGAGGGTTTTGCTTGGATGACCTTTTCCTCAGCAGAAAGGAATAAATAAAATCCATAGGGAGTGTTGTCAGGGTCCATCTGGTAAACAGAACTTTACAACATGGAGAGGTCAGCTGGATTAAAGGATCAAGACAGCTTTCTGAAATTCCAGGGGTGAGACTGTAAATAACCTATTACAAGCTTATCACAAAGGAATACACTGCATAATGGATGGTAGTGAAAATCCAGCCATCAAATTACTGAATTAAATAAATAAACTCCAGAAAATAAAACCTGATACATGTTTTCAGTGGGTTACGACTAACAGAAAACGCTTGACCATTTAGATTTGTCTTTCAGTGTGTTCTTAAATGAAATTACCTTTTTGTGGAATTGATACAACATATATCTTCATATACAGTGGCAGTTATTTGAGCTAGAGTTGAGATCTTTCCTAGAAATGCTGACACAAGAGAGAGTCAACTTAGCAGAAAAACACTAACCACCTACATAGCTTTGAGTTCTGTATTTACAGTGGAGCTCTTAAATGCAAGAAATGGTACATGTCTGTACAGGTCCAACCTTACTCTCAGTGTTTTCTCTTTCGTTATGGATATTTCTAGCCTGTTCCATTTCTGTGGATGGGTAAGCACTGTATGCAAAGTTCTGCTGTCTGTATTTGTCTTGTGATATTTAATGAGTACTTTTTTACAAGGTTGTGCTAATTGAGCTAGCTCAGTGTTCCCTCTGTGTCAGGGCAAAGTTCTGAGGATGGCTGTATAATAATGTACAAAATCATCTTTGGAAAAGCAGAACAGCATGATAATTGTGTGTATGTTGCTTACCTAAGAAAAAGCGAATCCAGTCTATTCAGGAATAAGAGCCTCTATTGAACTTTCTATTCAGAACAAAATTCCAATCTCAAATGAAAAGCTGAAATACCAGGATTTCCTGCGGTTTGGAAGTTAATAAAATAGGTGTCAGATCAGTTCTACCACTTCTTATTGTGACAGTACTGGAATAGTTACTCAAATAAAATAGCTTTAATTGAAATACTGATTTTAACTCATTTTGATTTGTTTTTAGTTGTTTTGTTTAACTTATATGCTTAAATATTATTTTCTGATTCTATAGAATTTCCATATTGAAGTATAGATGTGCTGATAGCCTTGCACCAAAAAAAGGAAGTAAAAAAATGAATAGCTTTGAATTTATATTCAACTTTTAATCTATATGTCAGAGAAAGCTAATTTCACAAGCTCCTTTCTTTATAAATAGAGTATGAGGACTGTACAAAGCTTCATTCTAAACCAGTGTCCTTGAATCCAGATGAGATGGTTTGCTTGACCCTGAGGTTATTTATGCATAGAAGTGGTTTGTTCTTTTCCACTTTGGGGAAATGTCTCTTACCTAACTTAGGTCCAGACCATTTGGATACAGTTTGTACAGTGCACAGTGCATGTGCAAGGAACAAAGCAGCAGTATGGGACACCTTGGCATATGGGACACTATGGAGTGATGTCACCATCACTGACTCTCTGTGCAAGAAACAAGTCTTGTTATTTGACATGGGAGACTCAAGCTGTGGACAATTTTAAAGAAATCGGTGATTTTTGCATCTCTAAATTCTAGTGGTTTTAAATGTAATAGGTGATACTCAAGTGAAAATTGCCTTCTCTTTTGCCCACCTAGATAGATATTTTTATTTCCCTTTCTTTCTGATTATTTCACCAAATCTCTTCCACTGGCTCATCTTGGCCTTTCAAGGACTTGGTGTTACAGCTTTTCATTCCTCAATAAATCTTCCTGTGGTTTTGAACAATGGGAGAGAAGTGGTAGCCAAGACAGCATGGACCACTAGAGTGATCACCTGTCATATTTTATCACTGGTAATTTTTCTCTAGCCCAGCTGCCTATTGTTGTTTGCCCCTTTATTGTTCCCAGAGTACACATGTAATCAGTGAGTTGGAAAGTTTTCAAGCATGGTGGCTGTATTGAGTAGGAATATCCTGCTTGCTTCAGGTTCAGATTTAGGCTAAGTGGAGCATCTTCCTTTTTTTTGGCAGACTCAGCCTAATTTTGTGAATGCAAGGGGATTAATACTGAATGGGGTGATTATATATAAGCTTTTCTGTTGTTACTCTTCAGAAAACACATCTGCAAGCAACAGCTTAATTGTGTCATGTCTAGGAGCCTGATTCAACCAAAGTTAATATTTTTTTTGATTCCTGACATTTCAGGACACAGAGTGCCAGACCTGGCACCTGTGAACTGATGGCTTGCTGCATTCTGGTGTGTTGCTTTGGGATTGCATTTAATGGTATCACTAAGACCAAAACCCACACATCATCATCCTAAGACAAACCAATGTGAATTCAGACTTTTCATAAAGCAACTTATGTCTCAGCAGTAACTGGCAGACTTTAGATTGTCTTTACCTTAGATGCCAGTTGGTATTCAGTGCCCCAGTTCTGCTGCATTGTTTTCTTTAGAATCTCAATATTTTGCATGCCGAACTGCAACTTCAGTGGAAGAGTAACACTTTACCACAACTTACCCTAATGACATTGAGAGACTGTTCAGTATGTTTTGAAGTCCACTGGATAACAGCATGAGGCAAACCAGATAGAGAACGGTGTTTTTCTGTATGGTGGCTGATTGCAAACCAACCACATCCTCCTTTTCCTTTGATTTCTTAAAAACAAAAATACCCTAAGCAGGAAACACAGTAAATCTTCTTTACCTAGTGAACCTGTTCATCAAAGTCTATGATATTAAATCAGCAATTATCAGTGGCAATTTCTTGAGAACTGCAGGGCTTGGGGCATGTGTACAAAAATTTCAAGACTGATGCAAACAAACCTCAGGGTGGTTTCCAGGGAGCCAGGGAGGCTTCTGTCATACTGTGTTACTGCCGGGCAATGGTCTGTCCACCTCAGTGTTTATACTGTGTTCAGTCTTGTGATTGTTTACTCTGTGGTGCTTAAAAAAAATAAAATCCAGGCCCCAAAACTTTTTGTTATGGAAGAATGTTTTTTGATAAATGCAGTAGTTCAAGGGATGTGGTGTCTGGTGTGGTTATGACCTCAGGGAGGAAGAACACATGAATTTAGACCTGTGCCTCCACACTTGCATTTCAGGAAAATTGTATCTGTGTTCTAGGCGGATGGGAAAGCAGTAACTTCCCAGCTATCTAAATGCTTGCTTAGACCATTCCCCATCCTCATTATAACTGCACTTGCAGCCTGACTGTAATACAAGCAGCTTCCTGCTAGCACTTGGCAATAACCTTTACAAACAACCTGTTTCATAAATAAGTTTGTGTTTGGTACAGTTGAACCAGAAAGTTTGCCTTTGTGGTTTTCTGCATGTCCTTTTGCTCTTTATCTTTAGTCAGAGGAGCCTTGAGTCATGTTCCTATTTGGCTATTCTGCTTCCAGCTCAGATGGAATAGGTTACTCCTTGGCATTGGGCATTTACTAAATAAGTTTCAAGTAATTCCACCCTAGGAACCAGGGGAATGTCTGCAGAGAGTGATGGTGTAATTAAAAAAAAAATACAGTGGGGTTGTACAGCAGCAGTGCAAAACACTGCAGTACTAAGAGTGCACTGGTAAGAGTGCACTGAGAGTGAGTTCTGGGACTGAGCATTTCTGAGTGGGTTCCTGAGTTAAGCACCTAAATCAGTGACCTGCCTTTCAAAACAAATGAGCCTTTGACAGATTTCATTACCTTTAATTCTCCTTTCCTTCAGTTTGCCTGTCTGTCACGTGGATGGGATGCTTCAGCTTACTGCTGGGGTTATAGCAGGCTTGATTCTTCTGTATTTTTTAACAGCAAAATGAGAGTCCAAGGCTGAAGCACTGATACGAAACTGAGGAGACTGGAATGTCATTTCTGGCTATACCACAGAGTACAGGTGACCCTGGGCAACTCATTTGATCTGTCTGTTTTCAGTTGTGAAATAGGGCAAGTCCTTTCTTTCACACAGCTTTTTCTTCTCTAGCTCTACTTTGTCACCTCTTCAGGGCAGAGGACTATTTGTCACTGTGGGTACGTTCAATCCCTCATACAGTGTGGGACCTAAATATAATTCTGCTGCTAGCAGGATAAAGGAAAGAGCAAACCATTACACAGCATCTAAAGGACTTGGGGCTTACTTACTGCTATTTAAGATTGCAGAAGCTTTTCTTCTGTATTAACTGAGGTATTAACTACAGTTCACTCAGGCTTTTTCAGTGCCTTATTAGCAAGTGTTGGAGAATGATGAAAGATGAGCATGCTCCAGTGAGGAGTTCTGCACTAAAATCCTCTACAACTCCTTTCTCCCCAGTTGGAGAGACAGCTCTCCATGGCTACTCTGCAAAAAGCTCCCAACACTTTTCTAGCTCCTTTTACTTTTTTTTGCTATTATTTCCTTCCTCCAGGATTTTCTTAAGATCGAAGCATTCAATTTAATCAAATTAATGGCCATGCTCATTGATGACTGTGCTAAGTGTGTTTAATTAAAAACACCAGCTTCTTTGCCAGGGAATGACATCCTGACTTACTTCTAACTCAGTGTTCCTATCTTCCAAGACAGTATTTTATTTATAGACACCACATAAATAATTTGCTTTGCTTTGACATTTTCCAGCTATCTAAAAGAAAGCCACCTTTTCCTGTTTTTTGAGTGGATGCCTTTCTATCAGGGGACTTCTTTGTCTGCCTATATGTGGTTTATGGTGGTACTTTGTATAGCCGGAATATTTTTCCAAGTTAGGAAAATGAATCACTTATTGACCTGACTTTTATTGCTGCTCTGAGACAAACATCACCCATAAATCGAGCATTCTCTAACTTTTATCTGAATGAAATGCTGTAAATTTTATTAAACATTTTACCATTTCTCTCACAAGAGTTTTGGAGTGTCATCCAACCCAGAGGAATAGTTTCATTTCTGTTATTAAATAATCTGGTTGTGTTCTTTATCAGGCTCTATGTCAAATGAGTTTGGTTAAATTGAATGACTCTTTATAGTGGCTGGCAAGACAGAGTGGTTTAGTGCTCTGACCTTTTACCTCTGAAGGCCTGAAAGCCACACTTTTGGTCCAGATAAAGCTGCTTTGCACCTCTGAAGCTGTATAAAGTGACATTCAGCTAGCCTCAGAGGACTGTTAGCAGAATCCTTTATAGCTTGAGAGCACTGCACAGAGACTTAACTTTCCAATCATTGCGGTGTACCAATATAGTGCAAAAAGTAGGCTGGAAAACTCTTACGGTCATGAACAAAAGTCTTGTGCTGATTTCCTGCTTCGGGTCACAGGCAATCAAAATTTGTTTATCCGAGTCTAGTGGGTACTGGCCATGTCACAGGGACACGTTGCAGTTTGCTCTAAGTGTAACATGCCTGCTTGCCAGCTCCTGAAGTGACCAGAATTGCAATCTTGGGCAACGCCTGCAATTCAGTCCTGGCAGAACTGTCCATTGCTTTTTATTACTTTGCTCTACCCTAAATCCTCAGGAACTTATTTTATCTAGAGGTTAATACATTTGTTTATATGTGTTGGGCCCAGTCCAGCATTCTCTCATGGTATTGAGGGTTTCTGACTTCAGCATATGCCAGACAAGACTTAGATTTTGTAATGTCTGTGGAAAAAGCACATGGGTGTGTTGGAACATTTACAACACAGACATGCAGAGGTAACACTGTACCTAGGTTTGTCCCATGCTTACAAAACATGAGTAGTTGTGAGAACAACTGTGTTGCTCAACCCCACAGCCTCTGTGTGTTGTATATCTATCTTGCTGGAAACTTTGGGCTTTTGTAATTATTTTAACAGTCTTGTGTGGTTTGATGAAAATGCAGTTACTTTCAGGATTTTTATTTCTGTAAGTTCCAGTGAGGAAGTAATTTTGGTAATGTAGAAATAGAAGAGCTTTAAAAAATAGTTGCAGAATGGAAGGGAGTTGGCTGGCCAAGGAAAAAGTAAGCCTTCAACAATCTAGAGGGAATCTAATGTAATTGGAAGAGATGCATAAAGTGGCACTGGATGCTGTTGTACTTGGGTAAATGAATCTGCATTTGGTTGTGGAACAAGCAGGTGTCAGTCTGAGAACCTTTTCAAATCCATAACTTTGGCTGCTTCCGTGGTGATCTGGCTTTGCTGTAATGTTTGTGGAAGCCTTGTTGAAATTTAGGAGCCTGGGTACTGGGTTTTACATGGTTCAGTGTTACTCATGAAAAAAATTCTACCATCTTCCTGTGCATCCAGTAACAGCTGAAAAGTTACTTACACAAGTGTAGCAGATTGCCTCAGATGACAATGCAGTAGTTGAGTATTTGCTGTAAAAGTGCTGGGTGAGGAAGCAATTGGATTTATACCGTGCTGATATAGCAGCATATGACAGGGACTGGAGAAAGCCCCAGATCTGCAAACCTAGACTTTTAGGGAAGTTCAGATCCTTTGGCTTCTTTCCTTCAACTTGCTGGTGGTGCACTTTTCTGTGCTGGACTCTGCTGAACTCGGGTGAGCTAATCTGAGGTAGCAGGAGCACTGTGTGCTTCTCAGCTATAGAATCAAGGCTTTAGTGGTCAATCTCTAATTTGATTAGAAAAAGGAAGGGGGTGGGGGAAGAACTTGCTGTTACAGAACAATCTCAATGAACTTTCTAGCTGTCATGTAATAACCTCTATTGCATTATGTTTGAAATTTCATTATGCTCTAGTCTGGCACTGATTCACCTAGACAATGAGAGGGTATTAGGACCAGCTTGTCAAATAGTTGCAGTAATAAAATATTTCCTGACTTTCTGTGGTGAGCTTTATAGAATTAGGGAAAAGGTAGAAGTGCAGCTGATGAGAGCCTCATGATGCTTCATACCCCAAGTGCTTTTTGTGTGTTTCTCTATTTCACAGTTTGTATTGGATATCACAGATAAAAGACTAATTTTGCTGCTTTTTTTGCTTAATTTGTTTTGTCTGCTTCATGCAACTAGGTGATTTAAATGGTCCACAAGTGAGAGATACCTTGGGGACAAAACTTAGTTTTATGCTTCATATTATTCAGACTCTAAAGCTCAAAGTAATTGAATCTCTACTCAGAAATGAAGATTGAGTATTTTTATTTTAAATTTAAGTGTCTATATAAACATGATGCCTCAGGGCTTTGCTGATTTATAATATATGTGATTTGAAGGGTGCCTTAGTGGCTTCAGCAGAACCCTTTTCATTATATTACTCTTTGGGAAAAAATATGCAGCCCATAATTCTTTTCTTTCCTACACTATAATATTGCTAATGCTCTTTTCTGTCATGATCCTGTATAATGCTATTAGCTAAGCAGCTGTTCTATACCTCAGACACATGACAAAACACCTTACAATATTGGTTCCTCCATGTACTAATGATAATCTCCATGCCGTTTTTCCCCTTCTTTTGTGTTTGCCTCCTTTCCCCCACTGCCTCTCAGCCAGGTGTCTTCAGTCTAATGGCCATAATAATAGATGAGCTCATGTTTCCAGAGCCTGCAAACATCAGACCACCGTTCTTTTGAAGCCCGTATGGTATTATTGTAAACAGTAGGATGGCTGCCTTCATCCTGGAGCCTGTTCAGTTTGAAAGGCAGGGCCTGAGGGCCTGTGCAATGTCGTGCTGACTTCTGTGCGGCCCTGCCCAGGTCTGTAGGGTGACTGATCAGATTCCCAGCATGTGGTTTAGCTGCCTCTTGCCAGAGTGCAAGTTCAGAGATGTGAAGCATGTTGAGTGATTCCACTCATCCTTTTTTGTGACTAGAGTCGCATGGCAACAGGTGCTAAGATTATGTCACCCATGGGATCAGTGGCTGAGGTAGCAGGCTGGTTTGATCTTTTCTAGCCAGCTGGCAGGCTGTGTTATGGCTTAATCTATGTCAGATGTTTCCAGACACAATGAGTTCAAAATACATTCCTTTAAATTAAAAACTGTGACAGGTTAGAGCTAGCTGTAGTTGGAGTGATCAGAGGAAAGTCCTCAAGATGCCCTAGTGGGGACCAAAGTGAATACTAACTTGTGAAGACATCCAGTTCAGTTCTTACCTGAGACCCAAAATAAAGCTTGAAAGTTGCGGAATGGGCAGTTTTAATGTGAGAGCCAGCTCCGCCTGACAGTGATAAGGTTTAATGAGCATGTATTTTTCTGTTGGGACCTCCTGCCTCTTCCATCACTTCATGGATGGCCAGTGGTCCATCCTTTGCAAGGCAGTCCAGGGTTGAAATTTGGAGTGACTACATGTTTGAGTGATAATCTTGTAAATGCAGCAATTTATGTACTGTAACCTGATGGTGAGACCATAGTGTTGCATAAAGAACTGTGGTGTTTTCCTCAGGGAGCAATAGTAAATTTGATACAGGATTGGTCCGGCTTTCTGGTGACACTCTGAATGTCTTCTGCGGATGTCTGGTGAACTGAAGAGTTACGCTGGGATAAGTGCTCCTAGTGGCACTTTGTATTTGGGACTTTATACTTGTCAGTCAAGCAAGGATGTGGACAGAATTATCTATTGCTTGGGATAAACCCCTCACCTTCTGCAGAAATGCAGCAGCTATGAAATGACTTTTATTTTTTAATTTTGTTTTTAATTTTTTTTCTCCTAGTCTTCCTTACTGGCCATTGAGATATGAACTGGCCTCCTTTTGTGTGCCGAGGCGTGTCCTTTCGCACAGCGTAAATTCCATGATTTTTCTATAGGCTCTGTATAAAAGACCATTCATTCTGTATAGAAGTGACAAGAAAATCGGCTTTAAAATTGTTCAGATTATTTGAGAATGATGTTTTCACTGCTGGTACTTAGATACCAGTGTAATAGGTCCCTTAAACCTAAGACAGTGAGACTTAGCTAATGTCAGGGTAGTTGTAACACTTCCATTGTTATTTTTCAGCATGGACTAAAAATGCTTAGTCTTAAAGGAGTTATACTTTTGCATATTTGCGGTAGATGTTTAGCCAGCCCTCTTTTCAAGCTCTGTGCAAGTGTCCACATAGGTATACGTACAAAAGAATGTGTATTTTTGTCTTGTCTTTGGTGGAACAAAATAGTTGCTTTCCGTAGTTTATTGTGTATGTGGTGTGAATCTGATTTGTATCAAAGAAATGTGTTGGGACCTGTAAATTCTGATGGTACAAGGTCTAATCCTATTTTAAGGAACAAGTACTAGTTCATGCACAGATGGTAATACATGCAAGCACACACTCTTTCAATGTGCGAAAGTGTGCATGTACACAGCTTTTCTTGGTCAAAAGGGAGTGCTAACATTTGAAAGATGAGGGCTGTAAATCACATTTTTTATTGAACTCTCTTTCTATGCCCACACATCCCTCAGGCCACTGTCTATGAATTATCCCATGCTGTTGGCCTATTCTTATCCCTGGGCTTTCCTCATCTATGCATTTGTATGATTACATGTGTTACATAAATACACTGTAGACCTCAGGAACAACACTTATTTTTGGACTACTATTTCTTTTCCTAGTATGCTTCTTGTTTCCTCAGGAGCCACAGGGTAACAGCTGGGGCACAATATGTACTTCCAACAGATCAGTAGGGGTATATGTGGCTTTAGTTCCTAAGCAAACAAACATTTTGTTTACCATTTCCAGGAGCAACCTCTTTTCCACTGAGAACATACCTAATATGTCAAACTACAAATATTCCTTTCATGCCTCACTAAACAAAACAAATTAATGTATAGTATTTCTTGCTCTAAGTATTTCTGGGAGGCATTTGGACAGTTATTCAGGAGAAGTATTCCCAGTTCTGCCAACTTCATAGGTGAAGCGAAAGAGAAAGAAAGGAAATGCTGTCAATTAAAAACTGTTGTGGCTGGGATGTATGAGATCAATGAAGAATTTTAAAAATTCACCTTTACATGAGTTATTTAAGTGTTTCACTTTGCTTTGAGTTCCAGTCCCAATTTTGAGTTCCAGAAAGATGTGTTCCCCCTCCCACTGCTTTTCCAGCAGCACAGTTATTATAGAAAGGGAAAATTAGTTAATAAAAATCAGGATACAAATGTCAAACTTTTCCATTCTGATGGAGTAATCTGTGAGGCAGGCTCATGGGAAAGATACATGGAATTTCCTACTGAACCCTAGATATGGCTAAGCTCTCTATTCTTCCTTCCCAAGGAATTTTGTTTTCTTTCTTGTGGAAGACTGATTTTGTGGTAAAAAAGAATGAAAGGTATCTATGGAATGACAGAAACGGTCGATTGATGTGACTTGCCCATAGTCAATGAAGAGGTCTGTGGTAGAGCAGGGAACTGCTTTGGATCCTGTCAGCTCCAATATTTGGTGGCCTTTTCTGGGGATCTTGCTTTTTTACGTTTTCTTTTTCATTTCTTTTTCTTCTTTTCCTTTTATTCTTTCTTGGCCAGTTTTCTTTGGTGGTTTGGCAGCATCGCAGATGCATTCTGATAGATATCTGAGAAGTGAATAAAATATAAACTAATACAATGGAAAAAGCAGTAAACCATTTCAGTGACAATAAGAAAGGGGGAGGGAGGACGGGACCAACAAAAAAACCTCAAATGCCTCCTAGAATAAAAACATAACTATTCATGAGCCATTACTGAACTTTCCTTTCTAACTTCTGATTTAGGTTGGGGTTTTTTTAATTGCTTCTTTGAGGAAGAAAGAAAATAGTATCAGAGTTGCAATGCAAAATGACATACTTTTAGTTTGTTATTGGTTCCAGCTAATAAATGTGAATATTGCTGTGAGCCTCTTTCAAACTGGTGGTCATTACAACTGAAATTCCATACAAGCTAAATGGGGGGAGCAGTTAAAAACATCTTTGTTTAGTGAGGACTGAAACAATAGAGGCTGCTTCCAAAAGCATAAAATGGTAAAGCATAGTAAAGAAGTTAGTCTAGTTGGATTGAAGCATTTCTGTGGATTAATAGAACAAACTGAGAAATTGGAATGCCAGATTTGAGGATGTATTTTGGGAGAAGGAAGCAGGACCAAAAAAGCTGAGGCGATAGCCAGAACAAGCATTACCACCACTGGGAATATGCCTTTGAGAAATAAGACAGGGGTCACTCTTCTTGCAAGAAAATGGGGTGATATTTCTTCCTTATTTAAAAAAATAAAAATTAAAAAATAGCCAGTATTGCATGGAAAAAGGGAATTTTGTCTCCAGCATCTTTTTCTCTTTTGGATGTGGATTGACAGCTCAGGTTTGGCTTAATGCTCATGTGAAAAGGGAGGTAACAAAGTGTATCTTTTGGGCTAGATTCTTAGCTAATATAAGTGAGCACAACTGTGCTCCTAACCCTTTGTAAGGGCAAGACGTGCAGAAGCAAGTGGGAAAGGTGAACAAGTTCGGTTCTTTGTTTAGTGCAAATTATATGTCATTTGACACAGGATGGTTTCCAATTCTGACATACTTTACTGCCAAAAAAATGATGCTAGGATGAAAATAGAACTGCTGGAAAGAACTAACATTCATTTCTCATCTGACCAAACTGCAGAAAACAGGGTAATTATAGGTGTGGGGAGTGAGGGACCTTCTGAACTTTGCCATTTTTCCTGTAAACGTTAAGCCCACTGAGACTCATCCAAACTGTCTGGAAGTAAACAGTGAGAGTCCACTTCTATGGTGAGGTTAGGGGGGTGTAAAAGGCATTTCTCTGGATTGTTTTCAACTTTTAGGTGAGGGGATAGAAACTGAACAGAGTGTATGGCCACTGGCTCATGTGCATGTGCTATGGATGTGATGAGGCCCAGTGCTGCTGTTAGGGTATTTAGTTTATCACAAGGCAATGTACTATTAGGGGTGAACACCGTGGTGTGTGCTTAGAAACTTTTTTGTGGCTTGAGTGTAGGGGAAATATTATGAAATATTTCATTTGAGTACATTCTCTAACCTTCATTGGCACTGACTGGGGGGAAACCTTGCTGACTCCCTCAGCAGTGAGGGCTGGAAAAGTCTGTTATTGAGCCTGAACTTCTTAGCTTTCAGCAGCAGGAGATGGGGCTGTGTGTGGGACACCTATTGTAAATAGATCCCAGTGTTCTCTGTTCACCTTTTCTCTAGGCTGCAGTCACTATGTATTTAAAATATGTGCCAAATACCAAGGAAAACGGCTTTGTTTCAGCTGTGACATCATACCCTCAGTTTTGCACACTGCCTGTATGTTTCCTTGTATGCACGTGGCATCCACATGGGAGGGCTGATGAGGTACCTGAGCATGTCTCGAATTTATCCCTGTCCTGCTGATAAAGGTTTGAAGAGACTGTTCTGATCACTTAGTCAGACTCAGATCAGTGACATGGTGCACTTCCACAGGGAATGGACACAGGAGGAAGTATAGAGATACTGTTTTGAAAATTTAAGAAGTCAGCTCCTGCCAGTCTGCCCTGCAATTCTGACTGTGATGTAGAGGGCAAGCAAGGTCTTGTCACATTGTTTGACATATTTATGGGTGTTTGGTGGCCAAACTCCGTTGTCTGCTTGCTCTAAGACACTCCTAGTCTATTCACATGCTAGTGAAAGCACAGATGTTACAGGCACTCTTACATCCACTCACAAGAAAAGGCACTGCAAATACAGTGCTATCTCCAGGTTTGGTCTTCCCAGCACAGATCTATCTCTGCAATAGAAATTACTTGGCTTTGCAAATGAGAGATTTACAACTGACGACACGAGAGCCAATTTGGTCCTTGCTTCCTTTCCTTAAACAGTATTCTCTTCTATTGTAAGCCTTCATGGCAAATGTTTTCTTATTGTGATGTGCTCTTGCTTATTTGAGGAAACCGTATTCTCTCCTTTTGTGACTGAATAACGCTAGCTGCAGAATTTGTGCATCTACTGACTTTTTTAGTTATACCCATATCAACAGAGAAAGCTGTAAGAGGGACCAGATACTGTGGGAGGAAGGAATCGCTCATCTGTAGGGAAGTAGTGTTGTGGTTAGAATAGCTCCAAAACAAGAAATTTACCTCAGAAGGTATGTGATAGCCTCCATCTTTTAAAACTTTCTTTGACTACAGTTAGAAGTCAGTAAGGTCTTTCATTACAATAAGGTACAGAAAGACTATTACTGGCTCATCTTTTACTGTCTTTGCTTCTTTTCTATAAGGGAAATTGGTTTATAGCACTTTTAGCTGCCTCAGTTTCCCCACATGTCTACGACTGCTGAATGTTTTTTGGAGCCTGAGCCCAGGAGGACAAACAGCACAGAAGAGTAGGGGGAAACTGGAAGGAACAGAAATCTTTGGGAAGGTAACATCAGAGGTCCAGGAAAGTGGCTTGTCGAGAGTTGCTTTAGCAACCTGCAAGTGTACCTGGCACCTTGTGTTATATTTGCAGCCCATTGAGAAAGAATGGTATTAATGGCTTTTGGTCGGGCTTTTTGAGTCTAAGGGTTCTGTTTGAACTTAAACTCTTTCTCCTTTTGGATTCTATGTCTGTGTATTAAAATAAATCTATTTAACCCCCCCCCCTTGTATCAAAAATAGACATTCTGTAATGTCAGGCCCACAGCTAACCACATCTCACCTCCAGGAAGAGATTGGTTTTCCTAATCTTTTCTTTTTTAGCCTCAAAAGAGTAACTGTTCTGCTTGTGCAAGGCAGACTGTTTGGCAAGGCTTTATGTATAATGAATATGGCATGCTGATTATAAATGAATGGTGCGACCACAGTAAATTCTACTCAGGCGTGGTAAATGGGAACAATGGGAAGTTACCTAGTTGGTGATTTGCTGACAGATTTTAGTTAGTTGCTATTTCACTCTGGTTTAGTGACTATAAATTCCAGACCCACAGAAACTGCTTTCTACTATTATCATCCCACATTCTGTAGTTATTTTGCACTTTTTATGGTGTCAATGTTATTTCCTATTGAACTGCATAACAGCTAATTTAACTTAGATAAATTAGCTGAAATGAAAACATAGTGTGACTGCGGCCCTAATTGCTTTCTTTTTATTAAAAAAAGGAAAAAAAAAATTCTAAACCCATGAAGCGTATCTGCAGGGTATGCAATTAGCTCCAGACTGCAGAGACCCTTGAAGAAGGTGCTGTGCAAATTACCCATCACTTTTGTCACTTCTCACTCAGTATATACCATATGGGAACATTCAGCAGAGATTGTGTAGAGGTAAACACCATCTTTTTGCAGAGCTCACCCATGGAGCAAGGTTTAGCAGGCAGCAATGCTTATATTTGTGTACTTCAATCTGAAAAGCTTCCTACGTATTTAGCCTTCTACCTATCTTAATTTGCTTTGCTGAATCTTAGAATCATAGAATGGTTTTGGTTGAAGGGATCTTAAAGATCATCTAGTTCCAACTCCTCTGCAATGAGCAAAGACTTTTTTCACTGGTCCAGGTTGCTCCAACCTCCATCCAACCTGGCCTTGAATGAACACTGTCAGGGATGGGGCATCCACAGCTTCTCTGGACAACATGCTCCAATGCCTTGCCACCCTCACAGTAAAGAATTTCTTCCTGATACCTCATCTATATCTGCCCTCTTTCAGCTTAAAGCCGTTCCCTCTTGTCCTGTCACTACAGGCCCTACTAAAAAGTCTGTCCCCATCTTTCTTCTAACCCCCCTTCAGACACTAGAAGGCCACTATAAGGTCTCCCTGGAGCCTGCTCTTGTCCAGGCTGAACAGCCCCAACTCTCTCAGCCTGTCTTCACAGAGAAGGTGCTCCAGCCCTCTGGTCACCTTCGTGGCCTCCTCTGGGCTTGCTCCAACAGGTCCATGTCCTTCTCATGTTGGGGGCCCCAGAGCTGAACACAGTGATCCAGGTGGGGTCTCACCCTCTCTCTCTCTCCTCTTCAGCTGCAAATTCTATTGTATTTCTTCAGCAACTAATTTGATTGGAGTGTGCATTATTCCATTGCATGGAATAAGACATGAAGGATGGTGCTAAAGGTTTACAGGGAGGCCCTCCTGCTATTAGTATCTGTAAACCTCAGGCAGTAGCTTCCAACTGACGTGGGAGAAAATTGCTTGCATAGCATATGACTGATGTTGGAATGACAAGAAACTGCTGGGGCAGATTTGGTAGTAAAAGTTTGTTAAACCAGCGTTGCTGCCAAAGAAATTACGTAATTTTTTTTAACCCTGATTTCTGATAAGGTAGCAAACATTCGGGGCATTCATAAGTTAGAAAAACACCCTGATTTACCTTAGTCTGCTTTTTGACCAGTTCTTAGATAGTCCTGATGAATCTATAGTGCACAAGCTCTTCTAAGAAATGCTCAACTCCTTTTTCATGTGTTATTCACACTTTGTGTCTGAAGTGTTCCCCTCAAATCCCATTAAATCACCTCCTATGTGCTGACATTCTTCTCGATCTTCTGACCTTTTCAAGCAAATTAGAAAGACACTCATATACATCTCTTCAGCCACATTTTTCTATTGATAAAAATTCTGAGTGCTCATCTAACACTTTTCAACTTCAAAGCTCTTCAGAAGTGAGGGACCTGATCCAAAGTCTGTTGAAATAAATGAATAGTCTTTCCGTTAGCTTCACAGGGACTTAAACTCTAAATTGTGGCCCTATTCCTGTCACTTTCCCCCCTTCTGTTCTCTGAAGACCTGCTGTTTTTTTGCACCTACTTAAGTTTTAGGCTCTGGGTAGTAACTCTCCTATTGTGCTCCTGTTTGGCAGTGGCATAATGAGACCATTTGTGACAGTAGCTTTCTGAGATGTGCTCAAAATTGGGGTATAAATAGTCTCATAAGCCCTTTGTAACTAAGGGATGTCTTTATATGTGAGCCTCTAGCCTGTCATTCACAGTAATTTCTTCAGATGAGATGGCAATGAGGTCTCTATATTGGTAACAAAACAAGCCCTCCTTTGAATTTCCAGATGGTTCCATGATTCTTCCCTTAAGCCCATTGCACTGTTAGAGAACTCCTTTTCTCCTGTCAACAAACTGAATGGGTAATTCCACTTCTTCAAAGGCTATAGGAGGCTTTATCCTTGTAAAACTAGTTCAAGAGTCTGGAAACACTTCGCTGCTCACAGCTTGGTGAGCAGCAATCTCTGTGCAAGGATGTAGGTAGAGACTGTTCATTTAACAGCTCTACTTTGGCTTTAACTGTGCTTCTAGTTTTTCATCCTTTATAACTCCTGGTTTTCCTGCTTTTGCAACATTGCTTCTTTCTTTCTGGCAGATTTTGCGTTCTCTATGCTGACAAAATTCTGCATTAGTTCTTTCCCCTGTTCATGTTTTCTCTTCCTTGTCTGTTACATGAGTTTTGTTTCTGTGTTTTATCAGCTTTCCTGTTTGTTTATTTATTTATTCACTCCCAGTATTTGGTTTTCTCTTCTCCCTACAGGATACTCTGCTTCTGTGGAGGTGAACGGAACATTGTCAGCTGACAATGTGTAGGCAGGTGGTCAGTAGGGATTACTGATACCAGAAATAGTCCTCCGTCAGTCTGTTAACAACGTACTGTGGCTGTTTTCATTGTTGCTTTTTCTGCAAGTCAGCCAGAGCCATTTAAGATCTGTGTGTGACGGTCAGTGTGTGTGACTTACAGGTCTGAGAGCTCCTTGGGCATCAGGGTTGTGATTTACCTTGTTGCTGCTGTTGTTTTTGAGCACTGTGGAACCCATGTTCAACAAAGTACACAAGCAGTACTCTTATGTGCCTGTGTAAGCTTCTGTTCCTACAACTGGTAGGCTCTTCATTACCTCCAATTATCTGTCTTTTCATTAGGTTGGAGCTTGCATTAAATTAACTATCAGTTCTACTTATTCCTGCACTTGACTTCCTAGACCCTACTCAATTCACATTTTAATTTCTCTTCGAACAGTATGACCACTTAGATCTGATACAATGGATGTTAGTAACCCGTCCTCAACTTGTCCTTGCAATTGGATAATGCTGCAGCTGAATTACCTCTAATTCTCTGTTTTTAATAAAAGAAACAGATTCTGCCAAGGCAGCCAGATTGCCTCTTGCTTGTTTGCTTTCCTCACAAGTATGTTGGCACTGTCTCCCGTTTCCCTTTCTTTGAACTGATGTTAAGTCCAGATTTATTACAAACAAGACGCACATTTTATTTAACAGCCAAAGTGATTAACCATTAGAGCAGGCTGCTGTAGAAGGTGGTGGGAATCCTCCTAGAAAGTAAACATGGATCAGGGGGGTTAACAGTGGCTTCTCTGGGTGGAATCCAGTGTTGTTTGTTTTACAAAATGTCAGTCTAAGTGGTGTGATTGTCCCTCCTAAATCAGTGTTATGCTAATGCACTGTGAAACATGCTTTTGTTATTCACGTCCAGTGAAACTTTTGATGTGAGATCTGGGGCTCCTAACTCTGAAAGAGATATGTTTCAATGGGCTTTACAAGCTGTTTGAGTTTCCTTAACACACAGTTTAATGATCACCATCTTCCACATGGTATGTAACAAAATGTTTAGGAAAAAAATACTTCAAGGAAATTATAAAGCTGTGAAAATTATATGTTTGAATGCAGCATTTATAGACTTTGGTGCCTTTCTTCAAACGTCATCGCAAATCCTTTCCCGAAATCCTAGCACTAGAATTATTTATATGTGCTGTGTATGCTCAGCTTCTATCTAAGCAGATGCAATACTGTGTTCCAAATCTGCATTTCCTGACTGGAACCACCACCACTCCATAAAGATATGATAACACATCAAAAGAAATAATGAGATACCATGGCAGGAGTGTATCTTTCTAAGGCTGTGTCATGGTTTAACCCCAGGTGGCAACTAAGTGCCACACAGCTGCTTGCTCACTCACCCCTGGTGGGATGGGAGAGAGAATTAGAAAAAAGAGAAAACTTTTGGGTTGAGATAAGGACAGTTTAATAGGTAAAGCAAAAGCCACCCACACAAGCAAAGTAACACAAGAAATTAATTCACTATTTCCCATCAACATTTCATCAGTGTTGGATGGTATGGAATATCTCTTTGGTCAGTTGGGGTCAGCTGTCCTGGCTGTGTCCCCTCCCAGCTTCATGTACATCCCAACCTACTCACTGGTGGGGTGATGTGAGTAGCAGAAAAGGCCTTGACTCTAAGGACTGCTCAGTAATAATGAAAATGTCCCTGTATGATCAGCACTGTTTTCAGCACAAATCCAAAACATAGCCCCATACTAGCTACTATGAAGAAAACCCAGCCAAAACTAGCACAGGCTGTATCAATTGCTGACTCTAAGGTTAAAAAAGATCAGTATTTCACTTCAAAGATCTGTTTTTATAAGTTCTTGCTTATTTGTTAAACAGTGAACATTCTATGGGTGGCTAAGGTGTTTGTAAATAGTTTAATATGGTATTTTGGTTGTAATTTGTGTTTCTTGCAGCTGCCAGCAATTTAAGACTTTTGAGTAGAGCTGGATGTTATACATCACTTCTTTAGGGGCCAAGGTTGGCAGGGAGAGAATCTACATAGAAACAGTGAAGATGGCAGCTACTGGTGTAATTATTGGAGAGTAAGTGGAGATATACTTATGGAGATTTTTTGCAGCCTTCAGCTTTTCTCTCATTCATCATAATGATTAATCTCAAAAGCTATACATCTCTTTCTTCAACCACATATCTCCTTGATACTTTAGCAAAGAAATAGGATTTTTCTAAAGGCAATTTTCTTCCAAGAAACAACACAGACCATTTCCTTTTGGACTTCATTGCTGGCAGAAAATTTTCACTGTGGTAACCTCTATACCAAATTCAAGAGTTTATAACAGAAAAATGAAAGCAATTAGTTTTCTGATTAAATTTGCATTGGCATTGAGGAGCAGGTAAATATTTTCAGTTTCCATGTTCATTCAGATGAAACAGTCCTGGACCTAGTAGAACAATGGAGAAGGCCTTAGTATAGAAAGTAATAAAAAGACAATTGGCTTTTCTGTGTTTTTAATAACTGTCCTGGGATACTGTTTTCTTTGGAGAAACAAACACATCTGTCCAATACACATATCATTTTAATCACTCTGTGTGTGTGTGTGTGTGTATTATATATGATTAATTTGGTTTCACTTACTCTTGAGCTGATAACCAGCTTTGCATTTACAAGCATCCTGCAGCTGATACTGTTGCCAACATTAGTGTTGTAAGGTGTTGGTGGTATGGCATAGAGTCTTCTGCAGACATGAGCAAGATTCCCTGATGTCATTATGGAAGATAAATAGGACTGGAGTGAATACTGTGGGTTAGATCATACCTTGAATAAGCAGACAAATGTCACCTGCAGCCTGAGTGGTAGCTGCTTGTGTTCCAAAGTACCTCTTTTAATAGCAATTATTGGCTCTTCTTTCTCTCCAGGAGCAGGATGATGAATGTCCTGTCACAGCCCCAAATGTGTCTGTGCCCCTTCATGTCTAGTGAAAGGGTATATATAATCCAGGGTCTGCCTTTCCCCTGCCTCTGTCAGCCTCTCCTTGGCTGATGACCTGTGGAAAGGATGTGAAGCAGGAATTTCAGGCTGTCTGCTCCTGTGCAGGTCTATTATCCATGTTAAAAATCTAGTCTTAAAATGTAGTACCTAAGAGATGAGAAACTGTAAGAAATTTGACCTTATACCAGAGGTAATTGTTGGTAAGATGATGCTTCACCTTGGCAACATCATCATGTTAGAATTAATGATGACAGAGTATGTTGTGATGACTGAGTGAGGAGCACTTATTTAAACTTCATCTCTTGTTCCTACAGTGTTTTATTTGAATTGGTTGAATTAGTTTTTCTCAGATGTTAGATTTATGCTTGCATTCCCTTGTATGAAAACATGGTTTTATCCAACTAAGAGTTTGTTGTTTCCAGTTGCAGGGAGATGGTTAGCTGTTGGTTCACAGAACTAGAAGAGGGTATTACTCTTGTGTACTAAAATGGAGAGATGTTAGTTTTTAGAACAACAATGAATTTAATTTGCATGTCTTCAGTAGTTAAAACAGCCCAGGTGTGTGTTGTTAGGTCATAGCCTGAAGAAAAGGCCACCATTTCTTGTTCAGTTTTTTGAATTTAA
The DNA here is from genome assembly GCF_963210335.1 of Falco punctatus. NCBI lineage: Eukaryota > Metazoa > Chordata > Aves > Falconiformes > Falconidae > Falco > Falco punctatus. Next base: position 32,768,180 of record NC_137583.1, on the reverse strand, counting down.
GGGTTTTTTATGCCTCTAAACTTTACTGACCCAGTCTGAAGTACACTTTTAGAGTGCATGATGCTCTAGGGTCTAAAAGGGAGTGAAAGTTGGATGAAGGTCTGAATGACTGAAGAAGGCTTGTATCCTGAAACTTGGATGCTCTTTGCAAACTATATTGGACTAATGAAAATGGACCAACTTCCTACAAACTTTGCCCTACCCCTATTGCAGTTTGTCTTTGGTGTAAAGGATATAACCATAGGCTGTTCTAGATCTACAACTGCTGTCTACAATGCTTTAGTAATATTTAGGCAAAATTTTATTTGGTTTGAGCTTGTTTTCACTCCAAGCCAAACTGAGGAAAAAGGACTGGTATTTTCTGTTTTGACGACTTTTCTGATTACTCCTGTTATTTTGTATCTTTTTGCCATTTATCTACGTAGTGGCATGCTTGACTGAGGAATGAAAAAGGTATCTCATCCTGTCACATATTTCTTTGTTGAAGATGACCCTTCACTTTAATCCTGGCTTTACCTGGAGCATACTGCTTCCTGAGAAATCATCTTATCCATCATTTGACATGTGATTTTGTAGGGTCATATGTGAAACAACCCCACAAAATGCATCATCTGACCTGTTTTGATGTGATGTGACATAAGTCGTAACTGTTACTTTTTTGCTGCTGGTACAGTCATTTTAGGGGCGCTTTACCTGCATTGCCCATGAAGCAGCAGTTTAGCCTGTTTGCTGACAATACACATTACTTTTGGGATTTTAAGCATATGTCTAGTTTCCACTCTACTTTAGGAAATCTGAAGGATTCTTAGGGATATATTTGCAGTATAATTTCTAGGGGTTTGTTGCACACCTATTTCTGTCAAGGGAAGTTAATGTTGTCAGCACGTTCATCTCACGAAAGATGAGCCAGTATTCTCTAGGCAGTGTTGTATGTTGAAGTTTGGTGTCAAACCTCTTAGAAATCATAAGGCAGATAAGCAAAAGAGGAAAAAACCCCCAAACCTTCATAATTTCTTTTGCAAATGGGGTTCTATTTACGTACCTTTTAAAAAATGCTTTTTGCATTAGGTAATCGGAACAATGTTTAACAAAGCAAAACATACTAAGATATCTGCTTATGCTGTAAGCTTTCCAATGCAAGTTAAAAACCCCTGAACACTCTCATTTATTAGACACTGATCCATGTTGAACAGGTTTACAATAGCAATAGCAGTTTCTGACCTAATGGAGAATTGTTGAAATGGCCACTTATTCAGCATCACTTATTTTAAAAGACATTCTGTTCTTCCACAACTTAAAATAAAAATTATGAGTCAAGGACTCACACTGGTGCTTTTGCAGTACCTAAAATAATAGGATCTTATGTGACACTGCAATAAAGACAAAAAAATATAATGCACTTAACAGGAAAAAATATGAAGATGTACTCATTGCAAGCAATTCACCCTCAAGTTACCACCAATATCCACCTTTAAGGCCTTACAGCTGTATAAATATATTCACTACAATGATGTGAAATTGTATATGAAGTAATTTCACTATCATCTTTGAACAGTACCAAACCATACATAACTAAATTTCACCAAAATTTAGGCACAAACTCCTCCATCAGCTCAGGGTCCTTTGAAAGTGGGTCCAAGTGTTTTCAAATACATTTGGGCTTTCAATCAGTCTTAGCTGAGTTATGACTTAGTAGCAAAACTGCAAACCCAGATGAGCTTTGGGGAGACTTTGGTTTCACTGTGAACATTTTATTCAAGCCTGAAACCTGATGAGATGAAGCGTAGTAGGGAGGGGTTTTTTTTCCTTCTAAAGCTTATGAAAGTTATTTACTTGATCTCTTTGCAAAATCCCCAAAGGTTCTACACTGTAATGTTCCTTTATTATTGCTCATCTCTCACCTGTAACAGAACCACAGAGGCTGCAGATTGCCTGGAGACTCCCAGAGTCAGGGATGATGCCCCAGGCATTGTTACATGTCTTGTGTGTTAAAGTTAGATGGTAGAGGGGAAAAACAAAAAAGAAAAGCAAGCGTAGTGTTCTCTCAGGGCATCAATTTTTGCAAGATACTTCAGGGGAATTTGTAAGTGAGAAAGAAGCTGTGTCTTTATGTTTTAGCAGTTTAATTATGTCTATATTAATAAAGAATTTGAAGGAGACTAGGAATGATTGTTACAGTTCAAGGATCTACTCGTTGATTGTAGTGCAGTGCAATGGATGGCTGTAAAACCTGACCAGATAATTCCAAGTAGAGATCAGAAACAGCTCACTGGAGCAAGGTTGTTTTATCTTGCTCTGGACCTGGGATGGAAAGAGGGGCTCTGGACTGCGCGGAGGTTGTCTGTGTACAGGTATGGAGAGGACATCTCTACTTCAACAGCATTATTTTGATAGATGCTGTAATGTGTATATGCAGAAATGTGCTTTTCACAAATACCATTCTTCTAGCAGTGAAGTCTGTGCAGCTAGGATTTGTTCTGGTTTCATCTCCATTTCTGCAGCCAGTCACCCAGTCAGGTGCAAGGTACTCAGTATCCCATAACTCAGATACCTGTTTCCCTCGATCTATGCAGGCAACTGCTGGAAAAGATGAAACCCCTTTTCCTTTTAATTGCAAAACTGTACAATGCTGGTTCTTGTTCTGTAGTGCATTGCTGGGTACACTTCTTCTAATAATGACTTCTGTATCAGGAAATAGCATACATATCACATAACGGGATGCTTCTTTTGAACTTGGCTTTGACTGAATAGCAGCGTCTTACAAAATTCAACATGAATGTCTGGAATTTGTATCAGAAGTGACCCTAGGCAACAGTCTTTGAAATACCCCTGCTTTGAAATTTATAATAATGTAGCCTCCTTTTGAGGTCAGGCCATCCCTCTTTGGCTTTGTTGATACCAAGAAGGTGAACAAAGGTGGTGCTGTATGCAGTGAATGAGTACAGGTTTAATGACCAGGAGAAAAGCAGATGACACTTATTATGCTGTGAGCTGGTTTTGAACAAAGACCTTGGAAACCATATGCAAATAAAGGCACTATTTTATTGAATGGGCTTCTTTGTGTCAGCTGCAAAAGTGGACAAAGCTGATGTTTGTATCTTCAAGAGGGAATTCTTTGAAACAGTGATCCTGTTCCTAGGAGAAGGTACAGTAATCCTAGGTAGTAGCCTGGGAGGTCAAAATATTTTGCAGTATGAAAATTGGTAGGGCTTTATTGGTGTAATCACGATTTTAAAGTAAACTTTCTAGCCTTAGCAAATGATTGCTCTGGTGCTCTCAAGTTGTGCTGTGCAATTGTTTCCATTAATACTTTGATCTTTGGCTTTGTGTATGAAAAGCATTTTAAATGACCACCAACCCAAAGTGTTATTGAACAAAACAACTTGTTGTATTTTATGTCCTTGCCCATGCAGTAGCATTTGGTTTTCTGTGAAGTTTCTTTTAATGTAAATTTCCCAGCAGATTCTTTTTTACTAGAGAAGCCACATGAAAATAACCATAGTTTGTACTTGATAAATTATTGATCTGGCAGCAGTTGCTTGCTAAACAATTCTCTCTCATGCTAAAAGTGCTGTTCTGCAGTATAGTGGAGAGTTATTTTGATATTTTTTTTAGATGCAAAGATATTCATACCAAATTCAAAGTTAATATATGTGACAATATGTATCTGATAGCAATTTTAGTGCACCTCTACCCAGTGAATCATTTCTGTTTACCTTTTTTTGGTAGCTGTTGAAATTAAGAGGGAACATACCATGATTTCTGCATCCTTGGTTTCTGTCTGATCTTTGACTCTCTAAGCTTTACTGAAGAGTTTGTGCTTCTCACAGTTAGCTGCTGGGAACAACCAACTGACATTTATTTGTCTTTGGAAGATTTAATGGAAGACCTTTATTTTAAAGTGAGTTTTGAAGACCTCTGAAGCTGTAAAGCTAAAGCCAGCCCAACTGTTAATACCACTAGGCTGAACTTAGCCCCACAGATAACCAGTAGGACTTCAGTATGAAACTATAGTCATGTGTTTTGCATAAGGTCACTTTAATTACTTCAGCAACATTAATCCTAAATTAACAAGGCTTATGTGTGGCAAATGTATTAAAAAGGGCATATGTTTTCACCCAGCAAAATTAGCATGTTTGAAAGTGATATGCTGTCAATAGAAAGGACAGAGAAAGAAAAGATCATAATATAAATTTTCTTCTGATGGGCATTTGAAAGTCATCCTTCCTACTACAAATATATAACATGGGACAGTATTTTCCTCTGAGCTGAAGTTTCTTTCTTGGCTCTTTGTGCTTTTTTTTGTGCCATCAGTCCCAACAACTTCTGTACCCTAGACCCAGTTATGCAGACAATCCCAAGATGGAAGGAAGAGAGCATATCCTGAAAGGGGAGCTTTCTCTCTATTCCCTTCCTGGGGTGGGTGCTGAGTGCTGGCAGGTAAGGACGGCACTGAGCAGTGGATTTCAGGAGCAAGGACACAGTCCCCTTTCTTCTGTTTTGGGGAGAAGTGTATGGAGATGCAAAGTTGGTCACCCTGCCAGTCTGGCCATAGAGAACTGAAAGATTTTTGACCTAGTTTAATAGGACCTGAAGTCCAGGATTAGGTTATAATGATTGCATGGGTGATGGATTAGAGCTCAAAGCAGAGGTTCTAATGGAGGCTTAACATGTAACTCAGAGGAGAGTTTGACCTCTTTCACCTAGTAAAACATAGGCCTAGAAGAGTTGTGATTTGTTTCTAAATACAGCACAGGCATGAACACTAGAGGAGCAGACCTTGCTGGTGTAAGAGTGAAGGGTGAGAGTTGTCCAAGAGTGCATTTGGGTTTGTAATTAGAAGAGTTTTTCTCAGATCAGTGGAGCAGTAGACTTCTGCAACAGCCTTACAGGAGAAGTCGTCAGGGTGAAAATCTAAGCTCTTAAGTTCTGTTAAAGCTGACAAGAGTTAAGAGCAGCTTTCCATTGTAAAGAAGAATTTACACGTATACTTTAATAAGTTATTGAAACATTTCTTAGCCAGAGTATTAGAAATGCAGAGCATCACTTGTAAACTGTCGTCACGGTTATTACTTACTACTTTTGTATCCAAGTGAGGTCACCACCTTATTGGCTAGATATGCTGACAATGCAAAGAGCACTCCTGCTTCAGGTTTCTTTAATTGGATGAGACAAACTAAAGGTAGCAAGGAAAACAGCAGCAAAGAGAAACAAAGAAGTGAAGTGACTTGCCCAAGGTCAGCCAGCATGTCTCATTTCTGTTTCTGTCTCCCAGTGCACACATTTTCTCTTCCTGGAATAAAATGGGTGAATTCTGCAACGCATGTCTCATTCGTTATGAGTAGTCAGGTGAGAATTCTTATCTTGCAGTTTCAGGAGCTGCTGGTATGCTGCTACTTCAGTGAAAGAAACATTTTCCTTAACACATAACAGAAGCTGTAAAATGAGAGGTGAAGTGAAAAATGGTTAAGATACTGTAACTTGCAAAATTAAAATCCAGCACTGCACAACAATAGGAAGCAGAGAATTTGCTGAACAATGGGGAACTTCCCCTCTTGTTGTATGTTTGAACTCGGATGCAAAAATGAAGTTTGTCCTGTATGCTAAATAATTAGCACAGACCATAAAAGTAAAGAGTAGTTAAGGTAATGTCTAATTTTAGCTGAGAAAAACCACAGCATACCTTGTCCATGCTCCACCATAAAGAAATTGGCTCCACTTTTCTCTTCCCATTGTTAGCATCCTAATGTGACTAGGCATCCTCTTCTTTCTCAGTTCTGGACCTCCCACGCATGAAGAGAACCCTGTAGTCTTTCAAAAGTTTTATTTTTAATTAGCTGTAATTATATAAAGGCTCCTAATATTTTTTTTCCTCAAAATAGCACCTAAATACAGTCTGCACTCACAGATCTTGCGTACCTAGATATTAAGATACATAATAATTTTTGTTTCTCTGATGTAAATGCAAAAAAAAAAAATGACATGATTTGGGTATGGAGGAGTAATGTGGACTTAATAAGCATTATTACATGTAAAGCACAGTTCAGTGGAAGGATAAAAATAACACATGATTTTTCTTGTAAAGAAATTCCTCTTTCTTTCTTCTAAGTCAATCAATGTTTTGTTTGGGTACCACCATCAACATACTTTCTATTTTTTGATTCTATTTTTTTTTTTAATGACAGTTACTTTGCCTGAAGTATTTCATAGATAGGTAAGTAGAAATAAAGCATCGTGTTCTCTGAGATGTGAAGAGGACTCTTCAACTTTAAAAGACACAGTCTGTGTCCTATTTTAATTACTATTACCCTTATGGTCTAGAGATAATTTCCAACATAGATCAGGAAATCTTCATGACCTCTTTTCCAGTGCTTAGGGCAGCTGCACCTCCTCACAACCTGTTTTATACTCCTTTTAACAGGTTTTGAAACTAATTTCACTTGTAAAACCTTTTGAAAAGCTTTGAATCAAGAAGCAGGAGTATGCAAGGACCTGAACTGATAAAATTCAGTTTATCACAGGGTTGACAGGGATGCAACTTTGAACAATCATGGCTAAAAGAATGATCCTCTTGCTTTGAGAGAACAACCCTTTTAGGTTTTGAAAAGGGTGGGCTCCTTTCTTCTGCAACTCTCATGTTGGGGAATAACACTCAGTGTGGCTTGGGAGGCCTCTGGGATCCACCCTGGTCCTTCAACTTTCCGATTTCTCACTGTGACATAAATTGTTGGAGTTTAACTCTGCATTTCTCTATATTGCCATAGGTGTTTTTTTTTTCTTGGAAAGATGGTTAACTCTTAAAGTAGGCCAATTTGAATTCCAGGTTTGGTCTAGTAACTTTCTCATTAATCTCTCTTATAACAGTAATTAACTTAATGATATGCAGTGATTTATTGGTGAAATTCTGCTAAAGAAGTGATCTATACAAGGTTTTATGAGCTGCAAGGTGAGATGAGTAGTATGTTGTATTATATGCTGAAAGGATGGTTTCAGCTGTTTCTTCTGTAAAGTGGGAAATATAAAGTCAATTTGCTTTGTTTATATACTTTTGATCATAATTCACTAATGTACATGGTGTTCTTTTCTCATAAACCGTTAGAAAAAAGTAAAGTATTCAAGAAGGACCAAATGCATTCTTTAGGTGGGAAGTTCTTTACAAGTTGAGCAAGGGGAGGAAAGGAATCTTTTTCAATGTTTATTCCCCTACACAAAGAATTTCTGACTGAGTTGCTGGAATGAGATGTAGCACCTGCTGGATAATGCAGAAGTTGAAAATACCTTTGTGTGGCTTTCTGTGCCCACAAATACGATTCTCTTCTGTGAAGGCACCATATCTTTTAGCTCTGCCGAGCTCCTGAGCTTGCCCAGGGTGAAATGAAATGTCACTGTTACTTTTCCAAATAATGTTACAGCAAATGATCTTCCACTTTGTGTTCAAGGACAGTAAACGGGGCAGATAGAATGATAGAACTTGACAGGATTTCCTGATTGTCAGTTCTGGTCTCATGATATCTGAGTTGCCTTCCCTTTGATGTACAAGGAATGAAATGATTATGAGTGCTGACATATAATTTATTGTCATTGGACACCTCACAGTCTCGAACAGGCAGTTTCTGAGTGATATTCCAGGTGTGTTCTTGACAGCTCTGAATTGTTACACTCTGTTTATGATCAAAAGATAGATGTTTACCATATTTTTTTAAATAATAAAAAAATAAATTCTGGACAGCTAGGAAAGTAGCTAAAAGAATTAGCCAATTGGACTTGCTCATTTTAATACTAAAGACAAACTTTGTAGAATGGAGGTCAGAAGTTCCTTGTATGTCTCTGTGTAAAGCAATCATTGTTTTATACATCTAGACTCCTCTCATGCCCTCTTAGTTGGCTTCTCAGTTCAGAAGTGATTTGAAAATCAGGGCTCTAATGTGGAACCTAATGAAATCAAATGTTTCACATTTGGCAATGGGATTTTCAAGAATTGCTTTGCTTGGATAATGCTATAATGTAAGCCACTCTTCTTGTTGGCTTGATACTTACTGTGATGTGTGTAAGAATTAATAAGCAAATAGAGAAAAGTACCTGACTCTCTCCTTTTATTGCATTTGCTCCCGGTTTCACTTGGAGGGAAAAGTAATGCATGTGAGCCAAATAGTGGTTAAATTTTTTGGTGGCTCTTAGCTTTGGAGAGTACTGTGATCCCTTGGTCTTTGCTTACTGTTACATAGGACCTTAAACTAGAAAACCCATGAGCAAAGCCCCACTAAATTAACAAAGAGACTTTTTTTTATCAATAAGCTACTGTGTGCCTGGCTAAAGTTAACTATTATCCCTGTGTAGGGGATAGCCGCTCACCAACTGCTTATTGTGCATAAGTTCCTCTTGATTTAACAAAAAGAATCAATTAGAAAGGCAGCCAGAAGTATCATCGTGTGTCATATTAATTTAAACATTGTTTTCTGCAGTTAAAAACTTTATATTCATCAGTAATTTGTTAGATTTGTCCCACTCCTCCCATCCTCCTAGTCTCTGATGCACGAAATTATTAAACTTAATTGGTTTGCTCTGGACACTACTCATTTCTCAAAATTTATTGCAATTATACAATGCCCATAGCTCATTTATTTTTTGTTTCCTGGTGATTAAAACTTAAGACACTGAAAAATGTTATATGTGTTTTCCTTTTCATCACTAATCCTTTTATGTCCCCTACATTCAAGACACGTTCTGTAGTCATGAATCAATAAAACAGCAAAATTCACAGGCAGACTTAATTTATAGCTAACTATAGGAAAAACAGAATGCAGGTCAGAAATCTTGAAACATTTTTAGGAAGATTTTTTAGTTTTGTCTCAGTGTTTTTTCTTAACAGTGAAAGCATTCCTGTATGTTTTACCTCAAATGGAGGTAAAAATTAGGTTGTTACAGAGAATCATAGAAGCTGAAGAAGGGAACTGACCTGTGGTTCTGGCCACACTGGGTTGTGTGGTGATATCCCAGTGAGTGGCTGTCTCTGCCTGCTGGGATATTAGAGGTCTCCATGTGGTTTAACTTGATGAAGGGAGACCCGAGTGGGACATCTTGTCTAGTTCAGGGTGCAGAGAGGATTTAGTTTTTTGAAAAGTGTCACTTAGCCTCCATGTATCATGACTAGTCACACAGACTTGTTCTAAAATGTATTTAGGTACCTACATGGGACTGAGAAGAGACTAGGTAAATTCATGAGAGCAAATATGTCTGCTGAAGGCTCCTAAGCCCAGAGATTCTTCTGCTGAGGTGCTGCTTTTTCAAGGCTGGGCAGTATTCCATGGAAACACCATCACATGCTTATCCTCTTTCTGAGCTATTAGCTCTGGCTATTAGCGCCTTTTAAAAAACAATCATAGTTATTTATTATAACTAGTTATTATTATAGTTAGTTATTAACGTTAGTTAATAACGTAGTTATTATTATAACAGAAGCATTATGTTAGCAACACTGAGTGATATGGTTACACCCAAACAAGGTAAAGGGAGAGAGGGAAGGAGGGGAGGTAAAAAATGATGGGAAATCTTCGGGTTTCATGAGCTGGAGCTGATGCTGGTCCTAATCATCCCCATCTTTTCTGTGGAGGGCTAGTTCTGCTTGTCTTTGCCCAGGAGGTGGAGGCTGTGCTTCTCCCTGGGTTCATTCAGCCCCAACCATGTTGCCTGTAGCTGCTAGGTCAGCATCCCAGTGATTGTATTGCTTTCTGGGACAAGAAGCACTTCTAAGGACTGTTCCCACGAAGTGGTAGCATGTTGGGGTGTGGTCCTTACCCTGCAGCATGTAAATTTCCCAACTCATTCACTTTCATCTCCAGTCTTGGCTCTGCTGGTTCTCCCGGAGGTGACTGAACCCAGCTGCCTACTCTGCTGTGAGTGTTTTCTTGACAGGTGGTGGCCCCAGTCTGGGTCTTCCCTGAGTACTGTCCCCACTGAGTACCCCCACACTGACTCAGGGAACTGGGCTGGGTAGGCTTTTGGTGTGATCCAGAGTGGCTCTTCTGACCTTCTTGTCAGGAGGTATTTGGAGGACCCTCAAGGGTCCCATTCTACATAGGCAATGTGCATTCCATGCTGAGATGCTGCTTTGTTGTATTTGTAGGTGAGTGATGGAGCTGAAGAGGGAATAATTAATACCATTATAACAACTACTTGTATTTTTAGCATTAGCTAAAGCAGGATCTAAGTAGAAGGCACAAATATTTCTTCAGGCAGAAAAACTCCCTAGATAATGCAGCAGAACAATGCGTGTGACAGGGCAGTGATATCTTTTCAGGACAATGCAGAGTATGTTAATTCGATATATACTCAAATCATGTAGAGTCTTTTCCAGCTGAAATAGCAGCAAAGCTATTCAGAGCAAATATATGCAGTGGCTGAACTTCCTTTAGCACTTTGTGAATGGAGTTCAAGTACTGAGAGGTTGGCCTACTTCCAGAAAGCAGGGCTTTTGTTTCCAGTGCTGGCAGAACAATGTTTGGGAAATAAACTTGCATCTGAAATGTAAACATATCCTCTAGTTCACCAGACTTCTGAAATCAGCTAAAGTGAGTTAAAACAATTAAGTACTGTGAGGTGGAAGTGTGGTACTTGAAGATACTGTAGAGAAGTGATTTGAAGTGTTCATCTCTTTGGAGCTGAGAAGCTTCTTCGTAGACAGATGGGCCTGTGCAGTGTTGTTTTTCTGATTCTACTTGAGCCCACAAAATTCAGTCCGCAAAATTACCAATCGTTCTTGCTCTCAGTGTTAACAGAGGAAGATAAATTAGTATGCAGATATTTATCTCTGGACAGATTCATTATCCTCCTCTTCTTGTGTCTGTAGTGAAAGGTTGGTGAAAGCCAAGGCAAATAGCAGCCATCTACTTGTAAGTTGTTTCAGGGACTTTATTTACAAGGAATTGTTACAGGCCTTTTGGTCCAAATCTTGCTCACGTGGCAGCCAGTGGAAAACACTCCTTTTGACCTGAGAGGGAAATGAATCAGGTTTCTTATGTTTTTATAAGTCCTATAAAATGTTGGCTTTCTTCTCAGATATTTCTTTGAGTGAGTGAGAAAAATAATAAAAAAGTGTTTAATTTCTGTCATGCCTTCCAGCTGAAGTCCTCTAAGTGCTTTTTTTTAGAACCTGTGTGGATTTCACTTCACAGCGTCCCTGTAATTCTGGTAACACTCATTTCAGCATTATAGATGGGAAGGTGAGAGAAGCTACTTGACATTCTCAGGCCAAATCTGTTTGAGCACCAATCTCCTCTTCTGGCACTGTTCCCACAATGCTATTTTTCTCCTTAGCTATAGTGGGCCTCCACCAGCAAGCTGAAATTTTTCCTCTGGTATGAGCACTTCAAACCACTGAATAAAGTTTCTCAAAATTGTAACTAGGCCTGAGCTGCCCAGACTTCAGCACTACATGACCTTTAATGGTGGTCAAGGAGTCTTGCAGAGAAAGGTGATGAGTTCACCTGGCCAGTTTACAGCAGGAAATAGAGCAGGTGGATTTTGGTGATTATTGCACATGCCACACTCTCCCCAGATTCTAGGTATCCACCCACTGCACATACTTATATTCTGTCTTTCATTTGCCTGGAAACTCCCTGCTAATGTTAAACATCACTGCTGTTTAAAACATGAAACAATATCTGTTACTATTTAAAATGAAAATCAAGCCTCCCATATCTAACACCACCTTTATTTCAAACTTTTCTTAGCAAGTATGAGCAGTCATTCAACTCTCCCATGTTTTCATCATCCTCCTACTCTCCAGTGGGGACTTTTCTTTATTGAAACATGTAACAAAAGAAAAGACTTGCACTCTTAAGTCAGGTTTATTGGTGTTGTTGAGATGATAACCTGATGACAAACACCACAGTGGCTGAGCTGCATCACAGTCTCATGTCAATTGCTGGTAACACAAGTAACAATTGTGTTGGATAGGGTAGGATAGGAATTTCTGGCTGAGAGCTTGAGTTTTTAGGCAGTGAACCAGCTATGGATATGACTGCCAGTGGTTTCAAAAGCTGACCTGCCACAACAAATTGCTATTTGTGTTGTCTTATCCAGATTTATTCCACAAACCAATGAGTTTAATGGGCTTAAACTCCCCACCTTTCTCTTTCATTTGCCTGACAGGTGTCTGTCAGCTCAGCTTTTGATTATCACTTTTTGCTGTCAGCAAAGGAGAAGTCCATCTATGTTTTTATTAGAGAAGGCTGGAAAAACTTCAGTTGAAGTTGTCCATACCTGGGACTCCATTCCCTCCGAGATGAAGGTTCCAAACACTGCATTTTCTTCCATTGTCAAAATGCTGAACATGCTCTGCAAAGTGGCATCATCTTTTCCCTATGTATAGCTGAAGAAAGCAACATGTGGAATTTCCAGTTTGAGAGTAGAGAAGCTGGGGTCACAGGGCAGAAAACAATAACCTTACAAGAGGACCAATTTTTAATCAAAAGGTGAATGACATATGAAATGCATTATTATGGGCACTGTAACATTTAGTTTGCTGGAAGCAACTAGAGTCCCATAACATAATTAATTACAGCTTATAAAGGACCTCTGGAATTTATACTGACCTTTTTTACCTTTTTTTTTCTTTCTTTATAAAGCTGGTGGTTAACTTGTTCATCAGTCATTTCATTGTGATTTAGCCTGTGTACTCCATAATCATGGGTTTCTTGTAAAGAAGCATTTTGGATGCATTTCATCAAGGCATCCTACTTGTGCTCAGGTTACGAGGAAATCAGTGAGCTTTATGCACCTGCTTAACTTTAAACAGCCAGGAGAGGTGGTGTTTCAGAGGGCATGGGAAATCATTTTCATGTTCTGGGAAAAATGCTGCCATCCTGAAAAGAATTGTGTCTTTACACAGGACAAAAACCCCAAAACAACCTGGAGGTTTTGCTGTTGTTATTCTTAAACTGAAAATAGTAATGAAGCAATTGCTTCTGGTCAAATGAATACTTTGTTTCTACTCCCAAGATTTTATTGTTAAGTCTTGAGTTCGTTTATTTTTTTTTTTTTTTTTGCTATAATTAACAATTTTCTAAATAAAAAAATCATATTGCAAGAAAGAAACACAAGCATTCAAATATTCAAATATGCCAGGGTTACTACAGTCATGTACTGAGACTCCAGCAGCATGAACAGCTTTGAGCTGTAGTTTCTCCAGCTGGAAATTGGCACATCTGTATGCAGGCGACCACTAAAGTTGCATGAAAAGGGTTAAGTAGAAGAGAAATAGAAGGGGATTTTTACTTGGCTTATGCTTCTGGAGTAAAAAACTGTGAAAAGTTTAAGTCCTCCAGCACAGGCCTGTAAAGTCCTACAATCAAATTGATTTCCATGCAGGTCGAACTGCCTTTTGCATTGGGGAAATGATCACATGCATCATAGCACAGGAGGGAGTGGGAGGATAACAGACATATTTAATTTCACTCTGAACCTGATCGTGCTGTGACATGATGGGAGTGCTCTGTCCCTTGTTCTCCTGCTGAACAATGAGAACTCACACAGATTACAGGAGCAAAACATCTGGTAAAGTGGATGGTGTAATTATGTGTGCAAATATGTTATGGCTTAACCTGACAGCTAGCTAAACACTACACAGCCATTCACTACCCCCCCACGCCCCCAACACCAGCAGTGGGATGGAGGAGACAATTGGGGGGGAAAACGTCAAATTAATGGACTGAGATAAAGACAGTTTTAATAGGACAGAAACGGAAGGGAAAATGATAACGATAAAAGAATATACAGAATGGGTGATGCACAGTGCAATTCCTCACCACCCCACTGACTAATACCCAGCCAGTTCCCGAGCAGTGGCCCTCAGCCAGCTTTCCTCCTAGTTTATATAGTGAACATGACACCATGTGGTATGGAATGTCCCTTTGGTTAGTTGGGGTTGGCTGTCCCAGCTGTGTCCTCTTTCAGCTTCTTGTGCTGCCCCCCAGTCTGCTTGCTGGTGGGGTGGTGTGAGAAGCTGAAAAGTCCTTGACTTAGTGTAAAAACTATTTAGCAACAACTAAAACATCAGTGTGTTACCAACATTATTCTCATCCTAAATCCAAAACACAGCACTACAGCAGCTATTAGGAAGAAAAGTAACTCTATCTCAGCCAAAACCAGGATAAAATGTAAGACAAAAGTTTGAAAAAGAAGAGAAGGCGATAACTGATTTAGTGCTGTATGTCTACAGTTTGCAGTGATGTTTTTCTGTAAAATATAACAGTGCTGGCCTGTGGCTGCTCTGTTTTGTTGCTACTGATGAGGCAAAGGAGGAAGGCAGAGAAGGGGGTTTATATTTATTTTCTTTTGTTGAAAAGAGCTTTCTCCTTCAGAAGAGACCCCAAAGCTAGATTATAAGAACATCCTGGAAATAATTCAGTGAATCAACTTATGAGATAGTCTTCAGCTTATTCTCTCACAGGTCTGTTGCCATTACAGTTAAATTCAATCCCTTAGGAAGTTGTCTCCTTGCAGCAGTGCGTATTAACAACAGATTGCTCTGAGTTAGTAATGAAAATGCTTTCAGTACAACTGTGTGTGGGGAAAAAACTGTTTCAACAGTGCTACGGAAAACCCCCATCAAGTCTCAGGGTCTCCTGTGGCTGATATACATAGATGTTATACATGCAATGTTATTGTAAGTTTGGTCTTTGGTGTATCCTTAAGGAAATGAGATTACAGTCACATTCTGAGTGTGTATGTGAGAGACTAACACCTTGCCTCATAACTTTTGAACCTAGGGGTTGATTTAAGCCACATTTGATGGAGAGGCAGACATGCCCAAGGTATTTAAGTTCATACATGCTTCATGAAAATAGATGCTGATGGAAGGGCAAAAACTTAGAAGTATCCTTTGTATGATCCTTAACCATGGGAAATGGTTTACTTGCAGGTTATTGAACATTCGTAAAAATCCCCAGAGGAAAGGGTGATCTGTACAGACTCCAGCCGTGTATATCTCTGCACTTGATTTGTTAGAAGAAAAAGAGCAGCTGTGATTTAAATATCCTGTTCTATAGAGCTGGATGAAAACTAGAGAGAATATTATCCAAAAACATCAGAACGGTTCATTTGGCTTCTTTTCCTGAAAATTCAAAATAGTGATGGGAAATGGCAAACTTCAGGTAATTGTAGTTATTTAACCAATTAATGCAGCTTGATTGGCTGAGTTAAATAAAATCCTTTTTCCTTTATGAGTCCATTTTTTGACTCTTCAGATTCATTTCTTGAAAATGATCTCGTGCCCTGATATGAGTTAGACAGACATACCAGTTATCCAGGACTGACCCCTCCTGACCCTTTGCCCTGACTTGATTTCTGTGGGTATTTTATTTCTGTATCAGGTAATAAGATAGCAATCTGATTAAGAGGTGATGAGAAACTGAAATACATTGATGCACAATAAGTTCAAGAAAAAGCTAATTGAGAAATAAAATCAAAACACAGACACCAACTCTTCTCAACATTGACATAGATCTTCTAAAATACAGAAGATCTTTTAAATCCCTCCAAATCTTGTTCGCTGTCAGAGATCAGGTTAGTAACTTTAGAAGTAAGGTTGTACCCATGTAATTTTTTTCCCTGTTGTCCTTTAATAATCTCAAAGTACCTGTTGGTTAGTGAAATGCAGTTGATACATTTTTCTTTTATTTTTATAGCTAGGTGAATTCTTTTTAAATATGGTGTGTGTTTCTTAAGGAATTATCTTTAAAAATGGCAATACTTATTTAGTCTGAATAGCTTTTAGGAAGATACAGGCTGTGGCATTCATTTTTGTGCCTTCATAAAAATGTTGCTGAGGTGACAAGTAGGGTCACTCTTTCATGTGTACTGGCTTCCTTAAGCCTACTGGCGTCAGAAAGGTGCTGGTTAATAGCTCTGTCTTTTAAGCTTTAAGTAATTCAATTCCTTGGGCTACTACATAGCTTCTTAAAACTTGGCAACACTTGAACCTTTTAGGAAAGCTGATATGAAAAGGACTCTATCTAAATAGCTGAATTTTAACATAACTCCTTATGGCGTGATTGCCAGTTCTGGGTAAAAAAAAAAAATAAAAAATCAAACTGAAATATTTTCTCTGTGCCAACTGCTTGAATTTTTTTGGTTATATGATACTGTTGCCAAGAAATAAAGCACAAAATCTGACCCTGAACCTATGGGAAATGCTTAGAAAAACAAATCAGTTGCGCTCCCTGCTCACACTCACAAATGAATTGCTGCCAAATCCTTGAGAAAGAAAAGGTCCCACTGAACAGTCATGGTGTGGGGAGGCCAATGCTTGTTGACACTAGATGAGGATATGTTTGAATAAATATCACAGTGCCTGTGAAACTGAGGGCAACGCCCCAAGTCAATGGGAACCTGCTTAGCTTTTTCTTTGGCAATGAAATACACAGTGAATCTTCTAAGTAGCAAGATGATCCTAGTTAGCTTTGCAGGAGTAGTACGTTTTCCTGTGCTTAATTATTTAAAGAAAGCTGTATAATGGGTCTTTGGAATTTTGTGACCCACTAATCAATTCATCCACTTTTGCATAATGCATGTGGCATCAATGTTATTCCATTTCAAGATCACTTAGGAAAAACTTGCCAATCTGCTCATTGCTCCTCTGCAGTGCAAACACAAACACACAGCTTGCAATGCCATTTGCCTTCTGTGTTTATTTAGAGCCAGCTGTAAATGTTCCCAACAATTAGCATTTAAAGAAGAAAAAAGAAGTCCATAATTCCTACCTTTGAGTGAGATCCTTCAAGATGCCAGGCCTTTGGACCTGTGAAAGGTTCTCTTCACAGTGCTGAGGAACGTTAGAACCCTCCCTGTGAGATCCTAAGGATGAATACTCAGTGAGCCTTGCTCTGCAGGATGGCATGCTGTCCAGCTGGGGTTCTTCACCTGAAACCTTTTCTTCATCATATGTCTGAAGAAAAAACCTTTCAAACAACTGAGCAGGACTTACTCTTGCCTTTTAAATCCCAACTGCTGCACAATGTAAAATTAAGGAAAGGGCTACCCATACTTACTGCCTGTAATAGCCTAGCAGAGCTCAAATCCTCTTCTTCCACCCCTAGGGTAGCTTCTTCAAATGAGGCTTTTTCTGCTGAGGTGAAAAAGGGTGTTCTTCACCTCTGGATGAAGAAGAATAGTAAGAGAAAGAAGCGTGAAGGAAAATGTGTCTCTGTAGCTTCATAGTTAGAATGTATTTGTGGTAGGGGATGGGTGGGTGGGTAGGCAGAGGCAAAGGAAATCCTATGGCCTAGTCTCCAAACTGTTCGTTTGATGATTATCTAGTGTGATCTGTGTGATGGTTGCCACGGTGCTCTGTTCTGCTTACATGGAGGCTGACCTTCATCTGGGCAGATCTGAAGTAAGAAACAACAGCTGTAGTGTTTGAGGAGCAGCTTGGCTGAGTTTTACACTACAGATTTGGATGAGAGTACTTATAGTCCAGCTAAATTCGTATACCCACCTAATCTTTTATTAGCTATGGTTGAGTAACTGCTAACCAGTGCCTTGGGCTGCTGTCTGATGAACTCCTTGCCTCAAAGACTCTTGTGAGCCTTTTTCAGTTGTGGCAATTTTGTGTGACCTTTTTGGAGGAGAATATCCCTTTTGATTTGATATATACTTAAAAGCCACCAACATGGAATGTACTTTGCATTTTATTTATATTTCCATAGGCATTTGTTCTGTCTTCTATGAATTGGGCCTTTTCTTGCAAGGTTTTGTTTTAGGCTGTGCAGAAAAAACACAGTAGACCAAAGTGGTTTCCTAGAGCTCAATCCTGCGTGGTGATAATCTTTCTGGCCTGTCTGCACTAAACATACATACAAATTTTTTAACTAGTTAGGATTAAGAAAGTGCTGAACAGGTTTTGCTAGTCTGAGGTCAGTGTGTAGCACTTTGCAGGATTGCACCTGTAATTAAGAAAAAAATATAACCAACAAGCCATGCAGTAAGCTTGTTAAATATAATGTAATCTCATTCCACCTCTGTTTATGTAGAAATGCTTTTGAAATACCATTAAGACTCTGCCGAACCCCTATCATTTTAGGAATTACAATGGGATTTTCCATTATACATTCAGGATATTTTTATGGACAGTAATGTAATTTGTGGTTATGCAAGCTAAGAAAAGGCCTATCAAATGTAATACTTGAGAATATAAGCTGCTTGCCACAGGGAACAGGAAAGAATTTTTCCTCTTTGCATGTCTATTTTACAGGTGTTTAATGAGGATTGTTTGGGTATGTTTTTCCCTTTATCTGGAGCACTGTCAGTTTGTTGATGCCAGAGGTAGGACAGCAGAATTGACAGTCTCATGGTCTACTCCAGAGTCCTATCTATTGTTCTCTTTTCTTTTAAATACTCTTTGCTGTTTTGGTCTCATACTGAAGACTTTGAAATAAACTAGCTCTTGCAACAGAATATGTGCCTCCCTAGAATATGCCCTACTGATTTATTTTATTTTATTTTACTTCTCTAAATCAGACCCCACAATAGTACATAATAGTGCCAGGAGGCTGAGGTAGAAAATTAGCTACTGGGTGCTTACAGGTTGTAATTGTTTTCAGAACTGTTTATGAGGTGTCTGTGTGGTTCCTGCAGGCCCCTGGGAGCAGCAGAGTATCTTTGTAAAATATGCAGGAAACCTTGTGAAGGGAGAATCATCTTTGACAAGAGTATTGTCACCCTCTTGCCAATGAACTGTTTCAAACGCGGTACTAGAGAGCCATAAATGTGGAGAATTAAAGAAAACTTACTAACTAGCAGTTTTTTTGTGCCATGTTTTTAAAGATGTTTTCCTTCTGCTTTCAAGGGAATAGCATTTGGAGACTTCCTTCCAGAATATTATACCTTTTATTTTTGTTTCCTTCATCTGTGTTTTGATAGTAAAGATACATTTTCCTATATGTTTAAGCCCTGTTGCCTGATTAAATGAGCTATATACACTACAACAGGGTTAGCAAAAGCGAAGGGAAAGGAAGGAGAGACACTTCAGGAATGGAAAAAAAACCTGTGTGGGATACGAGGTTTGGTAATGTTTCCTTTAGTTGTTTACTGGTGATTTGAGATGCTTGTGTTGCAATCGTTGCTGTATAGCTATAGGAAAATGTGAAGTGTGTGTAAATGCTTGCACATATGTATATCATTAGGGATTGACAGGTTTTTAGCTTCACAGAGGGAAGGAGAAAGTGCTGTTTGTTGTTACAAAAACTGCTTTACCCCAGCTTTTCCTTCATCAGTTTTGCTAAGTTTATTTTCTTTTTGTGTTTCAGTTGGCTTCGTCATCTTGCTGGGCTCTGGTCTGTGGGAACAGACTGTTTCCTTTCACTTAGGGTCAGTGCTGACTCCTTCCTTGTGAAAGAGTTTTTAATACTTTTAGAAAGAGATGTGACAACATGGTCTTGCTCACAAATATAGTATTTTAGACTTGTGCAAAGGGCTTTACACCTAAAATGGTGCATGCAGCTGTCTTCCAGTTGATACTACGGTAATAGTTTGGAGGAGTGACACTTCTTCACATAACTCCCAGTTTACATATGTGTTTGAGCCAACCATTGAGTTTCTGTGGGCAAATCTGTCATCAGCACAAAGCATTGAAACCATGTTTGTAGCTGTGCAAACATGAAGAACTTCTTTTGTCTTACTGTCTACTGGTTTGTTTTCTGTGCTTGGTTACATTTCTATGTCTGTCAACTGAACCTTGCCAAATCCTGTTATATTCTGCAGTATTTCATAAGGAAATGGATCTCTGGATCTCCTCAAAATCCTATAGAATTTTTTCTTCCCCACGCGCCACCCCACACCCCCCCCACCCCCCCCGGAAAGGATGAATAAAAGGTAAGAAACATAACTACATAACTAGAAACTGCCCTCCCAAGAATCCTGAATATACCTGTGTAATTTTACCAGTTTTTGCATCTTCAGGTACAGTCAGATAGCATTCAGGAAAGTGAAATTATCTTTAGAATTGGTGTGGGTTTATTTAAAAAATATATTGTCAGGAATGACTGTGGTATCAGCAGCCAGGGTAATTTACAGGTCCCATTCATGGGAAAATGAGCATTTGCATAATCCTGGATAATGCTGTGTGGCAGTTGAATATGTGTTTCTGAAGTACATGTCAGCATATGTGTGGCCTTGATAGCAGTTTTGTGGCAAATAAAAGAGACTTGCCTTCAAAAGGTGCTTGCAGTTACTTGCAATGACTGTGGGGAGTGGATAGCTCTCCTCCTCTTCTTATGTCCAGTGTGAGTTGCTTAGAGTAAGCATGGCATCATTCCAGTCTTGTGCTCATCACCTGACTTTGTGAACACTGTAGTTCCAGAGCTCTGCATCTAATTGTACCTCCAGAAATAGGAGGAAACTACTTTGAAAAATGTTGCTTTGGAAGATGTGCACAGGATCTTGGACATTAAGCCTTTATTGTTTTGATGCCTTACTTCAATCAAAATGAACTAGACCAAGGCTTTACATTTTGTTATTTTGCTTTTTTCCCCCTTCTTGCTTTCTGCAAGTGTTATGCTTATGTTCTGGTTCCTGAAATGTCTCGGGTACTGTGCCTTCGATCTCTTCCTCTGAAAGGATAAAAAGCAATGTAAAGGATCACACTACTTAGAGGTTAATATTGCACATAGTGAAATATTTTCTCATCTTCTCCTTTTGCCTTCTTTATTGGTTGCAACTAGGTTGGAGGCACCTAGCAGACTTCCCTGTTGAAGACTTGAACAAACAGAAACAAACAAGACAGTCCTTCTAAAGACACTCTACTCTTTGCCTCCCAAGTATCCCCTTTTGGCTTTGTACTGGTTGTTTTTATATGACAATAATTAATGCGCTACCATAACGATACCTTTTGAGTGCTTGGTTACAGGTATTTGCCCCTAAGAGTAGGCTAGTAAAGTACAACTTTAGCAGGAGTTTATTTAGGAAATCGAATCATCAGGTAAGTCCTCATAGTATCAGCCTCTGTCACTATTTGCAGTGGAAAGTGATAGTGGTAATAATAGTAGTATTTTTTCAGATTTGAAATTTCAGTATTTTTTCAGTACTTCTGTAGGAAAAGATCATGCAACTTTTCTACTTTAAGACATCCCAGTATACCTTGGTTTTTAAAAATGAGGTAATAATGACCTTAATTATTAATATTTTAAGATGGAACTTTTTCTAGCCTGTTACTTTCCATAATCTCCAGGAAGTGATGTAGAGACTGAGAGGAGGATGTGGAAGCCATTAATTACAGTAGTATCTTGATTAGATGCCTTATCTTTTACTTCTTCAGTTTGTTTCTGTTAACTGTTTTTGTTGTGTGTAAAGGAAGGAGAAGATTGCCACAGTCCATGCCTCCTGCCAGAGACAAAGGGCTGTAAATATCAGCTTCTAGGAGTATAGGATTATTAAACATCATACGGCCCAGCAGAGAGGGAGTCAGAAAAGCTGTTTGTCCTATTGCTTCTCTGCAACTGCTTTTGTGAGCCCTAGTGTTGCTACTGGCAAAATAAAGAAAATTATATAAGTAAGTGAATATTAGTTTTTTAAAAAAAGTGCCTTATACTGCTTCCTCTGCAATGCACAACACACATAAATATACTGTAGATTTAATGATTTGTTCAGTGAATGTAAAAGCTGGTTGCATAAAGAAGATTTATTTTTAAGTGATTATTACCATCTGTCACAAGGCCTCACTGTGCTGCAATAAAAGTGTGTTTCAGATTCTCAGCAGTTCAGTCACATAAAAAACCAAAAGGACTAGTTTCTTGTGATGGCATTCCCCAGCTCTACCGTTAGAATTGCCTCTCCAGATGGTGGGTATGGGAGGTTGGAAAAGCACAAAACATGGATGAAACTCAGCTAAAAGCTTTTAGGAAGCAAAACTATTTTTAGACTGCAAAACTATTCAGGGTGAAAGGGTTGACCTGGATTTCAGAAGGTGGGTATATTCCACGTCTAACTTCTACAGTCCCCCAATCATCTTTCATCCTGCAAAAATACAGGGACGTGTATTTGACTGTGGCTATTGCTGCTTTGCTCTTGAGTCTGCATTGTTTCCTAAAGACTATTCGAGAGAAAAAAAAAAAAAAAAAGATACAATTGAAGGATTAAACAGGTGGAAGGGTTTTCCTTCTTCCTTCCACTTCTTTAGTCTTTGAGGGGAATCCCATCATATTGAAAAGTGGGTGCCTGCCAAATATGGACAATTATAAAGACAAGCAAAACATCTTGGAATTTGTTGATGATGTGATATTGGTCATCCCAAGGCTACACACTCATCAGAACTGTAATCAGGAAGTAAATATATTATGTTGTAACTAAATTTGCAGTATTTTGTCAGAGAAGGTAATGGAGCCCCTTTCTAGCTAAGGGGTCATAGCACTTACCCAGGCCTTAGATTTTGACCTGTTTCGTCTGTCAGGCTTGATTATATGTCGCTCCTCTACCAGGAGCACAGGGTATCTACTAATCTGGAGAATCACTTTGTGCTCTGCCTGGGAGAATGCTTCTGTATTCTGTACAGCACTGGATCATCTCTGGCAGGAGGAACAGGCAGTTACCTCCCAGGGTACCTTAAATATAAAGCTCACTGCTTAGCATGTAGAAGATCTCAGATTCATTGAGTTTGCTCTGATTCAGTGTAGCTCAGATATGTCCAGGCACTGGGAGAGTACCCACTACCAAACCTATTTCCTTGCTGATGTAATTAATTTCTGTGTATATGCAAGAAAAGAGCATAGAAAGTAAATTGACTGCAAAAATATGTGTCCTTGAGCCCAGAGTATGTCTGGGTCAACAGTGGACCTCTGTGTCTAAAATCTCATATATGTCCAGATGATTTTGCACGCTCTTGTCTTTCTTGTCTGAAAAAGACATGGATTTCCAGTGTCTTAAAGCTGATATGCCCTAGGCTGTGAAAGCTTTGGGATATAGAAACCATACATAAAATGTAACTAGCCTCTTACAAGAAAAACAAAATGGCTTCTGTGCCACTGAGCACAAGATTGATAAGTAACAACTTAATTATTGACACAGGTTCCTGCTCTCATGAGTTCCTTTTTTTTTCTTAATGTCTTCTGAATGAATCTATAGCTTTTCTGGCCTCCTTTAGCCCATGGCACCATTATACTGAATGAATGACAGATGCTGGCATAGGCTTCTATGCTCGTTTTCCCTGTCAGTGTTTAAAGCATTTTACTTTTTACTCAAAAACATTCTCATTTTCAGCTGAAGGGCTTCTACAGAGCACAGAAGGAAATCTGTATGATTCTCTGGAGGATTTTTTTGCCTGGAAGGACCTGCCTAAACACTTCTGTGCAAAGCTAGGTAGCTGATGGCCTTATGAACATGGTATTCCCTCTTCAGCCTTTGCAGTTGGTGTGGACTTTTTTTCAGAATCCTTAATATCCATTGGCGTACAAGGGAATTCTTTCCTCAACCTTGTTGCTGGTTTTAACAGTAAGTATCTAACTTGCAAGTTTAAGGTGTTTAGAAGGTTCGAACAAGCTTGTGTTGGACACCTGTATTTCTCATTTTAGTATGAGAAAGAGCAAGGTCCAGATTGTTTCTTCTTTTTGTTTTGCTGCATCACTTAAATTTTCCATTGTTTCTTTTTTCCCTTCCCTGTTTTGCTGAATCTTTTATCATAGATTTAAACACTTTTGAGCAGGAGCTGGCAGCAGGGACCTGAGCTTCTGTTTCAGTCTGCTGAGCCACTCCACCAGGCCCCTTGAGACCTACCTTCCTTCTGTTGCCATGAAAATGTAAAACACAGAGAAAGTAGAAGGAAAGCGAAGAAGAGCACTGACAGGAACAATTCCTTCTTCAAATCTAGTTCTTAATTTTTTTTTTAATAATTTTTTCCCTCCTGTGGTTCTCTGTAGTGACTGATAGAAGTTCACCTTTTCTGAACTATAGGTAGAACATGGCTTAGCTTGACTAGCACTCTCATATCTCATTTCTTCCTCTGACACGGAATCTGAAAGATCTTTAGTATGACAAGAAGAAAAAGGGAAGGAAATAGTTAGTAATTTCGGGTTTTTCTATCTCAGATCAAAATTAGCAATACAGAAGGTTAGTATTTTGCTATAAGCAAGTGATTAGAACATCAGTCATGTTCTCTATTTGTGCCCTAGGAACACCAAAGGAGAAGCATCTGATTTTGTATCTTTGCAAAGACTATTAATAAGTAAGAAAAGGGAAACATGAAAGAAGGAAAAGGAATAAAAAAATGCCATCACTGTCTTTAGCTGATTTCTGCTGAATACTTCTCTTGGTGCTTTTGCCAGTTTCCTAAAACTGATCATTTGGTATTTTTTTGTTTTAGTAATACCTTGAGCTATTGAGAATTACTGCTTTGTTTCAATGGCTGTTGCATGCTGTGGATTTCTGTGACTAGAGCTTGTGAGGTGCTTTAGGATTGTACAGGATGAAAGGATCAATATTACACATAAGTGATATTTACTGGTTTTATTGTTCAGACACAAGGGTTTCAGCCACAATACAGGCTGATGGTTTGGTGAGGTACTTGGCTTCATGTGTGTCAATCCCATTTGGTTGGTTACTTTTTTTTTCCCTGTAGGGTGTTTTATAGTGCCATTTTATTTCCTCGTATTTGTATTTTGTTCCTCTTATCTCTCACTGTCCTTCCTGAAGACCATGATATAGAATATAAACATACAATATCTCTTCATCTGTCTATCTAAGTAGAAGCACTGAATAACTATTTGATACTTTGAAGAGAGATCCAGTTTGGATTCTGCTGTGAAAGTCTGGGACCCTCAGCAGTGCTTGTCAGTTGGTCTCTTAACAAAGATCTGATTGTCTCTGGGTTTGGATTGGATTTTTGAGGATTGCACAGTGAATGCTGTTACGGAAAATACTTCCCTTTTCTATGGCTGTAAGTACTGAGCTTGGACTGTTCCTAAGTTGTTCCCTTTGATCAGTGCTAAAAGTACCAAATAGCTAACACCCACGCTGTTTGATAGTCTGATTTGAAGGTCTGGATCCTGTAAGGCTCTGTGAACATCTTTTTGCTAAAGGAAATTTTTACAACTGTGGCATTGAAGTGCTTTGTGCTTTCTAAGGCTGCAAAGAGATAGTTTGCCAGAACTTCATATCCAGGCTGTCTCCCCAAAAGTTGCAGCAAATTATTAACAGCAGAATCAAATGTGGACATTCACAGTTTTCCAATATATTTTCACTTAACTTTTTAGCAGCATCAGTGCAATGATGGTAGTGTTTCCTAGAACCAAAGGAAAAACATCAGAACATATTGAAAGAGGGTAGGGTATTTTTCATTAGCAGTGGCGCTGTGCAGTTATGTATTTGTCTTATTCTTCATGAAGGTGTACTGGAAATTTGTACAGGAATGGATTTATCTGGACAGACACTAATTGATGCTCGTGAAGTACTGTCCACATTTTATGTACTTTCTAGTTAGTTTGAAATAGTCAAAATAAATTCTGGAGAGTCTGAAATATAGAACAGATTCCACACCCTAAACCTCCTTGATTTGGAAAATTTTTTTAACAGATCTGTGTCTTATAATCTCATGTTTCTTTGGATGGCTATGTCCATGCTGTACCCCAGAGAGTGCTCAGGAGCACCCTGAGCTCCAGGTGATTGCTGAGACCCAGTATCTCTGCCCATTCTCACCATATTCTTGCAGTCTATGATATTAGGGCATTGGTGACAGCATCTGAGAGTTCTGTTCCTGTGAATGCCTAGTCATGTAGTGAGTCTTTAAACTTTTATCTCACATATTCATAGGGAGACAGGATTTACTTTGGTGTTTTGTATGAGCCTTTGTGAGGATGGAGGAGTTCTGTTCAGAAGTTCCTTAACTGTTATTGCCTTCAAAGTGGAGGAATGAGAGGAAGATGAAGGACTGTATTGTATTACTCCTAGTCATAGAAACCACTTTGGTCGAAGTTAATCTACAAGTATAATATTCATAGGATCCTTTAGGTTGGAAAAGAGCTTTAAGTTCATCACATCCAACCATTCAACCAGGACTGTCAAGTCTGCCAATAAACCATCGCCCTAAGTGCCTCATCTACATGTTTTTTAAGCACCTCCAGGGATAGTGATTCTACCACCTCCCTCAGCAGCCTGTTCCAATGCTTGACCACCCTTTCAGTGAATAAATTTTCCTAATATCCAATCTAAACCTCCGCTGGCACAACTTGAGGATGTTTCCTCTGGTTATCTTGCAAGTTATCTGGGAGAAGAGCCCTATCCCCACCTGCCTATAGCCTCTTTTCAGGTAGCTGTAAAGAGCAGTAAGGTCCCCCCTGAGCCTTTCTCCTCTCCAGACTAAACAACCCCAGTTCCAACTACTAATACTAAACTATTACTAGTTCCCCAACTACTATTGCTACTATTACTGTTCTCCTATGGTCCATTTAGATCTCAGCTGCCTGAACTATATATTAATTAAACATAATGTACTTTTGACTTATGTTAAAAGCATGTTACTATCAAAAGATGCTTTAGTGGTCCTATCCTAACAGCTCCATTTATCAGACTTCATTTTTTTTAAAATGCTTTAACAAAGCTGTACTCAAGAACAGAAGGAAAAGGTAAAGAGTCATGAAAACCAGGATGGTTCGTTTTTATGGAATCCTGTTTTTCCTTATTCAGGTATCTTTCATCACATTTGTGTGTGTATTTTGTTTTCTTTGGTAAGTTTCAAGGGATACAGCACCAAATACGGTTCCTTTCTTGTGGAAAATCACTGCTCCAAAGAGAGGTCATTAAAAAGTTCAGAAAAGTTGGAAGAGAAGCTTGATACCCCATGATCTGCCTCTGCATATATCTGCTGCTCCATTCAACATATGCACTTTTTTACCAGCTAAAAGATGGATGTCCTACTTAATGTGGCACATACAGACAAACTAATTCCTGATTGAAAAAGAGCATGAGAAAAAGTTACAGAAGGGAAGAGATCCAATAAAGAGAGAGACATGTTAAACCGTATCTATCATCTCTTTAGCCAAGAATCCCAGTCAGTGTGAAATTGGAGATATTTTTATCTTTGAAAGAATGACATCAGGTCAAGGGAAGTGTTAACCTTGAAGTCTGTTTTCTAGGTCAGCTGGACAATGATCAATGCTTCAAGAGTGACTTAAGAAGTATTTCCAAATTGGCTTTGGAAGAATGTTTTTATGTTCCTTCAGATCTATTTATATTCTATCCAAGAACACAAATGTTTGGCTAGTTCCCAAATAGGCCACTGGAACTGTCAGACACTAGATCACTATGGCTTCACTGTAGCAAGAGTTTCAGTCCTGTTTGTTAAAATGCTTTGGAGCTGATGATGTAACAAGTGTTAGACTAGGTAAGAAGTTATGTAAGTCAGCAATGCTAAATGCTTACAATTTCTACTGGAGAATATTGTATGTATATTTGCTGTGGTGATTTCTGGCTGTCAGAGTCTTGAGTTTCTACAGACTTTGCCATCAAGATATTACCTTTGAAAGCAGTCAACTTTAACTGCCATGGTGTAATATTAAATCCTGGAAATCACAGAGAGAGACACCAGCAAAATTGAGTAGTATTCTGTTTTCTTCGTTGCATTGCATAGCTCTAGAACAGTGATAGTCAGGAAGTAGAAGTGAATTAAGCTGTGGAGGAAGATGGGAGGTCATGCATTAGCTAATTATCTGGTCACTTGAATGTTCTTTCTATGTAAGTCTCCCTTTTCGCCGTGTAGACTTTCTCTTTGTAATCAACATCACATATTGGTCAAGGTTAAGTAACTATTTTTGGATGAAGCTGTCTGAATAATGAGGAATATAGGAAAAGGCACCAAAATGCCAGATCAGCTCAGGGAAACAGCAGGTTTACTATCTTGTCTCTGATAGCGCTAGAGACTAGATGCTGCAAAGATGATGAACAGTACTATGATGCAGGGAGGTTTTCTAGCCCATGTCAGTTAATATTTGGCAATGAAGCTTGAATGCTTGTGCTGTTGTAGTCTTTTTGATGACACTTGCTGTCATTTTCCTGTTGTCACCCAGAGAGCTATAGGCTTAATGCTGATTTTTGTTCCATTTGCTTTTAGACTTCCTGTTGATATTCCTTCTTTCTTTGTCTCTCTCTCAGGCACTATTCTTCTTGGTTAATGGTATTACTATTTTGATATTTTCTTCCCAATTACCAGCTGCATATCAAATAAGAAGTTTCTATTATATACACTAATGCATTGCCATCATTTAGCCAGTGATAACTTCATAAACATCGGTGACATTGACAGATTGGGAAATGCACAGAAGTTAGTGACGATGCCAATAAAAAGTGAAGGGCTATAAATTGGATGGATTTGTCTGCATTCTCACCTAAATATTAACTATGATGAAGAAAAGAAAATGCAAATCTTTCCTACATGATACAAAGTTATCAGTTTAGAAAAGTGGTGAATTAAATGGTTCTGTTTATCATGCTTCTAGTTTTCTGCAGTAGCAGTTGAACCAAAGTGTTGTCTTTAACACGAAGCTGGTAAGGCATCCCTTGTTAGAAGCAATACATTTGTACCATTTAGGAACTGAAGAAAACAGGTTAACAAATAAAGACTAAGTGTAAACATCAGTTTTTATTGTGGTGCCTTGACAAAAGTTTTCTTCTTTTGTGTAGCAGAGTGATTTCTGAGAATTCTGCAAAATGGGTCTCTGATGGCTTTTGTAAAAAATTGTTTGCAAACAAAGCCGGTTGGCCAGTAGGTTAGTGTGCATAGGTGGGGACTTCACATTGGAACTTGCATGTGCTGTGGTGGAAAAACCATTAATCAAGTAATGGGCTTGATCGAGCAGTGTTCTAGCAGAGACAGCTGGGCTTGGTGTGGCTAGAAGTAAGCATAAAGATCATCTACTTCAGATTTTACAGACTGGACTGCAAGGGCCAAATCAACCTGCCATCAGGCAAAAAAGGAACAGAAGAATTAGTTACCCTATTGCTACTCCAATACTGTTATATTTTGTATACTTCTATTTGCTAAGAAGTTAGGCAACTGTCTGAATATACACAGCAGGGGAAAATGCCGAGCTGCAGTTTTTACTATTTGTCACAATAGTTGGCTTGTAGCTCAATCACTTTTCTATTGTACTGGAAAATTCCCTATTTGGTAAGAGAGTACAAATTGCAGAAGCAACTTGTTAGGAATATACTTTCCTTATCTTCTACATGAACAGCATTATTCTTCCAGATATAAGCTGGAAAAGGTGTCTCATTGTAAGATGTACATTTAGGACTGAGACAGAGATAGTTTTCTGACAGCTGTATGAAATTAATACTTCTTTATAACGGAGTGTTTTACTGCTTGCTGTATATAATAGTTTCTTTCATTGCCACTTATGTCCTTTGCAAGGAAAGAAATTTGCCTCTATATGACAGTACACTTTGAGTGTCACTGGCTTTCATGCTGCCTATTAAAAAAGGTAATTGTGAGGATCAGATCATACCTCAAAGAGGCCTTCTGAACTGAACCCATTTCAAGTGAGGGAGCCAGAGCTGTCAAAACTTTGACTTTCTAATTCCTGAAGAGACGTTAATTCGCTTGGCTGCATGGTCTACTGGGAGTAGAAATGAAACTCCACTTGCACGACCTCTGGTGTCAATCATTATGGGAGGCATCTGCATTTATATTGTCAATGCACAAACTTTCTTTACTTCCTGAAGCATGAAATCACCTTTCAGATGAAGAAAGAAATATAACCCCCCATTCTCGAGAGATGTAGCAGTTCTGTCTAAGGCTTCAGTTACACAGAGAAATGTTTAAACACTATATTCTGACTTCAACATCAACCAATCTCTTGGAAGTTGTCTGCTTTGCAAGTAGAAGTTACACTATTGTTTTTAAATTACTACTTTGTATTATTTTAGGGCTTCTAACTCTCCATCTTTAAGCCAAAGGGAGGTTTATCACTAACTTTGGCACTGTCAGCAGAACTTGACCCCTAGTGTCCCACGTTCTTTTTTAAGCCTGTGTTCCTGTGGCACAGAAAGAAATGAGGAAGTATGTATTTTAATAAAACTTAAAAAACAGAAGAGAAGGGTTAGTTGGTAAGCTGCAGCAGCAGGATGTCTGCTAATGCGTTTGATACAGTCCTTTAATGTAATTGAATTCATGTGTTTCTTTGGGCTATTTTAGGGTGTTTTGTGCTAGGTCTTTATGATCTACGCTGACATTCATTTTGTTGGTGGTTTCAAATAGACAGTTCTGTGGAATTCCATGGACTTATTTCACAACGAAATCAGCAAAATGAGACATACTCCCACATTTAATGACAATGTTTGGGCCAGAGATCATCAAATGCTTATTAGGGCAGTAGCTTGTTTCTTGCTGCTTTTGTTTAGGAGACTTCCTGTTTACCCTGAGTTTATGTGCAACTCAAAAGAGAATTGCTGACTCTAAAGAACCAACGCGGTTTTGATAAGCTTCTGAAAAGGTTAGCTTTTATTGTCAAAGTTAATGAGATTACAAAATAGATGTGTTACCTTTATCATACTTTGAAGTACAGAATACTTTCCTTCACTCTAAATGTGCCAATTTGAAGCACAAATTTAGTTTGTGTTGGTCCAGCCTCTACCAACTACTTCTGCATGATTGTGACTGCCACAGCCTTCCAGGTATAGTCTCAGTCATAAGGTGTGCTTCAAACTGTGCCAGCCCTCTAAAAGCAGCCCTTCTCATTTTGAAGTGAATGAATGAAAGTGAATGAAGCTTCATTTTTTAGTGCTTTATTTTTATATTTTTTTTTATTATAAGCTATGGTGTGTTTTGGTGTTCCTTTTATTACCTGAATCATCTGATAGAAAGGCTTAGTATCAAATGAGGTTAAATAACCCTCAGTGATCCATGGAAATGCAGCCAGCAAATTTGCTCCAGTGCATCCAGTTGATGCTCTAGCTTCAGTAAAAGAAATGATAGCAGAAAACTTAGGAAGACCTACACTGCACAAAGTATTTCAGAGCTTTCCTCTCAGAAGGGCAGGTATGCCAAAGAACAAGATGGGGCGAGTTGTTTCTGATCACAGACCTCTCTTGAGTCTGTTCAGTCTAGCTGCCATCTATATCAGTGACAGAGCTTTCAAAGCAAGTGTTGAATATGAGGAGATATTTAAGCTTTAAAAACAGAACCTGTGATTTCAAAAACTGGAAATTTCTGTCAGACCTCATAGTTAAGCCTTCTGTGCTTGCTGTTAAAATGTGGTTATGATAGGAGAAATTAGTTAAAAATGCTACCTCCTTTACTCAACGTATTTGCTATTTTTTGAGAATCAGGAGGATTATTTTAATGCTCAGACCATACGCCTCCTGATCTTTTTAGCCCTTGGTAGCTACTAAAGTTCAGAACAATCTGGTTCCTTCTTGCCTTGCTCATTTATCACCAGATTTACTGACACTTATTAGATTTTCTTGCAAGATGGCAATGGTTAAGTTACAGAGAGTATGTTCATTTGACAAAGGTCATGTTTCCACATCATCATCAGCAGTATAGCAGGGAGCGTAAAGCAAATAGCCAAACTACAAACAGCTGTACCAAACTGGGATGATGCTTTCTTGTCTTAACCATCTAAGGTACCTGTGTCCAAAGCAAAGGATACTGTGAGCATTCCTGAACAGCAGTTGTCAGGAGAAAGCCCTGCATGGTTGGCAGCCTGGTCCAAAGGGCCTTGGGAGGGTGCTGGATGGGAATGGCTCTGGAATTCCCTGCCTGCCACATCCCAATAGATTCCATGAATTGTGTCTCTGTATCTTGACAAATGCTTCACATGATGACTTGGCAATTAAACAGAAAACAAACCCCCCAAAACAGTGCAGAAGAGAGTCTTGGAGGTAAGTGTCCTGGTTTCAGCTGGGATAGAGTTAGTTTTCTTCTTAGTAGCTGGTGCAGTGCTGTGTTTTGGATTTGGTGTGAGAACAATGTTGATTGCACACTGATGGTTTTAGTGGTTGCTGGGTAATGTTTATACTAAGTCAAGGACTTTTCAGTTTCTTGGACCCTGATAGCAAGAGGGCTGGAGAAGCATGGGAAATCGTGAGGGGACAAGGCAGGACAGGTGACCCAAACTAGCCAAAGGGATATTCCATACCATATGATGTCATGCTGAGTATATAAGCTGTGGGAAGAAGGAAGGTGGGGACATTTGGCATTATTGCATTTGTCTTCCCAAGTAACTGTTATGGGTGGTGGATCCCTGCTTTCCTGGGATGGCCGAACACCTGCCTGCTGATGGGAAGTAGTGAATGAATTCCTTGCTTTGCTTGCATGCATGGCTTTTGCTTTACCTATTAAATAGTTCTTATCTCAGCCCTTGAGTTTTACATTCCTTTCCAATTCTCCCCATCCTTCTGGGTGAGAGGGAGTGAACAAGCAGCTGCGTAGTGCTTGGTTGCCATCCGGGGTTAAACAACAACAGTAAGGAAAGTCAGTTTTCCATACTCTCTTCTAGATCATGATGCACAAGGATCAGACATCAGCCAGAAACCGAGAGGATGGTGGGATCTGAAAGCAGGTTGTTTTGTCTCTGTCAGCAGACTGCGAAGTTGTTTATGGAAGACACGAATTGAACTGAAGATTAAATCTGCCTGATTTTTTTTATCTCCATCTGTTTATATGGACTGACATAGGCTCAGCAGCGTTATTCCATGAAGCTCTTTGCAGGACCAAATCCTCACAGAAGCCTGAATTTCTCTCTCTATCCCTAGAAACTTGCTAGAACCGAGGAGGGGCATGGGTATAATTAGAGGCTGAAGCATTAAAGAAAATTTGTTCTTTATTCTTCAAGCCAGAAACCACTTGGCACGATCTACTTTCCTTTTTCTGATATTCAATAGGATGTTAATATAGGTAAGCATAATCCTTTGTTTGCAAAGATAGCATGACATAATACAAGACAAAACAGAATGCAGACTGCAGAACTAACTTCTTTTTCCTATGAATGTGGTGCCTTTCCATGCCAGTTTTGTAAAGGATTTTCTCTGCCATGTTGCCTTGCAGTTGCTTTGTTCAAGGACCAGTTTCATGCTAGGTGTGAGATGTCCTTTGTCTCACGTGACACAAGTTTTGGCAGTTCTTGCCACATTTCTGTATTGTTAGCACAACTTCTGTTGTCTTCTTGGCATAATGAAGATGCTAGCATACTACCCAATTGTCCTTAGATAATTCTGTGTGTATCTTATCCTAATATCTGTCAGGTTTAGTATGACTCCATGTTCTACATCTTTTTACAAAAGACCTGTTGTTCCTACTCAAATAGTCTTGGTTATATGCTTATTAGCACATTAAATAACCTGCTTAAAATGTCACCTGAAGCAATGCAGAAAATTATCAATACCAACTGTGTCTTTAACCCAGATGCTTTGAACTTGTATCTGATACGCCTCATGTCTAAAATGTTCCACAGAAAAATTCAGCAAAACATCAGAGTAGTGCTTTCCCATGAGCTTTCATATCCTGAAGAGCCAAGGCAATGGAAAGCAGCCAAGTAAGTTCATCCTGCAAAGTTATAACTCACTTTTCAATGAGTGATGAGTCTGTCATCTCTTGCTACTTGCAGTTTTAAGAAGCTGAATCCTTTAACCAGACCCCAGGAGTGCAAGTTAGTGACCCTGTTAATCTGTTCTGCTCTTTGGTGTCTCATCTGTCCGTTTTTTTTTTTTTTTTCTTCCCCAAAACCCATCTGTACATCCTGGCCAGCAGGAAATCAAAAGAGCAAAAAGTAACTTGTCTTCTCACAGTAAGTAGGGCACCTTTCATCATGTGAAACAAAGTAGCTTTTTTTTTATTTTTTTTTATTTTTTTTTTTTTTTAAACCGGAGCCTGAACTGGAAGCTTGAACACATTGTGAAGAACCTTTATCTGCAGAAAGCTGTGCCAACAGGCCGCCTTACCGCACCTAACTGCAGGAAGGGCTGCCGTTTCTTGCTGTGTCTTGTTCTGGTGGAGATGGCTGGTATGTTAGACAGGAGGAATGAAGTGTGCACCTTCTGGATTAGAAGACCTATAAATATGTATGAAAAAATTAATAGACGACTGTAGCATACAATTATATGCCTCCTCTTCTGTGTGCACACTGGGAAATGCAGGTCTGGCCCTTCAGAATTCCTCTGCTGGCCACTGCTGATATCTCTTGATAGAAGGGGTGCAAAACTCTGCAAGCCATCTTTAAAATGGCTTTGAGCAGTCCCAGATCTGTCTCCACTGCCACTAGCTGTTTTATATTGCTATCTGTTACACCTAGAAGAGGGAACAACAGTACCTCTGAGTCCACATAGTGTTCACCTCACTGTGGTTTGTTCTTTTTAAAGCTGGACCATGGCTTGGGAGAGCTACACTGCTCAGTAATGTGTTCCAGTGTGCTTACTACACTGAAGATTAATGCTCTGTGTGTGTGTGATGTACGTGCATGCCCCTATGAGCATGTGAAGCATTAACAAAGTCTTAAATGCCTTCAATAACATTGTGAATTTTCTGATTTAGAATGTATAGTCCAATTTGCTACCATGATTAAATCTCTTCCACTTCTGTTGGATTTGGGAAGACTCTCTTCTGCCATTTGAAAGAGAAAGCAACAAAAGCCAGCTTTTAAAATTAGTGACTTCTAAAACCTGTATTTTCTGTAATAATCTCCTGTATGAGTATGGGATACAGATTTGTGGTCGTCCGTTGCAGTCAGTTTCGGTCTACTTGTGCCTGTATGATATTTTCAGGCTGGAGAACTTGCAGAATTTTGAGACTCCTGGAGGTACATATATTCGTAAAGGGGAGCAGGAAAGGGAATGGAAAGCAAATCTTAATGTGAAGTTTTTTGTGAAGAAAGAAAACATTTGTCTAGGTAATTAATGAAAAGAAGCTTGTCTGGAAGAGCATGTTAGGTGCTTATAAGCTTAGTATCAGCAAGGATACTAGCAGGTATTTTTTGTACATTTCTATGAAGATGATTGCTCATAACTGAAAGCTCTAAATGCAACAGAAAAGCTATGTGTCATGCAGGATTATGTGGTTCTTATAAGTATATTCCTGACCAGAAGTTAAATATTAAACTTCAGCATCATCAGTAAAAACAGAAGCAAAATTTCCCACTCAGGTAAAGAACAGTATGTATTTTTCCTTCCTATCTAAATGAAAATGGAAAATAATTCACTAGGGGTTTTTGTGTTTTGTTTTGGTTTTTTTTTTAGCCTTCAGTACCTTTCTCTCTGGCTATCCTTTATGTAGATATCAACAAGCTGTTTTGCTTTTGCTGTTGCATTATTTAGAAATCATATGGATTTAGAACCACAGAAAAATGCATGTCTGGATCAGGAACCTGCAGTCGTGCTCCTTGTCAGAATTTCCAGTTGATTTTCAGTATTTGTTAGTTTTATTAATGCTATGTATCAGCAAGAAAAAGAGAACAGGGCAAGGACTGAAGACATTCTCAGTGCTTATTGGTCTGGACTTGTTCTAGATACTGGATGTGAATAGGGGAAATCGAAGACCCTGTAGTCAATCTCCTGTAGCCTCAGAGGCTTAAAGATCTTTTTACGGAAATGACAATTCTGAATGTTAAAGCATATATGGGAAGAAAATCCATGGAGAGAGGGAGAATGCTTAGTTGTAGCTTTTTTTAATTATCAACCTATATTGTGTGTTTATAATAAAGTCTTACTGACAAAGCTAGAAACATTTCTTAAGCTCCAGATGGCTGCTTTTCTTTATGACTTGCTGTAGGGTACAGACTTTGATTTTATATATTTTGGTAATCTATCCTGATTATTCAACTAATACTCATTGTTCTCCCTATGCTACAACAATACCCTTTGAGAAATTGTGGCATATGGCTTGGTGAGGGAAATTTCAAGGTTAAGAAAATCTTTAGCTATATCTCTCATTTCTTTGTTTTCTTTTTCTTAAGGCTAGGACCTGTAACTGTGATAATATCTCTTTAAATTTTTCCTAGTGACAAGATTCTTATTCTAGGCAGCATCTTTTAATGGATAGGGAGAGGTCTCAAAATATTCACTCATCTTCAGAAGCCTCTTCTAGAGGCACCCGGTATGTGAGATCAAGTTCTAATCTAAAACAAACTAGCAGCAACAGCCACAAAAACACATGGGAGAATTTGATGGAAAGAAAGTGCCAAGGGCAAAGCTGCACTTGTTTTTTGTGGGTGACAGAGGAGACAGGAGCAGAGAATGCAAAGCCCTTGTGCTGCTGAGCAAGATTGCCATGTCAGGAGGTGAATTGGCAGGATGCAGTACAGTGTAACTGGGCCAACTTCAGAATCAGAGTATCATCATCATTAACTAAGTATCCATTTAGGAGGAGTAAATAAAGCACTTTAAAGAAAGGACAATATTGACTTGTCTGGGTGATTGGCATCTTCATTTTACTCCTCTCTTTCTTCAGGTCAAAATGTATCTAAATACCTGGAGTTCAGTTTTTCCTCGCAGATGTTTTCTAAGAATACTTCATCTTCGAGTTACAAAGCAAGCAACATGGGGCTGCACTCTCCATAGAAACATGCTACATCTTACAGTCTCTCTGAAAAGTTATCTTGAAACAAACTGTGGCTTGAAAAGTAGGAATTCCTCTGGCTACCTGTGAACCTCCATGATCCGTTTCTCCTTTCTGGACATGCCCTGTTGCAAATAAAACTCCAGGAAAATTATTTCATATTAACTGTGAGTTTCTTCAGGGTTTTATTGGAGGGAAGGGAATGTATGAATCATGACACCAGAAAGCATCCACAGCACACTCTGTCTTCTCAGAAAATATGGAAGATGGAATGGGCCAAACCTGTGTCTGAGAAAACAGGAATGTATAGCAGTGGTAGCTCTTAATGCAATCTTCAGTTTTATATCCTTCTTAAAACAGTATCTTGTATTGGGCTGCGCACCAGCATCTCTGGTGGTATGCCATTCTGGGCAGTGAAGTTTGTTTTGGTGTTCTCTTAACAGCTTCAAGGGGCTACTTTTTTTGTTCATTTGGAAGAAAAGTTATTTTATGAAATGGTCGAAAGTGCTCATTGCTGCAAAGATTTCGTCAGCCCAGATATATTTTTTTTTCTAGAAAAACAGCAAAAGGAGTGAATCATAGCAGTTAGTCCAAATTCTGAACTAGGACTAGGCACAGATATCCTGTGTCCCATGGGAATTCCTTGAACTGCTGGACTAGGATTAGTCCAGTGAACTGAATCAGTTAATACTTTACAAAGTCAGATAGTGCTAAAAAGGAGTCTCTCTGTTCTGGAGAGCAGAATGGCAGAGACTTAAGCTTCTGATCTAAGTCAGAATGAAGCAAGACAAAGGCTTGAACCTGGGTTTGTCTTCAGTTCCAGTGAGCAAGTTGGCCTATTAGCTATAGGTGGAGTCCCTCAGTTTATGATGGCCTAAGTTCTGTGTTATTTCTCAATTGTTTTCAATAAACGTTCAACAACAGAACGACAAAAAAAGATACTCAAAATTCTAAGTGCAAAGGATTTTTTTTTGTTGGGCTGTGTAACTTCTTAGAATCATATGAGGTGTCAAAAGAGGGTAGTTACATTTATTCTAATTCAGAGGTTCAGCTGTGATTGGAGTTGCACAGATTTTTGTTGCATCTAAATAAGTGACATTATAACAAAAAACTTAATTTTAGAGGCATTTACATATTTTCAGAATTGTCTTTAGTACTTTGCTGTATTTAACTAGTTTAATAGTAAAACTAGAAAATAATCTAACAATTCTGGTTTACAAAAAATAATACTTGCTTGAGCTTTGTTTGTGTCCCAACCTAAGAAGCAGTTTTCCTAACTGCTTCAAAATGCAACTGCTTCCTAATACAATTTTCTTTTTCTTCAGAGTGTTACAATGTTAAAATTGTCCCCTGATCAAAATCATAGGATCATTTAGGTTGGAAGGACCTTTGACATCATCAAGTCCAACTGTTAACCCAGGACTGCCAAGTCCATCACTGCGTTTTTTAAGCTGAACCCAAATATGCAGACCATGACTAAAATTATCTTTTCACATTGACCTTGCTGGTGTTACTCTGCATATACGTTCCTGTGGGTGAAGGAAGAAACTCTGTATGATTCATAGATAGGATAGACTGAGTGTGGGCTTATTCCAAATGGCTTATTCAGAGACATTTGTGTAGTTCTGACTTCAGGAAAGAACTTATAAACAAAGTGTAAATGAGCATGCAGTTTACTTGATTGATCTATGTGTACGGTTTAAAGCTGAGGTTTCTCACTTAGTATTCGCTTTGCAAATGAGAGATGTAAAATGTTTAAATTAAATGAAGCAGAAATAAAAAAAAATATTGATTCTCTGCTTTCCCTCCATCCTTCTTACTAAAAGTTTTTGGCTCTTTTACATTAGTGGCTGTGCTATATATTGGCATTTACACTAATGAAGAGCCCACGATGTTTCCTAAATGTTCCACTACAAGGACCTTGTTAATAGCTTCCATTTATCCAGCAGAAGAAAAGCTCCTACAATCTCCAACCCATTGTGCAATAAACCAAGGGCATAGAAGGAGCATGAAACTGGAGTCTCTCCTTAACTGTGCCATCCTTTATTCCAGCACTGCCAAATACTTTGTTCGGGGAGATAAAACCTGGAACAGCAGGTTAAAATAAGCTTGCCCAAGGGTCTGTATTTGTTCCATTCCAGTCATGGAAACAGACAAAAATGAAATCTGAGTGTGGCCCTGTGTTTTGTTTCACAGTGGTTACTGTAATCTCACTGATTCATGTGGAGCTGATATTATATTTAATATAAAGGTGGGACACTGATGTTGACAATTGCTTTCTTGCCACTGGTCTTCATTCAGGAAAGTGTAAATCACAAAATTTATGGCTAACCTTGGAGGTTTTTGTCTAGGTGATCTTAGGCAAGTCCAGTAAGATTACAGCAGCAATGCCAAAGATATAATTCATGTATGGTTCATCTCCCAACCTGTGCTCTAATAGCTGTTAAATTGAAGAGTAAAGATTGTTTTCGTGCTCTAAATGCGATACTTAGGCACAAAGAATAAGAGTAATTATTTTATCTATTTTTTAACAATTATTTTTTTCTTGACACATTAGAATGAATTCTGTAGTCTTCATCTCATCAGTTTTAAAATGTTCATTTAAAGACTGAGCCATAAAGATTAAAAAAATACAAATACTAATAACTTCCTATGATTAAAAAAATCAATTGGATATGAAATGGATTTTATCTCAGTGGAATTACATAGTATATGAGAAGCCATAAAGATACACAAATATAGAGTAATCAATGCCAAAATTTAAAACATCTTTAGGGGACATTAATATTAATTTGCATGTATTTTCACTAATTTTTCTGTCTTTATTACACTGCAGAATGCAGTCTTCTAAAATCCTCCAAATAACGTAAGGGTTTTCACTGAGCCTCCTGCTTTTTAAATACTTGTATTTTCTCTTTGGAAATAGAAGCACTTCAAAATTTGAGCTCTGCTTGGCTACTGTGTTAACCTCTATTTTGGTAAGAGCAGGAAAAAAATTATTAAAGACTGTCTAGCTTGATTTTTTTTTTTTTTTTGTCTCTCCTGCACAAAAAAGGTTAAGTACAGAATCCTTTTTTGGAGAGTGTCTGTTTGTTTGTTGCGGTTTATTTCTGTCAGCACTGTTAAAATGATAGGACAAAACTGTTTTCAAAATAGTCCTTTATAGAGACTGAAAAACTCAGATATGGCACGGTGACTTCCGCATTCTCTCTGTTTTTGGTGAAAACTGGGCATCACTGTAAGATATGCAAATATAGTAAAAACACAGAACTTCATTATTTTTAACTGACCTGAGGCAACCCTCTGGCTCTTCTATGTTAATCCACAGAAAATTCCAATTCCGTGTATTTTGAAACTGAATGCAAGCCATGGAATTCTTTGTAAACAGGGAATGAGTTGGTTTTTTCTGCACTCAGAAACTTTGGGATTGAGGAAAGGGTTACCTGTTGCAATTTATTCAATAAGTTTATTCCTAATGTAGTCGTAATAGGCATATAATTCTTTTAAAATGTGTCAATAATGCTAATAAATCCTACAGTGCACGCAATATAGGAGAACAATGGAAAACTGCTACATTATATCCGATATCACATTAGAAACAGCAGGAACAATTTCTAGAAGCATTGCCAGATATCACCAAAGATTTCAGCTACCTTTATTACATGCTAGATGCAGTAATTTGAAAATGGATCTGATGCTTCATGCATTCTAAGTCTCAATTTTGCAAAACTATATAAAAGGTTACTGGTTTGCTATGTATCAAACATAACACAGCTCTTCTGAGCCTAAGACATTGTTTTCTCAAATCTACAGTCAGTACTTCAGATCATTTAAATTAGTATAAGCTGACTGTTTGAACAGAGAATTCTCTGAAAGCCAACAGAACCCAAACAAAATGAGTTATATCATGTCCTTGGATATTTTCTAGTGACTGATAATCTTTTCTTGGGTCAAAAGTCTTGGAAAGCAAAAAATAGAATGACTTGCAGGGACAACCTCTTCATTTTCTACCTGCAGGTCTTTAACATCAGCTTTCCTGGCTTAGTGTTTTTTGAATGTTGCTGAAAGCCCGCTGTTCTTACAAACAAATCTAAAAAAAAAAAAAAAAAAAGTTAACACAGATTCATCTGAATGCTTTTACAGGCTCCTTCAGCATCAGCTTGGTCTCTTAGTGGAAGACAACCCCATAACCACTGTCGTGTATGAACACATTCCAGTCGAGCTGTGTTAGGGAATTCACTCTAGAATATTGGCATTTTCTTGCTAAAGACTTGATTGCCACCAGTTGTCCAAAATTGGCTTTGTGATCTAAGAAGTCTTTTCCAATCATATTTCTATACAAGTGTAATAAAACAATGCCTCTGTGGAGTTATTTCCACACTTGAGCTTTGTTTCAAATGCTGTGTAGAAGTCTTAATTATATGCAGTGTAATATCTATTAAATTCCTTGCTGATACCCAGTGAGACTGTAAGTGTGTTGAAATTAGGGTATTTTCTTGATGTGTTTTCTTTGTATTTCTGTTTTTTCTCTCTCACTCTCTCTTTTCAGTTTTGTCTTCACTGTTATTGGCAGCAGTTTGATTACAAAAATAGGTCACAGAAATACAATAGCACTCCCTTAAGCTCACCAATTATACTTGCATAAAGAGACTGAGTTACTCCCTTGCTTTCTGTGTTTCCAGACATATGTCCTGTGAACTGGAAGGAATCACTACAGTTCCAGAGGTGGTGTTCTGCAAGACGAGGTACTGACCAGTTAGATATGAACAGGCTTGAATTAGTGGTGGCTGGAAGTCAGCGCTAAACTAGGAAGACCTACCAAAGCGCATCTCTTTCCTTTCTCAGGATGACCTTGAGATTTTTGCTGTTCCAAATGTAGGGACAGCACAGGAAGAATGGAAGACAGTCCTAAAGCCAAATTATGTGAGAGATGTGGGAAGGTATGGGGTTGTGCTAGGGCTTTATCTTTTGTACAGGCAATATTCTATGCTTTAAAGACTTTATTTCCCTGTCCTGCTAGCAGAATATAAATGTATTAACATAAAATGAGCTGAAAGTAAATTTCAGCTGGAAGTAAATGAGCTGACTCCATTTTTGACCAAGTTAAATCTAAATCAGTCCTAGATAAGCACTAATTAGGTCAGATCCTGTTGATCTTTTGAGAACAATTCCCACAGATCTTTTTTATATGCTGACTTCAGAGTTGCTGTTCCTGTTAATGTGAACAGGATTTGATACTCTAGCCATGATGTTTGTCAGCAACTACAAGACCCAGTGTGAACATGGGACCTATTTTGGTAATGAACACCCAGATTATCTCAAAGTATTCCATTAGTAAGCTGATGGACAAGGTGTTGTTAGCAATTCAGTTAGATTTCTGTCGTGGTTTAACCCTGCCTGGCAGCTAAGTGCTGTATAGCTGCTTGCTCACTCCCTAACCCCTAGTGAGAAGGGGACGGGAATTGGAGAAAAAGGTAAAACTCGTGGGTTGACATAAGAACAATTTAATAATCAAAATAAAATACTGCTACTACTACTAATAATAACAACACCACTGGTGGTGAAAAGGAGAAAGCAGGAGAGAGGAATAAAATCCAGAGGAAAAAAAACTCACACAGGTGATGCACAATGCATTTTCTCACCACTCACTGACCGATGCCCAGCCACTTCCTGAGCAGCTATCAGTGGCCCCGGCCATCTCCCCCTGGTTTATATACTGTGCATGACACACTATGGTATGGAACACCCCTTTGGCTAGTTCGGGTCAGCTGTCCTGGCTCTGCTCCCTCCCAGCTTCTTGGGCACCTGCTCACTGGCACAGCACGGGAAACTGGGAAGTCCTTGACTGAGGGTAAGTACAACTCAGTAACAGCTAAAACATTAGTGTGTTATCAACATTACTTTCATACTAAATTCAAAACACAGTATTGTACCAACTACTGAGAAGAAAATTAACTATCCCAGCTAAAACCAGGGCACTTTCCTATAATCTTGCGCTACTTTTCAGATAGCATTGAACCACAGCTCTCTGAAAGTGACAGATCATTTATTTTTGCTGCAGGTAGCTCCTGAAGTTGCTCATTAATAGTTATTGATACCAGAACACTTTTTGCTACAACAGACTTTTTTTTATTATTTTATTTTATTATTAGAACTTTTAGCTTGAGTTATCAAGAGCTTACTCACAGCAGCTTAATCGATATTTTGGCGTCTCTAATGTTTGGGGTTTTAAAAAATTATTTGTCACAGTTTTCTTTATTTACTAAAATGTCTATTGGAATCAAAAGGGTTATTTCCTCATTTTATTCTCCTGGAGATTTT
Organism: Falco punctatus; assembly: GCF_963210335.1. Taxonomy (NCBI): domain Eukaryota; kingdom Metazoa; phylum Chordata; class Aves; order Falconiformes; family Falconidae; genus Falco; species Falco punctatus. The sequence continues at coordinate 32,725,336 of NC_137583.1, read as the reverse complement.
TTCAGAAGTCCCACTGACTCCTTGTGATAGCTAGGAATCTGAAGTCCTATGTATGGTGTGTTTCTTGGATACCTATTTGAAATTCTCGAAGTGCTTGAAAGTTGATATATATAGTGTCATCAAGAAAACTGTTTGCAAATTACATATGGGGATGAATCCAGCATACTGTGATAGATATAACTGACTTTGAAAACCAGGCTGAATCCCAAGACCTAAACCATACTAAACTAAAACATGGTATTCAGCACAGCAGGTTTTTCCCACTAAGCTCATCAGTAATAATTTTTATGTTATTTTTATTTGGTTTTTCTGACTTTTCATTGAAAAGAAGTTGTTAGCGTTTCCCCATTCACTTTTAGTCCGGTCCTATTTCCTTTATAGCTAGAGTTCTTTATAGTAAGTTTGCATATAACTAATTCAGAAGAGCTGTTAGTGCTACAAGTTATTCCAATTTTTTTGTTTTGCGTTGTTGTTGCAATATTTATAATTAATTGTTTTCAACTTTGTGTTAGAGCTTTGCTCTCTGTAATTCTTAAAATCCATTTTTATATCAAGGCATTTCTCGGGTTTAAGTCATTGTAAAAAGTAATCTCAAGCATGCCATTCTTTCCCCAAGTTTTCTGTAATTTGTGCTACTTTCTGTTGTATGCACAGTGTATCAGGTGGATTCTTTTCTGTTGCGTTGTGTTTCTTTCGGAAAGGGGAAGTTTTTTATTTTCAGTTATTTAAAGAGGAGGAAAATAAAGTTAATTTGGCTTTTTTTCCTTACAGTCGTAAAACTGCCTAAAGTTTACTTTGCAAAAAAAGGAGTAAAGAACTGACATGCCAGGAAGGAACATTTCTCCCTAGATTCACCTCCCCACTCATTTTATCTATCAGTCTTTCCCTTTTAAATTCAGATTAAAAGCAGACATCAAATTTTGTATCGGTAAAAGAGAAATCTGATTAAAAAATTCAGAATCAGCAGTTTTATGGTTGGTCAGTTTAGATTCAAGGCGCACTCTGTGACTAAAACAAAATTCAACAACATGCTCCAGCATTAGCTTCAGCAGGCTAAAGCTAGTGTTCATGTAGTCATCAGCAATTTCAGCAAAAAATATTGCTGTCTCAAAACTCTTTACTATATATTCTCTTTTTATATTTAATTATGGATACATATCTGAAAAAGCTATTCCAAATTTCTAGCTTCATAACACATGAGATAAGAATGTATTTTTTGTGAATGAATGTCTATACTACAGTTTGGGAGACTTCTTGGCACTGAAGTTTCCTAGGCCATAAAAAAAGACATTCATGTTTCAAGCTGCAATATGGTAATGGTCATACGTCTATTTATACATGCGCACACAAATAATGTATATCTCTTCCTTTTTGTAAGACTAATGGTCCCATATTTTCATTAACTCTTTGACAGTGAGCTCTGTTCTCCTTTGTTTTGTACCTAGTGAACTGCAACTGGCTTAATCCAGAAAAGTTGTAATGTGCAAATGTGTTCATGATAGTCTGAAAGTGTGGATGATGACTGGTAGGGGACTGCCAAAGTTCTGTAATATTTAGGGTTTTATTTGGGTGAGCTTCGTTACAACGTGAGTGGATACAAAGAGGAACAGGATCAGTATTTTGTTTTCACACATTGCAGATATCAGTTAGGTTTTCGTATGGGCCCTTTCAATGGATTGAACCAGAATTGTTTTAAGGCATATTTCCAACTATTTCAACCTTATCCTAGGGGAATAAAGTTTGGTTTTCAGCCAGCCTAAGAATGAGAATACATAAAGATGTCTTAGGAATACCTTTGTTCATCAGACTTGCAGTTTTATTGTGTACTTTGTGACTGGAGCTGAAAACTTGGTGCTTTTGATTCTATTACACAACACAACTTCTTTCATTAAACAGACATTGGTCCTTTATCAGAGAGTGGTGATGGTCTGGGGTAATTATTTGAAATCCTAGTAAGACTGAACAAATTGCTCATTATTGTTCAATATTTGAACAAGAGACCATATTTTTTTCCACTGAAACACTGAAAGACTCTGAAAAGGAATCCAGTCTAAGGTCTTCCTGGACAATATTTCCCATTGCTGCCCTGATTTGTTATGAATTATTTTCTTTCCCCCTGAAAGAAAGATTATGTTTCTTTTGAGGAAGGGTTTCTAAATGGAATTAGTCTATTACAAGAGGAGAGAGAAAATTATTTTTGTTTTTTTAAATAATCAAGAGGATTCAGTCTAATCCATAAGTCTCTGAAGGTGATAATAGGACATTTTTCCCAGGCCTCAGTGCTGTCTGCTTAAGCATTTCTAGACAATTATACAAATAGGGTTTGAAGCAGGTGAATATTCTCTTCAAGCTTCACATTATGGAAACATGTATCTTCTTCAGGATTTAGCTTCTTTTTTAGCAGCAGAACTGCAGAGAGGAGTTCCAAACCCAGTGCATTTCAAGGACTGATGTATCTGTCTGGACTCTGAAAATCAAACCTTAAGTAATGGCAGGACAAGGCATGTCAGATGCAACTTTATACACAAGACTGCTGATTTCATGAAGAACCTCTTTTTCATATTTCCATGCATTCCCGCCACCAGGGAAACCTACTGATCCTAAGCTATTCTGTAGATGGTTTTAGTTACTGGGGACTGAATGTGGTTTGTGTGTCAAGCTTGTGACATACGTCTCTGAAATTTTTAGTGTGAATGACTTGCTGTCTTTCAACAAGTAGGTCTATTGCAGAGAGAAGATTAGAACAGAATTGTTCTGCCTCATGGCCTAGGCTTTTAACTACCTGAAAAGCAACAATCTTCCCCATTCTGTAATGCTGTTTTGAAAAGCCTTGGTATCTTTTTATTTTTTTTCCACAGCTGTCAGAACGGTACTTAGTAGGTTTATCCAACAGACTGTGAACTGGAGGTGTAGTCACTGAGCTGATCCTGTTTTAATCATTGACCTTAAGTGGAAAGAAGGGAAAGATCAAACAAATACTTTTTTCTGATCTTTAAAAAGCTGCCAAAACTAACGAAGTTGAATTCATTTGGGACAAAGGAGATGCTTTTGTTTTTCTGCCTCTTTCAGCTTAGTCGTGTTTTGGATGGCACTCAGCAATTGCAGTTGGAATACAAAACAACTCTGCATCAAATCCCCCTGAAAGCTAGGTCTGTCTCATGTAATTACAATGCCACCCAGGAAATACTTGTGTATCTTACATGCATATACTTCTTTTCTTCTTGGTAGATAGCTCAAATTCACACAATTGGTTTTTTTTGGTTAGGGGAAAGAGCTGAGGAGATAATTTGCCTTTCCTGCACTGCTTTAGCTTGACCAAAAGGGATCAACTTAAATTAAAGGTTGATCCAAATGCACTTACTTTTTTAAAATGACAGAGGTGAATTTTTAAATATGGATCTCAGGTTTTTTGGTATCAGACAGACTGCTGACATGAAGACCCCTGGAACTGTTACTTGTGTGTTTAAGCTCAATGCTCAGCTTACATACACCTGCTCACAGTTTAGCAGCCTCATATGCATACACATGGCACAGCCTGTCCACTATTCATCTATTCTTCAGGTTCAGTACACTAGGAATAAACCTTAAAGCAAAGCCATTTTTCTTAAAAGGTCATTAAAGCTTTCCAGAGGCCAGAACTGTTTGGTAAGGTAGTGAGTGAAATGGTGCCACATTGGTGATTAATGTCAATTAAATAGTGTGGGCTGATCTTGCATGTTCTAAAACAATCTCATCCCATATTGTCTGCTGTGGGACTTTGTTGCAACTTTGGTTCTGGCTGTGGGCCGTTGTCTCCTCTCGAGCTAAAATGAAGGATTACACAGGTCATTTGCAAAGACTGGGAGGTGAATTGTTTGTTATTTGAGAGGCTCCTACGGAGAACTTGCACTTTGGCCAGTTATTTATGTAGTGGAAAGTTCACAGCAGGAATGAATAGCCTTTTTAAGGTTTATTAGCAAAGTGTAAAACAGCGCTGCCACCACTGTTGTTGATGCTGGTCTGGCTCTAGAAAAGCAACTACCCAGCTCAGGAGAGTCAGTTTGTGGTTTGGTTGTTTTTTTTGTTTTTGTTTTTTTTTTTTTTTTGTTTGTTTGTTTTTTTAGAAGGTCAAAGAATAGCTGTGGAGACTGCTGCTAGGGGAAGAATGGTGACAGCTCTTCCCCAGCAGCAGCCACCTTCAAAATCCTTAAAGGCAGGTCTTTTGTCAATCCTTTAGCAACCTGTTTACTAAAGCATTTGCCTTCTCAGTCTTCTCCAGGTGTGATCTGCTGAGGCCTAGTCCTGTAGCCAGCCAAATGCTGTCATCTTGTCAGATACTATATTGTCTAAGAAACTGTGTTAAAAGTGTTGGTTACATGAATTTAAAAGGGGACTCTTGATCAAGGTAGGACTAAAATAACACTGAAGCAATTTCCTTAGTTACCTGTTCAGAAGTGACTGAATATACTTTCCCCCACTTTAAATGTAAGCCATAAGGAAAGAAGGACAGGATTTGGATTTAAATATTAACTGGAATCCCTTATCTTCCCTGCTTCCCTGGGGTGATGGATGGCTCTGAATCAGACTATAGGGACTATATCAGACTATAGGGACTCGTATGTAAGTAAATCAGGCCTTTTCTTTCATTAAAACACATACTCAGTACTGTGTTAAAGGACAAGATGAATCCAGTTTTGAAATCAGTCATATTCACCCTGAAACATAAGAGTGTTAGCCTGTATTTTATGCAGGAAACAATTTTCACTTATCAAGGACAGAACTCATACACAAAAAAGAATAATTTGAAAAGATGGTACTTCAGAAAGCTGATAAAATGCGTATTTTCAACTAGAATTTGGGATGTTATTAAACATCACTTGTAAATGTATTCTGTTATGGAAGTTTTGTAAACAGATGGGGTCACTTTTTTACTCTCTCCTGACCCTGTTCATTTTTATTTTTCTCTTTGTATTGCCCATGAAGTCTAGACAGACTATTGTCTGTAATAGTTTTTTTGAGAATTCACCAAGAACAAAGATGTTTTGGTTGTATTGAAGTCAGCATGAATCATTTTTAGGTATATCTGTTCCTTTCCTTCATATTTTATCATTTATTCATCAAAAACTGCAGCTTAGGGGAAAACCAAAGTTATTTTTGAAATGGTTTTGGCTGAGCTGTATGGGGAAAAACAGTTTTAAAAGCTTTAAGGCTTTTCATTAAAAGTAGCACTTAAGTTTTGTGCAGCTATGAACATGTTACTGAAACATGGCTAAAAATTCCAGTATTTGCTGAAGTGAAGGTCTAAGATGTAATTTTTCCGTGCAGGTCTGTAGTCAGATTTCTGGTGTCCAATTGTTAATATTGGTTATTCTGAATCTTTTTTCTAGCCGCTCCTCTTTAATTTTCAGTCAAATATTATACTAGTTTGTTCTTATGCCAACATTGTCCCTTAGTTTAAATAGTTCCCCCTGGGAATATTTATAGAAGGGAATTAAATTCTCTCTCAGCCTTCATTCTGCTAAGCTAAACAAGCTAAGCTCATAGTTGTCAAGTTGAGATCTGCATAACCATCGCCCTTACAGACCATTCCTTCACCAGCTCCAGTTTGTCCTCAGCTATCTTGAAGAATGAACACAACTGTGTCTTAGTATTACCAATAAGGCTGAAAAAATGTCTTGTAAATCTTGTTAATATGTCACTAATTTCTGGAAATTACTGATTCATGTTTGCCCTTCATTTGTCTTTTCTTTGAGGCAGGGATGTCACAATTTAGTGGCTCATAGCCAATTTAATACCCTTGAGGGCTTGCTCTTCTTCTGTGATGCAGAAATCAAGATGTTTTATGGAGCTCCTTCTGTTCTGGTGAAAGTACACATCAAATATTTTCTGACCAGCCCATAAAATTTTGATTAACAGGTTTCTTGATTTCCTGAGGGTTTACTGACTGTTGGGCTCTACTTCTGGGACAACTTTGCCAGGCAGAGTCCTGCCAGGTATATGAGTTCCCATCATGGATAATGAATTCAGAAGACCAAGTCTCAAGCAACTAATGACCAGATCCAGGAATTCTAGTCCTTACCTTCCCTGGTCTGAGGTAAACCTCCAAAGTGCAGCTTTGCCTTTCCAAGGCTGTTCACACACGTGTGCTAGGGTTCTCTGAGGTCTGGCTTTATAACAAACCAGAATGGACTATTTCCAAATTAAAAAAAGAAATAATCACTCAAGAGAAACTAAAATTTATTTTTTCCTTCTCAGATGTTCCCCAGAACAGAATTCTTTCTCCAGCAATAGTAAATTTCATTGGGTTTCTGGGATAGTATGTTAAAAGAGAAAGCCTATCTATATTTGTCTTTGAGATTGGATTAATATACTAGCAACGAGTACAGCAATTTACAAGTCTCTTCATGGATCTGCTATTCTTAGCTGTCAGCATTTTCACAAAGCCTATCTCTGTTGTACATTGTCACCTTCAGTTTTTTCATAGTTAACTACACTTTTCATCTGAAAAATAAGAACCAGATATTTAAGAAGAACTTTACTCCTTCACGCCTTAACCTTCATAGTCATACTGGTAGCCATATCACACTAATTCATCACGTACAGCTTTTTATTGTTAGAACCCCTCAGTGAAGGCCAATTCATCAATTACTGTGTTATTGTATGCCAAACACAGTGGCTTAAAGCTTCCTTTTTAAAGCAATGCCTTATCTTATTCCAGTAATCTTAAAATATTGGACTTCATTCTCTGGTAGGTTGATCATCAGTTTTCTGCTATTACTGATTTTGCAAATCAGAGTTCCTTCCTAGAAACACCCCCAAACAGTTCTCTGTGATGATTCTCTGTTGCCTCTCTTTCTCCCTCACTACCATTTTCAGTGGTGCTCTCAAGAACTGGTTTAGTAACAAAAATCATGCTGCCTGATGATTCCCTCCTACCAAGTAAATTGGAAGTTGATACATAGTAAAGTGAAGCCCAGTTTAACATTAAATGTATCTATTTCCTATAGTTGCCTTACTGTCAATCTTCCAGAAACATTGCTGAAGAGTGAAAGTGGTTAACTCACTCATAGGAACAGGCAGTTTTTCATTGTACTGTTTATATTCACACATTGTTGAATTATTCTCTACCAGTTAAATGTCAGGTTACCCCCCACCACTTCTTTCAAGGAATGACCGTGCACGAGTGGTAAACCACAGTGCATGTGACTATAGAATACAGCATCACTGGAAATGTGATCGACTTTTCACTGCCTCACTGGGTTGCCTCATACTTGGTTTCTTTTCTCTTCTTCCCTCCCTCTCTCCTTCCCTCCCTCTTCCCAGCATTGATTTTTTTCTTTTAGTTAGAACCCACAAAATCAAATGCACGGTTTTCTCTAGAGCACAACTTTATTTCATGATCATTTATGTTCATGAACAAAATGAGTAGAACTGGCTGCTTTTATGAAGGGTTTAGACTTCTTTTATGGCAATAAGAGATGAATTGACTGGGTATAATTGAGAGAAGGATGTGATGGATCTCTCTGCAAGTAGAGAATTTTGTTCTCTACTAATACAGGCAGTATTTTCGTGATTGTGATGTCAGTTTGGAAAAGGCCTCTGATTTTTCCAAGGGAGTGCCTGCTCTGCATATTCTAAAATTGGATTACTTTAAAGATTTACAGAACTGAGCCCCCAGAATATCTACACACTTTGGAATAATCTGGGAAGTTGTATTTTTTGACACGTTTGCAAGGGCCAGAGAGACAAAAGAGAGGACAGAAATATGAAATAAGCTAAAGCCTTTTGAATACTGCCAGTGTTGTACTGAAAAGCTTTGAAGAGGGAAGAAACAGAAATCTGTGGGTAGTAAGTCCACACAAAGAGAAGGCAATGTATAAAAGGAGAAAGGAGAGCCCTAGCTCACCCATTCTCAACTAAGTCTTCCACAGCACAGGGACCCAAATTTCTCAGTGACTGACTGCAGTCAGTGCTGTGTCCCCTCCAAAATTCTTGTGCTGCTTCCCCCAGCCTTCTCTCTGGCAATACCCGAGAAACTGAAAAGTCCTTGTATTAGTATAAGTATATATTACTCGGTGACAACTAAAACCAACGGTGTGCTATCACCATTGTTCTCCTACTAAATCCAAAACACAGCATTGTATCAGCTACTGAGAAGAATTTTAACCCTGTCCCAGCTGAAACCAGGAGAAGAGGCATTTCCCATCCCAGCTATCTAGAATACTGTACTTGGTCTGAGCAAAAACTTCCTCTACATGGTCCTTTGCAACAGTGTAATAGTCACGTATTAGTTATATGTAGACTTGTGTACGATCTCCAATGAAAATTCAAAGGAAGTGGCATGCAGTGTTTCGTAACTATTATTTGAGCTTGACATACAATTTAAATTTAAATTTAAGATTAGGTTCAGGATTTTTCCGCTTTCCATTTTGAGTATCGGCAATTGGAATCTACCTGTAGCTGTTGTTTTTTTGGTTGGTTTTTTTTTGTTTGTTTTTTGAACCAGGCTAAAACTGGTTTGGAACTCACTTCATATTTTCATTAGCAGTACAGTCCATAGATAGTTACAGATACAAAATAATACAGGTTTCTCTCTCTTTTTTTTTTTTTCTTCCCAGAGTTTGCAGTTAAGGTGATAGATTGAGTTGAAAGACACCTGAGTATCATGTTCTTTGTAATAACCTAGGCTTATGTGAGTTTAGGCAAGACATTGTATTTCCCTTAATGACCTGCCTTTGTCTTGTCTTGTGTACTTCTGAGCACAGAGGCTGCAGCACATGTGTACAGCATTGTTCCAGTCTTATCTGTCAAAAATAGACAAAGATCTTAAGATCTGGCAATAAAGACAAGTAGACTTCAGTTACAATGGATTTCAGCATTTACTGTAACAGTGTATTCCTTTGAAAATCCTAGCTATAAGTATTATCATAATTTGTTATGAACACCAAAATGGAACAATGGGACAAGATCAAGGGCCTCACACCAACTGACAAAATTGTTTAGGAAAAGATTCTAGGATATCTTATTTTCTAATGTAGCCCAAGCTCTTCCATTTCCATTTCTTTGATTACAGGACCAAGTTCATTTGAGTCTGAATTTCATCATGATTTTTCTTTTCACTTGTAAATCTCAGTCTTGTCCCTCTATGGATTTATGGCAGATGTGCAACCTTTACTATGTTGAGGTTGCAAAATCTTGTGATTTTTGTATGAACTTCATGGGAGTGAATGCAAAACGGTTACTCATCGATGAGGATTTATGGTGTGTGCAGGATTTTAGGTTGGAATTTCATTATATTATTATTCTGTTTGATGGTTAATGACTTTTATGTGTCTTCTGGGATTTTTTTGTAAAATATGTTAGTGTATAATAATATAGCAAAAACTTTAGCTATATGAAGGCAATGAATCTGGACTATTTCTCAAACTAGCTATCCTTTTGCTTGCTGGCTCTGTAGCAAGAAAATGGTTCCATATCTAGCAGTTAAACTTAATGCCAGGTAAGTAAGTGCATTAGTGTTTCAAATTGACAAACAAGGGGTTATTTTTTCCTGATCAAGGTAGAAAATGGATGGTGGAAAAGTGATGCAATATTCATAAAGTGCCTTGAAAGCACTGTTTTGCTCTTAATAAGAGCTGTGAAATGTTTACCTCATTACTATTGCTCTATTACTGTTGAGAGTTCATTGAATACTACAGGAAAATAAAGCACCATCTGTTAGAAATATAGTATATCAATCCAAGCTTCCCCACAGTATATCCTCTTTTCTGTGACACCATGCATAGTACTTGTCTACCCCATAAAAAATAATAAAGTTTATGAATTCTACCTGACCTGCAAAGGTCATGATTTGGGGATCTTCTCTTTGCTTCACAGTACATGCATCCACTGACTTTATAGTATATGTGTGCTGAGTCTATTGAGTGTGCTGCATTAACTGGACCAAAAAGTACACATGGCAGAGAAAGCTGTGTCTTCTATGGAAGTGGTAAACCTTATGTCTCTCTTCTACCAGTGGAAAGGCCAAATATATTAGGTTTTACAGCTGTGCCAATGTTTTAATTTGTTCTAGAAAAAGGGATGGCAATCTCTGTAAGTGAATAATTTAAAACTGTATTAAACATTCAGCAAAAAGTAAAAAAAAAACAACAAAAAACACCTGACCTTCACAGCTCCCACTGCTGTGAAACTATGTAGATGCAACTTCTGTATGTATCCACGGTATAATGCTTGGAGGCAGGATATATCTCTTGGACAAGGGTAGAGGCCTGTGTTAGTATCATAACATAATGCCTTGTTCAGTATAGCCCTGCCCTTTATTGTATGGTCTTACCGTCAGATCACAGGGTTTTTGTATGTTCTTGCCCAATTTTCCCCCTGAAAGGGCTAAATTTACGCTTTAAACCTGGGATGATGTGGTGTTACTTACCCTTCTCTTTGGGTTTAGTGTGCAAAGCTCTGGAAATAGATACGTTGTGAACTGCTAAAATGAAACTAGTTTCTTCCATGTGTGGGAAGCCCAGTACAAGAATTCATTTTACTTCCTACCCTTGTGTGTGCTGTGTAAACACGGAATGCTCTCTTATTACATTTCCACCTCTTTAATTGAAAAGTTCTACTGAAGTTACACATGGGAATTGCTGGAAAGTGATTTCTTTTTTCTTGTGCTCAATAACTACAATTCCTAAGCAATTAAACTTTTCTATTATACGACCATAGAATCTCTGCTAAAAAATTCACAAGAACATGTTCAAGTTACAGAAGAAATAAAACCTTTGAAAAACAAGGTATTTTCCGGTAAGGCTAACCAAACATGTAAACATTAAAAATTGTGCCTTGACTTTGGACAACAAAAAGTGCTGGGAAGTATTTCATACTGTGCTTGATCTTTTTCTGAATGCATAGAATTTGATACTTACAGGTACTGGCCTTGTTTAGAGGAATGGAAACATGAGGCTGTGATGATTGATGAGTTTTGGAATAAACCTGTATATCTGTAGGTTTTGCTATTTCCTGAAAATCTGTATGAAATTTTGCATACTTTGTCAATTTTTGTTTGTTTGTTTTCAACATGAAAACCAAAAATTTTGGTAAGTTTTCCTGCCCTAAGGAATGTCTCATGGTTATGGAGCTTATGTAGTGAGGATATATCAAGCTGTAGCCCTATATATAGTACCAAATACCTATTGCTCTCATCCATATGGCTTGCAAGATTGTTTTATTTACAAATTTGCCCTCAACTGTTTATATTTCAAATAGTTTAAATTGTGGCTTTAGAATAAAATAATTGAGATTCTTGTTCTTGCCCTTGTGCTATACCAATGGCACAAAGGGGACTTTAAACCTGTCTCTCTAAGAATTAGATCCTGATTCAGAAGAAAATACTTGAGTTGTTGCTCAAGTATATATCAGTTTAACTAAACACAATGTGACTTAACCTAAGAAATGTCTCTATGTTTTACTAGATCATACATATGGTGCTAGTCACGGAAATATATTTTTGCAGAAGCTGTGTGATGTTGGCTGGAATTTATACTGCATGACCCAAGATTTTTTCAAGTCTGTGAGACCTGTTTTTCACAGAAAGTTAAAACTCCTTTATTTCTTTTGTCTTGGAGAAGGAAGTTTTTAGTTCCATTTCCTTCATAAAAATCCTCTAGGATATCAGTTGTAAGAGAACCCCTGGGTTTCAACCATGCTTTGGGAGCGTGGTAAATGGATCACAGGGGGCATTAGTGAATGTCAGCACAGAGGGAAAACTTGTCAGTGACTGAACCAGGGAAATGGTATGTGAGAAGAGGAGGGCCAAACTTGTTAAAATCTTGTATAACTTCAATAAGTATACGTCTCTCCAGTAAAATTAGGGCATTTTGCATTTCAGCTGCTCTAAGTGTCATTACCTGGAGCTTAGGATCTAGGCCTTCTCTGAAAAGAAACCAGTCCAGCACCCTGTGTCATTGGTGCAGTTGTATCAAAACATGAACAAGGTTTCAGATCCTAAGAAACTCAAGGTGCTGTAGGAGGAATACAGGATCTTCTGTCCCCAGATTGCCAGGCTCATTATGGTGTGAACAAAGAAATACTTCCATCTTGCTATATTATGACCTACCAGTACAGACTTCTCACTTCATTTCCTAATAAACAAACACTTTCCTTACAATCTAATGGGTTGTGCTTGCTGGCAGCAATAGCAAAGGAAGAAATGATAATTCATGAAATTATTTGGGGCAAAGTATGAAACTCAGATTTTCTGAATTGCTCGTTCTTTGTTATAGATGAGAACTTCAGTCTTCAATACTCAAAATTCTTTATATCCTGTATCTGTGATGAGTTACCAGCCCATGCACTGAACCTGAGAAAGGTATAATCAGATCGTTGAGTGTCTTCTGCTTTGGAAATACCATCTTGTTCTTCAGACCTCCAATGGATTATATCTATGTAGTCAGGGAACACAGAAATACAGACACTGAGAGAGTTGAAACACTGTTTGGGTCTCTGTAAGCAGAGAGAAAACCAGCTTTTGTGTTGGAACAGAATTACTGTTCCCAGAAGAAAATGTTTAAAGCTTGCTTCAGTGTTCACTAAAGTTAATGAAAGGTTTCCATTGACTTTTCTACTCATTTCTAGATAGGATATTGTAGGTACTGTCCAATAGTACATTTAGGCAATGCAACTATAATCTGTCATATTTTCTTTTTTCATCCTCTCTTTAAGAAGGAAATTATGGCTACATTATAGTGGTCATATTTTTGCAGCAGCATTTTCCATACAAGTTGCTTTGTGTTCCTATTAGCAGCTTGCAGGTGTGTTTTGGAGTTGGAAAAATCTGTAAAGATGCTAGGATTCTGAGAAAGTTCAGTTAGAGATGTGGTCCCGAGGAAAGTTTTGTTGGCCTATAGACATTGTAGGGGTATTAGCTGTGCCAGACGAGTTCTGCCCAGACTCTTTTCTTAGGAAATTATCTTCGGATATTATGGGTTGAGCCACAAAGAGCTTTGAAATTAAGGACTCTCGCTGACTTTAGATCACAGGAATCCAAACTTCTATTAGGTCTGGAAAACAGTCTGAAAGCCAAGAGTAGTAAGATAGCATCATAGTTTGAAAAAGTGCTTTTTATGATAGATTCTGGAGGAGTGCAGGAAAACTGCATTTTTCTAGATGCTAAATTTGGAAAAAAATACTGAAAACAGTAGGTGCTCTGTTTTCTTTCTTTATTTTCCCTTTAAAATGTTAGAATTCCAAGTACAGTTTTGTGTTTTTCTGTTCTTTTCTGCAACTTTTTAATATGCAGGATATTCACACAGTATTTTGTTGGGCTTTTTACAGAGTATCGTTGATATTCCTGATGAGGAGGTATACAATATTTTGTAAAAAAATCCAATTTCCTTTCCCTTGGTCTTGCTATTAAATGCGATAAATGGATGGCAAAGTACCTTGAGAGAGGAACTGGGATGCTAAAATCAGAGTTATGCCTGAATAATCTGCCACCTCTACTTTTGTGCACACCTTGATTACCTTCCTTCCTGTTTCCTACCTGGTACTTGCATCACTCTTTTGTATCTGCCTTGTCCACATGAGTCCCACCTGACATAAGGATTCTGACTTCCCTGTGCGGTGCACAACGTAGTAGGGTCTTTGCTGAGGCTACTGGTTTTTTATATACACTGATGGTTATACATTCTGTCTCAGAGAAACGTTCTTGGGTCTCTCCGGGTGAATGTATGTTCACTTTCAGATCTTCGATGTGTAACATCAAACCTCTGCACTGAGGATTCCTGCTTAGTTCTTTGAATACAGTTTTTCTTTCAAAGTTATCCTTAAACAGAACCCCCCAACTCATTAATTTGAAGGCATGATCAGAAATTTTGTCCCCTACTGCTGAAAAATTTAGTGTCAAAGCCTTTGTGTTGAAAGTTTATTTCATATTGCCAATTCCTCTGTTTCTACCAGTGGTGGTGTTTACAACGCTCTTCCTTTTTAATTCTGGTTTTCTTGAGATTTTAGGACAAATAACTGTGTTTTGGTGGGTTTTCGTTATTTTACCTAAGACGTTACAGGATTCTCAACAGTATTTAGTCACAAGGGACATATTCCATGGGACTGCTTGTGTTTTGGATAAATTTCTTTATGATTTATAAGAGTCAAAGGATGGACTTTTTCTTTGGGGGTATATATGCACCAAAGGAAGAAAGGCATGTGTTTGATAGAGTACTTAATCTAAGGTTTAATAGAAAGCCTCTTAGGGCAGTAGGAAACCTTCTGTTGATTTAAGTGGATTGGCAAAAATCCAGCCTGATAGGTAATTAACTCAGAAACTTGACCTGATTTTTATGGTATTTGCTTAATGATTATATGTGTTGTTTTACGTGCTGTGGTTCCAGAAATACTGTGTGTTGGTTATTGTTCACTGAGTTTCCCTTGCTCAGGTCTATCTGATTCTTTGCTTTTCAAAGTTGAAGGGTGAACAAGAAGTTCAGGAATTTCATTATGAAAGCTGTACAATGTGAAGGAATCGACACCTAGAAAAACAAGCAGAGTTAAACAGGATTTGACAGGTTGCAGAAAAGAGAGAATGAACAAGATGGGAACAATGAACAGCAACTAATTATTATTTCACTGGTCACCACAAGACATTAAAAACTTCTAAAGGCTGTGAAATTAATTGCATGCAGAACAGCACTCAAGGTGCTTAATATTTTGTCTCTCTGGGACAATTTGCTAGAGACATCTTTTGAACTGCAAACAAAGCAGGAAAGATGGGGCTCTCTCTGGCTATGTCATTCTTCATTTTAATGAGGAAAAAATGTCACACAGAGAAGTGTGATTTTGAAAATTATAATATGCTTCAGTTTTATGTCAGAGTAAGTATGTTTCTTAAAAGAGCCCTAATGATTCTAAATTCTAGACCTTGTTGACAAGACATCTGCTTACTTGGCCTGTGGTTTGTGCCTCATCTATAAGCTCATTATCATATATATTAAAAGAAATCTATTAAAATATTTGCATTTTAAAATGAATGATAACCCCCACACACCCATCTTTCTGAAACTTGTTCTTTTTGTTGTGCAAAATATTCTGCTAGGGGAGAGAGAGAAATATTCCAGTTATTTTCAAACCATTTAACATTTGGGTAATTTTTATAATTACTTTTCTCTTTAATTGTTAAAGCTGGAAGGCTTATATAATATTACTTTTAAAATTCATAGTTCAATGTAAATAATCTTTTCTGTACTCACAGACCTCTCAGCTGGATGCTGACTCTAACCCTAAGGGTGCTCATTCTTTCTTTTGGTCTTACTTATTATTTTCTTCTCTCCTCATCATTTTTCTATTATTTTCTTTCCTGCCTCTTCAGCTGTCTAGCTGCTCATGTAATGAGTGAAATGACACTTGAAACCATGCTGGTTGTTTATTTAAACAAAACATATTGAGATGAAAAGAGCAGATGATTTCAAAGATAGAATAAATCTGATCTAGAAGCTCATCGGGCTCTTGAGAGGTCTTACCACTTCAGAAGATCTCCCACCTGGACACGGCTGAGAGATCTTCAGTGTCAGCTCTCCTGGTCTAGCACAGAGTGCAGGAAGTTCTTTTTATGTTGGCTGTCTGGGTCTGGTCCTTAGCTGTCATCATGTGAAAACAGGCTTGGATGAGTTTAGCTGCTTAGCCCTGTCTCAGCTCTATTAAGTTTCTCTGAGAGCAAGCTGGTGGCTTTTGAGTTGCAAGCAGTTCTTTTGGGTCTCCTTCTGTGGTAGGACTGGCAAATATAAGAAAAATATTAGAGTAGACCCACCAGCTAAGGGGCTGCCTGCTGTCCAGCCTATTTTCTAGGTCCTGATTGTTAGAAAACCTCTGCACAGAAGATGAGGGGTGCTACAGCAAGTAATGGAAATAGCCAGCTCAGAACATTCAGCGGCTGTCTAGAACTGACTCAGCACAAAAAAACATCCTCAGAGCAGGATATTTTCCCCAGCAAACTCAGCTAGTGGAAACTAAAGAGGAGACAAAGCTGTCTTCATCAGCAAAATCAGAAAGGTGGCCTTCTCTGAAGGTGTACAGGAGTTCCCGTCGCCTCTGCTGGAAGAGGTGTGTGGCTTGGATGGCATGGGTCTGTTAATGCACCCACTGTGACTAGTGGGTCATACACTATCATCATGCTGTGATTTTTATTTCAGGAAACAGATTCCCCAGAAGGAAAAGCTGTAGCAAAGATGAGAAATAATTTACTCTGGAGTACCAGAGGTTACTCTGAGAAGAGTATTTCTTGGTGACAAGATTAGCAAAGAACAATTTTGGCAGCTAAGGTTCCCATACCTAACAATGAGACATCTTTATTGCTTGCTTCTCCCCTTCCACACTTCTCTCTCTCAAAAAAAAAAAAAAAAATCTTTACTGTGGCAGTTTCTTAAAACATCCTTAGTGCCTTCTCAGGTATTTAAACCATTTTGTTGTGTATTGAAAGCAGCTGTATGGGGAAAGGAAAGCTCCTGCTGCTTCTCAAAAGTAGTATGTATAACATCACAGCTGGAAATAACATGTTTTATGAACTTGATTTATCCCCTCTGCTGTGTGGTATAAATCCTGCTTCCTCGCTGCATGGCCTGCACATGCATTTTTGAGGGCCTTATCTTGCCAGGTCCTGAACAAGGTGCAGAGGAGGGATTTAATTAAAAGCAAACATTGGTTTGGGGACTATGAAGTCCTACGCATCCTCTGCTGCCTAGCAGGGGGAAGCACTAAGCAGAATGGTAGGAATCAGTAAAAATATTTCCTACCCACTGGAATTACTAGCTGCTTTCAGTACCTAATACATTATTTCAAAATCACAATTATAACCCATGTAAAGCAGTACGTGATAATGCCTCAGTTAAGACAGCATGGTCTGCTTGTTCTGTTTCATAACAACTAGTGGAAGACAAACTTCCATTACTTCCATTTTATGTTGAGTTTTCCTCTCAAACAATGCATTTTGAGGCCACATTTAACAGATTTTTACAACTTCTTGTTTTCTTTTAATGGTTGGCTGCACAGTCCCTATTCTTAGAATATCTTGAGTTTCTTGCAGCCCTAAGCTTGTTTTTTGTCCCCTGTCCCTGTGTTGGAAAGGTTTGTAGATAACTGAGGCAGAGAAAAAACAAGGTGTGTGAGCACCTTAAAAGATTGAAATCTGTGGGAGTTAAATGTTTGTAACTGAGTTGCTTGCTGTCACACAGAATTAGAAGTAAGAAAACCCCAGATGGAGCTATGTTCCTAGCTCCTGGCCCAGGCTGTCACTTCAGTCTTACTTGTACTGCTGCTTGTCTTTGGATGTGATATACTCTTATCAAGTATTAAAAGCCAGGGAAATTGTTTCTTGTTCCTCATCTTAGAAAATCTGCTTATTGATTTAGATGCCCAGATATCTAGTCCTGTGATGAACGTTAAATATTGAACTACAAAACCTTGAGTAGCTCTTTGTCCTAATTGTGTGCTGTATGTGCAACATGATTATTTTTACAAAGGTAGCACTTACATGATGACCAGAAGCCCGTCAAGGTTGTTACTATACAAACCCACAGCAAGATGTCCTTATCCTGCAATTTGAAATACTGAAGCTGTTTAAGAGGTGGGAAGCTTTATTTGAACAACGGGGGAACTGAAGCACACTCATTAAATATTTCACCCGGCATCACACAGGCAGTCTGTGGTGGGTCTGGAAAACACTTCTGTCTTCATTGTTATGCCTGTATCTTAACAGTAGGGCTCCTGCCAGTCCTATATGCAAACCTAATATATATATGTAGACCAGTAACAGTTACTGATTGACAAAAAAAGCTGTTATGCTTTATGAAGTGTTGGAGTATTTTGTCTTTTCATGCCTGTTGTGGTGTCCTTCCCTCTCAGCATGAGAGAGAAAAGGAGCAAGATCATCCAGATAGCAGTGTCCTTATTCATGAGAAGTTCAGCCAAGTATGTGCTAGCTTTTCCTTCACCCTGTGCTGTGGTTATCTGCAGAACAGAAATAGAAAATGAGTATTTAATCTTTAAAAAGGTCTTTTGAAGATTACTTCAACCTTTACCCTGCCCCAGCTGAGCTCTGCTTAAATCCTAAAATGATCTAAATAACTTTTGTTTCAAAGATGGACATTAGTGTACCATGCTGGAACCATGCAAAAGGAGCCAGTAGAAACTAGCTGGCAAGAGAGATTTTCACATAAGATCAAAACTAGGGAGTGTTGCCTTTTCTTTTTTTCTTTTTCCCTAACAAAGAAAAAAGGAACAGTGCATGTTGGAACAAACCAGTGGGAGTGAGTGAAGGTCAGACAAGGAGGACTGTTCCTTGAATGTTAACAAGAAATGATAACTCCTAACTCAGTGTGGGTTGAATTATTTCCCTATGTCATTGTGACTTCATGGGCTCCCAAAGAATTACTTGGATCTTGATTTTCACTGAGAGTTTTAGGAAAGAGTAAACACATTTTCAGTAGTCTGTGGGAATTCCAGCTAGATCAGCAACAGCTTTAATTAGTCCTGCTGCTGGAACATGTTCAGTTGTGGTCTCCTAAGGCACCCTTGTTCCTTCAGGAGTGTCCTGAAAATATGACCTGAGTTTAGGGTAGAAGAGGATGAGATTGTATAACCTTGTGATATTGGCTTGCACATACTGTCTGACACTATGTTTTAAAAGATAGAAGTTATACGTGATGGTAAAGAGACGTAAAAGGCCCTTTTCCAGAAAACAATGGTTTCCTTTGGATTGTGGGAAAAGAGTGGGCAAAGGTTATGCATTTGGAGGGCTTTTTTTCTTTAACCTCAATTTCTACTGAAGAATTGATTGAATAAAATGATTCTACTAAAAAGAAATTATGAATGATGACCATATTTAGTAGGTTCAAACTCATTAATTTACCTGTGCGTTTCCCTTCGGTCTGGACTATGGCATCATGCAGAGCAGCTGCCCCATCCAGATGACACACGCTGCCCTTGCAGAGCTGGAAGAACTTCCCTGGTAGGTGAAAGGGATATTGCAGGGCCTGGGTTACTACCGAGCTTGCACAGCCCGGTTGTCAAGTATTCAAGGCAGCAAGAAGCAGAAGCTGGCTTATTATGAATCAAAATTAAGATTTAAGGAGCAGGCTGTGCAGCACTGGTCAATTGTAATGTTTCAGTGAGATTTGTCTCAACCAAACACAAAGTGCCTCTGGCTGCTCCACTTCTTTAGGTATCTACAAACAGTCTGGATGATATTCCTAATGGATCAGGTTGATCTAACTGTAACAGAAACTTGATCTGCTTTCATGTATGTACTTTTGGATTCAAGGTATTGTCTTTCCTCTTCCCCAAACAAAGGCAGGGTAATGAAAATAACCGTTAGTTACGAGGTATAGAGAGGAAACTGGGAATAGTGTTAGCAGTTCTCCTGCCCCACTGCTGCCCCTAGGAGATAGGTACTGGGGACTGCCTGCCACCACTCACGGAGTGTGAATGCTCCATATGACCATAGGAGTCAAAGGCACTTAATACTTTACAGGAGGTGTTTATGGCATCAGTCTCCAGGGCATCATGTGAATAAGAAAAAGCATCATAAGTGTACCTGTCCCTGCTGTTAATAACCTTGATGTTGAATAAAACAAAGCAACATAAAGTGGCCCTAGGAAATATTTAGAATAGCTGGAACATAAGGTTAAAGGTTTCTGATCTGCTTTATGATGGATAGGCCCAGTAGTGCTTGGGGAAGGGAGGAGGGAGCAGCTTTTTCTCTTTTGGTTATAATAGTGCTAGACAATTTTCTGCAAACTAACTGCAAACTTCCAGCACCTCCCCATCTGCAGTGCAGCTGCAGTCCCTCTCCCTGATGCTTGCACAACATTGCAGCAGTCTCTTGCTGCTGGAAGAACAGAAGCAAGCTTTTCTAGTGAAGCAGGACCACGTATTGTCCCTTTGTATGTTTTCCTGTTAATAAGTGTATGTTGCAGCTACTTTTTTCTTTACCATCCGTGCAGTAAAATTATTCACAATCAATTTCACTGTAAAGAGGTCTCATGTGCATTTAAAAAATGTAACATATTTAAATGAAAGTAAAATCATGTCTTGAAATTATTCCGGGGTTAGTGCTTCTGCTCCTAGATGTCTTTGAGTTGCTGTGAGAAGGTTACCTTGTACCTTGTAACATACACCTTTATTTGACAGCTGGTCCCCCTCGAAGCCACTCTTCCCA